>NC_134833.1:65609902-66809902 GCF_004210375.1 Tachypleus tridentatus | reverse complement strand
AAGTCTGTTTCAACGGGGTTAATGAAACTGAAAAGATTTAGTGAACAACAACACTGTTTCTGTTTCAGTGGTCATTACAGGGATCTATACACAGCACTCATCTGTATATATTATTTATCTAGTTCCAGAAACTAACATTAATTAACAACTCTAACTGCTCAGACGATATTATCGTCTGTAGCTCATTGCGAGAGACTCTTACCGGCTGCCTCAAAAGGTCAAAGTTCACTCAATAATTTAATACATACAGTACGAGGCGAATAGCATTGAACACAAGTCATTATATTGAGTCACGTTAAATTCCTAGAGATAAACCTGGCCAGACGGACCATTGTTCGATGACCACAAGTTAAGTATGAACACTAATCCAATACTTCACTGACATAGACAAAGGCTGCCGATCTCATATAATGTGTAAAGTCTACATTCGTCATATGATAGAATGTGATAACAGCCAACTTATTCGATAATACGGTAACGATATACATAGAGCCTGAAACCAAGTAGTCGTTCAAACTGTACTACAATTTCCCAGTATACACACCAAGTGAAGCAGTCAATAAAATACCAACCCCAATATACACATCCTGTGAATCAGTCGATAGAATACCAACCCCATTACGCACACCCAGCGAATAAGTCGATAGGATACCAAGCATAACGAATAACAACCCCAGCGAGTAAATACTCTAATAATTGTACCGAATTCATCTAAACATTTCCTACATACACCCTCTGAGTGTTTACCGATATTTATTCGGATCTAACCAGTATACAGTCATGTGAAAAAATTAGGACACCCTATGAAAGCCTTTGTATATATGTAACAATTTTAGAAAATGAATATGTAATCTCAATTGTAACAATACTGAGAGATTATAGGAATATAACTAAACACTTAAAACCGAAGAAAAGACTTTTCAAGATCTTCTGTAAAATGTAATTCTACAAAAATGCATATTCTAACTGAGGAAAAAGTTAGGACACTCCCACATTTATTCCCACGTAAAATGGTTCAACTCACACACAGGTGTATCACACCACGTGCACATGATTAGAAGATCGTTACACAGCATTGTGAATGAGGTTTGCCCTATGTAAACCTCAGACATTTAGTTTGGTGTCCTCTTGACTGTTGAAATGAGAGTGAGCACCACATCTTTTGTTGCGCCTTTAGTATCGTTCTCCGTGTTTGGGCCGTCAAGTGTGAAGGGTCCCTCCCGTCTGTGGCGTGGAGACTGTGATTGCTTGTACCCGTATTTCGTGTGTATCGTGTCCTGTACCGTGTTAAGTTTCTTTCGGGGCCCTTGTTCGAGTGTCGCCTTTGTGCTGTGTTGGTGTCCGAGTTTTTGTGCGTGCATGTGTGTGAGTCGATATGGCTATGGCCATCCGACCTTACTCTGATCGGCAGCCGTCCATTTGCCTTGTGGTACCTGCGGCCACGCTACCCTCCACAGTCATTGACGCCTTGAACGCTGTTGTCGGGGGTAGTCATTTAGAATGTCTACAACATTTTGGCAACGGGCGTTATGTGGCGACGCTGGCGTCGGCTGCTCTCGCCCGTCGCTGCTTGACCAGGGAGACTTTCCCTTGGGGGACGAGCGTGTGCCTGTGGAGCCGGCTGGGCAGAACGTAAAGTGGATCACTCTCCGGTCGGTTCCCTTCGAATTTTCTCATGACGTCGTCAAGAACATACTGTCGGCGTATGGGACAGTGCGTAAACTGGAACATGAGGCGTACCAAATGCGTCCGAATGTGTGCACCGGGAACCGACGTGTGTGTTTGAACATGAAGACGCCGGTTCCGAACTTTATAATGGTGAGCGGGTTCCGAGTATTGTGCCATCACCCGCGAATGCGTAGGCTGTGTAGCCGCTGTGGCCTCGAGGGCCACGTGTTGGCTGAGTGCCAGACCTCGCAGTGTGGGATATGTCTGGCCTACGGACATGTGGATGATTCATGCACCATCACATGTAGTTTTTGTAGTGGTGGCCACACGCCCTCGCATTGCCCGAGGCGTATGACAACGTATGCCTTGGTGGCTGCAGAGCCGCCGATGGTTGCGTGGCCCAAGCGGGCGAAGGCGAAGTGGGCAGGGGTGGCAGCTCCTCCTGCTGTGTTGTCTGTGGCAGCTATGGGTGGGGTCCCCGAGGGGGTGCCTGACCCGGCAGCTGCAGTGTCTGGGGAGTGGGAGTCTCGTCGCCTGAGGTGGGCTGCATCTCGCCTGCCCAGATCATGGAGGCTGCGCCCTCTGGGGAGGTGGATGGCACTTTGGGTGCCTTTAGGGTGGAGGGGGCCTTTGAGGAGGCTTCAGCCCATCCTTCGGGCTGTGGTTTGGACGGGGCCCCTGAGGGGGTTCTGGCCAGCCCAGGTGGCTCTGTGGCATCCCCTGCCTCTGTGGAGGCTCTGGCCTCCATGTCGGGTGGTGTAGGAGTTGGGAGTTGTGTGAATACTCGCGATCTAGCCACCCCTGTAAGTGTTGGGGAGGGTCTCCCTGAGGAGGGCCCCCCTGTTCGGGTTGGGTCAGTGGGGTTGTTGGGGACTCCAAGGAGACTCTGGCTCCCCCTGCTTGCGCCACTGAGGCTGGGGGTTCTGAGGGACCCTCTGTGCTGGTTCTGGGGATGGCAGATATTCCAGCCTTGTCCCCCGTGGCGCCGATCCCGACGCTGGACGAGCTGCCGTCGCCCAGCTCATTCATCAGTTTTTTGGAATTCCCAGTCTTCCCTGCCTCTCTGGCCTGACTAAGGACAGTGGGGAGGTATGGGGGCCTTGCAGCCCCGTTTTGTTGCTGGACCTCGGTCCGGATGTCCCTGTTGTGCGACGGCAGTGGTCGGATGTCGGCGGCTACTGCTGCAAAGAGGGCGTGGGGTCCAGAAGCCTCAAGAAGCCGCATGTTCTCCTTGCCTCCATCTATCTTGTTGAAGCAGCAGCGTCACTGAGTTCTTCCCTCTGTTTGGCTGATGGGTTTCTCCTGCATTACCCTTAACATCCGGGGGATGGGTAGAGTTGCTAAGTAATTCTATGCATTCTCCCTATTCAACTACTTTGTGGTTGATGCCATTTTTTTTCAAGAGACCCATTTTGCTTCTCCTAGGGGCCACTTTACCTTTTCATCCCGTTACCCTGTCCGTGCCTTCTGGTAATTTGGCTCTACACGTTCGCGTGAGGTGAGGAACCTCTTCCACTCGCATTTTAATGGGACCATCCTCGTATCGCATAGTGATGCTGAGGGGCGGGTGGTGTACGTTGATGTTGTTGCTGGGGGTCGTAAAATTCGGCTTGTCAATGTCTATGCACCTGTCCAGGCTGGGGAGCAGGAGGCCTTCTTCTCGGGCTTCGACAGGTTCATGGTTACACAGACCGATATTGTCCTTGGTAGTGACTTCAACTGCGTTTTGGATCCTCCCCTCAACAAGATTGGGGGTGATCCTCTTTTTGGCGATCAGCGTACGCGGTCTCTGCGTGCGGTGCTGTCGGATTTCGACTTTTCTGATGTCTGGCAAGCACTGCATGGGTCTGCTTTTGTGGCTACCTGGATTGGTCAGTGCGCTTCTGGTAGCTTTGACAGGTTCTATGTGACACCTGGCCTTCAGCAGAGCCTCGGCAGGGCTGTTGTTCATCGGGTTGGGGATGTCTCGTTTTTGTATGACCTTCGGGCGTTTCTCACTGCATTCTGGGATTTTGTCCTCGTTTTTCGGGACCCCAGTGTGTGGTGGCTCAACGTCTCCCTCCTTGCCGAGGATGAGGTTGGAGACATTTTGCCTGCTCTTTTTCGGGAGCTCTGTTCTGTCGAGTCTGTCACTGGGTCTAGGTGGGCGGGTCTTAAGGAGGCCTGTGTCTCCTTGCTGAGGCAAGCTGACATGCAGCTTTCACGGGCTCGCTGCCTGGCCTTGCGAGGCAAGCAGGACATCTTGGCTGCCTTACTTCGTGGCAGACCGACGGATCGCTGGGTTCTCTCGAACATTGAGACACTCCGTCGGGATATCGATTTGGATTATTCCAAACTGCTCTTTGTGGCGAGTGTCTCTAGCCTGATAGAGTCACTCGATCCCAGAACTGCCACCAGAGTTCTGCTGTGTAAGGCACGCGCAATGGCTAAGACCGGACACATCTCCAGTCTGGTGTTGGAGAATGGTCAATCTTCATCTGACATCTCCAACATTCTGGACGTGTGCCTCGGCTACTATCGCCGTTTGTTTTCTGCCTTGCCCGTGGACGTGGGGTTGTGGGATGACATTACTTGGTTTTTGCCCTCCCTCGACCCTTCCTTTCACGACCAGATGGTGAAACCAGTCTCTTTGGGTGAGTGATGGTCGGCCACACGTGGCATGTAGTCGGACCCTCTTTCGTCCGACTTTTTAACGACTGTCTGACTGCGGGGTCTCTGCCACCCGGAACGCTGGATGGGCTAATTACACTTATCTGTAAGGATCCCAGCCAGGCTGAAGATCTTTTTCATGCCGGTGGGTTCGTACGTGACGTATGTCACGCATGCAGACCATGTGAACCTGTTCCTTGAGAATTTCACATTCTTATGTTCAGTGCTGGCCATCGTCCATCATTACTCTCGCGCCAGCGCCGCCCAGCTGAATGTCCCCAAGTCTCTTGCGCAGGGCTTTGGGAAATGGGCCTGGTCTTCTGACTCTCCGTTTGGTCTGGACTGGACGCCTTCCCCAATCACCTGCTTCGGGGTTCGTTTTCTCGCGGGACCTAGGGCTGCTTTGGAAGGGGTGGTTCGGCTGTGCACAATTACTGCTACTGCTCTGTCAATCTGTTTGACAGGGTGGAGGTGGTGCAGAGGAGGATCCTCCCCTTGGTCTGGTACCTGGGGCCGTCCTTCCTCTGGATGACTGCACTGCTCGGGCCATTGAGAGTCTTGTCTATGCTTTCCAGTGGGGTGGCAAGCTTGAGGCAGTGTTGCAGCACTCCTTGGTGCTGCCGCCTCGTAGGGGTGTGTCAGGATCCAGTGTCTTTCCCTTCTTCTGTCTGTTTCCTTTTGCTGTCTGTCTTTGGAGGGTCACCCCTGTTGCCACCTCATGAGATTCATGATTGGCATGGGTCACAGGCTCTTTGGTATTCCTTTGAGCCTGCAGACACATATGTGTTTTGACCTTCCTCCCTGGTACATCGATGCTGCTGCTGCGTTACGGCGGTGTCGTACCGTGTCTGCCAATGTACCGACGGACTTCCGTTCTCTCTACCGGCTGCTGGTCCTTGCATGTACCCACAGGATTGAGCGCTACCATCCTGCTCTGCCGTGGGACATTGTTTGGGGCCGCGTTGCACTGCACCATGTTTATCGCTACCTCCAGGCTTTCAACTGGCGTGTGGTGCATAACATCCTACTGGTGAGGGAGCGTACCTACCTGTGGAACTTGTGTACAACTGAGTTGTGTCCAGTGTGTCACACCCAGGTGGAATCTATCTTGCACAGGCTGGTCCTCTGTCCGACGTCGGCAGAGATCTGGGAAAGGGTTGCGGGCTTTTCCCGGGTCCAGTCGCTCTCAGTGGAGACCATTCTGTACCATGTACCTGTCCCTGTTCCCAACCACCTGGCCTTCACCTTTCCTTTCAATACACTATTACCATCTTCAAGTACGTCATCTGGCTTGCTCAGAACAACTTAGTCTACCAACTTAGTGGGACGTTTTACCATCTCTGGCGGCCGGATGTCTCACCCCTTTGTGCGTTGGTGGGGGAATCGGGTGAAGATCGGCTTCTGCGCTACCCTGCCTCCACTCTCGCTTCTTGTGTTTTTGTTTGTATATCATTCACATTTTTCATTTGTAAATATTCATGTTTGTATATATTTTATGTTTTCTTCCAATTGTACATATTATTGTTTGTATATATTTCATGTTTTCTGTTTTCCATTTGCAAATATTCATGTTTTTTGCTTGTTTATGTTTCCCGTCTTGTCTTTTTCTTCTGTTTTCTTTGTTGTCAATAAATTCAAAAAGAGAGCAAAAGAGCTGTTTGAGGCCTTCAGAAAGAAATTTGTAGCAGCTTATGAGTCTGGTAAGGGATTTAAAAAGATCTCAAAAGATTTTGAAATCAGTCATTCGACTGTCCGGAAAATAGTCTACAATTAGAGGGCTTTCTAAACAACTGCCAACATGCCCAGGTCTGGTCGTCCAAACAAGTTCACCCGAGAGCAGACTGCAAGATGCTAAAAGAGATCTCCAAACGCCCTAACATGTCGTCACGGGACCTACAGCAGGCTCTGGCTACTGTTGATGTGAAAGTGCATGTCTCTACAATCAGAAAGAGACTGCACAAGCTTAACTTGCATGGGAAGTGTGCAAGGAGGAAAACTTTGCTCTCTAAGAGAAACATCAAGGCCAGACTGAAGTTGCCAGAGAGAATGTAGACAAAGACCAGGACTTCTGGAATAATGTTCTTTGGACAGAGGAGTCCAAAATTGAATTATTTGGAAACCAGAACAGAGGACATGTTTGGCGTAAACCAAATACAGCATTCCAGGAAAAGAACCTCATACCAACTGTGAAGCATGGAGGTGGAAGTGTCATGGTTTGGGACTGCTTTACTGCAGCAGGACCTGGACAGCTCACAATCATAGAATCCACCATGAATTCTACTGTGTATTAGAGGGTGCTTGAGGGTCATGTGAGACCATCTGTACGAAAATTAAAGCTGAAGCGGAACTGGACCCTGCAACACGACAATGACCCAAACATACCAGTAAATTCACCAAGGACTGGTTAAAAACTAAGAAATGGAGAGTCCTGGAATGACCGAGTCAAAACCCAGATCTTAATCCCATTGAGACGCTGTAGGGTGACTTGAAACGGGCTGTACATGCAAGAAATCCCTCGAACATCTCACAGCTGTCAAACTTCTGCATTGAGGTGTGGGGCAAACTTTCTTCAGACTAATGTTAGAGACTGGTGGATGGCTACAAGAAGCGTCTCACTGCAGTTATTCCAGTCAAAGAGGGCAACACTAGCTATTAGGAGGTAGGGTGTCCAAACTTTTCCTCAGTTCGAATATGCATTTTTGTAGCATATCATTTACAGAAGATCTTGAAAAGTCATTTCTTTAGTTTTAATTGTTTTAGTTATATTCCTATAATCCCTCAGAATTGTTAAAATTGAGATTAAGTATCTATATATCCAAAAATGTTACAAAAATACACAGGCTTTCATAGGGTGTCCTAATTTTTTCACATGACTGTATGTCCTGATATTTCCTATACATAGTCCGATCTTATTCGTATATTCCCTGATCTCTCTTTTGTACAGCAAGCAACACTGGCTGAGTAAATGTTTTGGGCACTTCACCAAAGTAAGTAGTTTTTCCTGTTTTTCCCTCACAACAAATTTTTTTGGGGCATTGGACTCGGTTTTGGTCCCCCTGAGAAGGTCCTGCTTATCGTTAAGTAAAGTCTGATTATACAAATATGTTTCGTCCACATGACCAGGCTAAAAGTAACACTGACCTTACAGTAGAAGTAAACAGAGAATAGATTGTTGTTTGTAAATGGTTTACGTTAACATCACAAAAATCTCCCGAAGTAACAACACTTGCATTACAGGATCAAACGTAACTTCTTGTTTCTTCGCTTTGGCTGTCTTCGACGAACGGCTTCCCCAGTACATACCAGGATCTCATGTGTATCATGTAATACATACATACTTCTTCTGTATCTTCCTTTCTCAAGACGAATCACTTCTAACAAGTAATACAACCGTAACCACGAAGTGAGGTGAACAGACAAGGAGTTCTGAATATCCCAGGTTGTTCCCTTAACTTTAACTCTCATTAAACTTGAGGCAAACTGAAACCAAAATTTGATTTAAACCAGGAATTTTAAAGTAAAACAGTTGAATCTTTAAACACAAATAATGAAATTTGATGTTGAGTTTTATTGATGTCTATAATAAGTAAAGGAGTAAACGAAGGAAAGGTGAATAATATTTAAGGTTGACTATCCTAACTTTTATACGCAATTAAACCTTCTTAAGACAAATGACGTTATTAAGAACAAGTTCTGAATTAAACGATTAAAAATAAATAAAATTCTTATATAATATTTTAAATTGAAAAATATACATATTAAATATTTCATTTTTGACTTTATCAAACTTAGGTTAAAGAGAGATATATTTTCTAATCGTCATAACTCCAAGAGAGTAAATATGGATAATAGTTTGTTTTCACAGATTTTAAATACAAAATGTAAAATGAGCTTTATTTGTTTCGTCTTCACACCTTTAAAATTTTCAAAATAAGAGTGTGTGTGTTTACTTAGAGCAAAGGCACATTGGGCTATTTGCTGACTCTAGTGAGGAGAACTGAACCTCTGATTTTAGTGTTGTAAATCTTTACACTTTCAAGATAAAATAATTCTTATAAAACAACAACTACTGATTGTTGGTTTCAGGTATACCACTAGGTTCTTTTATATTTATTGTAAACACTTTATTGAAAGTTTTAAATTTGATGATACTCATAATTCACCTTAAGAATGTGGTATTAATAATGAGTGTTATTTCTAGTGATCTAAATGCGATAAAAGATGCGATTTAATTAACTTACTAAAATAGGAACACAATTCAAAAATTTAAACCAAATAGAAAAGAATGAAATATTTTGCAAATATAGAGAAAAATACTTAAAACGTATTAAAATTAGTGAAAAATACTTAAAACGTATTAAAATTAGTGAAAAATACTTCTGTCCCATAAGGTTCTTATATTAATGGAAAATATTTATTAGTAATCAAAAGCTCTGTAGAAATGACTGGAAACTTTTGAACGATTAACGAAAATTCTAAAATTTAAGTAAAATGAATTTGTATGTGCCTCTAAAATGTAACGACTTTTTTTTTATCAGTCTTGAAGTAATTTTTTAATCACCACATTTTTTTAGTAAATACTATACAGAAAAATGAAATGTTTTCGTGAACACACCGAAAGAGACTTAAATAGCACTCTTGAGCCTTTTCACTGTATTCTAAATCAGGAAGTAGAAAATAATGCCGACATTCCGACGCAAATTTTCAATTATTTCGACTGAAAGGATAAAATATTTGTTATTAATAATCGTTTATTTTGCTTTATGTTTTAAGGTCAAGTAGATAATATATGTATTAAAATACCAAAATAATATCTATTAATTAACATTTATTTACCACTTTAAAGTTAAATCAACATGAATATTGAGCATTCAACATAAACACTACAGTCAGCCTAAGAACAATCAGGTGATAGTTTTGTTCCTAAGCAACGATGCATATTATTGAGCGTTAGTAAAATAACAAACGTGATAGTATTAGCGACACTGACAAAGGGGATAAACTTTTACAATTAGTGACAAACAACATAATAAAGAACTTACATTGTTTAAATTTATCTGGTTGTACCATAGATATCATTTTTTACTTTTAGGAGAAAAATTTAAAGAATTTAAAGAAATAACAAAATTCAAAAATTGTTTGTTATTATCATAATTAATAAAGCTAATAGGAAGTTTAGATTAATATGAAAAAACTTTATGTGTATAAGGTTATAATGAATGTAATTAATAATATAAAAGCTTTTTCAAAATTTACATCAGAAAAAATAATAATTAACAACTTACTGAAAAATATTAAAAATGAAACATGCTGGTTGATTTTTGATATTTAAATTAACTTTACTTATATGCAATTTCTATATTAAATAAAATTTCAGGTAAGTTCTGATTTGGTACTAATTTATTAAATGCTATTATCAAACCTGTTGTTATCATATTAAATATGATCTCAGATTTTCTACTTTCTAAAATTAAAGTAAAATACCTTAACATGTGGAAACGTAGTTTTAGATAATAAAAACAACATACAAGTGCTGGAACATTTAAAATCTCTGTTTTCAAATTCGGCTTTCTCTATTTTCACATATGATATCATTTCGTTATTTATATTAAATTTAATTTATAAGGTGTAATAAAAACTTCAATAATTTAATAAAAATAGGCGAATTTATGAATGAAAATATCGTTATTTCTAAATATAAATTTTCAAGTATTCATTTTAAACAATATCATTGATGTGGTATACAAAATAAAATTACAACCTTTTATAATTAATCAGTTAATCGGCACTTCTACGAGAGATAATTAAAGGATTTTTGTTAATGTATGTATTGAAAAAAGAGAATTGGGTATTTTTAGGTACTTTCTAAAAATCTATAAGTCCAAAGAGATTAATGAATTGTTGTTTGGAACATAAAGTGCATATATTCATATTGAGAAAATTTCGCAATATTCCAGAAAGACCAATTGTAGGATAAAATAAAACAAAATACTGAATATATAAGTGACGTTTTAGACATATTATTAAAACCTTTTTCGTCAGTATACAGATTCTTTAGTAATCATCCGAAACAAGATTAAATGTTGCTACAAATCTTGCAAGTAGATTACATTGTTTCGTTTACAGTGAAGAAACGAGATGTAATAGATTACTACTGTCAAAATTTTTAATATAGTATCGCTATCTGGTAAAAGCTATTTCAAGAAGTTTTGAAATTACTAAGAATAACTTTTTTGATAGAAAACATTTGAAGAAGACATCAGTGAACCCAAAGATAATATCCTTTTTTGTGGCAAGTTGTTCAAATATACTTCTCTATATTTTATTTGTTAATAAACAATTATAATAAGCAGTAATTAAAAAAAATGAAAAATGTACTCAAAAATAAAATAACTTTATCAAGAATACCACCCACAAATGTATATAGTTTATTGACGAACCTTTAAAGATATTTTTCTAAAGAAAGTATCTTTAGCTATAACAGAAAGAACTGTTTTTTATATAATTTAGGTTATACGGAACGTACCAAAACAATAAAAAAATGTTTGGTTTTCTATCAATAACTTATTTAATTGCAATTCTGAGAACGTAGTACATCTTTTCAAATGTGTAAATTATAAATTATATATTGCTGAAACAAATAATTTAAGATTAAAGATAAACGTACATAAATTCCATGTTAGATGTCCAGCAAAAAGCCCTGTTTATGCCAATAAACATTTTAATGGTTGTTTCTGGAGAAATTTAAAAATTCTAAAAGAATCATATTTTCATGTTTTCCCTCTTTGGGAATGTAATAAAACGTTAAAGATTATTTCTAGAAAAATATATTATAAATTTGTTTGGCGCCATTTTAAATAGACAGTAGTAGGAAGGAAGAAGTAATTGGTTGTTAGAAGTCAGAAGGAATTGTGAAACCATGGAAACAATTATACTGGAAGTAAAACTATGAAATTATAGGCTAAATGAATTGTATTTCTATAATGATAATAAAAATAGAATAATATTTTAATTTAGAAAGTATATTGACTAATTTTATTTATTCTTAACATAACCTACTTAATACATGATCTGTATTATATAAATATTTGTGCATTTGGAAGGTATATGTATTTAATTTAGATTATATATGTTTAGTTGAGAAGCGGTATTTGTAAGTTTTTTTTTATGATAGGTTCTCAGTAAAACTGTTTCTTGAAGACTGACCTTATAAGTCACGAAACTGGTAGAAAAAATTAATAAACTGGAATAAATGTCCGATATTGCAGTGTTTGTTTATTCTAATGCGCAGGTGAACGTTATTGATGTTTTGGTTATATACGTATTACTTTACACTGGCGTAAGATATGTCGCTATGTTAAAATACATATTACCAAATAAATCGGTTTGTTTGTATTTCTGGAAAAGTATAGACATAAAGTATTTTATTTTTGAGAAATTACTTTAAAAATTCATAAAACATATTTTTGATTTCACAGGAAGCACTTATTTAAAGTATAAAATAAGTTATTTACCAAATGTATTATTCTACAGTTTCAATTTTGAAACGTCTAGAAAATATTTTGTTATTGTTTTTTAGTAGTAGCGTATAAGTTTACATTCAAAATATTTGTTTTTATAATGTAGAGAAGCGTCAGTAGATGGCAGAATAACAAGCATTTCAGTTATAACTTTAAGTATTAGCTTTAAGTTCCACAATACGGAATGGAGCGCACGATTTTAATGTAACAAGTACGTAAAGTTACCACTGGAAATGGTTCGTTTGTTTTAAATTTCGAGCAAAGCTACTTGAGGGCTATCTACGCTAGCAGTCCCTAATTTAGAAGTGTAAGACTAGTGGGAAGCCAGCTAGTCATCACCACCCACCGCTAACTCTTGGGCTACTCTTTTACCAAAGAATAGTGGGATTGACCGTCACATAATAAAGCCCCCACAGCTGAAAGGACGAACATGTTTGGTGTTACAGGGATTCATACCCGCGACCCTCGTATTACAAGTCAAGTGCCTTAACCATCTGGCCATTTTTGTTACATTCTATCCTTTTCCAGCCGCTCCTTCTTACTTCAGAGGCCCATTCGCCTTTCCCCAGTTCTCCCGCCATCTCGACAGGCCCAAATATACGTCTAATACTGGTTAGGTAAACTTTGTAACAATATAATAGAATACTATAAGAGATTGAGCTTTTTAAACTTACTTTATAAATAAGATTATTAAAAGTATTTTTATCTCACTATTACCGAGAAAACGCACACGTGTTTTGTTCACTTTCTAACGATACTTCTGTGTAGAGAAACTGTTAAAATGAAAAGTTTAGTTGTTTGCTTTTGTATTTCGAGCAAAGCTACACGAGGGCTGTATGAGCAAGCCATCACCAATTTGACAGCGTAAGACTAACGGGAAGGCAGCTATTCATCACCACCCATCGCCAACTCTTGGGCTACTCTTTTACCAACGAATAGTGGGATTGATTGTGACATTATAACGCCCCCTCGGCTGGAAGGGCGAGCATGTTTGGTGCGAGATTCGAACCCGCGACCCTCGGATTAGGAGAGGAGTGCCTTAAACACCTGGCCGTGCAGCGCCACTACTGAAAAACCAGTTCGATTCATGTAATTACGAGTATTTTTATAATGTATGTTTTTAACACGGGAAAGGTAATAAATCATTGTGTTCTTACCACACGAAGACTAGGTGTTTGTCGTTGTTTCGCCACACGAAGACTGTGTGTTTGTCATTGTTTCGCCACACGAATACTGGGTGTTTGTCGTTGTTTCGCCATATGAAGACTGGGTGTTTGTCGTTGTCTCGTCACATGAAGACTGGGTGTTTGTCGTTGTCTCGTCATTTAATTAAATAGTTTAAAGGAAGCTATGATTATTTATTCCTTTACAAATACCAGAGTTATGAATGTAACCAGGATTAGAGAAATAATCAAGCACAATCCACGTAAAACAACTAATTTGTCTGGAATATTACATTAGTACAATATTGTGTAGATGAATCAGTAGAATATAGTAACGTAATGCGGGACAGTTGGCGTGTAGCAACACACGTATCACTCGAATATGATAACGTAATGTGGGTCAGTAGGAGTGTAGCAACAGACGTATCACTAGAACATGGTAACGTAATGTGGGACAGTAGGCGTGTGGCAACAGAGATATCAACAGAACACAGTAACGTAATGTGGGACATTATGCATATTAGAAGTACGTATTAACAAGTGACATTTCCACCCAAGTATACGTAGCACTCCAAGAGTTAGAAATTAACAGTTGTCAATCTGTTAACGTGTGTTGGGATACAATACTGTTAACTTATATGTAGCTAGATTTTTATTTATTTATTTCACCAACATACAAAGGTGTGTATATGCTTGTTTGTATTTTTTTTTCTTATAGGAAAGCCATAGATGGCTATCTGCTGTGTCCGCCGAGGGAAATCGAACCCCTGATTTTTGCGTTGTAAATCCCAAGACTTACCGCCAGGGGACACCTACGAGAGGAGTAATAGACATGCTTGGCACAAGTAGCAGAGATCACCGTACACATCTAGACGCTGACCCTGACCGGCCTGTCTAACCTTGGTGAGTTCCACTGGATACTCTAACCAGCAGCCTTTTGCTACCCCTTCTTCTGTTGAGCGGGACCTTCTGTCTATGATCACACTTTCAGTAACACACGAGAACCGTTTAGTCCAAGTGGGTTAACTGCTGACAGGACAGACATGATTACTTCACAGTTTTGATCCCTTAGTATTTAACAAAATCTTTTAAACAGGTTATTGTTAGCCTAACATCCGTCTATACGTCTGACCTACAACTTTCTATTTAACTAAATGTTTTTAACAGGTTACAGACTTGATTACTTCTAAATATTTTAACAGTTTTGATAACCTCTAGTATTTAACAAAATGTTTTAACAAGTTATTGTTGTCCTGACAGCCGTCTACAGTTTTGACCTTCTACGTACTATCTGAATAAAAATTTTAAACAGGTTACTATTTTCCTAACAGCTGTGTACAGTTTTGACCTGCCGCTTACTATTTAACTAAATGTTTTAAACAGATTACTGTTGTCCTAACAGCTGTCTAAAGTTATGACCCGCCACTTGCTATTTATTAAAATATTTTAAGGGATTACTTTTGTCCCAACAGCTGTGTACAGTTTTGGCCTTCCACCTTTTATTCAACTAAATGTTTTAAACATGTTACTGTTGTCCTAACAGTTGTCTACAGTTTTAATCTGCCATCTATTATTGAACTAAATGTTTTTAAGAAGTTACAGTTATCCTAATAGCCGTCTACACTTTGACCTGTCACTTGCTATTTAATTAAATGTTTTTAACAGGTTACTGTTGTCCTAACAGCTGTCTAAAGTTTTGATCTGCCACCTTCTATTTACTAAAATGTTTTAAGAGGATACTGTTGTCCTAAGAGCTTTGTATAGTTTTATTTAACTAAATATTTTGAACGGGTTACTATTGTTTTAACAGCTGTCTCTAGTTTTGGTTTATTTCCTACGATTTAACTAAATGTTTTAAACAGATTACTGTTGTCCTAACACTGTATCTAGTTTTGATCTGTTTCCTACTATTTAACTAAATGTTTTTAAGAGGTTATTGTTATCATAACAGCTGTCTACAGTTTTGGCCTACCACCAACTATTTAACCAAATATTTTAACAAGTTATTGTTGTCCTAACAGCTGCCTAAAGTTTTTACCTGTCACTTCCTATTTGACTAAATATTTTAAGAGGGTACTACTGTTCTAACAGCTGTGTTTAGTTTTAACCTGGCACCTACTCTTTAACTAAATGTTCTTAACAGGTTACTGTTGTCCAAACAGCTTTGTACAGTTTTGACCTGTCGGCTGTCATTTAACTAAATGTTTTAACACCTCATTATTGTTCTAACAGCTGTCTACAGTTTTGACCTGACATCTACTATTTAACTAAATGTTTTAACAGGTTATTTTTGTCCTAACAGCCTTCTACCGTTTTGTTTTGACACCTATTATTTAACTATATATTTCGAACTGGTTTCTGTTGCCCTTTACTATAAGAAAGCACATACATTTTCATAACGTTTAGACTTTGTGGTACTGTCTTGCTACTTGTACCGATTTATCTCTCATGTCGAACTCATTTGACTGAATCGTAATTTAATCGAATTTCCTTGGTCACAAGATATGTTCATGAAAGACTGTCTTATTTATATACTGATGTTAAGTTGTTCAACATGCAGCATGTTGGTGGATAAAACAAAACACTCGGCTTAGCTAACTAATGAATAAATATTTAATGTAAACTTATCAGTGCTAAAAGTGAAGCTAACAGTTTGACCGTCAACTTTGATTTTATTTGATTAGATGCCATAACATTGCATCATTTCATACCAACAAACCACACAAAGTAAGTGATACTCGATAGTAACCAACATTAGTTTTATTATCGCAACCTTATTATTCAGGACAGATCTTTACTTTACAGAACCAACCGGATTGTTTAAAATATATGGTGGTTATTTTTCCTCTCTAAAACTGTTTTAATAGCTGCCTTTATAGTTATGTCATGGAATGTAGATTAACAGTTTCTTGTCATCACCCGCTTGCACTCGGTTAAGCTAATTTCACGTAACGTTTAACCCTGTTTATTTAGAATAATTTCATAAAAATTAAAAAACCTGTGCTTAAAAGTTGGTAATAAGTAATGAACAATAGCCATCCACCCGTACGATTCTTTTGAAAACTTGAACTAGAAAGTACTAACCTAGTTTGCTGGGCCTAACCAATACTCCACCTGCACGTGCTTTCACCTTACAGTATTGCTGCTGTAGGTTAGTCGTCTTTAATCCGAATGACAAGAAACGAAAATGGTCCATTTTCACTCTTAGTTGTAGTAAAAGTGTTAAGACTGATAACTCACGTAACTTTAAGCGTGCGGGAAAAGTTTGGTCAGAATTGAGTAGTTTATGCTGAATTACTTTGCCCATGTTGTTTGTATTTACACCAAATTTGACGCCTAGTTATAGGTTGTAAAGGTCTTTTTTTTTGTTTGTTTTAGAATTTCGCACAAAGCTACTCTAGGGCTATATGTGCTAGCTGTCCCTAATTTAGCAGTGTAAGACTAGAGGGAAGGCAGCTAGTCATCACCACCCATCGCCAACTCTTGGGCTACTCTTTACCAACTTGTAAAGGTCTATCGGCTAACAAAATTTTAAGAAAATTCCTACCAGATAATTATGCATTTCTATCAAATAAAATTTCTTTATATCTAATTAGAAGAAACTCAGTGCTAAGAAAAATATATATACGAAGAAACTCAATCAGAATTGGAGCTTTTCTATTTCTAATATTCTTTAACAGATTGTGTTCAAATTTATCATGTTAAGTAAGGATTCAATAGAGTATGTCAACAAAAAACATTATCACAGTCTGAGCTAGAGGAAGTGGAAAGTCTCTGGTCTATCACACAGGCTGTTTTGATCATACACACTACAATGTTATTGATTAGATCTTATTACCATGTTGAGTTTTAGTTCCCATCCCAAGTGTGTTAGTTGGTAACTCAAACCAATAAAGAAACTATAGAAGATATTCCAAGCAGAAAATAACAAACAACATTAGGATAGAAATAAAGGACAACAAGCAAGCAAGTAAAGAAGTGGTAAATAAACGACAGGAAACACTACTTTCTGTGAATAAAAACAATAAGCTGTAAATAAAGTAAAACTGTATTTGTTCATAAGCGCATAGTTACACAATGGACTATCTGTGCTGTTCTCACCTCTGATAACGAAACCTAATTTTTAGTTAAAATCTTCATAATTAACGATAAATAACATAAGAACCGCATCTAGTAAGTGTGGTACGTTAAGCACTTAAACTGATAATAAAACAGGATATATATAGATCAGTGTGTAAGTGACGGTCATGGTTTTTGTTTTGTTTCTGAACCAGCGAGTAAGTGATGGTCGTTTTGTTTCTGGACCAGTGTGTAAGTGACGGTCGTTGTTTTTGTTTTGTGTCACAGATACTTAGCTCATGTTCTACTTTCATAACTTTCAACTCGTGATAAATGGGAAGGCCAATTCTTGGGCTGCTCTTTTATCAACGAACATTGGGACTGACCGTCACATGCACGTCTGAAAGGACGAACACGTTCCGTACCATGATTCAGTCTCGAGATCCACTAAGTTATTTTGGGCCCGAGTGACAACTAAAACTCGAGTTAATAAATAAAGAAAAACAACAAATGCACGAAATGTTTCAACCAATCATTGGATTTTCTTACATAGTTGTGACACACATACAAGTGGCACAAGTGGCAGTGTGAAAGATTGTAACATTTCATGTCGTGATGAACTCAACAGACACCTCCTTGTGTACTTATGTTTAATAATTGCAAACAAAACTGTTAAAAGCAACAGATGAAAGAAAGCAGGAGTTCAAAGTACCATCACGATTGTCCAATCTAAAGTAAAATTCAGAAGAATTGTGTTAACATATTAATTATAATTTAAGTAAAGACATATTTGACATTATCTTCAGTGTTAGTGGCATGAGGCTCTGTGTCATTTCAGAAGGTCAGATAGAGCCTCGTGCTTGTGACACCAACGATCAAAGAAGTCACGTGACCTTTAATAAATTTTAACCCTGGTTTCTAATTATTACAGCTTGAATGACATAAAGTAATCTACAAATAAACTGATAAAATCTGCTGAAAGTGTGAAGACGTTAGTTACCGGCCCGGCATGGCCAGGTGGTTGAGCCACTTGACTCGCAATATGAGGGTCGCGGGTTTGAATCCCCGTCACACCAAACATGCTCGCCCTTTCAGCCGAGGGGGGCGTTATAATGTTACGGTCAATTCCACTATTCGTTGGTAAAAGAGTAGCCCAAGAGTTGGCGGTGAGTGGTGATGACTAGCTGTCTTCCACCTAGTTTTACACTGCTAAATTAGGGACGACTAATGCAGTTAGCCCTCGTGTAACTTTGCGCAAAATTCAGAACAAACAAATCAAACTTAGTTACCATCTGAGTTTTTTAATTTTACAAATACTTCTTTTGATGTGATTGGTTTAGCCTGTTTGTTAGAACAGCTTTATTTTATAACTAGTGACAGTGACTTGGAATTTTACTTCTTAAAGAAGTATACATTTTAGTTTTTATTTTCCAGTGTTCTGTCTCTCCTGTTTTATAAGTTGCTTTTCTATGGAAGAATAGACTTAGCCTTATAAAGATATATTGTATATTGTTTTAATGAGGAACATATTTATTTTCTTATACGCTTCTAAGAAATCAGTATAATGCTGGTCTTTTTTAACGCTACAACTTGTTTCATGGGATTAAATTTACCTTATTCATAATGAAATTTGTTTACTCGTTAAGTCTAGACATTATTATTTGGCTTTTTATCTGCTGTCGTATGGCTTTAAATTTGTTAATGCGTCACGTTGCGTGCCTCTTGCGCATTACACATTTTAAGCTCACGTTAGACTTCTGAGCTTGACAGGCAGTATTTATTGGTAAAAAATCAAATATGATTTATACTTTAAAGAACGTGTTATAGACTCATTGATTAGCAGCTTAGATTTCAAAAAAATAGTTTGTATGATAGAATTAACTCAGAAACAACATTTCGCTAAACTTATATTTCCGTGATGACGGTACTAAAGCACACTATTTTAAATGCACCACGTACTAACAACTTAGCAGCAAGCTTGAGTTAAAATTCGGAGTTCAGTCTTAGCAATGGCTGTAAAAGATAACATACTGTGCAGGTTAAATAAAGCCAAGCATATATAATTATTCGCCTTAATATATTCACACTGCCTAGATGATTAGCTAATACAACAACAGCCCTTATGACCAAATCATCTTGTTAAAAGGGGGTTGGGGACGCCATGACAACACAAACAGACAGTAAGTCTTAATTTGTACAAATTAAAGTATTTGGTGTATAGTTTTGATATAGTGGTTTCTTGACTTCTATTTTAAGATAAAATGTCTGTTATTTTAATTAGTTTTTGAAAATTTTCGCACTGGGAAGGATGAAAATTAGAGATTTTGTTAGTTGTAAACACAAATCCTTCCGGTTAATGTTAGTAGTTAATGATTGAAACATCTTAACCGGTTGGTTGTTGTTGAGCGCAAAGCTATACGACGGGCTGACTATTTATGCTGTGCCCCACGATGGTTATAGTAACTCAGTTATTTTGTTGTTTTTTGCGTTGTAATCCTACAGACTTACCGCTGTACCACTACAGGGAGCAACATATCTGAAATTGGAGAAGTAATGTTATTACTTTACACGAATATAAAATGAAACGAGCGTGTTCAGTTATTGATATTAAGTACTAGAAGAGGGAAATTTGGTCACGGAATGTTTGTTACTTTTCATTTCATATATTTGACAAAGGAAAGTTAGAAATCACAGAAAAGACATAGAATTCTATACCTTAACACGACTATGATAGAAAACAGAATACAAACCGTATCTAGCCCTATTTTCTAGTCCACCTATTCTTTTTTTTAATATGAACGAATGACATGAATCCAATGCAACCTTTCAAATCACAGTTTGATACCTTACTTTCACGCGTGAGGTATCTTTTAGTGTAATAAACAATCCGAGGGCTTATAACGCTAAACATTTGGTTTCGATCGTTGTGGGTAGAGCAGAACTAGCCCATTTTGTAGTTTTCTACGTAAAAATAAATAAAGAAAGCACACAGTAACCCGTTTCACGTCTGTTTTTTTTTTCACGGGTAATGTTGACCGTTTCGTTTGTAACTGTTTTTTTCACGGGTAATGTTGAACGTTTCGTGTGTAACTGTTTTCTTCACGAGTAATGTTGAACGTTTCGAGTTGTGTAACGTTTCTTCACTGGTGATGTTTATACAGGGGCTAATAATTTTTGTGGGCCCTACATCCCATATAATTTTACAAAGAATAAAATAATCAGTGTGCTCCCATTATGACCATGGGCTCTGGAGTTGAGACCTCTCTAGCCCTTACCTAAAATGCGTCACTGAAGGCAGATTGAAGCAAATTAACTTCTTGTAGGTAGTGTACGTATCAGTAACATAGTGCCTATGAAGTACTCCAGCGCGCGTTGTCATAACACAGTGGTTCCCAACCAGGGGTGCGAGATAACATTTGTTTTGGCCACCTTTAACTTTATTCTTAAATAAATAATTACTGTGAGGGGTGCGAGAACATGTTAAAATTTTTTAGGGGGGCGGAGCATAAAAAAGGTTGGGAACCACTGAGTCATAACACTAAATTGTATTAAAGTAATTATTCCAGGATGAGTTTTAAAAATTGTTTGTTTTATTGTTTTCATAACACTGGATATATATATATATATATATCAAATAAACTTCATATAACAATGTTAGTTATGTAACAACAGTAAAATACTCGTCAATTTCACAGAGTATGTAATTTACAAACATGCATTCAGAAATATATGAAATTTTTGCTAAGCCTTTTCACAATAATTTTCGAATTTATTCACCATAAAAATAATAGTTCATGATGACAAGGAGCTCGATTTAAATATATATATGTCGTGAAGTTGAGTGAAATGGGTATGTACGTAGTAAAGCTGAGCAAAATGGGTATACACGTAGTAAAGTTGAGTGATGTGGGTATGTATATATAATATTATAATGGGTATATATATATATATGTATTATATCATTTACCTCTACTACATACCCTATATTTTGATTGTTTCACATTGAACACAAAGCTATCCTGTGGACTGTCTGTGCTGTGTCTGCAACGGGTATTAAAACCTGGTTTTTAGTGGCGTGAGCACTTAAGATATCTACTCTGAGGTAAGTGTAATACACTAAAATATTTAAGAACAAAACCACATAATTGTTACACTTTATTAAGATAAATCTCCTTCATCGAAAAAGCTCTAGTTATAAGGAATTATATTGTTTAATATATTTTTAAACCTACGTATTTTGCTAACTTAAAAAAAATTCAAACATATTTTTTGTATATTAACTACTAGCGTTTTTACTGAACATGAAAACAAACAATTTATTGAAGAGGCTGAAAGACCACGCATCAAACATAAGAAAGATAATCCTGAATGTAAGTTTCAGTCACGGAAAAAGAAAACTCCCAAACCTGTAACAGTTTCTAATTCTTCTTCTTGTTACAGACGTGGAACTGAAAGACCAACTCCGTATTCTCTCACCGAAAACGTTTCGTGACAAAATATGCTAATCTGAATACCAGAGTCAATTACAGCAAACCTGAGGTATATTCTCAACCTCAAAATCCACCAACTTCGCCCCAAATGGGCACCGAATGTGTCAGCATAGATGTCGATAATATTAATCTCGATGACAGTGCTTCTTCTATTATGTCTGAAAATACAAGTAAGGTAATTTTTTTATAGAAACTTCTTATCGGACTGCGTTTACTGGCACTCATATTTTAATTTAATTTGTCACTCATACAGGGTCTGTTTAAAATATAAAATGAATTAAAATTACGCGATTTGTCATGTTTGCTAAATAAAAAATAAACTATCGTGGTCTATCGTCTGGCCCGACATGGCCAAGCGTGTTAAGGCGTGCGACTCGTAATCTGAGGGTCGCGGGTTCGCATCTCGGTCGCACCAAACATGCTCGCCCTATCAGCTGTGGGAGCGTTATAATGTGACGATCAATCCCACTTTGCATTGGTAAAAGAGTAACCCAAGAGTTGGCGGTGGGTGGTGATGACTAGCTGCCTTCCCTCTAGTCTTACACTGCTAAATTAGGGACGGCTAGCACATATAGCCCTAGAGTAGCTTTGTGCGAAATTCTAAAAACAAACAAACAAACTCTATCGTCTAGGATCCTTTTGATGAAAGTCACTCAAGTGAAGGTGTCTGTGACTCCTGCATTAAATTCGACCTAGCTAATGATACACGGTACCAGCTCCTAGAGAGAGTGGCCTTTCTTCTTCCCACCTCTGGAGCGGACTTAATGGTGAAGAGCCATCTAGTATAGGGCCAAGTTGTAATATTACTACCATGCAGGATTTATGGCTACGGGAATTCTGGATTTCCAGGGGGAGTGGGGAACTCTTCTTTGGACCTCTTCTACTGCACATCGATTTATTTTTCTGATGCCTCTCCGGAAAGACGTGCAGACTTTATAGATGATTTAGGGGGATATCCTGAATGAAGAGGATATTTTAGGGGGGCCTTTAACTATCTTTATGGCACTCCAGAAATGCTCAGTGTTAGGACATTTAGTTTCACGGACGACATTAGAGCACGTGGACATGTACGGCAGCAGTCACTATCACAATTGTTTCAGCTACGTAAACAAGAACTGACCGGTGAATAATTTATAGTGGCCATTGTCTTTGGAAAATAATTTATAATATTATAGTTTCTGAACACACTTTGCCAAAAGTTAATTTATTTTAAGAAACGAGCAATCGTTACGTGTATCAAACCCCTCGCGGTAAGTTTAAGGACTTATGACGCCTAATAACCTGTTTTAGATACCTGTGGTGGGTACAGCAGCTTTGCTTTTAACAACAAAGAGGAACGCGGTGGAAAGAAAATTATTTAACTGAGACAGTTTCTCAATATTATCAGATTGTTTATAAATGTTTAATTTTAACCAAACAACACATTTAGGCCATCTTTAATGAAGATATATAATAGTTTACCGGTCATTCATGGACCATGTGATTGGCTACGCGCAAAAATACATAAACATACAATCCTTAACAACATGGCCTCTAGTGTAGATTTGCGCTCAATAAAAAAAACTCCAACATCAGTTATTATTAAGTCTGTCCCTAATTTAGCAGTGTAAGGCTAAAGGAAGAGCAGCTAGTCATCACCACCAACTTTACCAAGGAATAACATGATTGACTGTTACATTATAACGTCCCCAGGCTGAATGAGTATCTTTGGTGGGACGGGATTCGAACCTGTGATCATCAGATTGCGAAACAAGATCACAAACCAACTAGTCTGAGTTCAACTGTGGAGAAACTGGACTTTACAAAACTAAAACCATCTGTTTATTCAAAAATGGTGTTTTAGGAAGACAAACATTTATTTAAGATAATTGTGAAGAAGTACTGAACGTGTGCACAAGTGCCAACTACAAAATGTGTGCAGTGTTTTTATGATTGAACATCTTTTGTACAGGTTACGATATATAATCTTTACAGCACTTCCTCAAATTGATCGACATCATCTTCTCTAATGTAAAACCCTGAAATATTGATGACTGCTTGAAATTTAAAATAGTGAAGAAAATTACTTCTGAAGCATGACCAAATATGGGTCTTAAAACAATTAAGGGAACAAGTCGATAATGATTAAGGTAAGATTGTTATGATGTGAAGTATCTTATTTTCATGTTTGAAGGGGCCGAATTCTTTACGCTTAGCGTCTGTGACTTGTTTCAACAATAAACGGACAGCGCAAAATCCAGTTGTTTTAAAATATGTTCAAAACAAGTCAAACGTATATACAAAAATTCATTACAGTATTGGTTATTATAGTTGTATCCAGAAACAGATAATTGTCTTCTCTTCGTCGCAGTCTAAGCAGGCGGATTAATTTACTTTATACAAGAGAAAGTATTCTTCTCCATCTCTGTTATAATACAAAACAAACTGTGAAACTCACTTTTGAAGTTGCTCATAAATCTAAACTGATAATCATACAGTCTAACTTTACTTTTACTTACTTCTGTATCTGCCTGTCTTGTAACAATAATAACTAGAGGAACTTAGAATCTTCGAGTAAGGTGAGGTCGACAATATTACCAAAAGTCTAATACAACAATTAAACTTCATACAATGTGCGACTCTTACGGACTTGGGTCAAAATTATTTCTTAAAAGCAATAATTAACCTTTAACATTTGTTATGGAAACTAAATCATCATTAAATATCAAATCACTGAAAATTTACTCTTAAACTGAATAGTGCTGTATATCCAACAATAAATCAAGGAAAGTACCAACAATATTTTTAATACCATAAGCAAAGATTATTTTCAGTCTATACATGAATTATACTCACCACTTAGGGTATCTGTAGGATTTCACTTTCATTAGATCTCTTATCTTCATGGCATCTAACTTGTTTTTAAAAATTATTTTGCTTTGTCTCTCTGTAAAGACATCGTCACCCTTGCTCAATCACTCCTATGTCTTTCTTTCTCCTCGCCAGTCAATTCTTCATTATGTTGACGTCCTTGTATGTCTAATCTCCACCCAGTGGTCTTAGGCCTAGTGGGTCTTCATATTCTATGACAGTCACTGTCTTCTAGTTCTGTGGCTATTACAGCTGTATCAGCAACGTTCTACTGTGCCACAAAAGCTGCACTCATTAGGTCCTCTTCCTTTTCAAAGTATCTCTTCAACAAATTGGCTTAGTAGATCTTTGTCTTTTCGTCCACGTTAACCTTAGTCCATTCTGCTGACCACTTCCTATATTTCAAAAGATCCTTTCCAGTGCAGGATGATTCTTGGCGTTCTCATAAAAGTGCTTCTGATTGTCTTCCTGTTTAGCTTTCACAATATAACTGCTTTGATAAATCTGGTACAGTACTCTTTTATGGCTCTCTATTATGTAATTTCCCTTCCTCTTTGTCTTGAACTCCAAATCCTCTCTGACACTATCCCAAAGTTTCTGTGATGAGCAGTCTTTCTTCCTGCAGTTATTGTTGACCTACATGCAGGATGTC
Organism: Tachypleus tridentatus; assembly: GCF_004210375.1. Classification (NCBI taxonomy): domain Eukaryota; kingdom Metazoa; phylum Arthropoda; class Merostomata; order Xiphosura; family Limulidae; genus Tachypleus; species Tachypleus tridentatus. The sequence continues at coordinate 66,784,851 of NC_134833.1, read as the reverse complement.
GCATTTTGATGTCTTACTTGCTTTTCTTTTTTTGAGCCCTGTTGATGACTGCACATGCGTCATCAGTCTCTTTTCTGTCTAGTTACTCCAAACTTTTGTTGCCAGAAATATTTCCAATCACCAATACGTAGATTGTTGCCTTCATACACGTGGCTTGAAGGTCTCCCATACCATACACTAGTATGCTTCTCACTTCTATGCTACTGTAGAACCTTCACCATATTGTCCTCGACATGGCGTTCGTCTACTGGCATGTTGTAATTTTTGTAACATTTTCATGTATATTACATGCTCTGATCATCACTGGCACTGTTGATCCAATTGAGAACTTGAACTGACCATCAACCATGCAATGTTTGATCGCGAAGATAGCACCTCCTTCTTGTGGTGAATCTGATGAGATGTGTCTGTATTGTTTCTTCTGACAGCAGCATCCATGACGATATATTGTCATTCTTTCATTGTTTCTTGTTGACATAATCTTTATAGATAACTTCAGCTTCGTTTTAAAATTTCTCCTGTTACTTGTTAGTGACAGTCTTGTACTCTCTTGCAGTGTTTAATGAGAGGTTAATAAAATGAATATGAGATGCTACACAAGTCCAAGAATAATCAGTTATACCCTTTCCATATACTGTTCTGTCAGCTTGATCATCTTCTCTTCTCTACGTTTTTTGTTGATCTCCTCCTTAAAATATGATCATGAACTGTTCATGTATTAGTACATCTTCTAAGCATCCAAAAATATTTTCACACCTGGCCACGTCAGTCTATCATATGAAGTACCTCCATAGATGTGCCAGTGTAAAGTTTGACTTCTCGGAATTTCCAGTGAAAGTCTCTGGAAATAAGTTCATAGCAGCTCAGCAATGCAACTTTTAATTTGTCATAGTTCATGGTATTTTTTTATGTCATGCCTGCATATACGTTTAGACCTTTTTTTGTAAGAAGTGGCCCTATAAATACTGTCCAGTTACCTTTGTTCGACTTTTGATTTTGAGCGAATTTTTCATAACTCTCCAAGAAAGCATTCATGTCGTCTTTTTATTCATCAACTTTGGGTAGCTTGGGTCAGTTGGCTCTGAGTTCTTTGTCATTTTGAGCCCTTCAGCGGAATGATGAAAGGTCCAAAATGACAATGGACTCAGGACTCTTATTCTCTCTCTTATGTACAATATCTCTTTTTTCTTATTTCAGTCTTTTTATTTCATTTTCTTCTTTTAGAAATTTTCCCTCTATTATCTGCCTGTGTTCTTCTCTCTATAATTCTTATTGTTTTTGTTTAACAAACTCTAGTACACCAATATCTTATAGCCCAATCTCTAACCCTCTCTATTCATTTACCAAGTTCAATCAACATTGTTATATAGCGTGATTGTAATCTATACACTATTTTTGCCACCTCTATAACTGTAGGTATACAGACTATTGTCCACATCTTTTACTGCCGTTTACCACCGTATAATCCTGACTAGCTGGTAAATTTCATATTTATGAAGGTAGAATTCTTTACAGCTGGTGTCTGTGATTTGTTGGCGATAAATTTCAACAATAAACGGATAGCACAAAATCCACTTGTTTTAAAATAATATATTCATAACCAGTCAAACGTATCTATATAAAACTTCGTTACACTGTTGGTTATCACAGATTATTCCAGAGCTTTAAATATTTGTCTGTTTATCGTCACAGTCCATAAGGCGGGCTCATTTACTTCAAAACACCCTTTAACAAGACAAATTAATCTCTGTATCTGTTATTACAATACAAACTGTGAAAGTCACTTTAGAAATTCCTCGTAAATCTAAACTAACAAGCATTCAGTCTAACTTCACTTTTGTTTTCACTACTTACGTTACAGATACGTGTAGAAATGTGACAAAACATCTAGAAATAACAATGTTACACATAACGAAACATAGAAGCTTTGAGTAAAATGACGTCAACAATATCACAAAAGTTTGGTACGTAGATTAAATAAAATACACAGAGCAGGACTTGTATGGAGTAACATAATGAAAACTATCATAACTATTACTTTTTCTTAATTAACTTAATTTACTGAATGGTTTACTATAACAAAGAACCACTCCATTATTACTCAACTGTTTATTATAAGTAAGAACCAATTCGTTATTACTTATCTATTTATTACAAATAAGAACCAGTTCGTTATTACTCATCTGTTTATTCTTTTCTTAATTTGTTTTCTACCATCCACCAGTTATCTATGAAATATTACTTTTGTGTAAATTATATATGAATATTTTTGAAGTTTCAGAAGACTTGATTTTAAAATATCTATATTATGAAGAATGAGGGCCTACAATACAGTCGTTTTGCTACAATTTCTAGTTATTTATTTATAAATCTTAAACAAATGTTGGATCAAGAAAATCTCTTCTTCTGTTCTTATCTATAACTCATCTTCAAAAACTGTTTCTTGTGGGCTAGTTGTGAGAGCATTTGACTTGCAATCTGCGATCACATCACCAAACATACTCATCCTTTCAGCTGTTGGAACATTATAAACGTAACAGTCAGTTCTGCTTTCTGAAGGAGCAGAATAACCTAAGAGTTGACAGTTTATTCGCTGCCTTCTAAAGTTGACTGGTACAGGTAGCCTCCTAGGTTCAAAACACGAAGAAAAAATCCTTGAAAATATCACATCATGTAACTTGTCCACTAAATGTCTACATTCTAGATACACCAATTCATTGGTGGTGTCACTAGCCATCGTTACCGCATCACGAGTGTCATCAGTTGTCACAACTTGCGTTCTGAACTCGATTTGAGACACACAAACTACTTCACCGACGCAGTAACGCACACCAACATTTTCACAACACAACACAGGTGCAACTGGTTGTATACAGGGGCAAGTGTTTCTCAATATCGTTTAAGATTAATAGTAAGTGGGTACGTCATTCTGTTGACAATTGGCTGATGGTTTTATCCACTATAATGTATCTCTACATTCGTTGATATTTAACGTATATATATATAAACAAATACATGATACCCAAAATTAAATGTCAAAATCGTCAGTTTATTCTACCATAAGGTAGAATGTATGATTCTTGTTAGTTCAACAGATTATTCACATTAATTCCTTTTGTTCTATCTCCTGTTACTAATAAAGTACTGACTCACTTCTGTTACACCTACAAACGATACTGGTGGAAATACAATGCATTATAACTACTGTAATTTGTCCGCTAGATGTCTAATAGTTCAGTTTGATATGTTATGGGGAGTTGACACTCTTGGTGTGGCTACAGTAGACCTGGTGTCCAGTTTTGAACACACATGTAGGGTTTGCGAAATTTGTGTTAGTGGATGAATTATGTGTAGATTACGATAATCGATTGTTTCTATAAGTTAACCTATGACTGCTAAGTGAAGCAGTGGGTGTATGGTGTTTGAAATAATGGTAGTGTAGATATCTTGTCACCTGCAAATTGATTATTCAGAAATCAAACCAAATCGACGATGGCCAGAATATTCATGACAAATCGATTTTTAAATCTTTAGGATTGAAAAAGTGTAAACCCAAAGAATATTTCTGGTTGAATAACAAAAAAGGTATTTCACTGATGTTTGGGTAAATACAAAGGCTATAGTATTGATATATTTGATCAAATGTCTTGGAACATACAAAAATGTGTATGTGTTTTAAAGCAAAATTAAATGTCAAATCGTCGACTGCGTTAATTTCTGGGGAAAAATACAGAGCTGAAACATAAAACTTTAAGGAAAGATATTATATCGTTTCAAAAGTTAAAAAACCCACACATATATTTCTCTTACGGAAAATGAAAGAATCTTAAATATTCAGGTCTCAGATGTTACAATCAAATACTATCAGTGTCTTTAACATTGAGTTCAGGCCTTATCTTGACATTGAGTTCTCTTTCATTTAAGGTTTCAGTTCATAGTTAAAGAAGGCTCTGATAAATGTGATAGGCTGGCACAACGCTAGAAAGCGACTTTCGATACCTGTGTTAGGTACAGTACATGTAGACCAAGGGTTAGCTTAACTTCAAACGAAACGAAAAATTGACTATATTAGACCTGAGTTGATTGCTATGTTGATATAAATTACATCTAGATATATCACCAATAAAACACAGATCTCAGTTGATTATTGTTCTATATAATATATATCTAGAAATGTGTCTACCTAAAACACTGAAATATGAATTGATTGTTATTTCATATAATATATATCTGGAAATACGACTACTAAAACCCTGAGACCTGAGTTGCTTGTTGTTTCATATGATATATATCTAGAAATGTTACCTCCAAAACACTTAATGTGAGTTTATTGTTGTTTCATATAATATGTATCTAGAAATGTGTCCATCTTAAATACTAACATGTGAGTTGACTGATTTTTATACAATATATATCTAGAAATATCACCACTAACACACTGAGATCTGAATTGATTGTTGTTTCATATAATATACATCTAGAAATGTCACCACTAAAACACTGAGACCTGAGTTGACTGTTGTTTCATATAATATACATCTAGAAATGTCACCACTAACACACTGAGATCTGAATTGATTGTTGTTTCATATAATATACATCTAGAAATGTCACCACTAAAACACTGAGACCTGAGTTGACTGTTGTTTCATATAATATACATCTAGAAATGTCACCACTAAAACACTGAGACCCGAGTTGACTGTTGTTTCATATAATATACATCTAGAAATGTCACCGCTAAAACACTGAGATCTGAGTTGATTGTTGTTTCATATAATATATATCTAGAAATGTCACCGCTAAAACACTGAGATCTGAGTTAATTGTTGTTTCATATAATATATATCTAGAAATGTCACCGCTAAAACACTGAGATCTGAGTTAATTGTTGTTTCATATAATATATATCTAGAAATGTCACCGCTAAAACACTGAGATCTGAGTTAATTATTGTTTCATATAATACATATCTAGAAATGTCGCCACTAACACACTGAGATCTGAATTGATTGTTGTTTCATATAATATACATCTAGAAATGTCACCACTAAAACACTGAGACCTGAGTTGACTGTTGTTTCATATAATATACATCTAGAAATGTCACCACTAAAACACTGAGACCCGAGTTGACTGTTGTTTCATATAATATACATCTAGAAATGTCACCGCTAAAACACTGAGATCTGAGTTGATTGTTGTTTCATATAATATATATCTAGAAATGTCACCGCTAAAACACTGAGATCTGAGTTAATTGTTGTTTCATATAATATATATCTAGAAATGTCACCGCTAAAACACTGAGATCTGAGTTAATTATTGTTTCATATAATACATATCTAGAAATGTCGCCACTAACACACTGAGATCTGAATTGATTGTTGTTTCATATAATACATATCTAGAAACTAAAATGATCATTTTGAACTAAAATAAATGACACGCCACTGAATGAAATCTATTCCCAAACTCGCCAACTATGTAGGTGTTTTGAAAACTAAGAAACAAAATATGAAATTCATTTCAACAGTCACAAAAACTACTATATTCTCAACGGAACCTACATTCCAGTGCTATTTAAATACTTTTGTTCTTCTAGAAGTCTTGGTGAAACAGAGGAAGAAAAAACTATTGATTTAATAATTAGGAATTCTTTTATCTACTGGAGTTGTTAACAAACTAGCTTTCGGGTCAAACAAACATTCTGTTGCTGTGAGACTGACTGATTTGAAAGTATAGATCAGTTTACCTTGTTAAATGTTAACGTAAAGGCTTGACGTACTTTCAACCACCTAATGGATGTACGTACAAAGCTGTTGTTCGTAGTGCTGATGAGCCATTCGCGTGTTTCTTTCTTCAGGTCAATTTGTCAACTTGGCTCTAAACTTTGGCCTCATTCTTTCATAGTTCTATTGCCCTTTTTTCATCGTATTTTGCAATAAAAATACATAGCAGGACAGTAATTTAACCGGGAGAGGCTTAGCGTATATGGCCGAAAGTTTTAATGAATATTCATACCAGTCACTAAAACCGTACATGTATTCTATATACAGTTATCTGTTGTGGGACTCACATATGCCAAAACGGCTCGTTTGGGTTGAGAAAATATTTTACATAGAAGAGCGAACAACGTTACGATCTTCGCTCTTCTATGTTCGCTCTTCTATGTAAAATATTTTCTCAACACAAACGAGCCGTTTTTGCATATATATTTCTCTACAAGTGGGTTTTCTCGACATCACTGTTGTGGGTCTCATTCTTTTCTTCTGATTTTAAAACTTTATATACATAGGAGGTGAGATATAGAATATCATATCATATACGCACACAAGCATACCAGTAATTATATTTCTGTTACATTCCAGTTTAATATTTCTATTTCGTGTGGGGTTTCAATGGTGGGTAGAGCACAGATAGCCCACTATCTAGATTTGTGGTCAATAACAACCAAACAAACCGAAATCTGTTAAATAAAAAAAATTGAAGTATGAGTAATATATTATCTTAACCACATACATATGTTTAATACACACATACTATCAAACAACGACAGGAAGTGTTTAATACATACATACTATCAAACAACGACAGGAAGTGTTTAACACACACGTATTATCACACAACGACAGGAAGTGTTTAATACATACGTACTATCAAACAACGACAGGAAGTGTTTAACACACACGTATTATCACACAACGCAGGAAGTGTTTAATACACACGTACTATCAAACAACGACAGAAAGTGTTTAATACATACGTACTATCAAACAACGACAGGAAGTGTTTAACACACACGTATTATCACACAACGCAGGAAGTGTTTAATACACACGTACTATCAAACAACGACAGAAAGTGTTTAATACACACGTAGTATCAAACAACAACAGAAAGTGTTTAATACACACGTAGTATCAAACAACAACAGGAAGTGTTTAATACACACATCTACCAAACAACGACAGGAAGTGTTTAACACACACGTACTATCAAACAACGACAGAAAGTGTTTAATACACACGTAGTATCACACAACGCAGGAAGTGTTTAATACACACGTACTATCAAACAACGACAGGAAGTGTTTAACACACACGTATTATCACACAACGCAGGAAGTGTTTAATACACACGTACTATCAAACAACGACAGAAAGTGTTTAATACACACGTAGTATCAAACAACAACAGAAAGTGTTTAATACACACGTAGTATCAAACAACAACAGGAAGTGTTTAATACACACATCTACCAAACAACGACAGGAAGTGTTTAACACACACGTACTATCAAACAACGACAGAAAGTGTTTAATACACACGTAGTATCAAACAACGACAGGAAGTGTTTAATACATACGTACTATCAAACAACGACAGGAAGTGTTTAACACACACGTATTATCACACAACGCAGGAAGTGTTTAATACACACGTACTATCAAACAACGACAGAAAGTGTTTAATACACACGTAGTATCAAACAACAACAGAATGTCTTTAATACACACGTAGTATCAAACAACAACAGGAAGTGTTTAATACACACATCTACCAAACAACGACAGGAAGTGTTTAACACACACGTACTATCAAACAACGACAGAAAGTGTTTAATACACACGTAGTATCAAACAACGACAGGAAGTGTTTAATACACACGTACTATCACACAACGCAGGGAGTGTTTAATACACACATCTACCAAACAACGACAGGAAGTGTTTGATACATACGTGCTATCACACAACGTTGGGAAGTGTTTCATACACACGTACTCTGCCCAGTATGGCCGGATGGCTGAGGCACTCCACTTGTAATCCGATGGTCGTGGGTTCGAATACCTGTCACACCAAACATGCTCGCCCTTTCAGCCGTGGGGGCGTTATAACGTGACGGTCAATCCCAATATTCGTTGGTAAAAGAGTAGCCCAAGAGTTGGCGGTAGGTAGTAATGACTAGCTGCCTTCCCTCTTGTCTTACAGTGCTAAATTAGGGACGGCTAGCGCTGATAGCTCTCGTGTAGCTTTGTGCCAAATTTAAAAACAAACACACGTACTAAGAAACAATGAGGGGAAGTGTTTAATATATATATATATCACGGTGTTAAATTTACCGGAAACTGAATTTAAATATACTGCTAGAAGTTTTAAAACATATAATAAATAAATATGTACACATATATATATAGAAGCTGTAAATTAACTTTCGAATTTTATTCAATCACACCATTTTGCGTAAAATAATATATTATTTAAAGGATAAATGTAAACGTAAAGTTATATGACTTTTATTTTTAGTTGATTAAGAGTTTTCACAGTAACACTTTGTTTATTACGGCTCCGATCTACGAAGGCTGTTCAAAAAATACGCGGACTGACGTCATAAAACAAAATGTACTTTATTTAGAAGTTACAGGTCTGGGACCCCTTCAAAGTACTCTCCTCCCCAACGCACACACTTATCCCAACGGTGTTTCCACTCGTTGAAACAATCCTGGTAAGCTTCTTTTGTAATGTCCTCCAGCTCCTTCGTCGCATTTGCCTTAATCTCGGGAATCGTCTCAAATCTTCTTCCTTTCAAAGGTCTTTTGAGTTTGGGGAACAAGAAAACATCGTAAGGAGCAAGGTCAAGTGAGTAGGGGGGGTGGGGAAGAACAGTGATCGAGTGTTTGGCCAAAAACTCACGAGTTCTGAGGGCTGAATTTCGCAGCAACGCGGTGCATCTTCAATTTTTCTGTCAAAATCTCGTAACAAGATCCAACTGATATCCCACACTCTTCAGCAAGCTCCCTGACAGTCAGACGTCGATTTGCCCGCACCAGGGTGTTGATTTTGTCGACGTGTGGGTCGTCAGTTGACGTGGAAGGACGTCCAGGACGCTCATCATCTTCAATGGACTGTCAACCATCCTTAAAACGTTCTTGCCACTTGAAACATGCCGTACGCTTCATAGCAACATCACCGTAAGCCGTGTTAAGCATAGCAAAAGTTTCAGTCGCACATTTTTCAAGTTTAACACAAAATTTCACAGCAAGTCGTTGCTCCTTCAGGTCATTCATTCTGAAATCCGGTAAACGAAAAAATCGCACTTCACTTAAAACCGCGTAGCTAATACACAAATGAAGATATTTGCAATGGGGAAATGGCGTCGTAATCAGCTGATCTGTGCAACCTAGCGACACCAAGCGGATTCCCCTGGAACCAACTGGAGCCGCGCAATTCAAAATTTTCTGTAAAAAAAAGACTAACCGAAAGCGTTAGTGAAAAGAAACCCGCGCCAAACTGTTCGAGAAATGGCACAATAATTAATTGTTGGCATTTCTACAATTTCGGACCATATTAAGCAAATTAGAAAAGTAAAAACGTTCTACAAGTGGGTTCTACACTTACTTACTGAAAATCAGTGCTATATGCTGATTTTGTGCAACAGAAATGATCCATTTCTTGATCTAATTGTCACCTGTGATAAAAAGTGGACCCTTTACGACAACAGAAAGTGATCTGTAAAATGGCTGAGCCATGAAAAGTCTCTAAAACTTTCAAAACCCAAAGTTGCACCAACAGAAGATTATGGTCACTGTATGTGGCCTATATTATCCACTACAGCTTGCTCAACCAGGGCCAGAATATCACTGTGGAGGATTACTGTCAAGAATTGGAAGTAATACATAGAAAGTTGCGTTAAAAATGCCAGCATTAGTCAATCAAAGAGGACCAAGAGGTTATTTTCTGTTACTTATACGGCGTTCCAGAAGGTTCCAGTTGGATTCTTAAAGAGGTTCTTTACTGGCCAAGGTAGGCTTTAAATGTTGATTATGTAAGACTATTGAAAATGATACCATAGAAGATGCTATAATGAGAGAGTGAACTGGTTCTAATAAGACATCATCTCAACTACTTTTAACAGATGGACCAATCACCCAGAATGTCCTCCAGTGACTATCGAAACAAGTGGTTGAATAGCAGGATTCATTACTCAACGTGTGGAGCTCTCCACCACAATTTCAAAATTTAGAACACTGTAATATCAATCAAAGCTTTGATTAGTAGTTTGAGCTTTCCCAACACATTGAATACGCTAACCTCCAGTTATAAACTGTGAATAATGCTAGGCTGGTGGTCCTTCATCGCACAAAACGTTTCAAAGTTCGTATAAACTGAAAAGAGATTAATTTTGGGCGTCCAGTCTAATACTATTGCTTAATATACAAAATTTTGTTGTTGTTGGATCAGGGTACCAGTAGTCGGGTTGAATACAACTTGTGTTACATCCAGTCACATGTTTTATTTGAATATCCGTGGTTACCTTTCCTCGCTTATGTCTCTGATTCTGAAAGCTCCTGGCCATTATAAGCCATATGTACTAATGTATTATGAGAACCCACTGTTTGCATACAGTGCTAACAGTTTTGATAATACAACATACATGTATGTGTGTAAATATCCACATCGTGAAATCCCAATTAAAAAACAGCAACAGGTGAACTTATCCAACATATTCAATAGAATCCGAAACACTTCTATGAAAAGAATAATCATTAGTCAAAGTGTTTCAGTAAAATGTGAAGCTACAAAAATATCTTTATTGTATATCACTGATGAAGTATTTCATTTTACATGTGAAAAACAAAATACATGGAGCCTATGAACGCTATACGTAATAGAAATGCTACGAGTATTTAACGATAAATGACTTATTTTTATATTTACACTCTAGAGTTATGAAACATTTAAAACAATCTAATGCTACATGCTGATTTAGTACACAAAATATTCCTCAGTTTTTTAACAATCACTTCTCATGTATTTTCTAATTTATTTTTAAATTATCACAGAAAAGTTGTATTTCAGATTTCATACAGAAACTAAAAAAGAGAAAAGAATGTGTTTGTGCTTTCGTAGACGTGACAACAGTAATTGTTTGTATAGTTTCCAGGGTAACTTCCAAGTTTTTGACGTGGGTAGTTAGTTATTCATGTCACACGATTTCCCTCGTCAACAGGCAGTAAACAAACACTTAGTACGAGAGTATTGTTAAGTCTACGTTCTGGTTGCCTTCAATGCCTTATGGGAAACTTTAGCGACTATGTTTAATCTTTTCAACTCGAACGGAATGTTGTGTTCAGGTAAGGTTCTTATATATATATATGTATATATACACACACACACACAAAGTAATTACTTTCAAAAATACAACCACTTTTAATATAATTCACTTTTGATCAACATAAAACTTTTTAAGACCAAACACGTTTTTACAGTGACAGATTATGAAGTGTTTTTTTTTCTTTAGAAAATAACTTTTAAAATAAATTTCAACAATTTGATGATAGGAGGTGTTGAGTGATAAACTTGATTCTGTGGAATCGCAGATATTATTAACTGTGTCATCTTACACTCATGGTTACCTTGTATGAAAAAAAAAAACTTTGTAGTTACGTGTGAAGTTACATAAATGAATATCTGTGTTGTGTCCACTGTAGGTACCTAAAACCAATTATTAACGGTTTAATCCGGCACGTTTATCGCTGTGCCACTGGAGATCGGTAGAAAAGAAACATTTAAATATTATTAGCATAAATGTAGACAAAGATAGATGAACACGACATATTATGTATGATCAAGAGTAGCTTTAGAAACTTCAAGAGAAAATAAATTTCATGTAAAAGACTTTATCCTTTTAAAACACAGGCTCCTTCGCTTTTAAATGAAGTAATTATATGTATTGTGTTCCTTTTTGTTTGTGATGGTCATCGAAGAATAGATCTATATATATATAACACAATCATTGTCTTAATAAAACGTAGATACTATATTAACCACTTAGTATTCCTAATACATGGAAAAACATATATATTCTATTACCAAGTAGTATTCCTAATACAGAGAAAAACGTATATACTTTATTACTAACTTAAAATTCCTAATACAGACAACAACGTGTATGCTCTATTACTAACTTAATATTTCTAATACAGAGAAAAATGTATATATTCCATTACAAACTTAATATTCTTAATACAGAGAGAAATATATATACCCTATTACCGACGTAATATTCCTAATACAGAGAGAAACGTATATACTCTATTACCAACGTAATATTCCTAATAGAGAGAAAAATGTGTATGCTCTATTATCAACTTGATATTCGTAATACAGAGAAAAACATCTACACTCTATTACGAACGTAATATTCGTAATACAGAGAAAAACGTATATACTCTTTTACTAACTTAATATTCCTAATACGGAGAAAAACGTATATACCTTTTTACCAACGTAATATTCCTAATACAGAGAAAAATGTATATTCCCATTTTACAATATTCTTAATACAGAGAAAAACGTATAATTCTATTACCAACTCTACTACGAACGTCACCCGCTAGTATAACGGTAAGTCTACGGATTTAGAACGCTAAAATCATGGGTTCTATTCCCATCGGTGAATTCGGCAGATAGCCTGATGTGGCTTTGCTATAAGAAAAACACACACACACTATTACCAACGTAATATTCTTAATACAGAGAAAAATGTGTATACTCTACTACCAACTTAATATTCTTAATACAGAGAGAAACGTATATACTCTATTACGAGCGTAATATTTCTCATACAGAGAGAAGATAAATTCCTACTGCTCTTAGTGCAATGACTTTTTAACTTGATCAAAGTTTGAATAAACATGTTAAGTGTAGTCACTGTAAATCTCGAACCGTTGATCTTTAAACGTTTGGCCATCCTTTTTGGTCATTCATCCAAACCTTAGACCATTGACTCAGGATTTGGAGGAAGACAAAATCTAAATTATTTGTTCCTTTTTCATGCCAGTGATTAAAGAGTTTAATCAGATCATTTCAATGGAGGATTTAGTAGCAACCCCTTTTATATTGTTAAACAATTATGTCCTGATAAAACAGGTATACGGATAGGCTAGAGTGACGTTCGATGTACGAGTCTTTGGAGTTCTTGACATTTTACCATTTAAACCTATGCAGACATGAAAGTATTTCAAGGTGTGAATGTTTATTAAGACGTTAAATAACTTCTTAATGTCAATTAGTTTTCACTCATCGCCGAATTATAAATCTAAACGAAAGATAAGAATCAGCCACAGTCTACTGTTCCAGTTGCTAAATGTTACAATGACAGTGATTATTTGTTACATGTTACAATCATACCGATGAAAGTGAGACCCAGTATATCGTTCGATTTGTTACTTGTAACAGAAAAATTGTTAGAAACCTAATATTCTTAAAACCTGTTAACCCTTGTATGAAAATAACATAATCTGTGAGGAATGAAACATTCCTTTTATCTGTATTTTGGTTTACTCACTGTTACGTGATGTGAAAGTTAATCCATTCTGTGTAATAGGATTCCTGAACTTCTATCGTGCAGAAATAAACACGAAAAGTCCATTAAACTGTTGGCTTACTTTAGTTATTTACAAAAAACAACAACATTCGATAATTTTACTTTTAAAGCACGAGAACATTTGGTTCTAGAAATGAACAAATTCCTGGAACCGAAATAAAAAGCACTTCTTATCCAGAATTGTGTTGTATTTCTGTGTTTGGTTTTCGTATTTTGAGCTTCGAGATGTTTCGTATAGTCACAAAGTAAACAATTTAGGCTTAATTTCATCATGGTCACAAAGTAAACAATTTAGGCTTAATTTCATCATGGCAGTAGCACATAAACTTTATAAGTGTGACTTCTTTAAACTCACACTTTATTTACAGGTTATCCATTTTAAACACTTAGTTTTTCATTTATTCTTCTCAATATTATGACATATAACATCTTAAGTTCTCCACCCCGAACTCCCTCAAAATATTTTTAAAAGCCTGATGGTTGTGACAATGAAGGAAACGTTTATGTTGAACCGTATATAAAAATAATTGTATTTGTGTTAGAAAGAAAAGGTTAAAACACATAGTTAACTACTTTCTTGACTTCGTAACCATGTTTGTTAAACCAGACGGATAAAAAGAGCCACACATAACATGGTTTACCGACAGTTTGACAAAGGAAGAGACACTGACTAAGCGGATAAGCAATTAGAAGCTAGACTGACGTTTGATATATCAGTGTCTAGAACTGTTGATATTCATTAAGATGAGGACCAGTTTATTGTTTGGTTTGTTACATGTAACAGTGATACTGATGAATATGAGGACGAGTTTATTGTTTGTTTTTATATGTAACAATGATACTGATGAAAGTTAGGACCTGTCTGTTGTTTTATTTAGTACTTGTAACAATGATTCTGAAGATATGCCAAATTCTCGAAGTTAGTCCTAGATACGAACAGAACGGGGCACTCACCTCTTTCTCTTCAGTATGACAGTGATATGTGTTGGTTTATGTCTAAATGGTTAATATTACCCAATGTTCATATATATACTCTTCAAAAAAAGAAACGCAAAAGGGATATTTTTGTTATTATAAAGAGAAATATATGTAATAACGTTACAAGCTCAGAGTATGTGATGTTACACGTGTTAAGGCACTGATTGTCAGACCAAAATGACAATAAAAGTTGTGCACTTTGAAAACGGAGAAAAACATCGGATTTTTCGCCAAAACGCATGCTTGTCCAATAAATTTGTTTGAGAGATCTGCATGTTCTGCAAGTGCAACATGTGCAAAATCCCTATAAAAGTGACGGGTCCTCGGTTTCCATAGCTCAGTGTTAAGCCACCGACACGCAATACAGTTACGCCAAGACTGACTGAAGCACAACGCAACAACGCCATTGGCCGCTTGGAACCAGGCAAATCTCAATCAGATGTTGCCAGAGCTGTGAATGTCCACCCAAACATCATCACAAAGCTATGGAATCGTCACCAACAACATGGATCAACTCGTGACCGTCCACGATCTGGCAGACCTCGTGTGACCACGCCCGCACAAGATCGCAACATCCGGTTACGTCACCTTCGGGATAGGACCACCACTGCGACGTCTACTGCCTCAACCATACCAGGGCTGCGTAGGATTTCCGATCAGACCGTACGCAACCGTCGACGAGATTCTTAGGCCCCATGTGCAACCCATCATGGTGAACGTCAACGACGTTTTTCAACATGACAACGCCTGTCCTCACACAGCCCGACTCGCCACTGTCTTCTTGAGACACCACAACATCAACGTTCTTCCCTGGCCCTCCAGATCACCAGATTTAAGCCTCATCGAACATCTTTGGGACGAGTTGGACCGACGTCTGCGACGACGACAACCTCAACCGCAGACTCTACCTCATCTTGCTGCAGCTTTGCAGGCTGCGTGGACAGCCATTCCACAGGATGTGATTCGTCATCTCATCGCTTCCATGGGCAGGAGATGCCAAGCAGTTATTGATGCTTACGGGGGGCATACTTGTTATTGACGTTGAGTGACGTTAAACTTCACCTAGTGAGCGTGGACTTCGCCTTTGCAGACTTTGGATGTTCAGCAGTGAATGTGCAAAGTTTCACACATGTCATACAGAACTACCCGGAATAAACTTGTTAACAACTTGTCTCATATTTTGATTTTGCGTTTCTTTTTTTGAAGAATATATATATATATATGTATTGTTAGGGAAGAAGAATTATATTAAGTACATTAACAGTATGAAAGGCATGATCTTACTGCTGATAAATAGTGTTTTTGATAAATTCCTTTAAACGATGTGACTTAGTAACAGTTATCGTATCTTCGTTCGACGTTACGTTCACGAAGAGATTCACAATATACAATTGCTAAACATGTCGCCCCTGACACGACTACTCTTACTAGTGGCGACAAGTCAGTGTATTAACACACAAAAACATCGTAAATCTGTTTTCGATACCCGTGGTGAGCACAACGTATTGTGTAGCTTTCTTCCAAACTACAAATAAATATATTTGATAATGTATTTAAATTGTTGGTTTTTACCATGTCAGTTGTTTTATGTTTTAGCTGTTAACACGTTCACTACTAAATCGGTTGGTTGTATCTTCTAGTTTCTACCGTTTCCTTGATCCACGCTTTGTTAACTAGTTCCCTGCTCCTCTCGACTGCAACCACAGGAAGTGATGTCATTGTCTCGAGCGATTTTCCCGAGTTAGATTCACTGTCTTGTCCTCCAAACCAAGTACGTATTTAATTAAAGTATCTAGTGGTGCCTAATAATAATAAACACTCGAACAGAATCCCACCAGGAAAAACGCTTTACTCGTGAATGTTGTAAGAATATTTGTTTTAGTCTAGTCTGTAATGCAATAGTGCATTTTAGTGATTACACAATATGTATAGACTTGTATCAGTTAGTGCACTAGCGTATTAGTCATTGTGTATTTTAGGTCAAGGTCAATGGATAACACTAAAGGTTATAATATGCCAAAATTGTCGATTTTATTTATTCTGAGTTGATTTAACAAATTAATTAATTTTCTAAATTCATCATTTACATAAAGTGTGTGTTCTGAAGTAAAACATCGGAATGTTTCAAAGTCTACCAACTGAGCTTATTAAACGTTAAATACTTAGTACACATGAGATAATGTTCACACAATGTGTTTGGATCACCTGATCCGTATACATCAGATGTACCGTTGTTAAAAGACCAACAACAAAAGGAGAATCACTTTAAGACCGAGGACTTGAAAGCTATATAGATAATGAACATGTTACACTTCGGTATACTTAACTAATCAAACGATTAAGGTGTGTTAATTGCAGTAATTATTTACTTCTAAGCCAAATATTCCTACAGTCACATATTAACAGTACAAGAGACCTGTTCTTGTTATTCTATTTTACCTTTTTCTGATAGAATTTCCGTAAATTGGTCTAATTTATTAACAATTAGTTCAAGTTGGCTCTACGGTACTTTATCGAATAGATTGACAACAAAGATACTAAACAAGTCGCCCGTGACACCAGTGGCAACAGATCTGTGTATTAACGCAAAGATATCGTACTGATAGAAAATTTTCATATAGTACTCTCAAACCCAGACCATTATAATAAATGGTAAAATAATTATTTACTTGTAAGGTATTTCTGTTCCACGGTTTCTGTGAGACAAACTTATAACAAAGTAGTGAGTTATTTTGTATACTTTTTGCAAATATTTAGTTAAAGTTAACACTATATATTTTAATATTAAATGCAACACTAACTTATCTATTCTTTAGGTCTTCTGGTTCTCTTATTTAACCAGGTAACCTTGCAAACATTTCATTTTAAGGATGTTTGTATTTGTTTGTTCTTAAACAAAGCCACATTGGACTATTTGCCGTTTCTAGCGCAATAAATCGAGTTCCAGGTTCTAATATTTTCTTAGTTTTAGTATTGTAACACCGTAAATTTACCGCTGATTCTCCGGAAACATTTAAACCCATAGAGGTTTTGGAATAGATTATATAAATTATATTGTTTATGGCAATGTCAATAGTTTAATGCTATGCCTATTTCTACACCTAACTTTTCCTTTTCTTATTTTAAATGTCACCCTTATGGTTGACTTAACCTTTGAATGGATTTTCGTTAGAAATTCGCATCAAATCTGTAATTCTTGGATACATTTTTAAAAATACATACAGAGAATTATCGATTTATGACAGAAAACGTAACAAAAAAAATCTACGTTTTCTTCATCTAACCTGCCGTGAGAAACGTTTGATGTGTATTAACCAGAAGTAATATAAAACTACCACAGCAACGGTTCCACGTACTAGTTTCCCTCCTACTGTTGAACTTGTGAGAAATCAAAGTTAAGTATAATCGATCAAAGAATACCATAAATCATAACACGGACATGTTTGTTCTGCTTTACTGGCACTAACCATTATTATGCTAAAATAAAAGAAACGTATTAATCAACTCTACCATCTAGGAACTTGTTAAAATAGGAATACCCGAATAATGAGCGATCAAATTTCAAACAATACTCTCAAACCCAGATCATTAAAATACTGAGAGAATATTTAATAATTTGTGTTTAAAGATGCCCGATTTGAAGTCTTCTCGAGATCATATGTCAAGTTACTATGGTAAGATGTTTTCCTTACTTAACGCTAAAAGCCGGGTTTCGATACTAGCGGTGGGCACATCACAGACAAACCTTTATACATCTTTGCGCTTAACAACAGACAAATAAAGTTTTTGCTAATGACTACGGAAAAGTATGCCCCCTAGCGGAACAGCGATAAGTCTACAGACTTACAATACCCATATCCGGAAGTTGCTTCCCCGGTAGACACAGCAGATAGCCGAACACAGTTTTATGACCAATTTACTATCACATACCTGTTTTGATATCAGTGTTTGTTTAATTTAAGTTTATATTTAGAAATGTGCATAGCTTCTACTACTAAATCGGTATTGCGAAATTCCCGCTTACTCACTAAAGTTGAATATTCTCGAGTGCAAGAATCAACAATATATGCGTGTGCGTAAACACTAGCGTATCGTCAGTACTGTTGTGTAGGCTGAAATTTCTAGAATCTCTCCTCACTCATATAAATATAACCAACACGACGCCCAAAAAGACAGTATATATTATTGGTTTGATGTATTTTGTATGCTATAAACCTTGGAAGCTCTAACTGTGATGGTTATGACGTTTATTAATCTGGAACGTAAGATATTGGACCAGGAACGTTTATAGATTTAGAAAATTACAACCATTTAATATAAGCGGTTTTGCATTGAACAATAGTATTTTTACGAAAACATAATATAACTTCAGCGGTGGAAAACTCGACGTGTGGTTGGCAAAGAAAGAAGACCATGAAGCTAGCTAGCTTCCTGGTAAGTGAATTTTATCTGCATTAGTTCAAAATTAATTCACTCATCGTGAACCTTCGATAAGACATCAAGGAACTTCCAGACCAGATAAAGTATTCAATATTATTTGTAAGTTTGAATAACTTTTGCATATAGTACATTATTTGTGATAACCGTTATTCTAAATTATATTATTCTTTGTATATTACAATATACCTGTATTAAAAACATTGTGTGTAACAATCTTGTTGGCAAGTGTCATAAATTGTATACATATAGACAGTTATTAATTATTAAATCTAAATTATCAATTAACTCAGTTTCTGGCTATTCAAATCTTACAATACGAAACACAATAAACTGTTGGCTCGTGTCCGAGATTTGAATCAGAGATAAGTTTCGATCTAAATCAAAATACAAATCACAATTCAGTTTATATTTATCAGTGACAACAGATTTGATCATGTCTGATCATTAAGATTTTTTCGAATCACCCTTCCTTGCACAACTAGAAAAATATAACAAAAGTGAATTGCTGGTAATTGTCAAAATCTTAGAATTAAAGGTTAAAACATCAATGAGAAAAATGAACTAAAAAAGTGTATTGTTGAAATGATGATTTGTTTTCTGCTGAAGCGTATAACAATAACTCTAGTGCCTCCACTAGCCAATCAGAGTTGAGTGATAAATATAAGTTAGAGATCCAGTTAAAAATGAAGCAAATCTAGCTTGAACAAGGTTAGAAAAACATGGAATGGCCCACTGGAAAATACTTATTATTATTACAGTGTTTTAGCTGGTAAAGCTCAAGAAGCTTATGTTACTCTCTCTATATGAGATTGTATGGATTCTGATAAGGTTAAAGCAGCTATCTTCAAAACATACGAGAAAGTACCGAATGCCTATTGCTAAAAAATTTTAAGTTGTCGCAAAAAAGATAGTCAAACTTATATGGAATTCGCTGACGAAAATATGTTTATTTAGATCGATGGTGTAATTTTATAAATATTGACAACAGTTTCGATAAATTAAGACATTTATGTCTAACTGAGAAATTTAAACGCTGTACAGATGATGAGTTAAAACGTGGATGAAAAGAAAGTTGAAACAAGAAGCAGCTGCTCCTTTCTATGATAACATCTGGAACACATAAAACAACAAATGTTTGTCATCTCAGCAAAACCTGTACTTGTTCAGTCTACTAAAATTGAGAACTCTTTCAAAATATCGAGCTCTTATGGTTCGAAATATTCAGACAGTCATCATAGAACATTATTAAAGTGGTCAAGTCCTGTCTGCCATTTCTGTAGAAAACCTGGTCATGTTATGTCCGATTGTTGGAGTTTCAAGAAGAAAAAAGAAAACAGCACCCAGAGTGTTTGTGTCCACATACGGACGTAGTTTCATTGGTTCACCTAAAGTTGTTGATGTGGACACTAAGAAAGAAGAGTGACGTAGTTAGGGAGGAATTTAGACCTTTTGTTAGTATTTGTATATTAAAGTATTAAAAAACAAAACTGTGTGTACGAATCTTGTTGGTGAGTATCTTAAATTTTGTTGGTTTGGTGTGGATTTTTTGAAATTCGCACAAAGCTACACGAGGGCTATCTGTGCTAGCCGTCCCTAATTTAGCAGTGTAAGACTAGAGGGAAGGCAGCTAGTCATCACCACTCACCGCCAACTCTTGGACTACTCTTTTACCAACGAATAGTGGAATTGACCGTCGAATTATAACGCCCCCACGGCTGAAAAGGCAAGCATGTTTGGCGCGACGGGGATGCGAACCCGCGACCCTCAGATTACGAGTCGCACGCCTTAACACGATTGGCCATGCCGGGCCTCCTAAATTTGGAATATATCGACATTTATTTAACTTCTAAATTATCATCCAACTCAGTATAAGTATATTTGAAATCCTACCACTGTTCTAAGACAAACTTGGATACAATAACGGTCTCAGAAACTCAAAAGAAACTTGTATTAAAACTATTGTCACAAAAAAACAAATACTGACATTTCATACATGTTTGAGATTCAGTACTTTGTGTTTATTAATTAGCTTTATGAGTAACTGGCCTTTGAACAGAAAGGTTTAAGTTCTAAATTGTCCGATCATAAGATTTATTTTCATGAAAAACTTTTTCACCTAAGCCACTAATGAGAAAAACTTTTAATAAAAACACAGTTTAACTCTGAAAGGATAAACGGTTGTCTTCATAAATCTCTAAAGAAGAAAATAAATTATTTTTTATGATGAAAAAGTGTGACAATCGTTTAATATACTATGATATTATAAGAAGATGCATTATATTATATTATATTTTTTGTTTAATATAGGAAGGCATTATAAGAAGATCAACTATGTTATATTATGTTGTTTGTTTAACATACTAGGGTATTATAAGAAGATAAATTATATTCTAGTATGTTGTTTGTGTAATATACTAGGGTATTATAAGAAGATCAACTATATTATTTTATGTTGTTTGCTTAATATACTCAGGTATTACAGAAAGATCAACTATATTATTTTATGTTGTTTGTTTAATATACTAAGGTATTATAAGAAGATAAATTATATTCTAGTATGTTGTTTGTGTAATATACTAGGGTATTATAAGAAACTCAACTGTATTATATTATATTATATTACATTACATTACATTACACTATATTATATTACATTACATTACATTACATTATATTATATTATATTATATTATATTATATTATATTATATTATATTACATTACATTACATTACATTATATTATATTATATTATATTATATTATATTATATTATATTATATTATATTATATTATATTATATTATATTATATTATATTATATTACATTATATTATATTATATTATATTATATTACATTATATTACATTATATTACATTATATTACATTATATTATATTATATTATATTATATTATATTATATTATATTATATTATATTATATTATATTATATTATATTATATTATATTGTTTGTTCAATATATTAAAGTATTATTAAAAAGAAGATCAACTATGTTATATTATGCTTTGGGTTTAATATACTAAGGTATTATAAGAAGATCAACTATATTATATTATATTGTTTGTTTAATATACTCAGGTATTGTAAAGAGGTGAAGTTTAAATTGTATTTATTCACGTTGTGTGATTGTGAATAATGATATAAAATATTGAAAATAATGAAATAATAAGATAACTTGTGAAAGTCTTTTTGACGTTGTTTAATATATTTAATTAATATAATTTGTTATATTCATTTGGTAAAAATAAAGCTTTGCTTACTACGACAGCATAACTTGTGACGGTTTTATTTAAATAACAAATTTATTTTAGCTCTTTCAAATTAAAAGTGTGAACGTATCTGGATTTTCACATATAACTAGTGTTAAGGTTTACACCAAAGCATTGTTTCCCAACCTTTTTTATGCCCTGCACTCCTAAAAAAATTAATATGTTTTCACACCCCTCACAGTAATTATATATTAAAGAATAAAGGTGAAGGGTGCGAGCCCCCTGGTTGGGAACCACTGCACTAAAGGGAACAGCATTTCTATATCAACAATTAACGATATATCTGTACTTGAAGACATCAGAAGTAAACAATATCTCCAATACAGTAAACAGTATCCCTACACCAACAGTAAACAAGATTACTACACCTACGGTAAATAATATCTCTATAACAATAGTAAACAATATCCCTATACATATACTTAAGAATACTTTCGATCGCACGATCGAACCCTTAACAAAAAAACTTTAAATAGCAGAATCAGTTAATTGTATTCAACCATTTTAAACATTTTGTGGACGAACACATGTGTATACCATATTCTGCAAATTTGTTTGTTAGTTCACTCGACTGTCTCTAGGGGCAAGATATACATATAGTAGTTTTATTTGCTTGATCGTATAACATAAAAACATTATTTTCTTATTCAAAGTTTTTCTTTGTGTTTTACGAATACGTATATGCTTGTAACTTATGTTTTGTTTTCTGGTTGTATATACATAGAAAGATATGCAAATAAAATAAATAACTGTTCTTTATAGATTTTTCTCACTCGGTTAAGAATCCATGCTTAAGTGAATTACAGGCTATTCACGGAATGTTCAAAAAACGATTAGCTATGTAACTAAGGGCTTCTCATTTATTGCTATGACAACAACTATCGAAATGTCACGGTTTGTTAATAACATTCAAACAAGTAGATAAAAATGGAAGCTGCAACACCACCTACCATGAGCTGCTATCACACACATACACATATGTCAATTACTATGATTAAAATAAAAAGAAAAAATAATCAGAACGATATATGATGATATCAATCTGAATATATCGACTTGCTTCACTATTTAAGCCACAATCAGTTTGTACATAGGCATGCGCATAAGGTCAAATTTTTTGTCTGAATGACCGAGTTCGAAAAAAAAATATGTTGATGTTTTTAACTCGAACAATAGCTATTTATTTAATATCACATTTCTTTATTGACAATTACATAATTCTATAAACTTTATGAAAAGAAGTCCGGTTTCAGTATTGCTTCTTTTGTGTGTGTGTACATATGATTCACAATGTTACTTCAC
Organism: Tachypleus tridentatus; assembly: GCF_004210375.1. Taxonomy (NCBI): domain Eukaryota; kingdom Metazoa; phylum Arthropoda; class Merostomata; order Xiphosura; family Limulidae; genus Tachypleus; species Tachypleus tridentatus. The sequence goes on along the minus strand of NC_134833.1, from coordinate 66,761,451 downwards.
AACAGAGCTAACCGTTCTCAGCAGATAGCAGAAAAACACACACACACGGAACTAACACAATAAACTGTAATTTTCATGACTATTATTTATATTTGTTCTTCCATTTTTATTTAACTGTGATTTCGTATTATTATTGGTGCCATTACTTCTGGAAATATTATTACTAATGTTATTAATAGCAGAAACATTACTAGTGGTGCCAATATTACATTATTACTGGTGCCGTTACTTCCGGAAACATCAAACATTTTCGAAAAATGCTTGTATAAATATTAAAACATTTAACTTGTACAAAAAAAAATTAGGCATTAATCATTTTAATGTCATCCTATAAAACAGGTTCCTCCCTCTGGCGGATTAATTTAAGTTTTGTATTTATCGGTAAGGATTTAAAATCAGTAGACTGATTTATATTACTATAGAATTTAGAAAGATGATGGTTTTGTCTCTAACACAAAGCTACACCTACGTTTGGCAATCTGTACTCTGTTCACAGCGGGTAATCGAATACCTGGTTTAATCGCTGTTAGTCTATAATGATTTATAGCAGGTCTTTATAAAGATGGCGATGATGATCTTATTGAGACGTTAAATACATAATTTATTAAAGAAAATCGATTTTTTTTCTTTTTATAACCAATAATCGTTCTTTTTATTTAATACGTTTTCAATTTGTTACATATATATCACATACTGTGTACACTATAACAGACAACAGAAGGATTGTTTGTTTTTTTAATTTCGCGCAAAACTATACGAGGGCTACCTACGCTAGCCGTCCCTAATATAGCAGTGTAAGACTAGAAGAAAGGCAGCTAATCATGACCCCTCCTCGCCAGCTCTTGGGCTACTCTTTATCAACGAATAGTGGGATTGGCTGAAACTTTATAACGGCTCCACGGCTGGAAGGGCGAGCGTGTTTGGTGTGAGATAGATTCGAACCCGCGACCCTCGGATTACGAGTTGAGGGCCTTAACCACTTGGTCATGCCGGGCCAGAAGTGAAGAAAGTGATTTTATTATGGTCTATTACTCGTATTCTAATAAATAAAGAAAAGACCAGATAAATAACTTGTGTTATTAAATAAAACGCCAAAATAATCCTGATTCTTATTAACTTTCAGATCCTGTGTGAAACCACATTAAATTTGTTCCTGTTTTATTAAATAACACACCACAATACCCTGTTTCTTATTAACTATCAGATCCTGTGTAAAACCACATTAACTTTATTCCTGAGTTATTAAATAAAATACCAAAATAACCCTGTTCATTATTAACTTGCAGATCCTGTGTGAACCAGATCACGTATGTGCCGAGGTTTGCCCATCCATCGTCTTTTCAGGTGTTTACGAGAATGGAAGCATCACCTGCCCCCCTCGGTACTACTTTTGTGGTGAGACGGAAGGATGCGCTGTATGTAAGAAGGAAAGCAATCCTTGTCCAGCCGGTATGGTTTACTGTGTGGAACAAGAAATGTGTACCTTTAACTGCTCACAAACTGACCAGTGTACACCAGGTCTAGTATTCTGCGAAGATTTGAAAGTCTGTCTGCCGTCGTGTAATGGCACCGTTTTCTGTTCCGAGAACGAGATTTTCTGTCCCAGAACTAAACTTTGTTCCAACATTTCGGAATGTTATCAAAACGAATCATCTTGTACTTTCACATTAAACGTCACTTCAACTTCTATCACATGTTTACAAGACGAAGCTTGTCCGCAGAACACGTCTTGCTGTCCCACCGAGAATGGATTACCCATCTGCGTAACAGACTCGGGAGTCCCTCTAGTGAGTTACATTTTTGACCCAATTATTTTCTGATGACGAATTTACTATTTTAGTAGCATTTTGAAGTCTTAATTTGTATAGAATTATAAAAATGACTTAACCGATGTAACATATACAACTATTCCATGTCTACTCTGTTCCAAATCAAACTTAACCGAAGTCCAACCATATAGAAAGTTTGACAAATGTTGTAGTGAAAATTGAAGGCATTTAAACATTTTGACAATAAAGTAAAAAAGTAAATTACCTTTACTCGGTAGATAACAATGACAAACTATTTTTATTATCACGAGGAAAGTAGTTCTTACCCTAAATGTATTTCAAAAATGAAAGTTCTACTTTTAACTAGCATATTTCAACAATACTTGTTTTAAACAATGGTGCAGAATCTGTTCTTCCTTGTTGTAAAACTGATTTCTGTCTTCAGTAATATTGTTATTGTTTTCAAGCTATTTGTTTAGTGTAAATACTTGTTTCCAAGAATGGCGAAAAATCTCTTGTTCGTTGTTATGAAACTGGTTTCTCGCTTCCAGTAATATTGTTAATGTTTTGAAGTTCTTTGTTCAGTGAAAAATACTTGTTTAAACAATGGTAAAGAATCTCTTGTTCGTTGTTATGAAACTGGTTTCTTGTCTTCAGTAATATTGTTATTGTTTAGAAGCTATTTGTTCAGTCAACAATAGTTGTTTCCAAGAATAGTGCACAATCTCTTGTTCGTTTTTGTAAAACTGGTTTCTCGCTTCCAGTAATATTGTTATTCTTTTGAAGTTCTTTCTCAGTCAACTATACTGGTTTCAAACAATAGTGAAGAATCTGTTGTTTGTTGTACTAAAACTGGTTTGTTGTCTTCAGTAATATTGTTATTGTTTTGCAGTTCTTTGTTCAGTCAACAATACTTGTTTTAAACAATGGTGAAGAATCTGTTGCTCATTGTTTTAAAAGTGTTTTCTTGTCTTCAGTAATATTATTATTATTTTAAAGTTCTTTGTTCACTTATTAACACTTCTTTTAAGCAATGGTGAAGAATTTCTTGTTCTTTGTTTTAAAACTGGTTTCTCGTTTTCAAAAATATTGTTATTGTTTTGATGTTCTTTGTTTAGTGAACAACACTTGTTTTAAACAATGTTGAAGAATCTGTTGTTCGTTATTGTAAAACTGGTGTCTTCAATAATATTATTGTTTTGAAGTTCTTTGTTCTCTCATTAATAGTTGTTTTACACAGTGGTAAAGAATCTGTTGTTCGTTGTTGTAAAACAGGCTTCTTGTCTCAGTAATATTGTTAATGTTTTTGAAGTTCTTTGTTCAATCAACAATACTTCTTTTTAACAATGGTGAAGAATCTGTTGTTTGTTGTTGTAAAACTGATTTTTGTTTTCTGTAATATTGTTGTTATTTTGAAGTTCTTTCTTCAGTCAATAATTCTAGTTTTATAGATTGGTGAAGAGTTTGTTGTTGGTTTTTCTAAAACTTGTTTCTTGTCTACACTAATATTGTTATTGTTTTGAAGTTCTTTGTTCACTTATTAATACTTCTTTTAAACAATCGTGAAAAAGCTCTTGTTCTTTGTTTTAAAACTAGTTTCTTGTTTTCACTAATATTGTTATTTTTCTGAGTCAACAATACTTCTTTACAAGAATGGTGAACAATATCTTGTTCGTTGTTGTGAAACTGACTTCTCTATTTCAGTAATATTGTTATAATTTTGAAGTTTTTTGGTCACTCATTAATACTTGTTTTAAACAATGGTGAAGAACTACTTGTTCGTTGTTGTAAAACTGGTTTCTTTTGTTCAATAATATTGTTATTTTTTGAAGTTCTTTGTCCAGTAAACAATATTTATTTTAAACAATGGTGAAGAATCTGTTCTTCGTTGTTGTAAAACTGATTTCTGTCTTCAATAATATTGTTATTGTTTTGAAGCTCTTTGTTCAGTCAACAATACTTGTTTCCAAGAATTGTGAACAATCTCTTGTTCGTTGCTCTTAAACTAGTTTCTCGCTTTCATGTTTTGAAGTTCTTTGTTCAGTCAACAATACTTGTTTTATATAATGGTGAAAAATCTGTTATTCATTGTTGTAAATATGATTTCTTGTCTTCAGTAATATTGTTTTCAAATTCTTTGTTCAGCCAACAATACTTGTCATACACGGTGGTAAAGAATCTATTGTCCTTTGTTCTAAAGCTCGTTTCTTGTCTTCACTAATATTGTTATTGTTTGGTAGTTCTTTGTTCATTCAATAATACTTGTTTTAAACAATGGTAAAGAAAATTTTGTTCGTTGTCTTCTGTAATATTTTATTGTTTTGAAGTTCGTTGTTCAGTCAACAATACTTTTTAAACAATGGTGAAGAATCTGTTGTTTGTTGTTATAAAACTGGTTTCTTGTCTTCAGTAATATTGTTATAATTTTGAAGTTTTTTGGTCACTCATTAATACTTGTTTTAAACAATGGTGAAGAACTACTTGTTCGTTGTTGTAAAACTGGTTTCTTTTGTTCAATAATATTGTTATTTTTTGAAGTTCTTTGTCCAGTAAACAATATTTATTTTAAACAATGGTGAAGAATCTGTTCTTCGTTGTTGTAAAACTGATTTCTGTCTTCAATAATATTGTTATTGTTTTGAAGCTCTTTGTTCAGTCAACAATACTTGTTTCCAAGAATTGTGAACAATCTCTTGTTCGTTGCTCTTAAACTAGTTTCTCGCTTTCATGTTTTGAAGTTCTTTGTTCAGTCAACAATACTTGTTTTATATAATGGTGAAAAATCTGTTATTCATTGTTGTAAATATGATTTCTTGTCTTCAGTAATATTGTTTTCAAATTCTTTGTTCAGCCAACAATACTTGTCATACACGGTGGTAAAGAATCTATTGTCCTTTGTTCTAAAGCTCGTTTCTTGTCTTCACTAATATTGTTATTGTTTGGTAGTTCTTTGTTCATTCAATAATACTTGTTTTAAACAATGGTAAAGAAAATTTTGTTCGTTGTCTTCTGTAATATTTTTATTGTTTTGAAGTTCGTTGTTCAGTCAACAATACTTTTTAAACAATGGTGAAGAATCTGTTGTTTGTTGTTATAAAACTGGTTTCTTGTCTTCAGTAATATTGTTATAATTTTGAAGTTTTTTGGTCACTCATTAATACTTGTTTTAAACAATGGTGAAGAACTACTTGTTCGTTGTTGTAAAACTGGTTTCTTTTGTTCAATAATATTGTTATTTTTTGAAGTTCTTTGTCCAGTAAACAATATTTATTTTAAACAATGGTGAAGAATCTGTTCTTCGTTGTTGTAAAACTGATTTCTGTCTTCAATAATATTGTTATTGTTTTGAAGCTCTTTGTTCAGTCAACAATACTTGTTTCCAAGAATTGTGAACAATCTCTTGTTCGTTGCTCTTAAACTAGTTTCTCGCTTTCATGTTTTGAAGTTCTTTGTTCAGTCAACAATACTTGTTTTATATAATGGTGAAAAATCTGTTATTCATTGTTGTAAATATGATTTCTTGTCTTCAGTAATATTGTTTTCAAATTCTTTGTTCAGCCAACAATACTTGTCATACACGGTGGTAAAGAATCTATTGTCCTTTGTTCTAAAGCTCGTTTCTTGTCTTCACTAATATTGTTATTGTTTGGTAGTTCTTTGTTCATTCAATAATACTTGTTTTAAACAATGGTAAAGAAAATTTTGTTCGTTGTCTCCTGTAATATTTTTATTGTTTTGAAGTTCGTTGTTCAGTCAACAATACTTTTTAAACAATGGTGAAGAATCTGTTGTTTGTTGTTATAAAACTGGTTTCTTGTCTTCAGTAATATTGTTATTATTTTGAAGTTCTTTGTTCACTCATTAATACTTGTTTTAAACAATAGTTAAGAGTCTGTTGTTCGTTGTTGTAAAACTTGTTTCTTGTCTACACTAATGTTGTTATTGTTTTAAAATTGTTTGTTCAGTGAACAATACTTTTTTAAACAATTTTGAAGAATCTGTTGTTCATTGTTGTAAGACTGGTTTTGTCTTCAGCAATATTGACTGTTTTGAAGGGTTTTTTATTTTTCAGAAATAACGACATATACAGAATGACTCAGAAAAATTATATGTTATAAACTAAGTAGGATACATTGACCAAAATAACCACTATTACACGAGAATGAGGTGGAATATTCTTAGCAACACCTACAAATGTAATTTAACCTGTAGTAATCGGCAAATGAATCATCCGAGATAAGATATTTTAACATTTCATCACGGTGTCTTTTACCCGTGTACTTTCTTTTCGTTTTTGGCAATTTATTATGTAAGTGTACTGAGATAAACATAAGAGATTATAGTTTTATGTGTAAACGTAGTATTTATCTTGCAGCATTTCAAGTTCATATCTATTGTTATATGTTTTCTCAGGAGTTATTTATCATTGTATTTGTAAACATAAAATCCTTATATGTAACCAAAACTCAAGATAACTTCTATTTTCGTCAAAGAAATGATTTAAATAAAATCATGTTACTTAGATGTTACTTTGAAATGAAAGTCAAAACAAGTAAAATGCTATTCATATTTTACTACATTTTTGTTTGTCTGTTAATCATAAATGATGTTTCTTAAAATGCCTTAAAAATATCATATATTTTTCTCAATTCGATGTCGTCCTATTACAGTTATTCTTGTATCTTTGATAGTGTACAGACAAAGTACCTTATCCCACGAATGCTATATTCACTAACACTCTTGACGCTGTGAAAATCACCTTTACGACCGCGTTAACTCCACAGGGACCACTCAATTGTTCGAAAGTGTTTGACGAGAAGACTTTCAAACTATTGGGTCAAGGTAGGCGGCTGATTAACGATCCCATTCTTAAATTAAAAGTTATTTAAAATTACGGTTCACTTACTTAACTTGATTCACATCATAATAGTAATTGCACGCGAAAAATGATGAAATATATTTATAGCCCGTAGAAGACTATTAGGTCTGTCATTTTCCAACCGGTCTAGAAACCTCTGGAATTGAACGAAAGACATTGTTCTCTCTAGATATTACAGATTAGTATGGTTGACGTGTTCTAATATGTCCTTGTTTTCACTAATTTGGGTTTGCTGATAAGACAGTTCAATCCTTTCTCTACACTAATATCACTGTTTCTCATGTATAGACTCTGACTGTGTTAGTGTAGCAGACACATTGGTCATTCAGCTTGGAAGACAGGCTTTGTTAGAACCTGGAAACCTGCTTCTGCTGCAACCCGGTAATGAAATATATAACAGAGACGGGTCATCACCAGAAAAGTTTGAAGCCACTGGGAACGTGAAGCTAGAGGACGCCACTAGTCCGGTAAGATCTTGAGATTTTAATTGGTAATTAATCTACGAAAAAAAATCACGCAATAATATAAGATATGTTACAAACCTATCGACATAAGTCATCCTAGATGATTTCTTACAGCTTACACCATATTTCGAATTGTTCGGCCCAAGGGAGGTCTGTGGAGGAACTATTAACATAACTGTGGTTGACATTTCGGCAGACGCTAGCCATGAAATGGAATATTTCCGAAGTATTTTCCCTATGGACACATCAGGTAATGTCGTCGAATAGGTTATTATTTAATATTTATCTACTATTTTTGTCTGTTATTACTCTCTATTTATTTAATATTTTTGCTTCTTTATTATTGTATATATATGTAGTATTTTTGTCTGTTATTACTCTTTATTTATCTAGTATTTTTATTCGTTATTACTATCTATTTATCAAGTATTTTTGTTTGTTATTTTTAACTATTTATCCACTATTTTTGTTTGTTATTACTGTTTATATATCTAGTATTTATATTCGCTATTATTATCTATTTACCTAGTATTTTTGTTCTTTATTACTATTTATTTATCTAGTATTCTTGCTTCTTACTACTGCATATTTATCTAGTATTATTTATTCTTATTACTGTATATTTATCTAGTATTTTTGTTCGCTATTATTATTTATTTGTCTAGTATTTTTGTTCGCTATTATTATCTATTTATCAAGTATTTTTGTTCGTTATTACTATGTATTTATCTTGTATTTTTGTTCGTTATTATTATCTATTTATCTACTATTTTGTTTGTCATTACTATCTCTTTATCTAATATTTTTGCTTATTACTCTATATTTATCTAGTATTTTTGTTTGTTATTACTATTTATTTATCTTGTATTTTTATTCGTTATTACTGTCTATTTAACTAGTATTTTTGCTTCTTATTACTCTATATATATCTAGTATATTTGTTTCTTGTATTTATGATGTACACGCACATATATATATATATCATAATACTAATCCTATAGTACCAAGTATTTAACTTGGATTTAAAAAAAGGAAAAAAAAGACTTTTTTTAGTGTCACTAAAATCAACACAGTATTTTACTCTATACAGCTGAACTTATATTTGAATAAATAACCAAGAATGTCAAAGAACCTATAGCAATTTATGTAGAAATGCCCTCTGTTGGGACAAGAGTAAGTCCACGAACTTACAATAGTAAAATCCAAAGTTGTGTTTATCACCATGTGCACAGTAGGTAATCCAGAGTGTTTTTGATCCAAAATAAAGAAATAGCTAGAGATAGAAAATATGAACAGGGTTGTTTCCTTATCTTTGGAACATAGACCTTTAAATCAGTGAAACGCTAGAGACAAGTAACAACGACTTTCCCTTGTCTATATATTATCAGGAATACAGTAATTCTCAGTTTTCACAAAATTATTTTCAAAACATAATCAATGTTTGGAATACTGTTATGCGTGTCCTAAAATGTCCCTTTTAATTTAGTGTTTGATTATTGAAAATACACTTCACTTACTACAGAACAAAAAAGTGAGGTGAATGTGTGATAAGAAAGACAGTAAAGTTTACGATATACAAGACATAAATAACAAATCTTGCATGTTTATTGTTTTAGACAGAGCTGTAGAATTACCTCTCTTGTTTTGAACTTATAAATTAGAGAGAAATCAACTAGCATTAGTATATCTCACAACCACAGAGACATCGACAATACACAGAAGGTACGTAGAAATTAAAAACGTTAAAATATTTAGCACACACAGGTACACAACGTTAGAATATACACTTGAACAACCTAATAAAATTCGTGTGGACAAACTATTTGTCTCCGTGATGACGAGAAAACCCACTTATAGATAAAATTATATATGTAAAAATGTTTGGTATGGATAGAGAAAGCACTGTTTAGAGGAGCGAACAACATATCGACCTTCTTCGGTCATCGTCAGGTTCACAAAGAAAGAAAGAGGTAACTGACCGATAGCTGACCACATATTTGAAGGGGGTTGTGTAACTGAGTGTAGGAATGTAGAGGGCTTGCTTAGGTGTTTGATTATATTTATTAATATAGGTATAAAGGTGCTCCTTTGTATTGGTTTATTTTGGACTTGAGTTGTTGTGAAGGTGACTTTTTTGTGTTCTTTGAATCTGGTTTCTATTTTTCTACTTGTTTCTCCAATATACAAGTCGTGGCAGTTATCACATTGTATTTTATAAATAATGCTGGTGTGGTGTTTGTCAGTGTAGTTTTTACATTGTATAGACCTTAGTTTTGTACCTGGTTTTTGAATAAATTTGGTATTAACTGGAATGTCATGTTTTGTTACTAGTTTTTGCCAAATGTTGGCTATTGTTCTGCTGATGTTGGGAATATATGTTATGCAGTAATATATGGTTTCGTGATTTTTTAATTTCTGGGATATATTTACTTTTGTTAGTTGATTTTGCTTTTTGTCTAGGTGTGTGCGTGTCATGTTTTCTACGGTTTGTGGAGGAAACTTATTGGTTGATGAAGTATTGTTTTATTTTGTGTAATTCATCGTTAATTTTATCTGGTGAGCATAGTTTTATGGCTCTGTTTATTTGGTTTCTTAGTATGTTGAAAACCTACTTAAAGCCATGTTGAACACAAAATACAAAGAATTACATGACTTACAGAAACAAAAAAAAATTAACCTAGACCATCAACTGGCATGTTGCATTAAACCAGAGATTTACGGATTTATACAAAGAAACATAAACGAAATCAACACTAGGAATGACAGGGTCAAAAAGATCTGCCACAACAAAAAACTAGAAAAACTTAGTACAAACAACAGAAAAGACACCACGACAAACCATTGATTAACCTCATAATTAACAGATCCGACCAACAGTTAAACACAGACATGACATATCTACTTAACAAAGGACTGAACTTCACAATAGCACCTAGATACATTCCAACCTTAGAAATTAAAACATGTTTAGAATACCTAGCCAGGAAACCTGTGATACTTTCCACAGAAATAAAAAACAACAAAAAAACAACCGAAAACAACCAACAGAAAGAAGACAACTTCGACAGTTTTATTGACATCCAACAACCAAAATTACCAGGAAAAATTAAAAATTAATATTTTCCATAAATACCTAAAAACATCTTAAACGATTTTTTCTAAGAATTTTCTCACAAAACTATCAACATAGTTTTACAAAACAGAAAACTAAAAAACAATCTTACAAAAAGAGACATTAATTCCATTAAAAACCTAAAACAAGACAAAAACATTAAAATTCTAAAAGCAAATAAAGGAAACGCTGTGGTCATAACGAACACGAATGAATACATCTAAAAATTAAGAACATCCTATCAGACACAAACATATTTAAACCAATACACACAAATCCAACAAACACACACGAAACGCAACTAAACAAAATACTACTAAAAATGTAAAAAGCCAGCACAATTTCAAAAACATTTTATTCCTACTTACGCAAGACCGATTCACGCATACCACAAATATACGGCATCCCCAAACCTCATAAACTAAATTGTACATTACGACCAATAATGTCCACATAACCGTTCAATTACAATCTTGGTAAATACATAGCATGGGCATTCTCCAAATATGTAACATCAGCCAGCTCATTCATCAAAGACTCTTTTAATTTCAAGTCTAATCTAAATAAACTTTATCATAAAACCTTAATGGCCAGTTTCGATGTTATATCCCTCTTGACAGAAGTCCCAACCACTGAAGCCTGCAAGATAGCCTTAGAACTCTATATCCGAGACCCTAACCCATCAATAGACATTCCCAGCAACCCTCATAGAATTCACCACGATGAAGACAAACTTCATGTTCAACAACCACAATTATATACGAACAAATGGCCTAAATATGGGCAATCGAGTATCAACAGTTCTAGCCAATATTTTTATGACACAAGTTGAGACACAAGCAATTAACACAGCATTAGATCCACCACTATACTGGTACGGATATGTAGATGACATGATTGCGGAATTCACATCTACAGAACACACACTTAATTTTTTCAATCACATTAACTCTATACATCCCAACATTAACTTCACATGTGAACAGGAAGAAAGCAATCAAATATCATTTCTTAACCTTAAAATTACAAGAACTGATGCACAATTTAAAACAGGAATCTATCAAAAAATCACCCATACAAGACTATACATTTTTTGAGACTCAGCACATGAAACAAAACAAAAATTCAACATACTAAGAAACCAAATAAACACAGCCATAAAACTATGCTCACCAGATAAAATTAACAACGAATTAAACAAAATAAAACAATACTTCATCAAAATCAACAAATTTCTTCCACAAACCGTAGAAAACATTATACACACACACTTACACAAAAAGCAAAATCAACTAACAAAAGTAAATATACCCCACGATTTAAAAAAATCACGAAACCATATACTGCTGCAGAAAAATAACCAACATTTGGCAAAAACTAGTGACAAACTATGACATTCCAGTTAACCCCAAATTTATTCAAAAACCAGGCACAAAACTAAGGTCTATACTATGTAAAACTACACTGACAAACACCACACCAACATTATTTAGGAAATACAATGTGATAACTGCCACAACTTGTATATTGGAGAAACAAGTAGAAAAATGGAAACCAGATTCAAAGAACACAAAAAGTCACCTTCACACGTTTTCGAACACTGCAAATCAAATAAACACAACATAACCATAAAAAACACCCAAATACTAAACAAAGAAATAAACATAAACAAACGCAAAATTAAAGAAGCCTTACTTATATAACAACTCAAGCCCAAAATAAACCAATGCAAAGGAACACCTTTATGCCTATTTTAATAGATATAATCCAACATCTAAGCACGCCCTCTACATTCCTACACTCAGTTACACAATCTCCTTCAAATATGTGGTCAGTTATCGGTCAGTTACCTATTTCTTTCTTTGTGAACCTGACGATGACCGAAGAAGATCGAAACGTTGTTCGCTCCTCTACGTAATGCTTTTTCTATCCATACCAGCCGTTTTTACATAAATAAACTATTTGTTTCACATGCGATTCATCACCAACTTATCAACTATCTCAGTTCTACTTTCACGTGAAAAACCAATTCACCTATTGTATTCTCTGTACTAGATCTAAACAACACCATATTGGAAAACTATAAGCAGATTGTATGACAGATTCCGTGAACATCTTCAGATTGTACGCAACGGTACCCTCTATTCGACGACATGTGTTTACTCTGTTTATTACATGCACCCAATAACAAGCATGTTCGCCATCACTGGTCTTTAATATAAACTTGTATTTAAAGTTCTCACATGGAATTAACGAATGTTCTTTTTTTATGTGATTACTAGCTTTTGTCTATATCTCTTTGCCATCCCTGTTAATTTGACACCGTCTACGCATATTACCTTGATTAGTATTATTGTTACATCATTAGTTTAGCATTTTTCGAAATTATTTTTATTACTTTTCTCTGTCCTTTTAATTTTCTTAAATCCAATTTCTATCACTTTAATACACGTTTTTCTTTGAAATCGTTTATAGAACCGCTTCGACAATGTTCCTTCCACCAATATTTTTGTCAACGTGCTTCACGAGGTCGTACGCAATTTAGAATATATGTTTTAACCATTCAACGATTCTGTCTCGGCTTTTTTTTTCTATGGCTTTGCGGCCCGACATGGCCAAGCGTGTTAAGGCGTGCGACTCGTAATCTGAGGGTCGCGGGTTCGCGCCCGCGTCGCGCTAAACATGCTCTCCCTCCCAGCCGTGGGGGTGTATAATGTGACGGTCAATCCCACTATTCGTTGGTAAAAGAGTAGCCCAAGAGTTGGCGGTGGGTGGTGATGACTAGCTGCCTTCCCTCTAGTCTTACACTGCTAAATTAGGGACGGCTAGCACAGATAGCTCTCGAGTAGCTTTATGCGAAATTCAAAAACAAACAACAACTATGGCTTTGCCCGAAACTTGCAAACAATAGTATTTTTCGTAGACATCATCATAAAATGTAGATGTAAATCAGCAACATTAGAATAATTGAGTATAGACGGCATATTATGAGAAATTCGAGTAACCTCTTTGTTAAACTTATATTTAAAACCGGTAGAGGTATTACAAATTTAGAAATTAATAAAATGTTTTAAGTCTTAAAATTACAAAATGCACTCCTTGGCCTGGCATGGCCAAGCGCGTAAGGCGTGCGACTCGTAATCCGAGGGTCGTGGGTTCGCGCCCGCGTCGCGCTAAACATGCTCGCCCTCCCAGCCGTAGGGGTGTATAATGTGACGGTCAATCCCACTATTCGTTGGTAAAAGAGTAGCCCAAGAGTTGGCGGTGGGTGGTGATGACTAGCTGCCTTCCCTCTAGTCTTATACTGCAAAATTAGGGATGGCTAGCACAGATAGCCCTCGAGTAGCTTTGTGCGAAATTCCAAAACAACAACAACAATGCACTCCTTACATTGTTAAATTAAGAAATTCGTGATGAGAGTACATATCTGTGTATAAAATAAAATTACATAATTACCATTAGTTTTTCATTTGAAACAGTGGATGGATTGTAACAGAGATGACCAAAGATTTAGTAATATTCGATTAGAATAACCGAAACACGGCAGTGAGCGCTGCTAGCGTAGATACCCCTTCCGTATCTTTATAATAAATACTGGAAACGCTATATTTTAATTCTTCTAACTTTCTAAGTAAAATAATTTCTTTGTTGTTAGAATATTTTACCAATGAATATAATATGATATAATGAATAGCAACAGAAATATAGGCAAAATCAAACAAGATAAGGTTAAAAAAATTACTCCAAAACGTTGTATTATTGTATTAGAAATATCCATGAATACGTTCATATTATTTAAGTTTAACCAACTCCACATCACTGTGTTATTGTACTGAGTTCTAAAAATAAGTTCAAATATGTAACTAATATCTTGCTAGCTATACGAGTTTAATTCAACATTTCTTTATATATGTAGACTGATGTAAGAGAGCCGGTACTTTTGTGTCAACTGAACACTTATGTTTAAGATTTACAATGACGTGGAATGTATTGTAATATAAGGCTCATGGGTTCGAATCTCGTCACCAACTAATTTCGCTAATTCAGCCATGCAGGCGTTATAATATTACGGTCAATTCTATCGTCTGTTGGTAAAGTATTCTTGGAGTTGGCGATGGGTGATGTTATCCAGCTGCTTTCCCTTAAATTTATCACTTCAAAATTAGAGGCGGGCAGAGTAAATAGCCTTCAGGTAACTTTGTGCGAAATTAAAAAACAACAACAAAATAAACTGTTTAACAGCGTTTTAAAAATAATAATTTAAATTACTAGAGACCAATGAATAAGCGCTGCGTCTTTTAGTTTCAGATATATATGTATATATATTTAATAGTAATGTGTGATTATTTTTTTCATCTCACCAAAAGATCCCACTATATATTTTGGTCTCCATGTGCTACAATTGGAAATTTCTCGACAACAGAACACCAATCCCAGACTACTGTCATTTTCAAGTGATCAGGTATGAATACAAAATGGCGGTAGAAGAACATCCTTTAGATATGTTTCAACTCTAATGTTATCATCCTCCAGAGACAAGAAACTGCAATTTTAGAGTTTAGTTTGATGTGCATCAACAGTTTAGTTTTATTATTTAGTTTGATGTGTACCGGCAGTTTTATAGTTTAGTTTGATGTGTATCAACAGATTTGTTGTTTAGTTTGATGTGTATCAACAGTTTTATTATTTAGTTTGATGTGTACCGGCAGTTTTATAGTTTAGTTTGATGTGTACCAACAGTTTTGTTGTTTAGTTTGATGTGTATCAACAGTTTTATTATTTAGTCTGATATGTACGAGCAGTTTTATAGTTCTGTCTGATGTGTACCAGCACTTTTATTGTTTAGTTTGATATGCATCAACAGTTTTATTGTTTAGTTTGATGTGTACCGGCAGTTTTATTTTGATGTGTATCAACAGTTTTATTATTTAGTTTGACGTGTACCAAGAGTTTTATTATTTAGTTTGATGTGTACCAAGAGTTTTATTGTTTTATTTGAAGCGTACAGGCAATTTTACTGTTTTATTTGATGTGTACTGGCAGTTTTATTGCATAGTTTGATGTGTACCGCCAGTTTTATTATTTAGTATAACGTGTACCAGCAGTTTTATAGCTTTGTCTGATGTGTACCGCCACTTTTATTGTTTAGTTTGATGTGTATCAACAGTTTTCTAAATTAGTTTGATGTGTACCAGGAGTTTTATTGTTTTGTTTGATGCGTACCGACAGTTTTATAGTTTAGTCTGACATGTAAAGGCAGTTTAATAGCTTTGTCTGATGTGTACCGGCACTTTTATTGTTTATTTTGATATATATCAACAGTTTTAAAGTTTAGTTTGATGTATACCGGTTGTTTTATTGTTCAGTTTATTTCTTCACAAGAACAATACACGTGATACTATCCTTAGCTGTTTAAAACTAAAATTCATGTATATCCTGTCTAACCGTTTAGTTTCTTTCTCAAGAAAAGGGGATATTAATTACATTCGTTACACATTACAGAAGGTTGAGTACGTTGTATAAAAACGATTTTACAAAGATACATCAGCAAGTGACTGTAAACAGGATGTATCAGAACTACATTTGAAAATTATTTGATTGTTTTTAGTTAGTATATTCCCAACTGGGACAGCGGTAAGTGTATAGTTAAAACGATCCAGGGGTTCATTACCCGTGATAGAGATTATAAAAGAAAACCAAGCAAACAAACAAACTTAGGTTCTGTGAAGCCAACTAGAATATATCGCTTTTGGTGAAGATATGTAACAATAATTTTTAAACGAAAAATAATTATACACTCAGATCTTAAAGATGCTTTCACGTCGGGAACTTAAAATTCTACATAACTGCATTGAACATTACAACGAACATCGATTAGCTTGAAATATCAAGACCATAAAAGAAAAGACCTCCAATAAATTATATTCCATCTGTGTTATGCAAAGTGTGACTATTGTAAAACCCACGAACACAACAGTCAATGGTAAAAGTTGTCAATGTGTGCAGAGCAATAATAAACAATATTAACAAGAAGGATATTTACCTATAAAACCTATACAAGTCACGTGCATACCAACCGCTTCCACAATATTCGTTTAAACCGACGCATATCTCAAACACCTGGAGACTCAAATGGAGATTCATTTAATTCTACTCGAAGATATAAAAGTAAAGTCGCTGGTCTAAGCACCTGTAGACTTCGAAATGATTGGACATTTGATAGAGGCGCTCTGAAACAATTGTCCTCGTTTACTAGACAGATCAGGGAATATCTGCCGGGAGAGATGCCACAGTATGGACTTAACACCTTTATGACAGAGTTTATTACAGCATAAACTATCGTTCACAACTATTGGCAAGATGTACAATTGTCACAGAGATCATAATGAGGCAAAGTTAACTTACGTTAAATGGAACTAATACTTTTATTTAAGAATTCAAATATGAATCAATGATAGTGTTTTATTCCAAAGGTGATTTGAGGGTTTATTTACACATACAAAATAGAGATTATAGGTTTAGTTTATCATTACCTGTAACTATTTAAACTTACAAAAGAGACTGTATATATGGTTTATAATTACTTGTAACTATTTACACTTAAAACAGACACTGCAGATATCGTTAATCATTACCTGTAACTATGTACACTAACAAAAAAGACACTGTATATATTGTTTATCATTACCTAGCTAACTGTAGATATGGTTTTCATCTGTACTATTTACACTCCAGAGAGACTGTAGATATGGTTTCTCATTATCTGTAACTATTTACACTTCCAAAAGAGACATAGTAAATATGGTATATTATTACCTGTAAGTATTTATACTTACAAAACAGAGACTGTAGATATGGTTTATCATAACATGTCACAATTTAATGTTAAAAGAGAGACTGAAAATATGGATTATCATTCCCTGTAACTGTTTACAATAAAAAAAAGAGTCTGTAGATATGGGTTATCATTACTTGTAACTATCTACACGTACAAAAGAGAGTCGATAGATATGATTTATCATTACCTCTAAGTAGTTACACTTAAAAGTGAGACTGTAGATATGGTTTATTATTACCTGTAACTATTTACAATTACAAAACAGCAACTATAGATATGGTTTATCATAAAGTTTAACTATTTGAACTTACGAAAGAGAGACTGCAGGTATGGTTTATAATTACCTATAAATATTTACAATTACAAAAGGGAGAATGTAGTTATCGCTTTTTATTACCTTTACCTATTTAAACTTACAAAAGAGACACTGTATATAGTGTTTATCATTACCTGTAACTATTTACAATTACAAAAGAAAGACTGCAGATATGGTTTATCATTACCTGTAACTATTTAAACTAACAAATGTAAAACTGTAGATATGGTTTATCATTACCTGTAAGTACTTACACTTCAAAGAGAGACTGTATATATGGTTTATAATTACCTGTAACTCAATTCCAAAACAGAGACTGTATCTACGGTTTATCATTACCTGTGACTATATACACTTACAGAAAAGAGACCGTAGATATATTTTATCATTAACTGTATGAATTTACAGTTAAAATAGAGACTGTAGATATGGTTTATCATTACCTCTGACTATTTAAACTTACAAAAGGGATACTGTAGATTTTGTTTATCATTACAAGTAACTATTTACACTTACAAAAGAAACACTGCATAAATGGTTTATAATTACATGTAAGTATTTACACTTAAAAGAGAGACTGTAGATATGGTTTATCATTACCTTTGACTATTTAGAATTACAAAAGGGATACTATAGATTTTGTTTATCATTACGAGTAACTATTTACACTTCCAAAAGAGACATAGTAAATATGGTTTATCATTACCTGTAAGTATTTAAACCTAGAATAGAGAGGGTACATGTGGTTTATCATTCTCTGTAATTGTTTAAACTTACAAAAAACTTGTAGATATTGTTTATAATTACCTGTAACTATTTAGAGTTCAAAGAGAGACTCAAGATATAGTTTCTCATTAGTTGTAACTATTTACACTTTCAAAAGAGAGACTATAGATACAGTTTCTCATTACATATAACTATTTCAGCTTACAATACAGAGACTGTAGATACGGTTTATCACTACCTGTAACTATTTACACTTACAAAAGAGAGACTATAGAAATGGTTTGTAATTACCTGTAACTATTTACTTTTACAACAGAGAGAGAGTAAATATTGTTTATCATTAACTGTCACTATTTACACTTTCAAGAGAGAAAGTAGATATAGCTTATAATTACCTGTAACTATATACACTTACAAAAGAGAAACTGTATGTCTGGTTTATCTCTACCTGTAACTTTTTAAACTTACAAAAAGGAGACTGTAGATATGGTTTTTATTTACCTGTAACTATTTACACTTACAAAAGAGAAGCTGTAGGTACGGTTTCTCATTACCTGTAACTATTTACACTTACAGAAAAGAGAGACTGGAGATATAGTTCATCATTACCTGTAATTGTTTACTCCTCTGAAAGAGAGATAGTAGATATGGTTTTCATTACCTGTAAGCATTCATTCGTACAAAAGAGAGACTGTAGATACGGTTTATCATTACCTGTAAGTATTTACACTTAAGACAAAGAATGTAGATATGGTTTATCATCACCTGTAAATATTTAGAGTTAAAAGAAAGACAGTACATACAGTTTATCATTACCTGTAACTATAAGTACTTACAGAAAAGAGACTGTATATATGGTTTATAATTTTCTGTAAATATTTGAACTTGAAAAAAGAGATTGTACGTAAGGTTCTTCATTACCTGTAACTATTTAAACTTACAATTGAGAGACTCCAGATATGGTTTATCATTACCTGTAACTATTTACAATTACAAAAGGGAGACTTTAAATATGGTTTATATTTATCTGTAACTATTTACGCTTAAAAGAGAGACTGTATATATAGTTTATCATTACAAGTAACTATTTACACTTCCAAAAATGACAAAGTAAATATGGCTTATCATTACCAGTAAGTATTTAAACTTACAAAAGACAGACTGTAGATACGGTTTATCATTACCAGTAAGTATTTGAGCTTACAAAAGATAGACTGTAGATATGGTTTACCGTGACATTTTAAGTATTTACAAATTAAAGAGAAACTGTAGATATAGTTTATCATTTCCTGTAATATTTACCATAAAAAGAGAGTCTGCAGATATGGTTTATCATTACCTGTAACTAGTTACAATTACAAAAGAGACTGTGAATATGGTTTTTTCATTACCTGGTACTATTTAAATTTACAAAAGAGAGACTATGGATACCGTTTATCGTTACCTGTACTTACATACACTTACATAAAAGAGACTGTAAGTCTATATGTAGATATAGTTTATCATTATCTGTAAGTATTTATTGTTAAAAGAGAGACTTTAAATATATTTTATCATTACCTGTAACTACTTTCACTTCAAAAACAGAGATAGTAGATATGGTTTATCATTACCCGTAAATATTTAAACTTAAAAGAGAGACTAAAGGTATAGTTTTTCATTACCTGTTACTACTTACAATTACAAAACCGACACTGTAGATATGGTTTATCTCTACCTTTAACTATATAGAGTTAAAAGAGATACTGAAGATATGTAGCTAGAACTGGTGATACTGGGTTGCCTATGCTTAGGCCATTTGTGTGTACATAGTTGTGGTTGTTGAACATGAAGGTTGTCTTCATCGTGGTGAATTCTATGAGAGTTGCTAATTGGTTGCTGGGAATGTCTATAGTTGGGTTAGGGTCTCGGATGTAGAGTTCCGAGGCTAACTTGCAGATCAAGACAAACTTCATGTTCAACAACCACAACTATATACAAACAAATGCCCTAAGCATGGGCAACCCAGTATCACCAGTTCCAGCTAATATTTTTATGACACAAGTTGAAACACAAGCAATTAACACAGCATTATACCCACCACTATACTGAAGATATGGTTTATCAATACTCGTGAGTACTTACACTTAAAATAGAGACAGTAGATGCGGTTTATCATTACCAATAACTATTTACAATTACAAAAGAGGGACTGTATATGTGGTTTACGAGGGTTGTTCAAAAATACGCGGACTGTTTGAATTGCGCGGCTCCAGTTCGTTCCAGAGGAATCCGCTTGGAGTCGCTAGGTTCGCACAGATCAGCTGATTACGACGCCATTTCCCGATTGCAGATATCTTCATTTGTGTATTAGCTACGCGGTTTTAAGTGAAGTGCGATTTTTTCGTTTGGCGGATTTCAGAATGAATGACCTGAAGGAGCAACGACTTGCTGTGAAATTTGGTGTTAAACTTGGAAAATCTGCGACTGAAACTTTTGCTATGCTTAACACGGCTTACGGTGATGTTGCTATGAAGCGTACGGCATGTTTCAAGTGGCATGAACGTTTTAAGGATGGTCGACAGTCCATTGAAGATGATGAGCGTCCTGGACGTCCTTTCACGTCAACTGACGACCCACACGTCGACAAAATCAACACCCTGGTGCGGGAAAATCGACGTCTGACTGTCAGGGAGCTTGCTGAAGAGTGTGGGAGATCAGTTGGATCTTGTTACGAGATTTTGACCGAAAAATTGAAGATGCACTGCGTTGCTGCGAAATTAAGCCCTCAGAACTCGTGATTTTTGGCCAAACACTCGATCACTGTTTTTTCCCCCCTCCCTACTCACTTGACCTTGCTCCTTACGATTTTTTCTTGTTCCCCAAACTCAAAAGACCCTTGAAAGTAAGAAGATTTGAGATGATTCCCGAGATTAAGGCAAATGCGACGAAGGAGCTGGAGGACATTACAAAAGAAACGTACTAGGACTGTTTCAACAAGTGGAAACACCGTTGGGATAAGTGTGTGCGTTGGGGAGGAGAGTACTTTGAAGGGGTCCCAGACCTGTAACTTCTAAATAAAGTATATTTTGTTTTATGACGTCAGTCCGCGTATTTTTTGAACAGCCCTCGTATATTTACCTGTAACTACTTAAACTCACAAAAGAGAGATTGTATATACCATTTATCATTATCTGCAAGTATTTACAATACAATGAGAGTCTCCAGATATGGTTTTTCATTTCTTGTAACTATACACACTTACAGAAAAGAGACTGTAGATATGATTCGTCATTATCTGTATCTATTTAAACTTACAAAACAGAGACTGTAGGTATGGTTTATAATTACCTATAACTATCTACAATTACAAACGGGAGACTGTATATATATATGGTTTATCATTACCTGTAAGTATTTACAATTACAAAAGCGAGATTGTAGGTATAGATTATCACTAACACTAACTATTTAAACTTACAAAAGAGAGATTGCAGATATGCTTTATCATTACCTGTAAGTATTTACACTTAATACAGAGACGGTAGATGAGGTTCATCATTACTGGTAAATATGAACACTTACAGAAAGGAGACTGTGGATATGGTTTATCATTTCCTGTAAATATTTAAAGTTAATAAAGACAGACTGTACATATGGTTTATCGTTATCTGTAACTATTTAAACTTACGAAAGAGAGACTAAAGACATGATTTATCATAACCTTAACTATCTAAAATTTCGAAAAAGAGAGTATAGATACGGTTTACTTTTACCTTTAACTATTTATAATTACAAAAGAAAGACTGTAGATAAGGTTTATCATTACTTCTAACTATTTACAGTTAAAATAGAGACTGAAGATATTGTTTATCGCTACCTGCAACTATTTACAATTAAAACAGAGACTAAATATATGGTTTATCATTACATTTTAAGTATTTACAGATAAAAGAGAGACTGTAGATATAGTTTATCATTACCTGTAACTATTTATTCTCAAAAGAGAGATTGTAGATAAGGTTTATCGCTACCTGCAACTATTTACAATTACAGAAGAGACTGTAGATACTGTTTATCATTACTTCCAAAACAGAGATAGTAGATATGGTTTATAATTACCTGTAAGTATTTAAATTTAAAAGAGAGACTAAAGATATGGTATACCATTACCTGTTACTATCTACAATCTCGCATTTGTAATTGTAAAGGAGACTAGAGATATAGTTTATCATAACCTGTAACTATTTGAAATTCCGAAAGAGAGACTAAAGATATTGTTTATCTTTACATTTTAAGTATTTACAGATAAAGAGGTTTATCATTATACTATTTAAAATTACAAAAGGGAGACTGGGTATATGATTTATCATCACCTGCAACTATTTACACTTTAGATATGGTTTATAATTAGACTATTTGTAGAGACTGAAGATATGGTTTTCTGAAGATATGGTTTATAATTACAAGTAGCTGTTTACGCTTCCAAGAGACAGACTGTTGATGTGGTTCATCATTACCTGTAAGTATTTACACTTAAAATAGAGATTGTACGAGTTCTGTTAAAAAAATACGCGGACTGACGTCATAAAACAAAATGTACTTTATTTAGAAGTTACAGGTCTGGGACCCCTTCAAAGTACTCTCTTTCCCAACGCACACACTTATTCCAACGGTGTTTCCACTTGTTGAAACAGTCCTAGTACGCTTCTTTTGTAATGTCCTCCAGCTCCTTCGTCGCATTTGCCTTAATCTCGGGAATCGTCTCAAATCTTCTTCCTTTCAAGGGTCTTTTGAGTTTGGGGAACAAGAAAACATCGTAAGGAGCAAGGTCAAGTGAGTAGGGGGGGGAAGAACAGTGATCGAGTGTTTGGCCAAAAACTCACGAGTTCTGAGGGCTTAATTTCGCAGCAACGCGGTGCATCTTCAATTTTTCGGTCAAAATCTCGTAACAAGATCCAACTGATCTCCCACACTCTTCAGCAAGCTCCCTGACAGTCAGACGTCGATTTTCCCGCACCAGGGTGTTGATTTTGTCGACGTGTGGGTCGTCAGTTGACGTGGAAGGACGTCCAGGACGCTCATCATCTTCAATGGAGTGTCGACCATCCTTAAAACGTTCATGCCACTTGAAACATGCCGTACGCTTCATAGCAACATCACCGTAAGCCGTGTTAAGCATAGCAAAAGTTTCAGTCGCAGATTTTTCAAGTTTAACACAGAATTTCACAGCAAGTCGTTGCTCCTTCAGGTCATTCATTCTGAAATCCGCCAAACGAAAAAATCGCACTTCACTTAAAACCGCATAGCTAATACACAAATAAAGATATCTGCAATTGGGAAATGGCGTTGTGATTAGCTGATCTGTGCAAACCTAGCGACTTCAAGCGGATTCCCCTGGAACCAACTGGAGCCGCGCAATTCGAACAGTCCGCGTATTTTTTGAACAGCTCTCGTAGATATGGTTTGAGATTATCTGAAACTATTTAAAATTACAGAAGAGAGACAGTAGATGTGGATTATCATTATCTGAAACTATTTACACTTACAAAAGAGAGTCTGTAGGTAAGGTTTGTCATTATCTATAACTATTTTCAGTTACAAAAAAGAGACTGTAGATATGGTTTATCATTACCTATATCTATTTACAATTACCAAAGAGAAACTGTAGGTGTGGTTTGTCATTACCTGTAACTATTTACACTTACAAGGGAGAGAGAGGAGATATGGTTTATCATTGGCTGTCACTCTTTACACTTACAAGAGAGAGAGAGTGGATATGGTTTATCATTAAATGTCACTATTTACACTCACAAGAGAGAGAGAGTGGATATGGTTTATCATTAACTGTCACTATTTACACTTACAAGAGAGAGAGAGTGGATATGGTTTATCATTAACTGTCACTATTTACACTTACAAGAGAGAGAGAGTGGATATGGTTTATCATTAAATGTCACTTTACACTTACAAGAGAGAGAGAGAGTGGATATGGTTTATCATTAAATGTCACTATTTACACTCACAAGAGAGAGAGAGAGTGGATATGGTTTATCATTAACTGTCACTATTTACACTTACAAGAGAGAGAGAGTGGATATGGTTTATCATTAAATGTCACTATTTACACTTACAAGAGAGAGAGAGTGGATATGGTTTATCATTAAATGTCACTATTTACACTTACAAGAGAGAGAGAGTGGATATGGTTTATCATTAAATGTCACTATTTACACTTACAAGAGAGAGAGTGGATATGGTTTATCATTATGGTTTAATGTCACTATTTACACTTACAAGAGAGAGAGTGGATATGGTTTATCATTAACTGTCACTATTTACACTTACAAGAGAGAGAGAGTGGATATGGTTTATCATTAACTGTCACTATTTACACACAAGAGAGAGAGAGTGGATATGGTTTATCATTAACTGTCACTATTTACACTTACAAGAGAGAGAGAGTGGATATGGTTTATCATTAAATGTCACTATTTACACTTACAAGAGAGAGAGAGTGGATATGGTTTATCATTAAATGTCACTATTTACACTTACAAGAGAGAGAGAGTGGATATGGTTTATCATTAAATGTCACTATTTACACTTACAAGAGAGAGAGTGGATATGGTTTATCATTAAATGTCACTATTTACACTTACAAGAGAGAGACTGTAGATATGGTTTATCATTACATGTAACTGTCACTATTTACACTTACAAGAGAGAGAGTAGATATGGTTTATCACTCTTTTCGTTACTTCTAGTTAAAGAACGACATCGATTACATCATAATATTCACGGCGAAGAATCGTCTGGGAACAGAAACTTTTCTCCCTGCCGTTCATAAAGTGAAGCGTACAACGAAGCCACTGGCTCTTACACTTTTAGGCCCTAAATTTGTGGACTCTAACGATGATATCATCTTTTCTGTATCTGTTGATGTCTGCGCAGACGTGGACACTGCAACGTCGGAATTTCAGGTAAGGTTTGATGAATGATTTTGTTTACACATACAAATAGGCCGCTAATAGGTTTTAAATATTTTCCTTTTATTCTTGCTTGAAATTTCGGTATCTATTGGTTGTAAATTTGTTGACTTGAACAAAATACTCATATAATTATCTGTTGATTATTAATTATTGGTTAATAAGATGTTTCTTTCAAGGATTGCTCCTAGTGGCTTAGCGGTAAGTCTAAAGATTTTCAAAACCAAAAACTAGGTTTCGATCCCCTGATGGGCACTGCACAGATAGTCCATTGAGTAATTTTGTGTTTAATGATACACCTAGAAACACACTCAATAGCTGCGAAGCTCCTTAAGCAGTAATTTAAGTTTTGGTAATGTTTCCTTGCCAGCTAATAATGGGGGCTAGAATTAATGACAGATCCAATTACTTAATGTTATAGGTCTAGCATGATGTGGTGTTTATGAGGTCTCAAGTCGCAATCTGCGAGCCATGTGTTCGAATTCCGTTATCGAATAGTTCGCTCTTTCACCCGTAAAGATGTTATAATGCTCCAGTCAATTCCAATATTCATTAAACTAACTCTCTAGTGTGTCATTTTGAAATGACGAACGGTTAACGCAAGCTAACCTTCGCATGGCTGTGAGCGAAATAAAACAAATAAATATTTTTTCTTTCTTTCAGGTTTATTATAGATTAAACAAATTGTCGCAACTTTCAATGGCTATTGACAAACGAAACGTCTAAAACTCCTTGTTGTATTGTTTATAAAATTAAACGTTCTATTGATATATATCACACTCTGTATACTACTTGTGAAGAGACGAAATAATGTATGATGTTAATTTGTTTTTTGTATATTAGTTTAGGGCAGAGGTGGCACTAGCCTCCTCCCCGTAAGGAGGCTGAAGTAGGTAGGACACTCTACAGTTTGTGGACACAGCAACTTAATCAGCATTAATAATAACCGTTGTTCGTTGAGTGTGGGGACTACAGGGGAGCCTAGGGAACATTTTGGAGTAATTTAGCACCGTCCTTGTTTCAGGTCAAAGTTGATAGAGAATCTTGATTTAAGTTTAAGGCTGCTTGGGTATAGCAACCATTAATAAACTTAACATTTTATTCCCAAACAGTGTTAGCCCCTAGTGGAGAAACGGCAAGACTTCTAATGCTAAAAAACTGATTTCGATACACTTGATTATAACAGCACAGATATATTTTTACAGATATATGCTTAACAACAAACAACCAGTTTATAACACAGTTTAATCGTTCTCTTTGTAAAGAAATCAACCAGTTTCCATTGTATCCGTCAGTGCTGTACTTAAGATTTGTTTGAATCATGCTTATTAATACTAAGACAGGATTACTTTACGCTGTTAATGGGACACCACACATAATGAAATAAATCCTACAATGTTTTTATTATTATTTCGGTATTTCTCTATGGAAAAAATTGGTAATATCTGGTTCAGAAACTAAAGATTAACGTGTTAATATCCATACCAGCCATCTTGAGAATACATTTTTACTTCAAGTGTCTCGTCATCACGAACTAAACAAAGATCATATTTAAAGAGATTCACCACTTGTGTAATAATATTCCTATAATGTAGTTTTCAACGACATAGAAAAAAAATGTTTATATTTTATTTCTTTACAGTTCACGTGGTCAACTGATAGCACTGATTTCAGTTTAGCAGCTTACTCAGGAAACAGCGCAAAAATTACCAGTGAAAATTTGGTTGCTGGTAAACAATACGCTATTTCTGTTTCTGGTAAGTGCAAGTAGGATTGGCGAAAACTTGAATAACGGTAATTGAAACAACACAAGTATAACTAGGATTAGCGAAAACCTGAGTAAAAGTAATCGAAAGAACACTGCCTTTGCCGTTACTGGTAAATGAAACTTGGGTTGACGAAAACCTGAGTAATGGTAAAAGAAACAACATAACTGTTGTGGACGAGTGTAACTTCGTGCAGGGAAAATAGTCTGCTTAAAAGAATGAAGGACCCTACGATCACAAACTAAGGATCACAATGTAACCTTTAAAGAGTGAAGTTTGATTGGTTAACGGTAAAAATTATAATATGAACAAAAGTACTGTACTTAAGCGATACTTATGAAACTGCAGTGCTAATATCTAATGAAAAGTGACGTAATTCACCGTAAAATAAACAAAATGACTGAAATGGTGATTTATTAATCAATTCTAACCTATACGTGGTTCAAATGTGAACAGAATATAAGCGTCTCAGTATGTTGAACACACTGCTTTATATGTCACTTGTTAATAAATCGTAAATAAGTAAGTGTCTCGCCTATATCAAGCGTTGTACGTACAATAAAAAATAAACTAGTATTTTATCGACACAAAAGATGTCACTATTTTCGGAATAAACAGTATTCAAAGATTCAGAGTGATTGGTCGGTTAATCTCACAACAGGAATAACTTTTATAGAATTATAATCTACAACAAACATTGACGTATAAAATATTGTATCTCACAATGGAAATGCCGTTTAAAAGAGTTATCTCAACAGTAATATTCTACAACATAAATGACGCTTGAGGGATATAACAATTTAACACAAAAACATGATTAAGTCGAGGTTAACTTATTATATAGGTAAGTTAATCTATTTATCCGCGTTAGAATGTATAGAATTTTCTGTTTATTGTGAAGTCCCCAAAAAACCGGAGCAAACATCTGTCAGAAGAAGAAAATTCAGAACTTTTTTGGATCAGACATGACTTTTAGAACATTTTAGTCTCATCAACTGGTGTTCATTGATATCAGCTTACCCTCTTAAAACACGAATTTTGGATTAAACTTTCAACCTTTCGAATTGTTAATTAACAACAATGGATAAGTTCTAACTGTTAATTAACAACGATGGATAAGTTCTAATTTCTTGGATACATGAATTGATAAATAATTTATAAGCGTTTTACTTTAGGTAAAAATGATTCTTAACAGTATATTGTCCACTGCAGGGAAACACAATATAACCAACTTTTAGGATCGTTATATTCTAATGATCGAGGGGTGGTAGCTTTGTTATTTTCATACACATTTATCAATAAAATAGCCAAGAAGCTTATTTTTGTAACTTATTTCATTTTCTTCCCTCTTCATGAAAAAATAATGAATTACTATTAATTTTATAGGCTTAGTAGTTTTAATTTTTAATTAAGCTGAAATGATGATTTTTAAATAAAATACTTATTTATAAATAATCTCCTTTTAAACTGAATATAATATTGACGTTATTTAAATATTGCTGAAACGAGAAAGCATAATGTTTTAAATTAAAGATGACAAAAGTGGTATAAACGCTAAACATTTTTGTGTTTCGTAAGTAACGACAAACATTAATAAACAGTTTCTCTTTCAAAAATCAATTTTCTTTAAAGTTTGCTTTTAAATATTATCCATTATATTTTAAATTACTCTTTAAATGTCCGAAGTTTATTTTGTGTAACAGATTTATGGCTGAAATAAATATACTATGTTGGTTAAACCAAATAAAATTTACTTGTGGCGCAATTATCGATTTCTTTCACACCAAATTAGTGATTCACTTTGATATAACATTTTTACTTTCTTGTCAATAGATTTTTGATAAAATGTAGTTTTTCGCCAACGTTAGTGGTTAGTACACTTTTAATAATGAGAATACTAAAGTAGGTAACTAAACTTCCACTAATTTAAGATTTAACTAATTATAATTATTTATTTTCTTCTTATTAATGCCGTAATTAAATTATTGCATATTTTTGCAGTCTCCGTGAATAGGAGCAACACTTTACGAGTGGACGCTAGTAGTTCATTTTTTGTTAAGAAACCTTCACTTAGTCCTTGGATAGATCCTGAAAGCCTCATTGTAGGAGACCAAACACCATACTTCGTACTAGAGGGTACCCCATACCAGAATGTCGATCCTACGACAGCCATCCAGGAAAATGTTTTGGTTGAGTGGTCATGCAGTCAACAGATGGCGCCAACGTTTTGTTTTAACACAACTGTAGTAACCAATGAAAATACACTAATTGTTCCGACTGGATTTTTAGATCCTGAAAGGTTGGTCCTAAAATGTTATTTAAACTATTTTAACACATCCGTCAGGAGCCAAAGTGTATCTTTACTCTACAATTTATTGAATGTTAGAATCGGTCCAAAAACTCCCAAAGAGGGTAGTTTCTGACACATATTTTTGAGGCAACCTTTTATCTGTTTATTAATAAATTTTTAAGTTAAATACAACATTCTCAAATCTCCATACAAGCTAGTACTGAAGTCTACCCGTTGAGAGCAAATTCAGTTTATATCAATAAAGCCACGTTCTCAGCATCATTAATTAACCAATTGCCAACCTTCTAATGCTTCTGCTATCACCCTTTTATATTTAGCTTTCAATTTAGATACAAACGACTTTATCTGTAATTTTGGTAGGGAAGGTCGAGTCATCACAATAGCCAGCAGTAGGATGAGCAGCTATAGGTATAACATTGTGCTCTCTTTGCCGTACAATATCAAGCAAGGTAGTTCTAAACGGTTCCAGAATACCATTACCTGTCGTTTGGAAACATCCATGCTTCATGTGTTTGGTTGTTACGTTCATGATGTGCTGACAGATGTCAGTTACCTTACCACTTCAAATTTCTTTCGCACACTAAAAGAGTGCGGAAAATGCCTTCCTTTAAGCCAATAAAAATGTCCAAAAATTTTCAGTTCAAGTTAAGAAAACCTGAATCGGGTAGTTTTCTTTTGTTTCTTCTTCCAACAAAAAATGTCTCCACTGATTCGTCAAGGACCTGTTAATATATCGAAAATGACATTTAAGGTCAAAGTGAAAACAACAATAACAAAGTGACAATTTTATTAGGTTTCGGTGTAGTCGTAATGAAATAAAGAAAGTAGAGAAACAATAGATGTTTAATGTTTTATCTTTAGAAATGTTCTACGTTGTTGTGGTTACAGCCCTCTCGTTTAATAAATTATATATTAATTTTAAAAAATACGTCCCAGGTAAAAGTATACAAAAATAGAAACCTAATCACTTAGTGGTTAGAACTCCAATCACAAAACAAATCGAATTTTCTTAATTTTTCAAATGTGTCTAAATACACACACACATTTATATACATATATATGTATACGTGTGTGTGTTTTTCAGTAAAATACAGTATGTCAATGTATTGTGTTGAAATGAGAAACGAGTATTACATCTCAAGATAAAGACGATTTTAAATTCGTTGTTTTTCAAAAACAAAGCTACATAATTTTATGTACACAAAACTCGTGCACTTCCTACAACATGTATCATAACACAAATTTTTGGATTGTAAGTTTGTAAACTTGCCGCTGAACCATTAAGGAAGGGAAAATAAAAGACGATTATCCTGTTAATTAAACTCGCATTTGAGGTAACATATGTTCCGCTTCACCACAGCCCCTGACATATTATCATCAGTTTTACAGATATAATAAAACAATAGAATATTGCCCTCATCTCTTATTCTCGTCTGTTTACATACAGAGAAACAACAGAATGTTGCCCTCATATTTTATACTCGTTTGTTTATACACAGGGAAACAACAGAATCTTGCCCCATCTCTCGTGCTTCCCTCTAACACTTCTGTTCAACATCAGAAAATATAATTTGCTTATTTCTGTTTTACAGCTACAACGTAACCTTCAAGATCACAAGAAGTCCGTTCCAAACTAAGACACAATCTCGTGTGACCGTCCGACCGGGTAATTTGCCTCTTGTCCATGTGAAGAGATCCAAGGTTGGACTCGTCAGTCCCACAGAAAGGCTAATAATCAATGGGTACGTCACTTCTGACGTCAATGTAAAAATATGGTGGGAGAACGTAGTTGAAAAAGGTAAGACAAATTTAATAAATTTTCGTTTCGTAATCTTATTAGAAAGTAGCCTACGCAACAGCTGTTTATATATGATTTCGAATGTATAAACACGTGTATACAATTTCAAAACTCAGACACAAATTAAATAAGGTCGTTCTTTACATCTGAAAGAGCGAAATATTCTCAGGATCAATAAAGAGAATGGTAAAATGTACCCTAGGAGAGTAGATATCTACAACATAGAACTCTCAGAACAGTGGGGATACACTGTTTAACAAATTCTAAAATACTTACTTCTACATGTCTAGGATATTAGGAGTTTTACACCAATAAGAGCAGTCAGAATTCAGATGAGCCTGGCGGTTAGAACGCTCGACTCACAATCTGCGGATCACGGGACCGAATCCCTTTGCCAAACCTACTCGCCCTTTCAATCGTAGGGGCATTTATAAGGTGATAATTAAGCTCACTATTCGAGCTGGCGACGGGTGGTGTTAACTAGCTGCCTTCCCAGTGTTAATAACACACTTTAAAAAATGTCACAATTTTTTTTTAAATATAAAAAGGGGAATGGCTAGTCCCGCTACTGCTTTCCTTTGTTCTATCACTTTAAAATTAGGGACTGCTAACACAGATAGCCCTCGAGCCGCTTTGCTCAAAATTTAACAAACAAAATAAATAAGTGAAATTCAGATTAGTTTGTTTTTGAATTTCGCACAAAGCTACACGAGGGCTACCTGTGTTAGCCGTCCCTAATTTAGCAGTGTAAGACAAGAGGGTTTGTTTGTTTTGGAATTTCGCACAAAGCTACTCGAGGGCTATCTGTGCTAGCCGTCCCTAATTTAGTAGTGTAAGACTAGAGGGAAGGCAGCTAGTCATCACCACCCACCGCCAACTCTTGGGCTACTCTTTTACCAACGAATAGTGGGATTGACCGTCACATAACGCCCCCAAGGCTGGGAGGGCGAGCATGTTTGGCGCTACTCGGTCGCGAACCCGCGACCCTCAGATTATGAGTCGCATGCCTTAACACGCTTGGCCATGGCGGGATTTATTCATATTAGTAACATAACAGTTTGAAGTGAAACAGTAGCAACTATCAATTTAACTAGTTTTTATGTCATAAAAAACTCGACAATGGAACAGATTTATAAGTGAATTAATTTAAAAACTAAATTCCAGTGCTACTAACCTGATCAACCAATTTATCATTTTGTTAATAAACTGGAATTTTGTATTCAATTACCACAATTTACGTAAACAATGGATTAAAAATACAATATATGTTACTTTTTAAAGGCCCATTTTTGCTATAAGCAATAAAATTGTTATATTTATTTTATAACTTGTGTAGTCGTGAAAATTTCAAAATATAATAACTAAAAATTAAAGGTCAAGACTTTAGCCATTCACCATGTTCACTAAGAAATTTTGAAAAATAATTAAAATTGATATAGAAACTTATCACAACATTTTACTATTTTTATCAGAACAAAATTAGCTCAATAATGCAATAAGATTTATTATTCATTTTGTGATAATTCTGAGTAAATAAAGAATATTGAAGTATATGATTAAATCTACTTGAAATGTTTAAAAGCATCAAAATGTCTGATATTACTTAGAGAATGCATTAATTTGTTTAATTCTTTACAAGCGCCTCATTCAATCTATCTGAAATAACTCTTTTTCGTTGAACATACTAAAAATGTTTAATATTTTATATGTATTCATGTCCCCCGTTGGGACAGTGGTAAGTCTTCGTATTTACAACGCTAAAATGAGGGGTTTGAAACGTCTCAGTGGACACCACAGATAGTTCAATGTGGCTTTGCTACAAAAAAACACATACATATGTATTCACTGGAAAGTATAATTTATTTCCTTATATAAAGCGATACCAACGCTTAAAATATTGTAGCAGTATATTAGCACTTTCTTTGATGTGTTCTTTTTCGAATTATCTAGAGGAAATACTCTAAATCCAGTCTACCTAGTGAGGAATCAGTTCATTTATTTCTTCATACATGTTTTTACAAGTTTGAATATTTATAGAATATTGTAGACCTACAGTACGAGTGCGTTCACTAATATAAAGCAAATCAACTTCTAGAAAGTAATGGTGATAGATAAAACATTAACTGGTTTATTCTCTATGCTGAAATCACGCTCCACACTTTACAATTATCTCGTAATTATAATCTAGTTTTGAATGTGCTAGAGCACTTTACCTCACACCCTAATAAAATAAGTTAGAAGTTTCTAGTTATTCTAGGTTTATCTTATTAAACCTTTTTTATTAAAATCCGCAGCTCCCTCTAGCTTCCTAATTTATAGTATATCCTAAGCAGTCACTTAATATTTTAATATAATATATTAGTTTTCGATCAGAAATATGAAATTATGCAATATTGATGGCAAAATTCTTATTGGAGTTCAAGTGCTTAGTACTATTTATCTGAAACGTCAAATTGCGTGTTGAACTAGTTGGATGTATCCATCCTAGGTGTAAAAATATATGTTTAATTTGATAAGTCGGCAAGAAAGATTGTTTTAAGCCATTTGAAGTTACTTGTTCATTTGTTTTTACGAAGAAATAAGGAATGGCAGAAATAATACCAAAACAAAATAATAATAATAATTTTTTCTCCTTTTAGAATTTGCTACAACTTCTCTTGATGGACTAACACCTTCTTTCGAACCAAGAAATTACTCTAGTCCGATGATCAAACGTCCATTTCCTTTACTGATCCCAGCTACCAATGATGAATGGGGTGGACTTATGGGTGGTGCTCGTTATAAGTTTGCTTTAATAGCAGAACCAGTGAATGGGGGAGAACAAGGTCGTGCCGACATTATTGTAGAGACAGACCAACCTCCATCTGGAGGGAGTTTTCTGGTATTATTTTTAAAATACATTTGTAAATGAACTACAAAATTTATGTTCATTATGAAGTATTTGTAGACTTACGTATGTGTTAAGTACTTGTAGGTTTACGTATGTATATATAAAATATTTGTAGGCTAACGTATGTACAAAGTTTTGTAGGCCTCCGTACTTATAAAAGTGCTTGCAGGCCTATGTACATATTCCTTAAAGTACTGAACGTCTTAATATGTACAAAAGTACTTGTAGACCTACGTATATATTTAAATATGGTATTATTCTATAAAGAACGCGTGTTTTGTTATTAAAATATTATTATAAATAATAAAATTAATGACTGCTGTACATGATGTATGTTACGAGCTCATAAGACCATTCTTATAAGTTAAGATTTTTTTACATTCAAAAATTAAAATAATGTTGTTATAATATACACAGGTAAAGCCACAATCTGGAGTTGCATTACAAACACCTTTCAGTATGAACGCCACTAAAGGATGGAAAGACAATCCCCAAGACTATCCTCTGAAATACACTATTTCATATCAACTTGGTGATGAAGATCCGGGCACTCCAGTGAAAATATTTACTGGAACGCCACCTTTTATTGAAAATGTTATTCTTCCAGGAGGTAGAAATAAATTTGGCATACAATTTTAATTCGTGAATTATATAATTGATAGAGAACATATAAATGAAATGTAAAAATAGTTAATATTTGCAGAATGTTTAGGTATTTCAACTCACTATTTATTCACCCAAATTAATTTAAGTTTATAAATAATAGTGTGGGATCACAGCCATTATGTCACAATTTATATTTTCAATTTCATCTTTTGAGAAAAGAAATCTCTAACATAGTAACAAGTTTGGAATTAGCATTGTACACGTTTAGAATGGCCCACCCAATATAGAATCTTAAACTTTTTTTTTATTCGAACGAATACCTTGTTTTATATATTCAAAAGCATGTGAAGATTGAATACTGGTGAATAGTGAACCTACAGGTTTTGGCAAACCGTCTGAAAAACATAAAAAGAAATGTTCACCGGTAGGACCAGCGCTAAAATCACTGCAGTGGAGCAGCAGATAGACCAACGTAGCTTTGCTACTAAAGAAACAAACAATAAAAATAAATTTGCATTTAATGCTTAACATTCATTCATTGTGGCTTCTGGCCCGGCATGGTGGTTGAGGCACTCGACTAATTATCTAAAGATGACGGAATCGAATCCCAGTCACACTAAATGTGCTCGCTTTTACAGCCGCGTGAACGTTAGAATGTACGGTCAATCCCACTATTCGTTGGTAAAAGAGTAGCCCAAGAGTTGGCGGTGGGTGGTGATTACTAGCTGCCTTCCTTCTAGTCATGCATTGTTAAATTAGGGACGGCTAGCGCAGATAGCCCTCATGTAGCTTTTCGCGAAATTCAAAACAAGCCATTGTGACTTTAGTCACGTTTTGATATTAATTATAATGACCGTGAATTAAAAATTGTGAAAATTGTACACGATGTAATTCTGCATTAACGTAATATATTTTATTTTTTTACTTATTCATTTGGTAAAAACAGTTGCTCCATGTGAAATAGTACTGCCATCTTAATTGTTTAATCACATTCCACATTTATTCGATCTGAATTTAGGTGAGAATAACTGTTATACTGCAATCATTTATGACATTCAAAATCAGTTAAACTTCTTTTCAGATTCTCATGTCACGTCCAGTGTCACGGCTGTTGTAAAAGTGTGTGGCGGCGTATCCTGCTCCAGTATTAACCAAACAGTTACCGTTAATCCTGTTGCATCATTGTCCCCAGAAGAGTTTGAAAAACTAAAGACGAACGTTTTCACAATGTTGAATGAAGGTATATCGATCTGCCTGTCTGAAAAATTTGAAGACTGAATTAAAAACCTGCAATAAGTTGTACATCTTTATTTCATTACTGAAAGGTCAAAAGTTTGTACGCTTTTAATCAAAAGCTGATTCAGTGATAACTAAAAATTTATTTGATTTCTTACGTTTACTGATATGATTGATATCAAGACATGTTCGCGTGTTTTAAATAAGTAACTTAAAGAAATTTCAACTCAAGGATATATTTCTTTACAATGAACGGTCTCGAAATGTTTTATTAACAAGGTGAACACTCAGATAATTCTTAGCTCTTTATTTGTGTAATTAAAACGTGTATCAGTCCATAAGTATATGTATGCTCGCTCGCTTGTAAACATAATATTCTACTTGGCTAATTGTATTGTGATACTTTTTTATATTTATTTGAATGAAAAATTGAACGAAGTTTAATGCGCATTGATTTATACGAATGCAAAACTAACACGTTTATAACATTAACTTTAAGTATAATTACTTCAGTAAAATAAAAAAACGAAAGGAAATATATTAAGTTAATTCTTTACCTTATAAATTTCAATAACATACTTCCATTACATCTATATGTAGGTTCCAAAAGGCGTCTAAAAATCAAAAATTAGGCTTAATGTTTAAATTCCTTTTGTACGCAAAGCACGAGTATACGCGCTTCGTTATTAGTGAACAAAACGTTTTGTTAATATTTCAGGGTAGAGTTTTAAAAAACGTTAATATAACTATGAAGGGAAAACGGAAAATAAGTTAAATAGCAACTAATGAATGCATTTGATTTTATACTTCTGGATACCACAATTTTAAAAATTCATTCTTTTATAACGTCGCTTTATGGAGAGTTCGATTAAGAAAAATATCTCGATCTTAGTCAAAGATGGCAATTATCCACAAAGGGAAGGTGTATGTATATGACAAAATGTTGCCTACATAAACGTATTTCATTTATAGTAAATCCGTGTTTTCACTTTACTTTAAACCTAAGTACAACACCGTACTCTGATTAGTAGGTGTTTGTTGATTCATGTCGAACTATATGATACCGCAGCAGCATTATTAAAAATAATTTATGTATTTAAAGCATGTACCCTTCTTGTGTTCCACTTGATAACACTGTTTATGTGAAAAAACTTCGTACTAAAGAATAATTCATTATTTGTCGGCCCGGCATGGCCAGGTGGTTAGAGTGCTAAACTTATAATCTGAGGGTCGCAGATTCGAATCACCGTTACGTCAATCATGCTCGCCCCTTCAGCCGTGGGGGCTTTATAATATTCAGTCAATCTCACTATTCGTTGGTAAAAGAATAGCCCAAGAGTTGGCGATGGGTGGTGATGACTAGTTGCGTTTCCTAGATAGTACTCGTGTAACTTTGCGCGAAATTCAAAACAAACAAACAAACCTTATTTGTCAAATAATTTTAAGAGAAACATCGTACACTAAACACCAGTTTATCCCACAGTGGTGTAATGTTATATAGTCTCTGTTACTTAAAGTGACGTGCCAGCATGTAAATTCGAGGGTCTATGGTTCTTGTCCCATTTCCACAAAATTGTGTCTTGCATTTGATGATAGTCAAGTCCCCTATTTGATTAGAGGAGCCCAAGAGTTGGCGGTTTGTGCTGTTTAGTAGCAGCTTTCTCGCTAATCTATCAGTTCAAAATTAGAAACGGCTAATGCAGGCGGTATTTGTGTATCATTTTGTGAATACCTTGAACAAAAATAACACGAAACTTGGCTTGACTTGAGCTGAAATTACTTAAAATTATGACTTTCAGCTGGGCGTGGCTTGTGGTTTGTTACTTCCTAACATTTCCATCTGCCTGTGTTAAATTATTGTTTGACTAACTCGTGTGTATTTATATAGGTGAAACAACTCAGGCCTTAGCCACTGCAAAAGCAGCAGCTATGTTAGGAGACAGCCAATCAAAGACTTTGTTTCAAGATGTTGTAGATAAAATAGCTAAAATTTACAATACTGGGTATGTATTATGCTGAGGTAATTTTATGAGATAATCTTTATTTGTATAAATGTAATTTATCTTATAATCCATGTTTTTATTTCTGATCTTAGAGAGTTTGACATATCTACAAGCATATAATGGGATTGTTAGATATGTACGATTCTTTTATTTAGATTTAATACAAGAGCTATGATTTAGATAGTTGTAAAGTGCGATTGTTTAACTCAGTATTTTTAGAAACGACAATTCGCATGTTTGCGTACTTAACTGCTTATAAATCGTTTGTTGTGTAGTTCAGTTGCTATGAATTGACGTCACGTTATCCAAAATTTCTGAATTTTTATCGTTGATTTAAGTGAGTATTGTTATATCGTAACGTCTGTTAGTTTGTAGAGCTCTAGACCTTAGTCAGACAGTATATATTGAAAGTAAAAATGAAGTTGGACTGTGTGTCAGTTTAGCCATGATGGGCGATTTCTAAAGTGAATATCACAGCTTGTATTGTAATAACAAAGGAGAGGAGAGTCATTTGTCTTGTTTAAGGATGTTTTGAAGTAACTGTGTGTACTTTGACGAAAAAGAAGCAATTATTTAAAGTTCTGGATATAACTGTGATAACTAGTAGTATAAAGTTTTGTACATACGTTTGCCTACTTTCAATATATTATTGGATTTTGTGCTACCAAATTTCAGACACTTACTGTAGAAGAATCCGGCCCCTATAAAACCTTGATATGGATAATCTATTATTGTTAAACGTTTACCTTAATTATTAAAGTTTAATTTGTAAAACAGATAAAATGTAATTGAAAATAAGATATATTTAGAAGTTTACGTACAGGTACGTGATATATTTAATTAAAACATATATTACTGAGAGTCTTTACATTCCCTCATTTTCGGTGCTGTTTCTGTTTATTATTATTATAAATATTCAAGAAAATGTTAGATAATAACGAAATCAGATTAAAAAACTGTCAGAACTATAATGAAATACTTCCTTTCCATTTGAATATACTTAAAAACACTAGTCTTTCAGAAAAAGTATTAATATATATAATGGTATGTTTGTTCGTGTGTCTGTTACAAAAATGATGTGTGTACGCATTTGTATTTCGATAGTAAGTTGGAAGCGTATCATCATAACAGACAAAAACTGAATAATATTATACACTAGAAAAGACCTTCAAACCATTTTTGGTCAGGTTATTATTTTTATTTCAAGAGCACCTTTTTAAATATAGGATTTCTAGAATAATACAAGATAATTCTTATCACAGACTTTTACCTAGTAAAATAGTGCAAGTGCCTAGTTGCGCCAGAGAGCTGGAAAGTTCAATGAACAACTCACTGCAACCATTTAATGAATGTAGAAATAAAGAAAAGGTGGATGTAAATATTTTTATAACTCATTTAGTGCAATAACATTTAAAGCTTGAAGTTTTTTAAACGTTCTGATATTAGACCGTAGAATAATACTGTAAATTTATAGATAGATTTAAGTAGTGAATAGTTTAGTTTTAATTACACTAATGTAAATAACATACGCGGTTCAGTGTTACTTTATCTCTTTATGGAATTTAGGCCTTACATTAGTTAAGGTTTTATGAAGAACAAGTTAAATACAAGTGGACTTGCTCATTTCGGTGTCTACAATTACATTTCGTTTGTATTATTATATAAATATTGTATTTAATAAAATACTGATACAGTAGAGGTACAGAAAACGTTTTAAGGGTCTCTGTTATTATAATATAAATCAGAAAATAATAAACACTTTGATTTATGGGTTATATTTTTAATTATAGGATGTGGTGCGTTTCATAAAACTATACCTTCTAAAGGTACTTTATATTTGTTTTTGTTTAAATTTAGACTAACAGCCGATACCACGAACACAGCCATCGCAGATGAAGCACTTGAGTTTATAAACTTGTCGCTTATATCGCTAGAGAACGCTACCATCAGATCTGACACTTTACTAAACCTTGTAGAGTTAAGCAGAAAAATCACGGAACGTTTGACTAAATCATTAACGTCAAGCTGTGAGTTTAAATAAGACACTTTAATTTATATATTTTTAAAGTGTGAAATATTTATAAGAATTTGATTGGTTTTATTTGTAATCAATAAATCTTCTTCGTGATTAAATATCGATTATTAATCAAAACAATGATTTATAAATACAGTCGTACCTCGGCTCTCGAACTTAATCCGTTCCAGAAGGCTGTTCGAAAACCGATTTGTTCTAAAACCGAATTAATTTTTCCCATAAGAAACACTGTAACTTAAATTAATCCGTTACAGACCTCCAAAAATTACGCATTATGAAACATTTTAAGTAAAAATATTGCTTATTTATACCTTTATAATGATACTTACATGCATAAAGTCAACCACAAAAACTATGAACACAATAAAAAAACAATAAATGAAAATGTAACTGCACTTTACCTGTGTTGAGGAGAGCTGATGGCGTAAGTAAAAGGTGGTGAGGAACGTGAGAGTAGGAGGGTTATTATTGTTTGGAAGTGGAGTCACCTTCCATAAAAAAGTCAAGTAACTCTCCTTCTGGGGTTCTTTCTCTTTTCTGTCTTTTTGCACTGCTACAAACTGCTTGAGACTTACTGAACCTATTTCTCACTAAAAACTTGTCTAATGAGGTTTGTTTCTGCCTGCATTTTAAAATGTTTCTGAAGTAAGACATGGTATTGTCATTGAAAAGGTTTATGCTGCGGTTTGCTACAGCTTTGTCAGGGTGACATTTTTCAACAAAACTTTGTAACTCTTCTTATTTTCCACACATTTTCTTGATTAGTGAACTAGGAACATCCTCCCTTCCCTCCTTCTCATCTGAAGACACTTCCTTAGTTGCCTTCTGTTACTGCTCCTTCTGAAGGTCTTGGAGTCCTTCCGTGGTGAGCTCAGTGTTGTGGTCTTCCACTAACTCCTCCACATCATCACCACTCACATTCAAGCCCATACACTTGCCTAGTGAGACAATATTCTCGACAACAGGCTCAGCCTCAAAGCCTTCAAAGTCTCTATCTGCTACTGAGTCTGGCCACAATTTCTTCCAGGCTGAGTTCATGGTCCTCAAAGACACTTCCCTCCAGGCTTTGACTCTGATCGTTAAGTAATAGTGGATATTAATGTGATTTTTCCAGAACTCTCTGAGGTTTAACTCTGTGTCAGAGGTCACTTCAAAACACCTTTGAAACAGTGCTTTGGTGTAGAGTTTCTTAAAGTTCGATATGACCTGCTGGTCCATGGGCTGAATGAGAGGAGTCATGTTAAGGGGCAAGAGCTTCACCGTAATGAAACTGTACTCCTCCACCAACCCGTCCTCCAAGCCTGGTGGATGAGCAGGTGCATTGTCCATCACAAGAAGGGCCTTAAGGTAATTCTTTACACTTGGAGCAAACACTTCATGGACTCACTCCATAAAAAACTGCCTGGTTATCCATGCTTTACTATTAGCTCTCCACGTGACATTTAGTTTACTTTTCAGGACACTATTTTTCTTAAAAACCCTCGGTTTCTCAGAATGGTACACAATCAAAGGCTTAAGTTTTAAGTCCCCACTTGCATTACTACATAACAATAGAGTTAGCCTGTCCTTCATTGGCTTGTGTACTAGCAGTGAGTTC
This sequence comes from Tachypleus tridentatus, assembly GCF_004210375.1. NCBI lineage: Eukaryota > Metazoa > Arthropoda > Merostomata > Xiphosura > Limulidae > Tachypleus > Tachypleus tridentatus. The sequence goes on along the minus strand of NC_134833.1, from coordinate 66,720,137 downwards.
TTCTCCTTGGTGATGTAGGATTTCTTTGGCATTTTCTTCCAAAAGAGAGCTGTCTCATCACAGTTGAACACTTGTTAGGGAATAAAATCCTCATCTTCTACATAGTCATTAAATTCCCTAACAAATTTATCAGCAGCGTCTTTGTTAGAACTGGCACCCTCCCCATGTCTCACCACACTATGTATGCCACTTCAAACCACCCCCTACTAGCCTTAAAGGCATCACTTGTATCAGCACTCGTTCCAGGGTGTATTTCAGGAGGTCAGCATGCAACTGCTTTGCTTTCTCACAAATGATGGTCTCAGAACTGCTATCACCAGCTAACTATTTTTCGTTTAACCAAATCAACAACAGTTTGTCTACCTCTTTCTTCCATTGCTAGTGATCTTTGTTTCGTATAGTGCAGACTGTAGACTTCGCTATACCAAACTGTGTAGCAAGGTCACACACGCGAACATCACTCTCATTCTTCGCTATGAGATCTTTTTTCACCTCTATTGTGGCTCTAACAACTTTTTTTCTTATTGATGCTTTCATTATCCTTCTTTGACCCCATGGTGGCTTATTTAATCAGAATATTTAGAAAAACAAAACAAAAAGAAAAACGAGAACGTTCACAGCAGATTTTAGCGGGGGTGTGGACTGAGCGACAGGTGCGGGTAAAATGTTTTGGACAAGCTTGGCGTGGGCCGAAAATGGTCGAAGGGTCGTTCGGGTCATCAGTCGGGTTATTTTGGGGGTTCGGGCCACGACAGCTTGGTTTGGAAACCGAGTTTATGTTCGACAACCGAGACATTTTTTTATCAAACAATGTGTTCGAAAACCGAATTGTTTGAGAAGGAAGTCGTTCCAGAACCGAGGTACCACTGTATTAAATAAACTAAATTAAATATTCATTGATAAGTTAATCTAAACCCTAAATTTGACAGTAAGTTTTATTTACTTTTCAATGTTATGTCATCACTGCAAAGTTATGGGGCAAACAGTTTTCAGTTGAAAACAAAACTCTAATTTTCTTATACGCTTTCGCCCAGTATGGCTAGGTTAGTAAGGCACTCGATTCGTAATCCGAGAGTCGCGGGTTCGAATCCCCGTCACACCAAACATGCTCGCCCTTTCAGCCGTGGGGGCATTATAATGTGACGGTCAATCCCATTATTTGTTGGTAAAAGACTAGCCCAAGAGTTGGTGGTTGGTGGTGTTGACTAGCTGCCTTCTTCTAGCCTTACACTGCTAAATTAAGGATGGCTAGCTCAGATAATCCTCGTGTAGCTTTGCGCGAAATTAAAAAAAACAAACAAACTTATACATTTTCACAAAATGAACTGTTATGTGGACATTAAATGTACTTTTTATCCCAACAATATCTATTTTCCCAAAATTTATTTCAAATCAAAATATTCTGCAAAGCTTCAATAAAATAGTATATTTATTTCCTTACTGTTATTGGGTTTAGAACTATTTTCCTGACGAAACACACCATAATTTTGTAAACATAATTTCATTGTATTGTATTAAATAACTGCTTTCTTTATAGCTTTGTCTGTCAGTACCTGATTTATGTCTTCGAACAGACTTTAAGTACTGTTGACGGTGTTGTATGACATACTTATCATGGTGCTGTTTAAATCTGATAATGAGGGATAAATAAACGTAAAGAACTGAAACTATATTACGACATAAATGATTTATTAATCCTGTGTTATATTAGTTTGTCAAATGTGTGAAAGATATTGTTACTAAAATAATCTTATTTCGTTCAGATCTAATCAAGAGGGATGTGTTTAGTGAAACAACCTTGCCGAGAATAAACAACTTCCTTCCAAGTCTTGACGAATATACGGTGAGTACTGACTACACTATCTACAATTAAACTGTTATACTATTAGTACTGGTTACATTATCTACAGTTAAACTGATATACTGTTAGTACTGGCTACATTATCTAAAGTTAAACTGATATACTGTTACTACTGGCTACACTATCTGCAGTTAAACTGACATACTGTTACTACTGGCTACATTATCTACAGTTAAACTGGAATAAATTAATAAGTAGTTTTAGATTAGGTGTTTAAGCTTGAAGTTAATAAATAGGTGTATTGTTGTTATTATTTACTCAGGTAAACATACTTCTAACCGTACAAACACTCCAAGTGAACACTACCACGTCGAATTCATCAGACGTCGTGAAACTCATCCAAGACTCCACAGCTGTTTACCTGGCTGGTATGTGCCAATATATCATTATCAGGGAAGACCCAGCGGTAGTCAGAACTTCAGTCATCGCTCTGAGAAGTGAAAAATTAGAATTTGAATTCTTAGCCGGAGAGAACTTGGTATTAGCATCACTGGACGATAATGAAAACAACAAGGTATAGCTAGAGATCTAGTTAAAAGTGTTATAGTTCTGTATTCTAGAAACTGAAATATATATACTTCCAGAACTTCTGAACTGACCAATCGCAAGTCATTGTAGCGAACATTTTTGATTTGTTTAACGTAGTAAAAAAAAAGTTTTGCGTTGATATCAATAATTATAAAATATTTCACAATGTATTGTCTAGGTGTCGCGTTTTCTGATTGCTACGCCAGGTTCTGAAAAAAAAAACATTAATATCCTACTCAAATATCTACCATAAAAGGTTTGTCGGTGTTAATGAATATTTTATATAATAAAATGGCGGAATAAGGTATATCTTTAAAAGTTTGTCACTGTTAATGAATAATTTATACAACAGAGTTGTGGAATAAAATATAACTTTAAAGGTTTGTCATTGTTAATGGATGATTTATATAATAGAATTGTGGAATAAGGTACACTTGAAAGGTTTGCCAATGGTAATGGATAGGTTTCATATCATACTGATGAAATCTTATTTGTCATTGATGTTTTAGACAATTTTATAAAACTAAACTAAAACCTTCTTTCTTCCAGGTTTCTCTAGGTTCTGACGTCATTGGTACTTACAGAATATGGCAGTCCAATGATCAGTTTTATTATAGTGCATGCGTAGGCTCGGCAGAAATAAAATCCAGTTTAGCCAAGCAAATTGCTGGAGAAAGTCTACGTGGACCATTAATTGAGCTTCAGTTTTATAACCCTGTTACCGGCAGCCAGATGGCTATCGAGCCACTCTCGGTACCAATGGTTTTAGAGATTCCTGTAGAAAATGTCGAAGTTGATGAAGGCGAAATGCTTGCGGTATTTTCTTTTTTTATTTTACTTATTACCATATTTCTATAGTATTTATATTGTTATTAATCATTACCGTATTTCTATGGCATTCACATTATTATTAATTATTATCGTATTTCTATAGTGATAATGTTATTATTAATTATTACAATATTTCTATAGTGATAATGTCATTATTAATTATTACAACATTTTTATAGTATCAAATTATTATTAATCATTACCATATATACTTTTTCTATAGTATTCACCTTATACTATGTAACACAAATATTTTTCTTGGATAGTATATGTTATTTCTTAATTGCTTATGTTGCAAAAATGCAGAAAATGGCCATTATTCCCTTCAAACTTTGATTTTGTGACCTGGATAACGAATTTAGAAATTAACCTATTTTCTATGTAAAAACGGGCAAATTTGCACATTTTTATTCACATAAGGTCTGAATAAAACAACATATGAATCACGATTTACATGTATTTATACCAAAGTTATACAAAAATGAACAAAAATGTTTAGAAGTGAGTAGTTTTTCGAGATTTGCGGCTGTAATGTAAATCACTTTCACGTATCAGCCCTCAAATGGGCCCGGCATGGCCAAGCGTGTTAAGGCGTGCGACTCGTAATCTGAGGGTCGCGGGTTCGCATCCCCGTCGCACCAAACATGCTCGCCCTCCCAGCAGTGGGGGCGTTATAATGTGTTGGCGGTGGGTGGTGATGACTAGCTGCCTTCCCTCTAGTGTTACACTGCTAAATTAGGGACGGCTAGCACAGATAGCCCTCGAGTAGCTTTGTGCGAAATTAAAAAACAAACAAACAAATAAGCCCCCAAATGTAGTCTCGGCATTCGACTTTGTTAGACCAAGATCTCTGATCAAGTCTTTCAGGTCTCTTTGGTTGGGGTAGTATGGGTTTCTCTCACCAGCTGCACCTTTGAAATTGTAATCTGGATCTTCAACGTCTACCTCCTCTTCTCATTTGCCACTCTCTTTTGAGGATGGCTCTTTTCTCTCTGGCGGAATGGGTACAGGGAGCTCAGGGCAGTGTGGCACTGGGACGATGGATAATAGATTAATAGAAGGTCTGGATACATGATAGCAGATGCATTCTTGCCACTCCGACGTTTGAAAGGGTTCACCATGCAGAAGTAGAAATTGCTTGAGTGGTCAGTGGGTTCACGCCAAATTCTTGGAATAGCGAACTTCAGGGATCTCTTTTTTCCTTTGTACCATCCTGCAAAAGAGCGGAATAAAATTGTTATTATGAAGAATAAATTTATTTCATCCACAACTAATATGTAAGAGGTTCATGCAAAATATTTTATATGTTATATTTTTTCTATACTATTAGAAATTAAAAAGAAATAAATTGAAAGATTTTTAAGTTTTGAAAGGTCTAATATTTGTATAGTATAAAAACTTACTATTCAAGCAATGAAAAATTGTCCGTCTTACCATCTAGAGTTTTTTGTAGTGCTCGCAGGTAAAATAAGGTGCCCAGAGTTTGTCTTGATCCCTGAGAGGCATGCTGAAATATGCTTTGTAGGCTTCACACATTTTAGCAGATGCTGTTGCAGAGTAATTTTTCACTCTTGTCTTGATTGTCTTGGCGGTGGGTGGTGATGACTAGCTGCCTTCCCTCTAGTCTTACACTGCTAAATTAGGGACGGCTAGCATAGATAGCCCTCGAGTTGCTTTGTGCGAAATTCAAACAAACAAAAACAAACAATTAATTATCACAATATTTCTATAGTATTCACATTATCATTAATTATTACCATATTTCTGTAGCATTCACATTATTATTAATTGTTACTATATTTCTATAGTATTCACGTTATTGTTAATTATTACTATATTTCTGTATTCACATTATTATAGTTTGTTATTTGTAACTTAAATGAAATATAAAATTGTTTCAAGTTAGGAAACAAATACAGTTATTAGAGATTTGCAGTCAATGATAGATTATTATGATAAATATAAAACCAAGGTAGCTCGATATGGCTTTGCTATAAAAAAAAAAACACACACACACGCATACACACACAGAAGCGGGTACTTTTGTGTAGCCATCTACATTATAATTGAAAAAACACAAGGTAGTTGATTTTTATAAATTTTAATAAAGTAATTGTTATTACAACACGCATGTTTGTTCTAAGCTGTTTGTATGTTCGAGAAAGTATTTCGACGAATTTGACTGTATTATGACTGCAACGTAACTGTTAGCTGTATCTCGGCTGTTCGATGAACGACTGGCAACGATTCATGATGAAACAATTCTATGGGTGTTAACTTTTCTGTAAAATCACTTCTTCTGACAACAAATTGATGGGTCAACAGCAAAATTCATGGCTCAATATTCGCCCACAAGCCTTAGAACTCAGCAGGTTTCTACTTGAGCTGAAATATAACAACAAGAAGTCCTGTATTTGATAGCATAGTTTGAGGTTTGATTTGCCTATCGTTAGAAGGGAAAGACGTCTCAAATCTGTGATGCCATATGTTCCAGTTTGCTTTGTGTATAGTTAGAAAGGGAAGTATATCCAGAATATGTGATAACATATGTTCCAGATTTGCTTTGGACATATTGTTATAATAGAAATATTCCGTGAATATGATGGATGATTTGATGATAAGTGGTCACATTCTCTGATGGCACATAGCACTGCTGAACAGTTTGCATCATTTATTGAAAATGTTTATATGAGGTGCAATGTTCCCTTCATTTTTCTTTTTCTTGTGTATTCATCATTATTAAATCGAAGTTATTTGGAATCTGTGTAGAAATGTTTCCAAGACTGTTTGGTTGGTTTTGTATAGACCAACTGATACTTTCACAGCTAACAAACATTGCATGTCATTAATATATACAACCTTTCGTTTTTTCTTTAATATAACAAAACATAACATTTGGGGACATTATGGGACCTATTGATCCAACTTGGCTATTCCACACTTTAAACTAAATTAATATTAAAAACCATTAAAGCTAGCCCTTATCATTTATACACTTATCAAGCGTTTACTTAAACTCACTTTAATATACTGCCTCTATAACATCTAAAGGGAACTCATTCCAAAGACCAACCACCCTGTTGGAAAAATAAAACTGTTTTAGCTGAAGATGATTTCCACGCTGTCAAAATTTATATCTGTCCCCTAGTCCTACTATCCTCACTTATTAATAATATATTAACATATCGACATTCCCTTAACACACCTCAATCATATTCTCTTTTTCTTTTTTTCAAGAGAAAACAATTTAAGAAAACTAAACCTTTCATTGTACAAGAACCTTTCCATCATAGCCTCATCAGGGGAGTAGATTTTTTACACCCAATGGAAGGGATGATTTTTGCAACCACTTATATGGACTGTTCAATTTGCAAATTGGTAATCTCTGATTACGTGAACCTGAAAGCTGTAAACATGCAGTCACAGAGTAATCTTGTTGCCACGATACTTGCATGTATACTTAGGCCTACTGACTGATACTTACGAACTATCGCTTAGATCGAAAAGCTTAGAAGCACGCCTATATTAAAGATGTACATTTCGGCTACTGAAAAAGCCTACATCTGGGCCTAATTATGTAATTCGATTGAATAAGAACACGAGAATCACAAGAACAAACACACAATATGTAGGCCTGTGATGCAATAAAACAATTCAACACACTAAACTGTAGGGGGGATGATTGTATGCACCATACCCCCCACCTAAAATGAAGAGGGGGATGTATGCCTTCCATCTCCCCCAGAATCTACGCCCCTGGATTCACAGGTTCTGTTTTCTGGGTAGAATGGGTGACCAGTATTTATTGACCTCTTACCTTCTCTTCATTCTTACTAAATGTAACCGTGCACTGGGTGACCAGGCTCATGAAATCAACGTGTGCTGTGAAACTTTTCAGAAACTCCTAAACCTCTTAACTCTTTTCTTTGTTATTTTATTGTTTCTCATTACAACAAATATATGTATTCCAGTATTTTTATAAAGAAGGTATTAGATAATCTAGGAATATACTTTATTTAGTGAGAAACAAAAGGAAGTATCTAAAGGAACATGTTTTATTTCCTTCTTAAAAAATCTTTGTTTCACGTATTACAGATATTATAGTTTAAGTTAAACTTGTGACTGACAGGTTATGACCTTACGCTTTTCTGTACTTACCTGAAATAGTTAGGACTATTTTGATAGAGAAATGTGAAGGTTAAGAGATAGATTTAGAGGGGTTCTAAAATAACTCGCAAATATTAAAATTACTACTCGGCAAGATTTCCGAGTATAAATTGTAAATGTTAACCTACTTTATCCGTTATTCAGTGCGGAAATTTCGACTTGATCACTCTCACGTGGCAAACAGATGGTTGTGAAACATTTGAACGAGACCCTTCAAGTGGACACTTTACTTGTGCCTGTACGTCCCTAGGGTATTATGGGTAAGAAATTCTTGTACTAGAACACTACAGAATGTTAAGTAAGGTTTCGTCGTCAATGTGTGAAATATATACTGGATGTTTATATATGATAGTATAAATACAATAAATATGTTTGGAAACATTTGTTTTGTTTTTTTTAATAATGAATATATTTTTAAAATTATCTTACACGGCTTATCTGAGTTTTCATATCTTTGAAACAGATACGAAAACTCAGAGAAACCACGTAAAAATAAACATCAGATTGTATTCGTTTAGTTATTTTACCTATTAAAGAAGTGGTAAAAAATTATAAGTATAACGTATACACTAGTTAAACCCAGGCATATTAAAATATACAGTCATGTGAAAAAGTTAGGACACCCTATGAAAGCCTGAATATTTGTGTAACATTTTTGGATATATAGATATTTAATCTCAATTTTAACAATACTGAGAGATTATAGGAATATAACTAAACAATTAAAACTGAAGAAAAGACTTTTCAAGATCTTCTGTAAATGTAATACTACAAAAATGCATATTCTAACAGAGGAAAAAGTTAGGACACCCCCACATTTATTCCCACTTAAAATGGCTCAACTCACACACAGGTGTATCACACCAGGTGCACATGATTAGAAGATCGTTACTCAGCATTTTGAATGAGGCTTGCTCATTTAAACCTCAGACATTTAATTTGGTGTGCTCCTGACTGTTGAAGTGAGAGTGAGCACCATGAAAGTAAAAGAGCTGTCTGACGCCTTCAGAAAGAAAATTGTAGCAGCTTATGATTCTGGTAAGGGATTTAAAAAGATCCCAAAAGATTTTGAAATCAGCCATTCCACTGTCCGGAAAATAGTCTACAAGTAGAGGGCTTTCAAAACAACTGCCAACATGCCCAGGTCTGGTCGTCTAAGCAAGTTCACCCCGAGAGCAGACCGCAAGATGCTAAAAGAGATTTCCAAACACCCTAACTGTAATCACGGGACCTACAGCAGGCTCTGGCTACTGTTGATGTGAAAGTGCATGTCTCAACAATCAGAAAGAGACTGCACAAGCTTAACTTGCATGGGAAGTGTGCAAGGAGGAAACCTTTGCTCTCTAAGAGAAACATCAAGGCCAGACTAAAGTTTGCCAGAGAGAATGTAGACAAAGACCAGAACTTCTGGAATTATGTTCTTTGGACAGATCAGTCCAAAACTGAATTATTTGGACACTAGAACAGAGGACATGTTTGGCGTAAACCAAATACAGCATTCCAGGAAAAGAACCTCATACCAACTATGAAGCATGGAGGTGGAAGTGTCATGGTTTGGGGCTGCTTTGCTGCAGCAGGACCTGGACAGCTCACAATCATAGAATCCACCATGAATTTTACTGTGTATCAGAGAGTGCTTGAGGATCATGTGAGACCATCTGTACGAAAAGTAAAGCTGAAGCGGAACGGGACCCTGCAACACAACAATGATTCAAAACATACCAGAAAATCCACCAAGGACTGGTTAAAAACTAAGAAATGGAGAGTCCTGGAATGACCGAGTCAAAGCCCAGATCTTAATCCCATTGAGATGCTGTTGGGTGACTTGAAATGGGCTGTACATGCAAGAAACCCCTCAAACATCTCATAGCTGAAAGAATTCTGCATTGAGGAGTGGGAAAACTTTCTTTAGACCGATGTCAGAGACTAGTAGATGGCTACAAGAAGCGTCTCACTGCAGTTATTTCAGCCAAAGAGGGTAACACTAGCTTTTAGGGTAGGGTGTCCTAACTTTTGCCTCAGCTAGAACATGCATTTTTGAAGAATTACATGTACAGAAGATCTTGAAAAGTCTTTTCTTCAGTTTTTAGTTATATTCCTATAATCTCTCAGTATTGTTAAAATTAAGATTAAATACCTATATATCCAAAAATGTTACACAAATACACAGGCTTTCATAGGGTGTCCTAACTTTTTCACATGACTATAGTATATACACTTGTTAAACCCAAGCACATTAATATATAACATATACACAAGTTAAACCCAGGAACATTAAAATATAGCACATACAGTAGTTAAACCCAGACGTATTAAAATATAACATGTAAACAAGTTCAACCAAGGAACATTAAAATATTACATTACACAAGTTAAACCCAGGCATATTAAAATTTAACGTATACACTAGTTAAACCCAGGCACATTAACATATAACATATACACTAGTTAAACCCAAGGTATATAAACATATAATGCAAACATAAATTAAACCCAGGTGCATTAAAAATATAACATGTACACAAAATATATTCCAGATACCCAAAACTATAACATATAAACAAAAATAAAACATATACACAAGTTAAACCCAAGGCATATAAGCATATACATTTTTCTCTTTTCATTTTAATATTTTCTTTTATTTATTTGAAGTTAATCACAAAACTACACAATGGGCTACGTGTGATCTGCCCACCATGCGTATAGAAACCTAGTTTCTATAATTGTAAGTCCATGTACATTACGCTGTGCCAGGGCACAATATTTTGTAAATAATATAATTTAAGTTTCTGAAATTTCCTTATAATACTAACTCCTGATCAGAACACGCCAGATATTTAGATTGATATACCTATTGTATATACTCTTCTTACATGATTGTCCCTTAAGATTAGAATACATTGTTTCATCAGTTGGGTTAGCAGTATTTTCGTCCCAATAATACCTCTCGAGGTTTGGCCACCTTATGAGATTTGGGCTAGTGGTAAGTCCATATACTAACCTAACAATGCAAAATAATATTTATAATAAGATTATAATAATTAAAAATTAATAACAACACATGCCCTAAATATTCAAACCAACACTTAATTAATAAAGTAACATTAAAAAATAATGTAATGTACCTTACTTATGGATCACACAATAACATAGTTGTTGACTTCACGTATTCTCGAAGATTTAATGTTCGTATACCAAAGTAATGTCACTGTAATTTTGTGTACCAAAAACCTTATACAATCTTCCCTGACGTCTAGTGGCCAATGAAATATCTTTAAACAAGTACAGTTTTAGAGGCCAGAGACGGCAAATGTTATTGTTTAACTACAGAATTAGGTAGTAGGACAATAAAGATATAACAGTAAAAACACCGCTGCAAAGTCAAAAACAAATAATCAGCATTTTAAATAAATTATTAAATATAACAGTAAATATATAGAATATTGATAATTTAATTACAACACAAACAATCTGAACTAAATTATTTTAATGCTTGTTGATACAGTTTAAATGGTAAACAGTATTTTTATAAATTTTTAGGGTGATCGCTGTTAAAATCCCAACAACAACTGCTGAACCTACTACTACCAAACTACCAACAACAACTGCTGAACCTACTACCACTGAGATACCAACAACAACAGCTGAACCTACTACCACCAAACTACCAACAACAACTGCTGAACCTACAACCACTGACCTGCCAACAACAACAGTTGAACCCACTACAACCAAATTACCAACAACAACAGCTGAACCTACTACCACCAAGATACCAACAACAACTGCTGAACCTACTACCACTGATGTACCAACAACAACTCTTGAACCTACTACCACAAAGGTACCAACAACAACATCTGAACCTACTACCACTGAAGTACCAACAACAACAGCTGAGCCTACAACCACTGACCTGCCAACAACAACAGTTGAACCCACTACAACCAAATTACCAACAACAACAGCTGAACCTACTACCACCAAGATACCAACAACAACAGCTGAACCTACTACCACCGAGATACCAACAACAACTCTTGAACCTACTACCACCGAGGTACCAACAACAACTCTTGAACCTACTACCACAAAGGTACCAACAACAACATCTGAACCTACTACCACCAAGGTACCAACAACAACAGGTGTACCTACTACCACTGAAGTACCAACAACAACAGCTGAGCCTACAACCACTGACCTGCCAACAACAACAGTTGAACCCACTACAACCAAATTACCAACAACAACAGCTGAACCTACTACCACCAAGATACCAACAACAACTGCTGAACCTACTACCACCGAGGTACCAACAACAACTCTTGAACCTACTACCACAAAGGTACCAACAACAACATCTGAACCTACTACCACCAAGGTACCAACAACAACAGGTGTACCTACTACCACTGAAGTACCAACAACAACAGCTGAGCCTACGACAACTGAGGTGCCAACAACAACAGCTGAACCCACCACAACTGAAATACCAACAACAATGGCTGAGCCTACTACCACTGAAGTACCAACGACAACTGCTGAACCTACCACAACTGAGCTACTAACATCAACAGCTGTACCTACTACCCCTGAAATACCAACAACAACAGCTGAACCTACCACAACTGAAATACCAACAACAACAGCTGAACCTACCACAACTAAAATACCAACAACAACTGCTGAGCCTACTACCACTGAAGTACCAACAACAACCGCTGAATCTACCACAACTGAGCTACCAACAACAACAGCTGAACCTACCACAACTGAGCTACCAACAACAACTGCTGAACCTACGACCACTGAAGTAGCAACAACAACAGCTGAGCCTACGACCACTGAAGTACCAACAACAACTGCTGAACCTACCACAACTGAGCTACCAACATCAACAGCTGAATCTACTACCACTGAAGTAGCAACAACAACTGCTGAACCTACCACAACGGAGCTACCAACAACAACAGCTGAACCTACCACAACTACACAGGCCACAAATGCTCCACAGCCAATCACTGCTTTGTTTGCTGACAGCCTCGACAAAGTTCTCATAACGTTTTCTGATAGCCTTCGCCCTCAGGGATTGGTTAACTGCAGTCACGTTTTCAATGAGACAAGTTTTGAACTTCTGGGAGAAGGTAAGACCATGGGCTGTAAATTTATGATTTAAATAAGATGATGTAAAGACAGCGACTGTTTACTGTTTAATTTCTAGTAATGAGAATTCAGTAATTAACGTAAAATACAATATGTTCTGAAGATACCTTAAATTGCTGTCTGTTTCTTCTTATTCCTATTGAATTAGGTAGATGATTAGAGATCACAGGAGGTTTAGCAGCCATATCTTTCAGTTTAGTTTAATGTATATTTCGATTGATATAACTGGTATTTCTAGCAAACCGTTGCATAAAGTTCATTAGAATGTTTATAGTGTTAACATGTTTAGTATAATTACGTTGATAGATTTAAATTATGTCCAGTAAATCATCAAAAATTTTATGAGAAGAAAAGAGAACATTTTACTTTGTTTATATAAGAACTGCCCAATTCATTGTATAGTTTTACTACTGAAGAGATATGTAAATGTATTTATCAAGTATAAGCTAAAGTTTATTTGTCGTTGAAGCAAAGACTTACCACTTGTCGTAAGGCCTAGCGTTCTTCACGTTTCTATATTTGTTGTTAAGCAAAAAACTACACAATGGGCTATCCGGCTTTGTTAATCTATGATTTTGAAAGTCGATTTTTAGCGTTTTAAGCCTACAAACACTGGCTCAGTGATCGTTACTGGGGTTTACACTAAACATTCGCACTTCTATAATTTCACTCAACGTCTCAACTTTCATTTGTTTATTTAATGCGGCCCGGCATGGCCAAGCGTGTTAAGGCGTGCGACTCGTAATCTGAGGGTCGCGGGTTCGCATCTCCGTCGCGCCAAATATGCTCGCCCTTTCAACCGTGGGGACGTTATAATGTTACGGTCAATCCCACTATTTGTTGGTAAAAGAGTAGCCCAAGAGTTGGCGGTGGGTAGTGATGACTAGTTGCCTTCCCTCTAGCGTTACACTGCTAAATTATGGACGGCTAGCACAGATAGCCCTCGAGTAGCTTTGTGCGAAATTCAAAAATAAACAAATATATTTATTTACTTTTATACAAAAGGCCTGGCCTGGTGGTTATGAATGTCGACCTGCAACCTACAAATTGTAGGTTCTAATCCCGGGGGGCGTGCGCAATTTTGTAACGTTTAACCTCATTCATCATTTGTAAGCATAACTCGAGAGTTGGCGGCGCGTGATATTGACTAACAACCAGTTCTGAAAATGAACTATACGCGTATATGTGTGTGTGTATTCTTTAAATTTGTATTAACCGACTTAAATAGTTTTTGCTAGAATGAAGGCACTGATTTAGACTGGCTTTAGATTAATTTTACGGGCTCTGCTGTTACCCCAAATGCTATGTTCTGCAAATTTTCTTCAGTGGAGAACACTAAAGAGCCCCTTCCTCAAAATGTTCTGCCTTTTGGATTTGCTTTAAAAAAGCCGTGTTTTATCCTCACATCATATCTCTTCTTAACCTCATTGCAATCTGGATCCACTATGGAAGAGTTTGAGTACGTCATATAAAAATATTTTCGTGTAACCATGCTGTACATGACGGCTGTTTGACAATATTCCTGCAACTTGGTTTCTTTTACAAAAGGCCCTTCCGTGAGGCTGTCTCGTTCAAAACACTTCATTCCTCAGTGCTAACTTTTCGAAATCCATCTGGTGTATAAAGATACTGATTTTTCAGGGCCACTTTAAACAGTTTGATTATACAGAAATCCATTGACACTGCGTCTGGTGCTTTGAATGGCTTCTTCTTATGGAATAGTGGGAAAATCCTTTTCATTCTCCAGCTACTTGACTTATGTGATCATTGAATGGATGATTTGACTGGCAGCTTTATCTCGTGAACCTGCACCCTGTTGGCCTCATTTCCATTTGGATATCCATCTTGATTATGCTGTTTACTGTTACCTGGGGCACATTAACAGTTTTGCCCATTGACACTTTTGTTCATGGATTCTCACCTGTTTTAAAAAATCACACTTTACTTACGATGACTGGAGTAAGACTTGTTGTAGATTTCTTTCTGGAACGGCTTGATACCCCAAACTGATTCATATTTCTTTGTTATTCAATGCCACTAAATGCAAAAATATCCCCACCTTGAAAATTGTTTCAGATCTCGTTACGAGTGGCCCTGTTAACCCACATTTCAGCCTTTAAAATAACATTTCCTGGAGCTTTGTAATTTTATTTTAAATAAATGTAGAACAAGTCTTCACCACTGTTTAGAAAATGCGCTTCATTTTAATGTAGAATTTTATTACATCTAATATTTTGATTTGGAAACTGAAATGTTAAATTCAGAAACAAAAATTCTAAACTTAGTCAGAAAAGTAACGTTAACAATTAAAAATGTAATAATTTTATGTATAAATTTTTTTGTATTTTTTCTCTTGCATAAGATGTCGCAAGTTGTATTTACACGGTTGCTAAGCAACACCAACCTACTCAAAATAATCGCTATAAGCTGAAAGTTTGTTGCTAAAAATAAAAATTTTGATTAAATATTTTATAGTCAAGAGAAATATACACGCGAACGATATTGAAATGATTCGTTTTAACCCATCAAAGCACATATATATTATTTGCAAGATTGTTAAAATATCGCTAAAAATTAGAATTTATTTAAATATGGACGAAACAAATGTATTAAACGGTTGCATAATTACTAGTGCTAAGTGTATGTATGTAATAATATTGGTAATAGTGTAGAACAGCATTTCAAGTGTAACTTATTCCTTGTATGCCACTGTTGATGAAACAACACTCTTACAACATTCAGTTGGTTTAGTATGTAACATGCATTAGTTGGGGAATTATGACACTAATTAATAACCCTGTCGTTCCATCTAAATGTAATTATATTCACGTAATTACATAATCATAAAGTAAATGAGTTGACCAGTTTGCTAAGTTGGTGAAACTTTTTACAGTGACCTCTAATGCACTTTTTGTTTCCAGCAGTAAATTTACATACCTACAACACTAATATCCGAGGTTTAATTCCCCTTAGTGAGTATAACCTATTGCGTAGCTTTGCGCTAAACAAGCAAAACAAAATAAGCTTGGCTGGATCTGGTATCTAGAACATTCGACTCCAATCTGCTGGTCGCGGATTTGAATACCGTCACCGAACATGTTTGCTCTTTATTTCATGGGGCATCATAATGTTAATCAATTACTATTCGTTGGTAAAAAGTAGCACACACTTTGGTAGTCGTTGGTGTCCTCTAGCTGCCTTCTTTCTAGTCTATCACCTCCAAATTAGGTACGAACACAGTGCAGGCAGCCTTCGAGTAGCTTTGCGCGAAACAAAACGAAACAAATTGATATTGATAATAACTTGTATTATTTAATCCTTTGGGTTATAAATATTTGAAATTTTCACAACACTACAAGTAACGATAACTTTTCTGACGCCTGTGACCAAACTTATTAGGTAAAATTAAACACAGCACCATGGACATACTGTGCATGTTGTATATTGCTGTTAATGATGACATATTGGGCCAAGTTAAACACAGCACTGTGGACATACTGTACATTTTGTATATTGTTGTTAGTGCTGACATCTTGGGTCAAGTTATACATAGCATTATACTCGCTGATGTCGTATGTTTTAAAGGACAAGTCGTTGTTTTTCCTCAACTAGGTTTCAGTTTCAGTGCCAAAGAAACTCAGTTTTTTCGTTTTTCACGAGGCTAAAGAAGTTCTTGAGAAATTTATCATTTTCTGGTCTGTAGTTCTTACAATCAACACTGGATATAGCAGATCCTGTGTAGATGGCGTATTGTTATACTTTTTGACAATTTTGATCTATAATCATTAGAATATACTGGGACAGCTGGCTCAACTGATGTACTTTCGCACTTTCTTATGTGATATTTATAATGATGTCATAAAAATATGTGACTGAAATATCATTTAAAATATTAATATAGGATAATTTTAAGAACGTTTGTATCTGTTCGGTTTGAATAGGCCCGGCACGGCCAAGCGCGTTAAGGCGTGCAACTCGTAATCTGAGGGTCGCGGTTTCGCATCCCCGTCGCGCCAAACATGCTCGCTCTCCCAGCAGTGGGGGCGTTATAATGTGATGGTCAATCCCACTATTCGTTGGTAAAAGAGTAGCCTAAGAGTTGGCGGTGAATGGTGATGATTTGGTGCCTTCCCTCTAGTCTTACACTGCTAAATTAGGAACGGCTAGCACAGATAGCCCTCGAGTAGCTTTGTGCGAAATTCCAAAACAAACAAACAAACGGTTTGAATTGTGGGACCAAAATTCGAAGTTCGGTCGGCACTGGAAATGAGACATTCTTTGAACGACCAATCGGTTAAAAATCTACATGTAACAAAAACGTTGACTCCAGTCACTTCATTTAATCTTCTGAATTCGAGTTAAAATTAATTGAAGTACTTCTATCATTCATTGAAAAAAGTACTTCCAAATGTTGAATTGTTTTCGTTTCTCCAAATAAGGTTAAGGCACTCGACTCGTAATCTGAGGGTCGCGGATTCGAATACCTGCAATCAAACATGCTCGCCCTTACAGCTGTTGGGGCGTTATAATTTGACGGTCAGTCCCATTAGTCGTTGGTGAAAGAGTAGTCCAAGAGTTGACGGTGGGTGGTGATGACTAGCTGCCTTTCTCTAGTCTTACACTGCTAAATTAGGAACAGCTAGCGCAGATAACCCTCGTGCATCTTTGCGCGAAATTCAAAAACAAACCAAATGTTTATTCACCGCTCCATTCTGCATGGTCTTTCATTAGTTTGTTTGTTTTTGAATTTCGCGCAAAGATGCACGAGGGTTATCTGCGCTAGCTGTCCCTAATTTAGCAGTGTAAGACTAGAGAAAGGCAGCTAGTCATCACCACCCACCGCCAAGTCTTGGACTACTTTTTTACCAAAGACTAGTGGGACTGACCGTCAAATTATAACACCCCCACGGCTCTAAGGACGAGCATGTTTGGTCGAGTCGTGTGCTTTAACCACCCGGCCATGCCGGGTCGGTGAATATTTGGAGGAACGAAAACAATTCAACATTTGGAAGAACTTTTTTCAATGAATGCCACGCGCTTAAAGAAATAGTAATTACCCTGTACCTTTTATATAAGTTCCTTCAAGTCAGTCATCTGATTGGATGGTGAGCAGGTTTACTTCTGTTAGTGAAGAACCAACAGCTCAGTTTTAGAAGACATCGTTTTGTTTTGTATTTGGTGAATGTCATTTGGTAATGTTTGTGTTGTACAAATGAGGACTCTGGTTTACAGAAACTTTTGTGTGGTTGTTTAATTTTCTGCAAAGCTGTTGTAGAGCTATCTGCGCTAGTTGCCCCTAGTGTACATCTGTCACAGCTACTGCTGTGTCAACTGTGACTGATAAAATATTGCTGAACTACTCCAAGTATATCTAGAAGATAACGCACCAGTTAACAACATCATTTAGTCGAGAAACTACAGATTACTGTGGACGTTATTTCAGGCTTAGTTTGTAACAACTTCCAATGTAATTAGATAAAGTACTGTACAACCAACCATTCGGCTTGTATCCCGTTTAAATGTCCAGGTTTAACAGCTATAAACCACTAGTGGTTACCATATCAAACAAGATTAGAGTAATCCAACAGTGTTATATTAAACTTCAGTAAGAGAGAAAGGACGAGCGAGACCTCAGCCAAACTTGCTGAAGAAGTAGAAGAAACTTCTTGATTATTTAATCAGATGTTCCGCGAAGAATGGTGGATTTGTTGTTCTGTGACTGATTCATACATGCTGTAGCTAATGAAGATAGTAGACCGTACATAGTTAAAGGAAGTTGTTCAGTTGATGAAACTTGAATGAATTAAAGTTACAGAATATGAGGAACACCACTCATTGCAGGATGTGAAGCTGTATAACTGCTTCTTCTTCAGTGTATCAGAAGTAGTCACGCTTCAGGTAAAATAGTAACTATTTATATGAATTGCCCCAGTGACAAGATAACATGTGATAATAAGGAACTAGTAGTCATCCCGTAATTGTCTCATAAGCCACGAAAATGACATCGATTACAAACACTTGGCAGGTGGATAGCTTAGAGACAGTAAACGTGATTATGAAGTGCATTTTGTTTGTTAGTCTGAATTTTTATTGTACTTTGTTTAAGACATAATAACTCAATGATTATAACGTTGAATTATGAGTATTCATTTTATTAATTGTAAAGAGATTCCTTACAGTTAATTATTGAATATTAGGTTTAATGTGCCAATGATATAATAAATTAACTTTGTATGTATAATAGGGTACTTCAAGAGACTTCACAGTCAGTGGAGGGGCAGTGTTGTAGGCTATGTTTTTAATACTTCGTTTTATATATTTTGTATTATTTTGCTAGAGGTAGAACGATGCTGAGTGATTTCTAGGAGTTTCTGAAATTTTAAGTTTTATATTACGTTATGAATTTGTAGGGATAAAAAATATTGTAATAACATAAAGACAGAAGTAAAATGGTTAGCCAGTAGGTCTGTTTATAAGACAGTCCTGGAGTGTACATTTTTAAGTTTGTGTTGTAAGGAAAATCAAGAAGAAAGCGTATTATTTTATTTTATTTACGATTTAAGTCAAAAACTTGTGGTAAATGGAATAAAATGGTTTAATTTTCATTAAGTGTTCTGAAACTTGTAATATTTTCACCTGTAGCTAAAATAAACCAATCAACAATAGAAGCTATTGCAACAAAAAAGTGGACAAAACCTAAAGTTTTATGTGTCAAACGTAAAATCTTCTTTCAAGAGTATTGGCTTACCAATAATCATAACATAGTTTCTAACTTAATTATACATTATTGTTTAGAACCCAAGAGTGAGTTGTACCTCAGTCCGTAGGCCCAAATGGTAGTTTGGACTGTCCATAGGTCACTGAAATAACTCTATACAAAGTTTTATTAAACTCTGAACATTCCATTATTATTTAATTTTTAACTTTAATTTATTTAAATCTGTTGTGGACTAATGCTGAAATAGATCGTAATTACTTTTTGTTTTGTATTTCAATAAGAAAATGGTATTTGTGGTTTATTTTCCATTTTATTTTACATTTTCTGTGAAAATTTAAGTCTCTCATCATAATCAAAAGAGATCATTTTCTTTTATATATACACTTTTTATGTAACCTTTGGAGATAACAAAACAGCAAGACTTTTTAGGATTAACAGAAAAGACTGAAATCATGAATAATTGCTTGTATTTGTTCATTTTTCTTAATTTCTCCATTGTGGATTATGAATCAGAAATATACGAGAACACTGTTACAGATTTATCCTTTATTTACCACAAATCATTGTCCCAGTCTTCGTTCAGTACCATTTCTCTCAGTGGGCACAATACTAAAGTTCTGGATTCGATTCTCAGTGATATAAATAGAAGGTAGCCTAATGTAGCTTTACTATAACACAAACAAGTAAACAAACACTCAGTACCAGAACCTCATCAGCTATGGGATAGACTCCTGGAAGTCAAACAGACGTGTGAAATACTGTTTGTTCTCATGAGCAGTGTCTTTTTAGACCCAAAAGCTACTACTATTTAATTAGCAGACAGTTTATAAGTCTGATATATCAGTGTATTCTAGGATTAAACTGAGTTCTGTAAACAATATAAGAAAGATCCACTTTATAACAGGAGGATAAGTCATGAAATGAGACTGGTTTTAACTAAACTAACCGAGAAACAAAGACTGGACATAGCGTGTAATTTCTAAATGAGAGCAGTTTTTTGAATCACTGGACTCGTGAACTGGTCGACAGATTTTTCACACAAGCTATCTTTCAATCAACCAACTCACTTGATATTCTATATAGTACTGTCTAAATCTAATGTTTCTTGCTTAACAGAAAATGCCAGATTTATCCATATCGACTAATACTCCCACGCGAATGGTCATTCTCACTGGAGCTACCATTGAAGAACATTGGCATTGTTCCACAACATACAGCATCACAACAATGGACAAAACAGCTATTATTACCTCTAGAGAACAATACTGAACCAAAGACAGTTTGAATGAAGTCAACTTAACACGTAATGCGCATATTTAGTATGAAAAAAATGGAATTATTATAAATCAAAAGTGGAAGATAGAAAACACGACATGACCGCAAACCACAATGTTATAAAACTGTGAGAAAAACGAAAGATAAGGTTTGAAATAAAACTTTGTATATTTTATACTGTTATTTCTAGTTTTTTAACTTCTTAGTTGCACTGCAAACTTTTAAATCTCATAAAACTTCTACAACGAAAACCAATCACTCACAATTTTGTAATTTATTTTGGCATAACAATATGTAATTAATATTTTCTTAAAATTTTGTTTACGAATTTCTTTGGATTTTTTTTACATAAGTTCTTTACACTAATAAATTATATCGTAAATAAAATCACCAACGTTGAAAATTATACACGTTTTATGAATGCTGAAAAGAGATGTCAGATTGTGATTACACATTGCAGCAGATATTAAAAAAACAATTTTATAGAATGAAAACAGATAAATTATTCTTTAAATATGAAAAAAAACAGGACAAAAACTTTACGTACTTATAATGCTAAAATTCTGATTTGGACTCCCCGCAGTGGATATAGTTCAGATAGCTTTGTGTTACAACAAAACACAAACCCATCCTCTTGGTTTGGTTTAAATTTCGTCTAAAGCTGCACGAAGAATGTCTGCCTTAGTCGTCCATGATTCAGCAGTGATAAACAACATGGAAGGCAGGTAGTCAACACCATTCACCGCCAATTCTTGAGCTACTCTTTTACCAACAAGTAGTGGGATTGGATTGGCCGTCACATTATAACACCACCACAGCTAATAAGACGAGCATATTCGATGACAGGGATTCGAACCCGTGGCCCTTAGGTTGCGAGCCACGCGTCCTAATCACCATCAGGCCATGCTGGGCTTACCCAAGCTCTAAGAGACAAAGGTTACGAACATAAACATTAATACTGAGAACATAACTGATTAAGTTATTATTTGTTAACTTATATCATGACTGTTAAACTTTCTGTTATACTATTAATACACTCCTATAAAAATGTTCTCTATGTAACTTCCTTAAATAGATCAATAACTCAACTAACCAGTATATATGGCAAGATACTTCAATCTTTCAAATTCCAAACAACTCTCCCTGAATTAATTTTATCTATTCTCAGCCCCATGGTTTTGGAAACTGATCCCCAAGGTCCCGAGTGAAAGTTATGATACGATACGTTTCTTTGATCTCAACTAACATGTATTACACAACTTCAACTGATCGTTCTCTGGATACACCAATTTATTTGGAGAGCAGCAACACTTAACGTTATCTCCAAAGCCGCTAACCGTGTTCGATACCACTAAAAACATGCATTAAGAAAAAGTGCACATATTCATTCTAGTTACACTTTGTTTAACTTTGTCCTAGATGTGTATGTCATTCTTCTGTATGGTACCTTTACTGGTTCACATGTGTGTTGTATTTCCAGGCCCGACATGTGTGTGTGTAGCAGACATCTTGGTAATTCATCTTGGAAGAGAACCAGACCTCATACCTTATGATAATCTAACTCTTTTATCTGAAAATGGTCTTTACAACAGAGACGTTCCTCCTGAGATCGGATTAGAGGCCTTTGGAACAGTTACAATTGAGGAAGCTAACAGTCCGGTAGGAGTAATAACGTAGAAATTTGTTAATTATATGGCACTGTTGCCAAGTGATACTGGTCAGTGTGTTGGTCAGTACCAAGTGATGTTGGTTAGTATCGAATGATGCTGTTGATTGTATCGGTTAGAGTCAAATGATGCTGTTGAGAGTGTGTTGGCAAGAATCAAGTGATGCTCTTGAATGTGTTGGTAAGAATCAAGTGATATTGGTCAGTGTGTTGGTCAGTGCCAAGTGATGCTGTTGATTGTATTGGTTAGTATCAAATGATGCTGTTTAGTGTGTTGGTCAGTATCAAATGATGCTGTTTAGTGTGTTGGTCAGTGCCAAGTGATGCTGTTGAGTGTGTTGGTCAGTATTAGTGATACTGGTCAGTGTGTTGGTCAGTATCAAGTGATGCTGTTGAGTGTGTTGATAAGAATCAAATGATGCTGTTGAGTGTGTTGGTAAGTATCAAGTGTTGCTGGTGAGTGTGTTGGTAAGAATCACGTGATGCTGGTGAGTGTGTTGGTAAGAATCAAGCGATACTGGTGTGTTGGTAAGAATCAAGTAATACTGGTGTGTTGGTAAGAATCAAGTGATGCTGTTGAGTGTGTTGGTAAGAATCAAGTGATACTGGTCAGTGTGTTGGTCAGTATCAAGTGATGTTGTTGAGTGTGTTGATAAGAATCAAATGATGCTGTTGAGTGTGTTGGTAAGTATCAAGTGTTGCTGGTGAGTGTGTTGGTAAGAATCACGTGATGCTGTTGAGTGTGTTGGTAAGAATCAAGTGATACTGGTGTGTTGGTAAGAATCAAGTAATACTGGTGTGTTGGTAAGAATCAAGTGATGCTGTTGAGTGTGTTGGTAAGAATCAAGTGATACTGGTCAGTGTGTTGGTCAGTATCAAGTGTTGCTGGTGAGTGTGTTGGTAAGAATCACGTGATGCTGTTGAGTGTGTTGGTAAGAATCAAGTGATACTGGTGTGTTGGTAAGAATCAAGTAATACTGGTGTGTTGGTAAGAATCAAGTGATACTGGTGTGTTGGTCAGTATAAAGTGATACTCAGTGTGTTGGTCAGTATCAAGTGATACTAGTCAGTGTGTTGGTAAGTATCAAGTGATGCTGGTGAGTGTGTTGGTAAGAATCAAGCGATGCTGTTGAGTGTGTTGGTCAGTATTAGTGATACTGGTCAGTGTGTTGGTCAGTATCAAGTGATGCTGTTGAGTGTGTTGGACAGTATCAAGTGATAGTGGTCAGTGTGTTGGTCATTATCAGGTGATACTGGTCAGTGTGTTGATAACTATCAAGTGATACTGGTCAATGTGTTGGTTAGTACCAACTAATAGTGTTCATAAGTACAGTCGTATATATATATGTTCTTATTCTATCTGTTTGTTTGGTTTAATTTTTGTCGTGAAATATTTTAGACAAAATGCTATGGAGACAGGGAGGACTGACAAACCGTTGTCTT
This sequence comes from Tachypleus tridentatus, assembly GCF_004210375.1. NCBI lineage: Eukaryota > Metazoa > Arthropoda > Merostomata > Xiphosura > Limulidae > Tachypleus > Tachypleus tridentatus. Next base: position 66,696,479 of record NC_134833.1, on the reverse strand, counting down.
ATAAATGTATTCAAATTGAAACTGATTTATGTTTGTAACATTTATATTAGTTCATTTCCTGTTTACCAGTTAACCCCTTACTTTGAGCTGAATGGTCCAAAAGAAGTGTGTGATGGAGACATCACCATTAAGGTAGTTGACGTCACAGCTGACGCTTGTCACGAAATGGATTATTTCTGGAGTATTTTTCCAACAGACACTGCAGGTAAATTAATGTAGAATGAAGTGTAAGGTAAAATCAACTTAAAAAATATGAGAAATTATATCTACTTTTTCACTATATAACTATACTACACGTATCTAACTTAATAAAACAACAATATTGATTAAAACACGTTACGCTAGCGATATAACTGTAGTCAATTATATAACATTTTAACAAACAAAATTATTGTGTTATTTTAATAGCATGTAAATAAAACTAAATATTTACGTGGAACATAATTTAAAATCATGCTGTAGCATTACGAAATCGACATAATTAGATATTTTAATGTTTACAACAAATACGGGCTGGGACACCATTCCTTTGGTGAGTTGAAGTTGCCAGAGGAAATGTGTCTCAGCCCGAAACGTTGTGAATATGAAAATATTTTTTTTTTAAATTTGTAAGTTTTTACAATTTTTTGTGTTAAAATTTTACCTGCCCTAACTATCTAATTAGCATAAATCAGTAGGTCGTGTTCATATTGAATCTTATTGTTAATATATTTAAATATATACTCATCAAAAAAAGAAACACAAAAGGCAAAGTTTGAGACAAATTGTTAACAAGTTTATTCCGGGTAGTTCTGTATGACATGTGTGAAACTTTGCACATTCACTGCTGAACATCCAAAGTCTGCAAAGGCGAAGTCCACGTTCACTAGGTGAAGTTTAACATCACTCAACGTCAATAACGAGTATGCCCCCCGTGAGCATCAATAACTGCTTGGCATCTCCTGTCCATGGAAGCGATGAGATGACGAATCACATCCTGTGGAATGGCTGTCCACTCAGCCTGCAAAGCTGCTGCAAGCTGAGGTAGAGTCTGCGGTTGAGGTTGTCGCCGTCGCAAACGTCGGTCCAACTCGTCCCAAAGATGTTCGATGGGGTTTAAATCTGGTGATCTGGAGGGCCAGAGAAGAACGTTGATGTTGTGGTGTCTCAAGAAGACACTGGTGAGTCGGGATCTGTGAGGACGGGCGTTGTCATGTTGAAAAACGGCGTTGACGTTCACCATGATGGGTTGCACATGGGGCCTAAGAATCTGGTCGACGGTTGCGTACAGTCTGATCGGAAATCCTACGCAGCCCTGGTATGGTTGAGGCAGTAGACGTCGCAGTGGTGGTCCTATCCCGAAGGTGACGTAACCGGATGTAGCGATCTTGTGCGGGCGTGGTCACACGAGGTCTGCCAGATCGTGGACGGTCACGAGTTGATCCATGTTGTTGGTGACGATTCCATAGCCTTGTGATGGTGCTTGGGTGGACATTCACAGCTCTGGCAACATCTGATCGAGATTCGCCTGCTTCCAAGCGATCAATGACGTTGTTGCATTGTGCTTCACTCAGTCTTAGCGTAACTGTATTGCGTGTCGGTGGCTTAACACTGAGCTATGGAAACCGAGAACCCGTCACTTTTATAGGGATTTTGCACATGTTGCACTTGCAGAACATGCAGATCTCTCAAACAAATTTATTGGACACGCATGTGTTTTGGCGAAAAATCCGTTGTTTTCCTCCGTTTTCAAAGTGCACTACTTTTATTGTCATTTTGGTCTGATAATTAGTGCCTCAAACACTAGAGTTACAAACTCTGAGCTTGTAACGTTATTACATATATTTCTCTTTAAAATAAAAAAATGTCCCTTTTGCGTTTCTTTTTTTGAAGAGTATATATTAAACTAAAAAAAATGTTTAAGATAATTTCATTTTTTGTGGTTAATGAGTTTATTGAAGTTTCAAATCGTTTGGTTTATATCTTTTCTAATTTCACTAGATATTTAACAATATTAAATAATACATATTTAATATTGTAACAACAAAGCAGTGAAGTTTATCTGATTTTAACCGATATCTGTTTAACTTTGTTTAACTGTTGTTTTGTCTCTGTCACAGTAGATTTATGTTTTAATATCCTTTCACTGCAGATCTCCAACACGTACATCAGGGAAGAATAAAAAGGATACACAGCTTTATTAACATAATTTTAACTGCAGTTAATCTTATTAACTAGGCAATCAATAAAAAATTTGAGCCAAATGTCTTGCTTTCTACCAGTGTTATATCGAAGATTGATTCCTTTTTATAATTATAAACAGAAATAAGTAAATTAAGTGTCACCTTACATTACATCATGTAATGGACGTCACGTTTTTTTGTCATTATTATCAACTTGCTTTCATTTTGTTGTTGTTGTTGTTTATTTCTTAGTTAATTATTTACTCGTTACAAGTTTCGTCTTTCAAACTGCTTATGTGTGTGTGTGTGTCACGTAAGTGTTTACATACTGTTTACAATAAACGTGATAAAATATTATTATTTTTTCTTCTTAAAGACCCTGCTGTGTTTTATAACCTTCACTCTTTGCAAAAAGAAATTTCACAACAGAGCACAGTGGGTGACCCGAAGGACATAACATTCTCAAGTGACATCGTGAGTAATGCTCCATCATTTTCATTTTATTTTCTCCTGGAAACTTTAAGAACCACTAAGGTCTAATTTAATATCAGTAACATGTCAGACAGTTACAAGTCTATTTATATTATTGTAACGGTGTCTGTTGTTAAGTGAGTTATTTTCTATCATTCGGTAAATATGATGTAAAGTCCAGCACACTTGAAGTAATGGAAAACGTTTTATTTCTTTCACCACAAATTGCATAAGTTCACGAAGAAATAGGCCTACCTTACAAAATAAAATAAACAGTCGTTCATTTATTAAATTTCCCCACAATTTCATTACACAAAACACACTTACTACTTACTGACTATCCATGAAGACATATCAAGTATAAAAACAGCTCATCCCTAACTGGGAAAAAGACATATCCAGTGTCAAAACAGATCATCTATAACTAGGATAAGGACGTATTCAGTGTCAAAACAGCTCATCCATAACTAGGGTAAGGACATATTCAGTGTCAAAACAGATCATCTATAACTAGGATAAGGACGTATTCAGTGTCAAAACAGCTCATCCATAACTATGATAAGGACATAATCAATGTCAAAACACTTCATCCATAACTAGGGTAAGGACATATTCAGTGTCAAAATAACTCATCCATAACTAGGTAATGACATGTCCAATGTCTAAACAGTTCATTCATAACTAGGATAAGGACATATCTAGTGTCAAAACAGCTCATCTATAACTAGGATAAGGGCATATCCAGTGTCTAAACAATTCATCCATAAATAGGATAAGGGCATATTAATTGTCTATACAGCTTATCTGTAACTAGGGTAAGGCATATAATATGTGTCAAAACAGTTCATCCGTAACTGGGATTAGGACATATTAATTGTCAAAATAACTCATCTATAACTAGAATATGGACATATTCAGTGTCAAAATAGCTCATCCTTAACTACGGTAAGGATATATCTAGTTTTAAAGCATGTTGAAACATCAAGTAATTTACCTGTCTTATACATCAAATAACCTAACTGTCCTTAATTTTATCCTTGCCAATGTTAACTTCATTTTGTGATCACACAAATAAATATACCAGATAGGCCTAATAACAAGACAAAACAAAATATGTAAAACTGTGTTTATCAAGAGCTGTACGTAAAGAAACATGCTGTCAATCATGTTATTACAGAAAGAAACAACTCTTCATCTGTGAACACTGGGCATTGAAAACAGTCAACGTTCATTACTTCAGTCTTGTTGTAATTCATGTTTGTTTAGTACTTTTTATATTTACAATTACAAATAAGGCTTAACTTTCTTCTTTAGAAGCCTTTTATGGTCAGTATGATTTTTTTCCATATTCGAAACGATATATTTAAATTATTCAATCTCGCTTTTAAAACATCACAAACTTTAGTTTCCAATTCATCTTTAATTAATCATTATTTATTTATTCTAGCTAGCAGAAAGCGCCGTCTATGTAGTACTAGTCACAGCTACAAATCGTTTTGGAGGGGAATCTTTCCTTCCTTCTGTTCACGAAGTGAAACGCACAACCACACCACTGGCTCTCAGTCTACAAGGACCAACTCTTGTCCATCCTTTGTGTGACGTCACGTTTAACGTAATCGTTGACGTCTGTGGTGATCTTAATGCATCAACAACAAAACTTCAAGTAAGCCTGAAAAACAGTAATCATAAGAGAACTAATATTTACGAGAAAAACATTCGAAAACTAAATGTAGTTTCAGAGTGAAACATGCAAACAATGAGATATAACAATGTATAAGGTTATAATGAAATAGCATGACATGACATTGGCGTCACGTTGTAAATTCATAAAATGCATCACATAATGAAATGTCCTCACTCCAACATATGACAACTAAAGTATTTCATTTCAATAAGTGATACTAGTGGAAGGTCTTATTGTGCATTAATATACATGTATGTATGTATATATATATATGAGGAAAAACCTATGAACGTCCATCTTGTAATTTATCTATTGTGATATGATAAGGACATAATCATATTGTCCTTATTGTCAACTTCATCTTAAGTTATAACGTATTGTTTCTATTTTCAGTTCACTTGGTCCATTTCCCCAGCAACAGTTGATTTAACGGGACTTATTGGAAGTCGAGCCACGATCCCTGAAGGTGTTCTCCGGTCGGGAATTCTTTACAACATTTCGGTGACTGGTAGGTATTATATAAAAGAGATAGATAAATAGATGAGCAAAGCAGCACAACCGAACAATGAGAGAGAGAGAAACATGATGTATGTTTATTATAATTATAGTGTCAACTGTTAGCAGTGAAAGCCAGTGGAACGAAGTAGCACAGCTTTTTAGCGTAAAACGAGTGAACCTACAAGCTGTCATTAGTATTTCCAACCTCGTTGTCGGAGACCAAACACCTTTCAAACTGGACGGTACTCTATCTTATGATCCTAGCTTTTCTAGTGGTCAACTCCAGATGTTATGGTCTTGCACGGACGAATCGTCCTCGAATACATCTTGTTTTGGTGAGGATGTGTTGGTAAACGACCAAGTCCTTACTGTTCCACAAGGAATGCTTCAACCTAACACGTGAGTTATAAAATGTATTGAAGTTCAACAACAGAATATCTTATATTAATATTAAATTACTATGACTGTGGACATCATGATATTATTGATTCTTTCTACTGAAGTTTAACAATAGAACATTTCATGCTAACAGTTATCATAATTGTGAACATTTAATAATTTCTTCTATTGTGACCTGTTGATAGTGAATGTCACTTATCGTTAATAAAAGAGTAGCTCGAGAATTGGTGGTGGGTGTTGTTGACTAACTGCCTTCCTTCAGTTTGTCACTGCCAAATCAGAGACGTTTAGCACAGATAAACCTCCAGTAGACTTCCGTAAAATTCACAAACAAACAAAACAAAAGTTACCTGTCGTACAGTTGAAAAGTAATGACGGTTTAAAAATTTACATGACTAGTTTAATAACGCTTACATTTTTAAATCGTTTGATACGTTTTTGCTTTGTTTATTGTAATTTTATTGGCTGAATAGTTCGTCAGAATGTTTTGTTTTTGTTAGTTGTTAGCTTTATACAATTTTGTGAGAATCGGAAATAACATCAGTATAATAATGTGCAAATAATAAAAGAGTTAACATAAAACAAGACAAGATTCAAAGGAACAAGCATTTAGTTTATTAACATTTAATAAACCAGTAGTTCCTAAACTGAGACTACTGGCAAACTAAGGCTACGGTACTGATTAAGTACCTCGTTAGTGTGTTGAATATTCTGTAAGAGACTGTGTACTAAGAAAGTCCAGGTACTCCTCCGCTAGATTCAGGTATGTCACATAACAATTATATTATCAAATAGACTGTTTTCTTTTTTTATCATATTACTGGTTATTGTTATATTTTCTATATTTCTTTATCGTCTGTTAAATTTCACGTAAAGATACTCGATGGATATCTGCGCTAGTTGTCCCTAATTTTAAACTGTTCGATCACAGGAAAAGCCGCTGGTGAATACCATCCGCTATTCGTCTACTGTTGCCCAACTGAATAGAATAACTTGACTGTCATTCATATAACTCTCCTTCAGCTCCAAAACCTGAAATTTGTGGTCGGCACACTAACAAATGGTTCACACTCTTCGAGACTCATGTTGTTAATACAAAAACAAGCTGATGGATATTCACTCTGATAGAAAAGGTTGAGTCGTTTAGTTGTACGTGTGGTTCATAAAATTGTCTATGGTTACTGTCTCTCTACTGTTCAGTATGAATACGTTTTTCACCACGTGCTACTAAAAGTGAAAGTGTAAATTTATTGTATTTCACAATACCTACTTGATCATTATTGTCGTTTTCACGCGGAATAAATTTTATTTTTATGATTTCCCACAAATTAAAGAAGAAATGTTTAAAATGATATGATTTATTACTCCTTTGTCCCTCGGTCTCATGATTAGGGTACTTAACTCACAATCTGAGAACTGCGGGCTTCAATCTCAATGCCAAACATGATCGCTCTTCCAGTTGTGGGGGCGGTTATAATATGACGGACAATTCCTATTGTAGCTGGTAAAGAATAGCCAGAGTTGGCAATGGGTAGTGTAGACTAGCTGCCTTATGTTAGTCTGTAACTTCTAAATTAGGGCGGCTTGCCCAGATAATCTTCGAGTAGCTTGTTCACGACATTCAACAAAAAAAATGATGGTTCAGCGGTAATCTTGGGAACTTATAACGCTAAAAACCAGGTTTCAACGTTTGTTTGTTTTGAATATCGCACAAAGCTACTCGAGGGCTATCTGTGCTAGCCGTCCCTAATTTAGCAGTGTAAGACTAAAGGGAAAGCAGCTAGTCATCACCACTCACCACCTACTCTTGGGCTACTCTTTTACCAACGAATAATGAGATTGACGGTCACATTATAACGCCCCCACGGCTGAAAGGGCGAGCATGTTTGGCGCGACGGGGATGCGAACCCGTGACCCTCAGATTACGAGTCGCATGCCTTAACACGCTTTGCTATGCCGGGCCTCCAGGTTTCAATATCAGCGATGAGCAGATCATTAATAGCCCACTCTGTAGTTTGTGCTTCCGTACAAACAAAGATCGTTCATTTCCAACTGGCGGAGAGACGTATTACGTGTAGTTCTAAGAAGTATTTACGAACCAGAAAAATGTAAGTATCGTGAGGTCATGAATGTGTCACATGATCCTGTTTGTTTGATTTTGTAGTTAACGAGACTTTATCTGAAAATGTTAAGTTAGAATTTGAAGTTTATCTATTTACAATATAGATACATTATCACCCTGGAGGTTTCTAAAGACTCTAAGAAAGACGATAGCCAAGCCACTGTAGTCGTCCGTCAGGGGGAGTTGCCTGTTATCTACGTAAAGAAGAGAAAAGCTGATCGAGTTAACCCCACCGACAAAATTATCGTGGACACTTACGTCACAAGTAGAGGAAATGTCACACTTCAGTGGGAAGTAGTCATAGAGAAGGGTGAGTTTAATGGTTGAAATTGCACATTGCTATGGGTGTATTAAAATGGAGGTAGAAGTAATATTAACACACGACTTACAGCAATAATAACGTCCTTCTTGAGAAGTGTGTGTGTGTGTGGAAGCTATGTTAACGAAAATATTTACTCTATAGGCGTGCCTGGTGGTTAGAGGGCGTTCGAATAGCAATATGCCGGTCGTATTTTCGAATCTCGTTCCTCGGACATGCTTGCCCTTTTAATTGGGGTGATTTTTTTCTTACTTTCTTGTGGCTAGTTGTCTAACAAATATATCTGACATATTATATAAGATATCCACAGTGATTGAATTTGTCCTAATAAAATACGCTTATAATCATAGGAAAGGTTATATTTTAATTTGGTTTATTTTTTATAGTACTGGTTATAGCAGACTTTAATATACTCTCAAAATATATTTTTTTTTACAGATGAAATTAGCTTCCTTTTAAACATATGTTAAACGAGTTCAGTTTACGTCAGTTTGAACTACAAATCCATTAATTGCGAGGTCTGGCATGGCCTGGAGGTTAGGGTGTTCGAATCGTAATATGTAGGTTGCAGGTTCGAATCCCATCACCGAACATGGATGTCTTTTCAGACTTAGGGGAGTTATAATATGAGAGTCAGTTCCAATATTCGTCGATTAAAGAGTAGACCAAGAGTTGGCGGTAGGTGGTATTTACTAGCTGTCTTACCTCTAGTCTATCACTTCCAAGTTAGGGACAAATAACTGAAATTGCTCTCGGGTGGCTGTGTCAAAAAAAAAACAACACTGAACAGATACAGTGGCTACTACACTCTCATTGGACTAGAAAAGATAGATTGAAGTATGCATCGAATACCAGGACAACGCAAGGGTCTGCAGGCGTTTTAAAAAGCCACAAATGATTATCTGTAAATTTACAAACAAAATTTCCTTACATTTTATTGAAAAAAACAACGAATATAACTTTGAGAATTGTTTTGATTATTTTAGGTTTATAAATATAATTTGTGATAATCAAAACCTTGATTTTTCTTAGTTCAGTTATCGTCAAGATTAACTCTACAAAAATCTACAGTTATCTCTAACAATGTTCCTAAATAAAACACAATAGTTCACGTTTTTGTATTGAACTGTTAAAAATACATGATTTATTAATTGAAAATGAAGAGCTTTCTGGTGGTTTTGGGTTCAGTAAGTCTTAAGGCTTTTCACTTTAAAATTTGGGCTTCGATATTTGCTAAGGGCAAAGAGCCCAGTGTGTAGCTTTATGCTTAATAACACAAAAAGAAAATGGAAAAAAATAACATAATTTTTGTTTTTCATCAAACCAATTTATAAAAAAAAATGATTCAAAAACAAAATATGTATATGTTTTTGTGTTTTGTTTTCTTTTGTTACTTGTCAGCTTTTTATTGATAATTTCAGAATATGCCACGGTCGGCCTCGAGGGAGTGACGCCATCAGTGAAACCTAAGTATTTCATGAGCGCATTAGTGGATCGTCCCTTTCCTCTTGTAATTCCAGCTGCTAATTCTCAGTGGCAGGGTCTCTTGGGTGGTGCCCTCTACAAGTTTCGTCTAGTGGCAGAACCAATGGATGGCGGAGAAACAGGCTATGCGGATATTATTATAGAAACTAACAACCCACCGATTGGACCCCCGTTAGAGGTGAAGTTATATCTTTAATATATATGTTTTTATCAACTTAAATGAGTTTTTTTTTTGTTAATTACAGTTAACCTAATAAAGTTGTTATGAAAATTTTAGGTTATAAAAATTATATTAACTTCTAAGTCTGTGTCCTTTCAGTGGTAATGTTTGAAGGCTTAGAACTCTAAAAACCGGATTTCGATAACTGTGATAGGCGTAACAAATATGACCTTCTTTAAACTTTAGGCTCAACAACAAAAGAACGTAATCGATGTTTCTCAAAACGTACAGTTCACACTGGAAGGATTTATAAAATTGATAATAATGATATGAAAAAAAAAACACATTTTCAAGAAAATAATTTTAAATATTTGTTTCAGTAACGTATTAAATCGATTACTTGTCCTGGTGATACGACAATGTCGAAATGTTAACAGAAATATTTTTTGTTATTATTATCTAGAGAATAGAGGTCGCTTTTTTATAACTTTATTCTAAAAATATTCTCAATCTGTTCTTACTTATCCCCTTTGCTTATGTTTTTAATATCCAATAGGTAGAGCCATCATCGGGAAACGCTTTACTTACAAAGTTTACTCTGGATGCGTCAGGAGGCTGGAGGGATACCCCTGGAGATTATCCACTAACATTTATGTTTTCCTACCGACTCTCTGAACGAGACGTAACAACTCCAATCGCTACGTTTTCTGAGGCGCCACCTATACTTCAAGACGTTCTTCTTCCTGGGGGTTAAAATCTTTAAAAAATCCAACAAATATTGCTTGTTCTAAACAAAGAATATATGATATAAATATATATAAGCATACGGCTTATGAGAAACTACAAAATAAATTTTTAAAAAGTTGCTTGCCGGTTAATAACTCTTATTATTCTCGTCTACACAGTCCCGGGCCAGACTTCTGACGTTATAGTCCAAGTTAAAGTGTGTGATATTTTTGATTCATGTACCACCACTGACACCAGTGTCACCACCATCTCATCGTTCTCACCGGAATACTTTGAACTTTTGAATCAAACAGTTTCTCAGTACCTGAATCTGGGTAAAGTATTTTCACGAAGTATCGCACCACAAGAAAGAACTCTTTATGTCTGCAGGATGTAGTTGTTTATATTATTTAAACATATCAGACTACAACAAAGAACCGTTTATGTCTCTTCTTTAAAATCTTAGTTTTATTTTTTTACCTTTTTAAACTATAAACATGTAGCATTTCAGAGAAAGGGCTATTTAGCAAATCTATTCAAAGTAATTTGTGCCAAACGGTTAAAATAAAATGTAAGAATAAGATTAGAATGATAACAATCGTTTGAAGTCGTCCAGATTTTAATGTCTATTTTAAACGTACATCTAATTTTAACAGTTCTTTACTATTGTTGTCAACCTTTACTTATCTTTCGTCTTTTCTTCTTATGTATATGCAGGAGACAACACACGAGCTCTCTCCATTGCCAGAGCAGCAGCATTGACTCTGAGTGACGACCAGTATGGAGAATTAGCCAATCGCTCGCTGACCTTATTTCAAGATGTTGTAGACAGAATAACTGAAATATACGAAACTGGGTAACCAGACATTTGTTCAATTCTTGACCTGCTTGACGGGGAAAAATATACACTGGATTTTATTCGTCGATTTAAAAACTCCATTGAATTTCATTGGTCAATTTAAAAATTCCATTGGATTTCATTGGTCAGTTCAAAAAATCCATTGGATTTCATTAGTCGATTTACTTGGTTCAACGACAAATCTCTTGAATCATTTATATCAACGCATTTGAATGCATCACTAATTTCTTGTCTTTCTCATTGTATAGCTGTCATTATTTGTATTCCCCGAAAAAGTTGTACACTCGATAACTATGAAAACTATTTATATCAGTGTAAGAAACTTGTAAACAACTTAAGTTCTGGTCTTACAAAGTAATTTCTTTGATTGGAAATACCTTTCTTTAGCTCTTGATAAAAACTTTTAGACTGTTATCTGTAGTACGTGAAATGAACACATGCCCATTGTTGAAAAAAACAAACAGTTCTGTACTCTCACTTTTCACTACATGAAAATATGTCGTTAATATTCTCATGTTTGACTGACTATTCTATTAGATTGAGAATGGATCCAGTAAGCACTTCTCTGACCAGTAACGTTCTTACTCTCTTGGATATCACTATCCACACAATCCCGCCTAGATCTATCCGTGACGTCACTATGGAAAACCAGAAAAGTCTTGTATCGTCTCTTTTACAGGTCCTAAGTGTGTCTTCTTCCAGTAGTAAGTTTCTCTCTTTAGCTCAAAAATAGTAAACACTTATGGTACACTTACAGATTTCTGACATAACCATTTAAAACCCGGATTTTATTGGAAATTTTTAAGAATATATCTTACTTAATCAGGAATCACTTGAAGGAGTGAAGTACCTACAGTGACTTCTGTACTGTTAAAGGAATGAACTACATATGGTGACGTCTGTACGGTGACAGGAATAAAGTACCTACAGTGAGTTTTGTAAGTTTAAAGGAATGAAATACCTAAAGTGATTTTTGTACAGTCAAAGAAGTGAAGTGCCTACAGTAACTTTTGTAAAGTTAAAGAACGATGTACCTACAGTGACTTTTGTACAGTTAAAGGAATGAAGTACCTACAGTGATTTTTGTACAGTTAAAGAAATGAAATACCTACAGTGACTTCTGTAGAGTTGATGAAGTTAAATACCTCCAGTGACTCGTATACGATTAAACAAATGAAGTACCTACAGTGACAGTTGCAATGGGATTTTCTTGAAACTTAGCTTCTGGTCATTAGTAGTTCTATAGAGATTTCATTGAGAAAACTGCTTTTCTTAAAAACACAAACAACATAGGCTTAGTCATTAAAATGTTATCATGTGGTACAGTAAACTCTACACTGACTGAGTTATTAACACCTTCTCATATGGTACAGTAAACTCTACAGAGACTAAATTATTAACACTATAATAATATAATATGGTACACTAAACTTTACATAAACTGACTTATTAACACTTTATCATATAGTACAGAAAACTGTACAGTAACTGAGTTATTACACTTTATCATATGATACAGTAAACTATACATTAACTGAATTATTAACACCTTATACTATGATACAGTGAACTTTACATGACTCCATTATTAAGACTTTGTTATATGATACAGTAAATTTTACAGAGTCCGAGTTATTAACACTTTATCATATGATACAGTAATCTTTACATTGACTGAGTTTTTAATAATTTATCATATGGTACAGTAAACTTTATATAGAATGTGTTATTAACATTTATCATATGATACAGTAAACTTTATATAGTCTGAGTTTTTAATAATTTATCATATGGTACAGTAAACTTTATATAGAATGTGTTATTAACATTTATCATATGATACAGTAAACTTTATATTGTCTGAGTTATTAAAACTCTATCATATGATACAACAAACTTTATACAGATGAGTTATTAACACTTTCTCCTATGGTACAATAAACTTTACACAGACTGAGTTATTAACAAATTATCTTTTTATATAGATCATAAGATGTTTCCCATAAAGTATTAGTATCAGTTTGGACAGCTTGTGAAACTTTGATATAAGTATTGTTGGCCGTATTTTACCTGGTAATGACATATTACAAAATGCACGAGATTATTGTGGCACCTGTATTGTTTCTTTACCATTTTTTTAAAATCTTCTAATAAGTTCACTGAACCAATGTTAGAAGATTCCTTTCATTGGATTACAGTGTAGAGATTTTTCTCTATATATTAAACATCCCATCTATTAATAGTGACAAGTCGTTCAAATGTCAAATATTAATGGTTTGAAGAAGAAATGGTGTTTAGAAAGTGTTATACTTTGTTCATGTTGTAGCTGGACCAATGAGACGGCTTCTTTCTACTAAGTTGAGAACCATTCGAACGAAACGACAAACTGAATCGAGTATTTCGCCGATGGATCCAGAAACGGTGTGTTAAAAAGTTTCCTGTCTTGATTTGTATAGTATTTTATCGAGTAATTGTCTTTATTCACTGGTTTAACTGGAAACTTCTTTTTACCAAAGTTGCTCCATTTAAACCTTGTTTAATTACTAAATATAACCTTGAGTATCATTGCACAAAAATCACCAAACACTTTGGCGGAATACTTGGTCGATGTTTTGTTAAACTAGTACACCAGTTCATGTGTTTATGATAAGTTTAAGACAAGACTGTAATATCTCTATGATCAGAGGGAAACATGCTCTGTTTGTTAACTGTCGAAACAACAGAAAACTAGGGGAAATTATGTGTTAATGTTATTATATGGATAATTTGTATTACCACTATTTGTAAATCATGACAGACAAGACACTTAAAATTTCAGTTATTTCTTACTCAAACTGAGAAGGACACGATTGTCCCTTTCAGTCCATGATACAAGAGTACAGAACGTCCCAGGTACTCCAGGTTACAACTCCTTTAAGTCCATGATACACATCTACAGAATATCCCAGGTAATCCAGATTATAACTCCTTTCAGTCCATGATACAAGTCTACAGAATACAAAATTAATATATAAGCATTGTATAAGACAGACGTTTCACCTGTATGACTATCAAACTGAGAAATATAAACCAGTCAATCCATTTTCATAAAAAATGACATTCTATTACTTGTGATGGGGACATTAAGGAAAAAAACGAAATACATATTTTTGGATACGACTGTTTATCTGCTAAACTTGTGAATTCCAGGTTGATGTCCTCCTGGGAATGGACTCCTACTCGGTGCTGGATTCGCCTATAATATCAGAAATAAATCTCCTGCTCCAGTCCATAAACAAATACTTGGCCGGAATGTGTCAGTATCTTGTTGTAGGAGAGCATCCAGCGACTAGCGCGACCTCTGTCGCCGCTCTTCAAAGTGAGAAGATAGAGTTTGACGCACTAGTTGAGCAGCATCTGTTTCTAGCATCCATGGACGGAGATCAGAATTGGGTATGACTCTGTGTTAGTTATTTAGGTTCTGATAGATATGTAACATTGTCAATGTTCTAATAACAAAAACAAGATACAAATCAATAAATAACGTTATAACCACAGCTGATATGAAGTCAAAGTGGAATAAGCTGTATCAATACTACATTTTGATACTGTTTAGGATTTTCTTAGTAACAATTAAAACAGGGAGTGTTGTATTAGGGAGGGTTAAAACATATAGTTCTATTAGTAGTAATTAAAACAGAGAGTGTTTTATTAGGGAGGGTTAAGACATATAGTTCTATTAGTAACAGTTGAAACAGGGAGTGCTGTGTTAGGGAGAGTTAAGATAGATACTTCTGTCAGTAGTAATTAAAACAGGGATTGTTTGGTTAGGGATTTGGTATGTTATGGACAAATGAACCAGAAATTAATAGGTAGGAAAAAAGTTAATAGTGTTAAGAGTATTATCAAATTATTATGTCATTTTTTGCAGGTAAATCTTGGAACAGATCTTGTTAACTCTTATCGAAGTTGGCCATGCGATTCGACTACATGTTACGGTGCTTGTATTGGTTCAGCCGAAGTAGCTCTTGAAACAGCTGCTGTGATTGGTGGAAGTGTTCTTTTAGGTCCTTTGCTACAAATCCAGCTCTTTAATCCAGTCACTGGTCATCAGATAGTTGTGAATGAGCTGTCATCACCTCTGACCTTAACATTACAAGTGGAAAATAAAGAAATAAGTCCTAACCAAGTGTCGGTAAGACTAATGCCTGTTTTGTATCGCTTTCCTCCTGGCCAATTTACGATAATAGTTAGGAAGCCTGACTCGTAATCTGAGGGTTACGGATTCGAATACCCGTTCATATCAAAACATTCTCGCCCTTTCTACAGTGTGGACATTATATGTAATGATCAATCCCGTTATTCGTTGATAAAAGAGTAACCCAATAGTTCGCAGTGGGTGGTGATGACTAGCTGCTTTCCCTCTAGTCTTACACTGTTAAATTACAGACGGCTAGCGTAAATTTCCCTTGTGTATCTTTTTTGCAAAATTGAAACCAAATCAAAATCGAATGACCGACCCTTTCCAAACATAGTGGCTAAGTGATATGTGACACGTGTGATTAATGTCTTTATTTTAACATGACACGTGTGAGATTAGCGTCTTTATTATAACATGACACATAAGATTAGTGTATTTGTTCTGACGTGACAAGTGTGAGATTAGTATAATTATTTTAACATGACACGTGTGAGATTAGTTTCTTTATTTTAACATGGCACGTTTCAGATTAGTGTCTTTATCTTAACATGACACGTCAGATTAATGTCTTTATTTTAACATGACACGTGTGAGATTAGTATCTTTATTTTAACATGACACGTGTGAGATTAGTGTCTTTATTTTACCATGACATGTGTCAGATTACTGTCTTTAGTTTAACATGACACGTGAGATTAATGTTTTTATTTTAACATGACACGTATGAGATTAGTGTCCTTATTTTAACATAACACTGAGATTGGTCTTTTTATTTTAACATGACATGTGTGAGATTAGTGTCTTTATTTTAATATGACACGTGTGAGATTAATGTCTTTATTTTAACATGACACGTGTGAGTATAGTGTCTTTATTTAAACAAGATCCGTGTGTGATTAGCGTTTTTATTGTAACATGACACGTGAGATTAGTGTATTTATTTTAACGTAACAAGTATGAGATTACTGTCTTTATTTGAACATGACAGGTGTGAGATTACTGTTTTTTATTTTAAGATGACAAGTGTGAGATTAGTGTCTTTGTTTTAATATATCACGTGTGATTAGCGTCTTTATTTTAACATGACACATGTGAGATTAGTGTCTTTATGAAGCCGAGTTTGATATGCATGCTTCAGACATTTATTTTATTTTATTTTTGTATCCAGTGTGTATCAACATGATTTCTGTTTGAATATAATTGTCCTCAGTTTTTCTTCATTAATCCACTTGCACATTGTCTGTGTTATTTGTTTGTTTGGTGTTTTTTTCTAATTTCGCGCAAAGCTACACGAGGGCTATCTGCTCTAGTCGTCCCTAATTTAGCAATGTAACACTAGAGGAGAGGCAATTAGTGATCACCCCTCAGATTATTAATCGAACGCCCTAACTACCTAGCAATGCCGAGCCCATCATCTGTGACTGAAATGTTTAATGCGAAACGCTATTAACAAAGGATTATTAATACCTTAATAAATTATCTTATATCCAGTTGTTCTATATATATATCTAACTTATAAAATTATACGACGTATAAAGAAAGCAGTCAAATAATTTCTGACGAGAAACTACACAGAGAGTGTGTTAGTGTATTCATTACAATTCATGTTTTCATACTTCCTTAGTGTGGGCTCTTGGATGTGTCTACCGGAAGTTGGAATACTGATGTATGTGTCGAAGCTAGTCTGGATCTAACCACAGGAACCTTGACTTGTAAATGTACCGAACTTGGTTACTTCGGGTAAGTAACTTTTAATCTCACCTTGTCTTGTGATTGTACTGCTGTCAGTTAGCGCAAGTGAGTAAACACTTATCTCACCCTGACTTGTAAATGTACTGGTGTCAGTTACTGTGGGTAAGTAAACATTTATCTCAATAGTGTGTGGTAAACTTAGAAACTGCGATCAAAATAAATGTATTATACCTTTGTTTATAGGGCTATTTTGCAAGATATGGACTCAACAACGAAATCCACAACTGAGGCCATTACGTCTACCACTGAATTACCAACAACAGATAACAAATTTGAAAAATTTATACTAGCTTCAACAACGTCTGCAGTAACTATAGAAACAACTACCGAACCAGCCACAACAACCGCTGAACCTACTACCACTGTGCTACCAACAACTACAGCTAAACCTACTACCACTGTGCTACCAACTACAGCTAAACCTACCACAACTGAGCTACCAACAACTACAGCTAAATCTACTACCACTGTGCTACCAACTACAGCTAAACCTACCACAACTGAGCTACCAACAACTACAGCTAAATCTACTACCACTGTGCTATCAACTACAGCTAAACCTACCACAACTGAGCTACCAACAACCACAGCTAAACTTACCACAACTGAGTCACCAACAACAACTAAACCTACCACAAGTGAACTATTAACAACCACAGCTAAACCTACCACAAATGAGCTACCAACAACAACCAATAAACGTACTACCATCAAGCCAACAACAACTGCCGAACCTACTACAGAAAAGGAACAGCACGTGCCAACGACCATCTCAGCATCCTCCTCCTCGAAGAGACCTCCATCGACAACCCCACCCACAACACTAGATGTGTTCATCAAAATAGCAGAAGATTTTTATACCATTGTCGGAGACCAGAAAGATTCTCTCATAGATTACTTTATCAGTCAGCTGTCCCTCGCCATGAGATTACCGTTACCTTGTTTCTACTACTTCGATATATTTCCAGGTATGTTTGGAGAAAATAGTTGTGTCACTTTGGTTATCGGGTTTCCCATACCACAAGTTTACCCTTACCGGAAGGCGTCGCTAGGTGCAAAAAAAGAATCGGGGCTCGGGTCCAGAATTCGCAGGAATTGTTGGCGTTTCATTATGATATCGACCATGGTTTTCTATCTTGATTTTTCAAAACACCAACTGGAGATTCGATTGGGGGAAGGACCACCGTATGACAACGCCTAGCGACGCCGTTAACTCTTACCCTGATTTTACTATTTTCATATATTGACAGGTAATTGGAGGTAAAATAATTGTGTTTTCTGTGTGTCGAATTCCGATTGTAAATTATTTACCGTCTTCTTCAAAATATAATTTCAGAATAAAGTTTTCGTATCTTTTTCCCACCGTTTAATTAATTCAGTCTTAACAGTTAAATCTCCTTAGTCATTACGTTATGTTTATAACTAAAACTGTTTACTTTTTTACTGCAAATTTGTAGTCCATCAAACATATTCAAATATATATGTACAAATTACAAGCGAACTACGATTTACTGACAGTTTTCGTTTGGTTGAGCAGCCATAGTTGGTAAATATATGAATAAAGATTGTTTGTTTGTTTTCTGGAATTTTGCGCAAAGCTACACAAGGGCTATGAAAATAGATCGTTCAATCAATTTGTACGACGTACAAAAAATACAAACATATAACAATTGAACACGAACATTAAAATACTTTTAAGTTTAAGATTTAATTTCCCATTAACAGATACGATTGAATTTTTCAACAGGCCTAACTTATCTTTTAAAGAAAAATTATCTGCGGTAAAACACCCGGGTCACCTACTATAAGGTGTATATTTTTTATACTTATATTTATAGTATTATTATAATAATTTAAAGATAGAAGTTCGTTATTTAAAACAAGTAGCTAAAAAAAATAGGCTTAGGGATAATACACGATATGTCCCCTAGTGACATCGCGGCACATCTGCGAATTTACAACGTTAGAAATCGGGTCTTGATACCCGTGGTGGGCAGAGCAAATATAATCTATTGTATAGCTTTGCGCTAAACAACAACTAAACTAACTAACTAATATGCAATTTATATGTTTTTATAGAATGTGACAGTAGTACCCCTATATGAACAGTCCCAATAATCAGAATTGTTCAGGATCTGCCACTGAATCACCCCGTGAACTGCACGTACATTTAGAAAAAAAATTTGGTAGTACAAATGCTCTTATACAAACTAAACAAACAGTTTTTATATCAAATTGTATAATTTAAAAATACTGCTGCAGTCCCTTAACGACAGTGTATTGTTAAGCTTTATGAGTGGGGAACGAAAGATGAAGACGTTCAGATTGTATTGTTGATAACACGACATTAGATAATCAATTCAAGTAATTTGAACAGTATGTCCTGTTACTTCGAAGGTCAGGTTTTTTTTTTTTTTTTAACAAGTTGAATCTTATCTTGACTTTTTAAAAACTCGTAATTACTTGTGTTTAATGAATAATTTATCATTAATTTTTACTGTTACTTTTGTTTGTTTGTTTTGTTTTATTTTAATTCCGCGCAAAGCTACTCGAGAGCTATCTGCGCTAGCCGTCCCTAATTTAGCAGTGTAAGACTAGAGGGAAGGCACCAGATCATCACCATCCACCGCCAACTCTTAGGCTACTCTTTTACCAACGAACATTTGGATTGACCGTCACATTATAACGCCCCCCACAGTTGAAATGGAGAGCATGTTGGTGCGACGGGGATTCGAACCCACGGCCCTCAGATTACGAGTTGAACGCCTTAACCCACCTGGCCATGCCAGGCCTTTACTGTTACATGTTTGCATTTTCTTTCGCACGTATTTTATGTATTAGTAAGAATCACAAGTTATACCGATATAAACCTACTAAATGACTTAATGTTAAAAAACCTACAACTCATGATCACCAAATTTAAATTGTCGAATGATGTAGTGTAATGAAATTAATAATTTTAACACTGGAATAAAAGTATTACTGTCAGACGAAAATTGAGCATCATGTCTATAGTTTCAGGCCCGGCATGGTCAGGTGGGTTAAGGCGTTCAACTTCGAATCCCCATCACACCAAACATGCTCGCCGTGTCAGCCGTGGGGGCGTTATAATGTAACGGTCAATCCCACTATTCGTTGGTAAAAGAGTAGCCCAAGAGTTGGCAGTGGATGGTGATGACTAACTGCTTTTCCTCTAGCCTTACACTGCTAAATTAAGGACGGCTAGCGCAGATAGCCCTCGAGTAGCTTTGCGCGAAATTAAAAACAAACAAACAAACATGTCTATAGTTTCAAACCCTTACCCACAAGTCCGTAGTGTTCGTCAGTAATTAGACTAACGTGCATTCGTAGAACGATGTTATTTATTCGAGTTATAACAGACAGTATAGACGATAATATTTGTGAATGTTATTATTTCTTCGTTTTATAAGAAACAGTATAAACACTGATTTTGGCGAATGTTTTTTTTTTTCTTTGTCTTATAACAGGCAGTATAGACGTAAAGTTTGGGCTCGTGCCTTACAATGACAGTAACATTATCATCAGTGAGTCTTCCCTTCAAGACTCCGTAGATGAACTTATGAACAAAATCAACAGTGGAGAGCTGAAACTAACAGACCTAAATGGAAATCAACTTACACTAGTTCGACTGTCAACCACCACCACTACTACCCCAGCGCCAGCTGGTAAGTTAGTAAATTAATTTCATTGATATGAACGTTAAATGAGGGTAGCGCTAAATCGTAAATATTCATATATATATATATACATATATATTGCTTTACACAGCATTAAAAATTAGGTATAATCTTATAAAACATGGTCTTAAATGCAACTGATATTCTATATTATGTACGATTGTGTTATGATACATTATCATAAATCAGTTAAGCCTAAGCAGTAAAACAGTATAATAAATAACATGAACATTCATATATTTCTAAATATAGGTGTTAGTACTAACTTAATCGTCTAGTTACATGTTAAAATTAAATATCTCTTTCAGTAGTTCCAATAAATATTTTTACATGTTTCATGTATTGTTGTTTGTTTTGTTTTTCAGATAATTCATTTGACTTTACTCCTGTTATTTTCGGTGTCGTGGTTGGAGTTTTCGTCTTAATGATCGTGCTAGTTATAATGACAGCAATTGTCGTCAAACTTATGAACGGAAGAATTAACAGAATATCGCCTAATGACGTAAGTAACTATGTTCCTTTTACGGCATTTATTAACATCATTATGGTGTTTCCAACTTCACTGTTGTGATTGAATTATTTCAACAGTATATTATATGTTTATACATATGTATTAGTCCTCCACACACACACACACACTATTTTACTGGAAACAAATTAGCCCTGTAGTAGATCTCTGGATTTCGGAGTTGATGAGTCTTATTCTAATCCATGTGATACCGCAAAAATACACTTTAACCTGTGGGTAGTAAGTGAGAGGGTGTTACTGACTAATTGCCTTCATTCTGGTCAGTAGGGACAACAACAAAGAGTCTTAGAAATTTTCCACAAATAAAAATACCCTTTAAAACTAAATATGTAAGAAAGTAACGCGACACAAAAATGTATCTCAAGACGGCTGGTATGGATATTAAAACAATAAAGTATAGAACGACGTTTCGATCTTCTTCAGGTTAACAAAGACCTAAGAAAGTCGTTGTTCTCTATTTTATTTTAGTAAAAGTTTTAATATCCATACCAACAGTCTTGAGATACGTTTTACTTCAAGTGGGTTTCTCGTCATCACGAATTACAGACACAAGTTGGTAATTCTGTAGAATCAAGTAACGGTGGCTTCTTTTAACAAATAAACTTTCCTTTTTTAGATTAATGTGTAACTAGAATATATTTATTGATAAGTTGTTATTACTTCCTCCATGTTTTGTACACAAGTCTACAACCAAGGGAAACCGTGATGAAGAATCCGCAGTTTCCTCCGCTAAAGGGGGCTACAGCAAGGAAGATCAAGGTTTTCGTCGTCAAAGCGTTCCTTCAGCCCCCGTATATCGGCCACCAACTGATGGTGAAATAAAGAAGACTCCCCGCCCTCCATCATCGGTGGTAAGTCTTGGCTATCCAAGTTATTTATTTAATAAGATAAATCAGTCGTTAAAAGAAATCAATGTTGAAACTTCTGGACTTGATATTGTATAAACTGGTTGTGATGTTTTGAACCAACACAGCGATATTGTAGCGTAATAACGACATAGACCAAAAATAATTCATTTTTGTTGGTTAAAGTTCATAAACTAATGGTGTGACAATGTTTTATTGAATACATAACGGCCTGTTAGAATATATCTAACTTTATTTTTGTTTGTTTACAGCAAAGAGAACTGAAGATAGATGAAGAATGAATGTTTCAGTTACCACCAACAACGTTTGAAGATATTATCAAAAACGAAACTAAATACATATACGCATCACGTTTCTTAACATACGATTTATATAACTAGTGGTTGTGTGATTCACAGCACGGTTTATTAATTTCTTTCTTTGCGTTATACAAGCTTGTGACAGACGTTCTGAGCTAAAAACTTCTACAAAGAAACATTAGTGTTATCTAAGTATTTCATAAAAAAAAATCAAATTTTTCCTAGAATTTATTTTAAAGAATAAATATGGTGCAGATAATTTTATATTCTTTTTCCAAAAATGTATTTTTCATACATACTTTTGTTGACATTAAGCCTAATTTACGTAACTACGGTTAAGACTTATCTAAATGAAATTGAATTTAGTACATCATATTAAAACTAAATCCGACTTTACATTATTACACTACAGTAAAAACGTTACCTGAAAACTGTAATAAAACAAACCCTCACTCGAACATTAAACTAATGACAAGACTTACCTGGTTAGTTTTAATACAATAAAACATTACCTAAATAATTCCATTAAATTTAAGCCTTACCTTAGTTAATTATAATACAATGAACTTTTAGCTACTTATACTAAAGCTAAGCCTTGCCCTAATTATTGTAATACAATGAAATCTTACATAGATATACTAAAACTAAGCCTTACCCTAGTTGATCGTAATACAATGAAACTTTATCTAGATACTTACACCAAAGCTAAGCCTTACTATAGCTATTGTAATACAATGGAACTTTATCTAAATAGAATAAATATAATTAAATAATTTAATTTACACTATTGGTGTAAACTTGAAAGAAAAAACAGAATATTATGTGCCTTTTACAATTATAAATTATGTCTTTCTTTTCAAGTTCGTAAAGCTGTAAGATTTCAATATAAGTCATCAGCATGTGCCGTGTGCCTTAAAATCTTTCGTTTTTTCTTAAAAGAGACAATACCTGAGTGTGCCTTTTATTTAAAAAATAATATTTTTTATGTCGCTTTTTCTTAAAAGAGACAATACTTGAGTGTGCCTTTTATTTAAAAAATAATATTTTTATGTCGCTTTTTCTTATGGCAGAATAGTACAGCATCAAAAATTGTCTCTGAACAATAAGCAAAAATAAATATAGAAATATTTTTTCAGCAATTTCTCGTGAACACAAAAGTCACTAAAACTTTTATTATTCCTGTTTATTTTTACTTTACGTTAATTCTTTGTAATTAATGTTCCTTTCATTTTTGACATACAAGCACAATTTTTATGTTCAAAGATACTTTACTAAATAACCTTATTCAGTAATTTGAAGAAAGGTGTCACTATAAGAGCGTACTTTGATCTTCTTTTAAGATATTTTCGAGTTTGACGCATCAGTGGTATGCATAACGCTATTTTTTTTAGGCTTAACGCATTTCTGAACAAATGCATATCGGTAAATAGAAAAAATTAAGTAGGTGCAAACTAGAAATAAAATGCCTACTTTTATTGGAATTGATAAATTAAATTTTCAGATTAGGTTGAACGATGTAAATGTAATACAATTTAGGATGGATATTTTACTGTGAATAATATCGCGTAATTTGTTTAGGTAACTAATTTTTCAAACGCCGTGTTATCGTGTTATTATTCTTTTATTGCAAAATAAGTGAAGTTGATGTCTGCTATATTGTGTAACTGTGATACCTGTACTATACTTATTCTTAAAATACGTTCATCTTAAATTAAATTTAATCCAAAATCGTTGTGTTTTTATAGCATGAGTTATGTTGACATCAGTGTAGTAAAACATTGATTGTACAATTCGATTACTTATTTCTTTCTATGAATGTATGTAAACATATCAGCATTGTATTTCTAATATTAAAACTAAACATCGTACTGAAGGATTAATTAATAGTGCCTTAGAATGCGAAGTAGTTAATGATGAAAGTTAATTTTGTGGTTTCAGCCGATATACCAAATATCAGATAAGCTAAAATGTTGTTTGTATTACTAAAACAATGTCGTAAGCTACTCACACACCATAAACAACGATGCACACACTAAAGATATTTATTTTCTGATATGCGTACTGTTTTTCTTTTAAAATATTTAATATTTCCGATATCAATGCAATAATGGAAATTTTCAAACATTTTCATTTAAAGTTAATATTTTTTTCAGCCTAAATAAAACCTCTTTGTAATCACATAGGTTTATGTTAGGCAATTTTCCGAAAGTGTGTTAGATATTACAAAACTAAACCACTGTGGTGGTATTAAGGATATGAATGTAGGGCTATGCTCGTTATATTTTATTGCAAATATAGATCGATTTAATTTTTATTATTATGTTATGTTTTAATAGCTACATCTATCACTGTTACCTATCGATATATTTTTTATAACAAGTATTATTACTGTCACGTTGATTTCAAAAAAATAAATCGTTATTGCACTAAACCTCGTTGTGTTAATTCGGTCTAAGATTTCAAACATAAAATAAACTTCATAAAGTATATAATGTTTAATCTAGTGTTGTGCTCCCTAGTGGCTCAACCGTACGTCACTCGAGTTGAAATGATAAAATTCAAATTTCAATACCCTCTGTGCGCAGAGTTCAGTGTTGTGTAATTTGGAAATTAATTCATTTTTAAAATTGTTAGTGAGTCCATGATTTCTTGGTTTAAATATGAGCCACACGAAAGAGAAAGTAAAATATTGTAGTTAATCCAACAAATAATTTGGGGGACTTCCTTGTACTTTACCTAGAAGTTCGGTGGTCTAAACCTGTTAGTTTGGTCATTGTTTTACGCTCAGTGTTGTAACAAGCAAAAACTCAGATTATCCAATATTTAAGTCCCACTGATAAAGAACGGTTTAGAAACAAATGAGTAGTTTTAATATTAAAATTAGTTTCTTTTAGTCGTGCAAATTATTTATATTTCTGTGCCACGAGTGTGATGTGGTGATGTCACAGCCAACCTTTCCGCTACTGGATTAGTAACAGACAAGTGTTTCTTTTACACACGTTAAATTATTTGAAAAAACGTTTTAATAACTAGAGTTACGGAAAACAGTTGTTTTATAACTGAATACTGAAATTTTAAGCGTGTGTTTTCTTCACGTTACGCTATGAGGTAACAGGACGGTGAGTTTTGAAAAATAACTATTTTGAATTTCTCTATTATTCTTCGACGAGAATTAAGAAATGGGTATTTGTAGACAACACTTTCGAAATATGTAATAAACAGTGGCTTGCTGCCTTTATTCTCGATGAGAGGAACTGGTTCATTGTCTTCCTTATCAATACCAGGGACTGGTTCATTGCCTTCCTTATCGATAGCAAGAACTGGTTCATTGTCTTCCTTATCAATACCAGGGACTGGTTCATTGCGTTCCTTATCGATACCTGGGACTGGTTCATTGCCTTCCTTATCGATAGCAGGGACTGGTTCATTGCCTTCCTTATCGATACCTGGGACTGGTTCATTGTCTTCCTTCTCAATACCAGGGACTGATTCATTGCCTTCCTTATCGATACCTGGGACTGGTTCATTGCCTTCCTTATCGATACCTGGGACTAGTTCATTGCCTTCCTTATCGATACCTGGGACTGGTTCGCTGTCTCGCTTTACTGATGCCTTTAGTGAAGTACAAGATAAACTAGAATTATTTGTTTATGAATATTCTGTCAGTTTTATATTGTTTATTTTCGCGAAATGTCACTAACGTCATAGTGGTTGTGACGAATATCAGATGAGAAAAATGAATAAGCATTAAATTCTGGTGCTGTAAATCTTCACAACCCTGGTGAATGACTTTTTATAATAATTTCGGACTTTATTTTTTAACCTTAATCCACGTACTGATATCATTTAGCTGTGACATTATTCATGAAGTTCAAAAACAGACGGCTGCCTTTTCTATCGGCGCGTAGTATGATTGCTTTGAGCTTCCCCACACTGCATTTCAGTGTAAACGGTTCAAAGTCACCTTGAGCTAAGTACTCTGTCCACCATGAGTCATGTATTTTATTGTTGTAAGTTCTTAGACTTATTGCTGTTCCACTAAGGAACTTTATCATGGTTTTCACTCTCTGTTAGCACCTTCATGTGGGTGCGACTAAGATGATTGCCCCACTTTCCCATAAAGTCTGCATTTATTATGCAAAAGTCAGCCCTTCAGTGACTAACAGATAAAACTACTCCACACCAAGCTTTTACTTGTAAAATTCAAAGCATCTATGTATGATTTATTTGTTGAATTTTTCACAAAGCTACTCGAAGACTATCTTCCCTAGCTTCTCTTGACATTGAAGCGATAGACTAGAGGGGAATCAGCTAAACAACATTTACCGTCCACTTTTTCCCGGTGAACAGTGGACTGACTGTCACACCGAAACACCCAAATATGCAACAAATGTGATGAAATGATACCTGGGTGTAAAAAAGAAAGGTTGGTGATTATGTAAAAATATAGAAGGTAAAATGGTAACCAAGTAGTTTATTTCAATTGTTTGTAAAATAACACATGAAATAAACTCTCACTATTTGACATAATAAAGTGTATGTTTCGTTTACAACGAACTCAGATAATTATTTCTGGCCCTGTTATGTCCATTTCAAGGATTATATCCTATATCATACAAACAAGTTGGGTGAAGATCAGACTAGAGTACTTTTGATATTGTATACCTACATTTAACGTTCTCAGACGTAAAAAGTGCTAGTAACATAAATTTGTATAAATAAGTGAACGAACGTTTTAAAGTAATTTGGTTTGTTCTCCGTATCTGTAACTTCTAAATAAAAACAAAACGTTGTCTCGAAAAATAAAAAGATCGTATATATGTATAAATACTTGATATATAACTATTTCAGTATATGATGACTAACAAAAACACAGTGGTCTTATGACGCTTATAACATGGCTCCGTTCTTTAGATATATACTCGGCTCTTAAAATGGACTTTATTGTACAGAAAATGTTTGAATAAGTACTAAATCTGAAACAGGCCCTTGTACTTCATTGTAAAGCTCAAACTAAAAACTGTCAAACACGAATTTGTTGTTTCTCATTACTTCTGGTCGAGAGATGATGAATAAGTTAGGTTTATAAGTCATGGGTTAAAAAGGATAATGTAGGACCAATTTGCTGTAAGATCCAAGTGATTGGAGAACAAGCACGTTTAACTAGAAAGTACACGTCTTAAACTAGTACACCAATTATCTCCCTCTGTTAACCACCATCTAGGTTTAATTGTTACACTTCCGATATTAACCGTATGATATTAAGACTATTTGACGTTCTTTCCGCACGTGATTTTTTAAATTATGAATAAACGAAATTAGCATAGTTAATTAAAGAGGTTTTATTTCAACAAAGTATAGTTTAACTTAACAAGAAACTCTTTAAAATATTACACATTATATTCGAAGTACATGTATTGGAACAGGAGAATCTTCGAGTTCCTGGTTTAATTCATGACAGAACACAACTATGACGTTTCAAAGCCAAGTCATCCTTAACTTTAGGCGTGACACTGAAGGCTGGAAGCGACTGTCTTCTCCGCTCCAAGCAGGCTGAAAGCTCTCCTGGTGCGTGTGCTTGGGCCAACAACTCGTTGAAAATTTCAAAAACGTTGGTAGTTGTCTTGGCAGATGCCTCTATGAATCCATTTTCCCAGTCCATTGTCACTACACTCTCGGCCAACTCCTTCCCGATCACCCTATTTTCTGCTAGGTCACACTTGTTACCAACCACTACAATGGGGGTGTTTGAAGGGCGAGTTTCGAGAAGAAGCTCCCTCTCTCGACGAACCTCTTCAAAAGATTCGGCGTCATCGATGGAATACACCAAGACAAAGGCATCACCAGTGCTCACAGCTAGTCTTTTCATCGCTGGAAATTCGTAGCTGCCACTGGTGTCAATAATATCTAGTGTTAAAACAAAATCATTCATGTCGAACTGGCTGCGGTGAAACTCCTCCACGGTGGCCTTGTGGTCAGTTGGAAAGGTTTCATACAAGAACTGCTGAACGATAGCAGTCTTCCCAACTCGAGGACCTCCAAGAAGAACCACTATGTAATGAGTTTTCATTGGCTCTGACTCCGAAAATGGCTTAATTTGAACATTTTCTCCAGACTCCATTTCTGTAAATATATTAATAATTTTACAGGCAGAGAGAGAAACATTAAAAACATGTCAGCGTAACGAGAAAATAAAATATTTCAACTTCCAAGTTTTACTGGCTTAGGCTTCTGTTTCCGAGGTCTTCATCAAAATTGAAAAGAAACCCTTTACTTTGTTTGTTTGTTTTTCTGTTGTTGATGAAAACAAATGATTAAGTTCAACAAATTATATTTTATATATTTTATTTCTAAAAACATCCTCCCCACCCAAACATTTTCGTCAGCAGATAGGTCCAAATAATTTCAAAATTAATAAAAGGTTTTATCTATCCTATGTATCTAGACGACACTTCACTTTGTCACTCTTTCTGACACTAGCACGTCGTGTGTACCACGACTTGTGCTTGTGTGTTGCTACATAATATGGCATTTTATCTAGACGTAGTAACTTTCTGACATAAGTAAGTCATATAGACTACGTGTTACTACACAACATGATATTCTATCTTGATGTAGCAACTTTCTGACACAACTAAGTCATGTAAACAATGTGTTATTGCAAAACATGACATCCTGTCTGGATGCTACATTTTTCTGACATACTTTTTAGTATATGAATAAACTCCCCATAGCACTGCTCGTTAACTGTATGTTCTTTTACAAAATGTTTCGTCTTATAAGTTTTCCTTACACTGAATATAACTGAAAAACTGTCAAATTCTGCTAGAAGGGTAAAGATACATTAGGACGATTTTAACATTGCAATAAGAGAAACAGAAAGTGTGTTACCGTAGAAGAATGGTGGCCGGGAAATATTGTATTACAAATGTAAACACATTTACTCAGAAACTAGAGATTTTTCAGTGTGAACAACAGGAATTCAGTCCCTGGTGAAGTAATTAGGTTTGATTCGAACCCTAGCTCGAGCCGGATTTAGATACTGGTTCATTTTAAGAGATAAAACTTTGAGAAAATTTATATTTGTTTGGAAACAAATATTGTAAATTAACAGAAGATAAAACGTAAATATGGCTGGAAACAAAGTCCGATAGTTTAGCATTACTCAAACTAAAAGTTTGTTAGATACAGCACAAGGATTAATAAAACTAACGCTATAATATCATGTCAAATGTTGTCGGTCTTGATTAGAGAAGTCTGCCATCTGTGTGGAACTAATGTTAGTTTCCTTAAGATTTACTCAACGTAAATCTGGAAAGTTTGTTTTAACGTTTTCCCATCGATTCACTGTGTTAGACGTTTCATAAAATTATCTATCAGTTGTAGTGTCTCTTGTTTAATAATGAGACCTGAAAATACATGTATAATAACCAGATCTGGAAATACATGAATAATAGCTAAACCTGTAAATACATGTATAATAACTAGATCTGGAAATACATGAGTAATAGCTAAACCTGGAAATACATGTGTAATAATTAGACCTGGAAATATATTTTTAATTACTAGACCTGGAAATACATGTTTAATAATTAGACCTGGAAATACACGTTTAATATAACTAGAGCTGGAAATACATGCTTAATAACTAGACCTGAAAATACATGTTTAATATAACTAGACCTGGAAATACGTTTAATATAACTGGACCTGGAAATACATGGTTAACTAAACCTGAAAATACGTTTTTAATTACCAGACCTGTAAATACATGTTTAATAACTAGACCTAGAAATACATGATTAATAACTAAACCTGGAAATACATTTTTAATAACTAGACCTGGAAATGCATGTTTAATAACTAGACCTGGAAATAGATGTGTAATAACTAGACCTGGAACAACATGTGTAAAAACTAGATCTGGAAATGCATGTTTAATAACTAAGCCTGTAAATAGACATTTTAAGGAATAAAATTGCTGGGATGACAAGACTGACTATTTATACGCACGAGCTCTTTCTATAGAAACAACAATGAAAATAGCTCAAAATGTTCTACATAGAAAGTTATTACCAAACAACTGTGTTTCAAGGAACAAATATCATTGGTTAACAGTTTGTTAATCAATCAATCAATCAATGTGTGTGTATATAAAGAGAATATTAATACTGAAAAGTTAAAAAAATAAAATCAAATCAAAAGGAACGACTGCGTTAAAAACAGCAGATCCAAACCTCTGACTAATGTTGGTTCTTATATTGTACTTACCTAACTATAATCATATGAATTTCATATATCTATGTATATACTTTACATCTAATAATAAGTACTTGTAAGTATGGAAACCACATTAAACACGTCACTATGATCTCCTAACTGGTCAGTTAGGGTGTTTTTTTTATGTTTCATTTTGTTCGAAACACTAGCTAGTCTAAATAACCTAATCTGCTAATAACAGTTAACGAAATCTAGAAATTAGAGAACAGAAGCTATGGGACTGACCAACCTCCAGACAAGATCGTAACACGAACATCACAGAGTCACATTTCCTCACAAGTTGTCGTTCAAAAGTTCCCTTGAATCAGGAGAGTGAACCCGAGGTCTTCTGGCCCTAGCCTCTGACATATATATGTACCTAGAGGCACGTACAAGACTCACAAACAGCTCTCTCGGAACTCTCGTGCGCACCAGATAAAACGGAGCAAGAAATTGAAATACTGTTGCTAAGCGACCAAAACCTCCCTTTCAGAGAGGCTGTTGGTTACGTAACTATTAGAGAAAATGTTGGAAGGAAGCTAAGGAATAGATTTATTGTTAACTTCATATCAAAACAAGCTATATACATCATTCTAATTTAATTATGTTGATTTAATAGATTGGTTTAATAAGGAATATATATTGTCCTAAAGAAAAGACATAGTATAGTTATAATGTAGTCTTTCACCAGTTAGGTGCAATTAGTCAGTCTACTAGGTAAAACATAGTCCTAAACCCACGTATTAAATTTTCAGTCGTAAGTCTCAAACATGAAGCGATTTAAGTGGAAACCAGTGTCTGAACACCCAGTTGATCTCGTTACTACCTTCATGTCCAAGTAGTAACCACTCCCTACCCTGAAGGTCCTCCCGTTACTTCACAGCTTGACTGAAAGCCAAACTTATGCGCTTGTTGTGATAATGCGAAATAAATTACGTCATAACTTTTATTCGACATTTATTGGACCTCGGAGAACGTAGTTGAGATTAAGGCTTCGCTTAGCTGTTGACACATGTGTAAAAAGTTAATTGGTTTGTTTGTTGTTGAATGTAATAAAATATAATCTATCTGTGCTTTCCCCACCGCGGGTATCGAAACACTTAACATCAAAAACCTTCAAATATACTGCCGAGCCACTGGAAAACAAATGAATTAGAAGACTATAACGGTGTGAGACCCCCCATCAACAATATAACGAGTGTCCTAGAGCTTTTAAGCAGTGGAGTATATAACATGCTATACAGAGGCTCAAAGAAATGTGATTTTTCTAGTTATATACGATAAAAGCTCTCTGTACTTGTCGAGAAAATAAAAACATAATTAGAAAAATGTTTTCAAAATTCCTCAGAACTGTAAGTGACCAACACAGAATCACTTTACATAATGGTACAAAACTCACGAGGAAACAAGCAGTTTCGGCTCTCCAAGAAATGAACACACAAGATTTAGGATTTGTATATATATTAGTAAAATATACATGAAACATGTTGGTTACAATATACTGACATTCAGTGGAGTATATTGTATTCTAAAGATGTTATTTACAATATACTGACATTCAGTGGAGTATATTGTATTCTAAAGATGTTATTTACAATATACTGACAGTAAGTGAAGTATATTGTATATTAAACATGTTGGTCACAGTGTACTGACAGTCAGTGAAGTATATTGTATATTAAACATGTTGGCTACAGTATACTGACAGTCAGTGAAGTATATTAAATATGTTAGTTACAATATACTGACAATCAGTGAAATATATTGTATATTTAAAATGTTAGTTACAATATATTAACAGTCAGTAAAGTATATTTTATATTAAAGGTGTTGGTTACAGTGTATTGACAGTCAGTTAAGTATATTGTATATTAAATATGTTGATAACAGTATACTGACAGTCAGTTAATAATATTTTATATTAAACATGTTGGTCATAGTGTACTTACTGTCAGTGAAGTATATTGTATATTAAACATGTTGGTCACAGTATAGTGACAGTCAGTGAAGTATATTCTATATTAAAGATGTCTGTTACAGTATACTGACAGTCAGTGGAATATATTGTATATTAAACATGTTGATCACAGTATACTGACAGTCAGCTAATAATATTTTATATTAAACATGTCGGTCACAGTGTACTGACAGTCAGTGAAGTATACTGTATATGAAACGTATTGGTCACTACTGTTAGTTACATTGGTCAAGATACAGTAACCAGTAGTCTTAGACGTACCATATCTAAGACAGTCTTGAGCAGTTACAAAACACAAAGGCTATGTAGCGGCATACTGACCAGTGTCCCTAATTAAGACAGTCTTGGGCAGTTACACTAAACAAAGGCTATGTAGCGGCATACTGACCAGTGTCCCTAATTAAGACAGTATTTTTAGAAACCTTCTGGGAGCTAGGTTAAAGCATTAGCTCTGAACAAGACAGGTAATAGTTTGTAAGCGTGCCATAATGCTGTTTCAAACGTTAAAAACTATTCAGTTCTATCTGCAGCAGCTGAAATGTCACGTGATGTGTGTCCAGAAAAAGAAAAGTTCTACTTCGGAAATCTGTGTTTTGTTTCGTTCTTTCTTGTTCTCTAGATGGCGTTGTTGTGTGTTATTTTCAATCTCAAACACGTTATAACATCACACTCAAATAATTTTTAATTATCTCACCAGGGTATAAAAGTCAACAATCTTTGAGTAAAGACAGATGAAAGTATGAATGTGTAATAATTAACTGCAAAGTTTGGTCAACATATGTTTTATTTCACATCTAAGGTGGACATTCAAGAAAAGTTTCATTGCTGTGGTTTATTTTATTGTTGTAAACACAAAGCTACAGAATGAACTATCTGCACTTTTTTCCGCTACAAATATGGAAATTCGAAATTTAGTGTCATAATCCTACAGGTTTGTCGTTGAGCCATTCGGAGTGGGGGGAGAGAAGTTCCCATCATGTTTAGTGAGAGACAGAATCTTGACTTATTTCACGACAAGTTATTTATTTATTGTCACGTGAAGGCTTTCTTTGCTTATACGTTCATGATGTTAGAAAAGCAGGTAAATTTCAGAAATCGTAATAGTAATCAACAAAAAAACAGATCACAAAGTTTTTGTTCATTTGTTTCAACGTTGTTACGCTTGAAACTACACAATGGAGTATCTGCGTCGGCTCTTCTCAGGCTCTTCTAAAACCCCAAATGTTAGCGCTATAAACTCTGAAGTTTACAGCTGAACAACTGCAGTTATACTCCGAGGTAAATAAGTTATATCAATAAAAGTGTGTTAGTTTAGTTTAACTATATTTGTAAATGGTTGATATACAGGGTATTCGGAAAGTCACTGTGCAGTTTTGTAATCATATTTTATTCAGTCTATTTCAAGCCAGCAACTGATAGCGGTGTTTATAAACAAAATAAGAAGGATCCAGGCCTGTATTGATGTCAATGAATTGTCATTCATATTTACCTCCTGTATTCTGTATTGAAACATGTCTGTTAATAAATATATAAGTGCACAGTGACTTTCCGAACACCCTGTATTACTGAACACAGATTCACACTCTGATCTACAGTGTAGGTGGTTGATGTATTACTGAATAAAGGTTTACACTCTGACCTACAGTGTAGGTGGTTGATGTATTACTGAACAAGGGTTCACACTCTAATCTACCATGTAAATGGTTGATATATGACTGATCACAGGTTCACACTCTGATCTACAATGTAAATTGTTAATGTATTGCTGAACAAAGGTTCACACTCTGACCTACAATGTAAGTGGTTGATGTGTTACTGAACATAGGTTCACACCCTGATCCACAATGGGCACCGTTATCCATTATATATTTGACAGGAAGAAAATATTAAATAATGGAAACAAACTATAGATTCGTTTATCATTGTTTTCATATTTGTTTGTTTGTTTTAGAACCAAGTTATTTTGAGCTTTTTGCTGTGTCCAGCGTGGAGAATCAAAATTCAAAATTCAGCGTTGTGAGTCCGTAACTTAAAGGTAACAACCTTTTAAGTTCTAGAAAATAACTGATACAATAACGTCTCATGTGCTAACTTGAAATTTACATCTCCTCATAAAAAATATTTACCCTTTCATATAGACAACTGAAATAATTAAAAATGAGGTCACAGCCAGATTTACTTTGGGTCATCACGTTAACATAGATATCATATGTGTAGTGTACATTTTAAACATAGATATCGTATGCGTAGTGTACACTTTAAAAAAAGCTCAAATATGCAGTACTGTGCACTTTAAACATAAATGTCATGTGTCTAGTGCGAACTTTATAAAAATGCCATATACGAAGTGTACGCTTTACAAAAAACTCATATATGCAGTAGTGTGCCCTTTAAATAAAGTTGATATATAGTTTTAAAAATCACTGTTTTAGAATTCACAATTTAGATAAATAGATAGATAATATTTGTTCCTCACAATGAATCACGCGGTGTCAGCATGCTTAGAGCGTGGGTTATGTTTGACATTACAAGAAGCTTGACTTGCAGAAATTCCCGGGCCTCGAATTATTTCTCAAAGATGTAACAGCAGGTTTTAGAAATAACATGAAATTAAGTGGCTAGACATCCATCTAGTAGAAGTCTGTTTCTTGGTGGAAACAGGTCTTTAGTTTTTAAAACACAAGGAAGAGGTCGTCGAACTGTTGAAGAATGAGACGATTCTATTAGCCTAAAATTATTCTATAAATGTATCAGCTCGAGATACATTTTATACTCTAGATGACAGGCAAATATTGTGAACTACAAAACAAATATAAAAAGGCATAGTAATTAAGTAGTAAGTTACTTCTCGTATGTGCAGAAATAAAATCTGAAAGTAATACAGTAGTACTTGAAATTAACATTGATTATAGCATACAATGTGAAGTGTGAAGTTCATTAAAAAGAAACACCACACAACGAACAGTTCTATAATGTACATTACATAATGTCTTCTATTATACCCATTAGTTTCTATAATAAGTAACATAAAGTTCTAGTGTGAGGTATATTAAACACATTAGTGTGTATAATTGTAACGTTAGATTCTATTGTGAGGTATGTTAAACACATTAGTTTGTATAATTGGTAACACAAGGTTCTAGTGTGAGGTTATTTAACACATTAGTTTGTATAATTGGTAACATAAGGTTCTAGTGTGAGGTATATTAAACACATTAGTTTGTACAATTGTAACATTAGGTTCTAATGTGAGGTATATTAAACACATTAGTTTGTACAATTGTAACATCAGGTTCTAGTGTGAGGTATATTAAACACATTAGTTTGTATAATTGATAACATAAGGTTCTAGTGTGAGGTATATTAAACACATTAGTGTGTATAATTGTAACGTCAGATTCCAGTGTAAGATATACTAAACACATTAGTTTGTATAATTGGTAACACAAGGTTCTAATGTGAGGTATGTTAAACACATTAGCTTGTATAATTGGTAACACAAGGTTCTAGTGTGAGGTATATTAAACACATTAGTTTCTATAATTGGTAACATAAGGTTCTAGTGTGAGGTATATTAAACACATTGGTTTATAGAATTGTAACGCCAGGTATAAGTTAACTCCACTGGTGTGTTTTTCTTCTATTTCATTTCACCAAAGTTATTTAATTAGTCAAGCATGTTATGAAATACTTCAACCCTTACTGTAATAACTAGAAACAGGAGAAACACACCAATATTCTTGTTTAATGAAGGATTATTTTTAACGGATAAAATGTATAGAGCAAAATATTACATGGATAAGCTGCTAACTTTGGAAATTCATACATTTATGTGGTTTGAGTTAGTTTTGTGAGTGAAAAGGAATCTTCTAGTTTCACATTGTGTGCGGAAGTCTGGTCTTCTTGGGTCAATAGAGTGTTATCGAGGCTTGAGAGATACTTAGGAAACACCTGTCGGTTATTTCTTGTACAATGATTAATTTCATCTTATATTAGATTAAATTTTAATCATTTTGTTTCCGAGGTTCGATTAAGACATGGTGTTAATCAACATTGGAAATTAAACGCAAACATTTGATGAACGTTGTTTATTATCTCGAACAAATTAATTTTTTATTAAAATAATGAAATTCTCAAACTTTCTGTTATATTTTAAGTCTTAAAAATCCTCAACAGTAGCATGCAACAGCAAAAACATAACTGAAACGATATTACTTCACATTTTTTATTGGAATCCCTTATAGGGTCTGGTCATGAAATAAAGAAAGGAGTAACATTAATATGAGTCTTAAGGTCCAACTATCAGGTCATCACATAATATCGTTTGTAACACTAAGATTTAATAGGAGAAAAAAGAAATGAAATAACAACCTTAATCAATTATGCATTTTCCATCACTTTCAATAACAGTCTGTCAACGTCTCAAAATTTTTCAGTAACACGCTTATAAAAATCAGATGGTTTTGAGACAATAAAAGGTACAAAGGCTATTTTTAACTCAATCATAGAAGTAACTGGTTTTCATTCAGATAATGATGTTTCACGCTTCTGAAAAGATAGTAATCTAAAAGAGCAAAATCTGTAGAATAAGGATGATGGGAAAGTTTTTCCCAGCCAAGCTCTTCAGTTTTTCTGGAAGTGATACTAGCAGTGTGAGGACATCCATTGTCATGGTGGAAAACAACTCCTTTTTGATTCAACAAAGCAGGTCTCTCTTCTTTTTTTAGTGCAGTATTCAGTTGATCCAGTTGCTGACAGTATCTCTCAGCACTCAAAGTGTATTACACCAATTTTATCCCACCAAAAACTAAGAAAAACCTTTTTAAAGTGCAGATTCGCTTTTGGCTGTGATGTAGCTGATTCTCCTGCACTAACCCACTATCGACAGCGCTTAACATTTTGATAGAATATTCGTTTTTTATCCCCAGTTACTAGACTGTTCAAAAACGGAACTTGTAGTCAACGAGAGTGAAGAGATGTGCAGATGTCTACTCATTCTCTCAGATTATTAGCTGACAACTCACGTAGTACCCATTTTTCCAACTTTGAAACTCTATCAAGTTGTTACAAATGTCGATGGACAGTGGGAGGAGATGAACTCAAGTTGTGGGCTAATTTCTCAACAGTTACAGCACAATCCTTCTCAAATGTTGTTAGAAGGGTCATTATCAAACTCAAGAGGGCGCCGAGGGCTAACTTCCTCTGTCATACTGCAGTCACCAGTTTTCAACTTATTGAACCATTTTTGACACTTTCTCACATTCAGGTTGTAATTACCGTACACCTCTTTAATGCTTCATGTAGCTTCAGTAGCACGTTTCTTTTTTCTGAATTCGTAAAACGTTACATGCACCTCTGATACCTCCATGAGAATTAGAGCTTTTAAAATAAATAAAATAAAAACGAGTAAAGTTTGTTGTTTTGTTTTTGGAATTTCGCACAAAGCTATTCGAGAGCTATCTGTGCTAGCCGCCCCTAATTTAGCAGTGTAAGACTAGAGGGAAGGCAGCTAGTCATCACCACCCACCGCCAACTCTTGAGCTACTCTTGTACCAACAAATAGCGGGATAGACCGTCACATTATAACGCCCACACGGCTGGGAGGGCGAGCATGTTTAGCGCGACGCGAGCACGAACCCGCGACCATCGGATTACGAGTCGCACGCCTTAACACGCTTGGCCATGTCGGGCAGCAAAGCCATAGAAAAAAAAGCCGAGACAGAATCGTTGAATGGTTAAAACATATATTCTAAATCGCGTACGACCTCGTGAAGCACGTTGACAAAAATATTGGTGGAAGGAACATTGTCGAAGCGGTTCTATAAACGATTTCAAGAAAAACGTGTATTAAAGTGAAAGAAATGAACTAGCTTACTCTTGATACTATCAAGTCATCCCATATAACTTACATGACTTTGAGGATTACTTCATTTAGCCAAGAAACATGCATTTAAACTTATCCTATTTCAAAAAACGACATTAATTATGGGATGGCCTGATAATTTTAATATCATTTACTGAACTAATGAAACAGTTCACTGCTAATATTAGTTTTTTATTGTTGTAATAAATCCTGTTCTACCTGCTCTTTGCTTACCATGTCTAAAGTACGACTTATAGCGGATCTCTCACGGGATGGTCCTGAATCTTCAAGTTATTTCATATTCATTTGTTTTCTGAATGTATCAATAATATTTGTCTGAAAGGGTTGTTACATATCCTTCCCAAAAATCATCCAAGGACCAAAAAATAATACTTATTATAATCATTATTAATTACACAACTTAGTGCTATTCAGATTTGAAGTACCATATTATTAATTACACACTTCAGGGCTATTCCAGTTTTAGTATCATATTATTAATTACACACTTTAGTACTATTTTAGTTTTTGTACCATGTTATTTATTACACATCTCAATACTATTCGTGATTTTGTAACATATTACTTATGGCATATTTTATCATTATTCAAGTTATTCAGCTGGTATTCAGCTATACCAGGTAGTTGGATTATCAGAATGTTCTTAGACAGTAGGATAAACAGGCGGGTTTACTCAAGATGTGTAAACTGGCAGAATAAAGTAAGAGTTGAAACATTAAGTTGTATAAACTGTAAACGCATCTCTTTGTATCCTGTTGTTTGTTATTAAGTACAACAAAGAAATATATCTCTGGTCTCCTCATCACAGGTATCGAAACCCGGTTTATAGCAATATAAGTCCACAGAAAAACCGATGTAATACTGGAGAGGGGGAGGCTTTCTTTATCATAACAGAGACTGTGTTAAACAGTTAAATCTAAATATGATGAAACAAAACAAAACTGACCAACTGACCGATCCGCTACATTTAGATAGAGATAAACTAACTCAATGTAACCTTCTTCCTTGGCCAACTAGATTCAGGAAATTTAAACACAGTAACACTACATTATACAACAGAACACAGAACAGACATCAAAGTGTTAGAGCCACCAGTACAGGAAACTCAAGACATATCGAAGTATAATTACTCTTACAATGAACGTACATTCCTAAACATTTGTTAAATGAGATGATGAGAAAGTATCCGCTTCCTATAACTAAGATTAGATAAATGAGAACCTAACGTGTGTATAACAAGCAGTTAAAGTAACATAAACACGGTGGTAGTCTTCACTGCATTACTTAGTTATGATACAGTGAAAACATTTCTACAGGCTCACTGCGAATAAATATTTAAATGAAACATCAGATTATCCATAACCAAAATCACAAACTCATGCGTCAATCAAAATCATATTCACTAAAAAGGCCTATTACAAATAAGGCCTCAGTTAAAACAGTAAATTTAACAGTTAGTACTTTCTCAAAATACATTTACAGCTCACAGTCTCGCATATTATAAAGTCCATGATAGTAGAACACCCTAGTTATTATAGCAACATAATTTAACAGATTGACCCAACTAACTATCCTCTTGTAACCTGTTTTGTTTGTTTGTTGTTTAATTTCGCGCAAAGCTACACGAAGTCTATCTGCACAAGCCGTTCCTAATTTTGCAGTGTAAATCTAGAGGGAAGGCAGCTAGTTATTACCACCCACCGCCAACTCTTGGACTACTCTTTTACCAACGAATAGTGGGATTGCCGACACATTAAAACACCCCCACGGCTAAAAGGGCGAGGATGTTTCGTGCGATGGGGATTCGAACTGCGACTCTCAGATTATGAGTCGAGCTTCTTAACCACCTGGCCATAAGCAGATAACAACATTCTCTCAGGTTAACCTGAAGATGACCTAAAAAGGTTGAAACGTTGTTCTCTGCTTATCAATAAAAGTATTAATGCCCATATCAGCCGTTCTGAGACACATAACGCCGACATAGCAGTTAAAAAGAACGTTCTAAAGATTTTTAACTCTGTAAATCAAAACAAAAAGTTTTAAATAACATGTTTGTCCTTCTAAAATTATTTACTCTTTTAGTTTCTTTTAACTTTGAAAACTAAAACAAAATTTTAAAGATAATTTACTCTGAAAGGGTAAAATATAAAAATACTAACTATTTTCAATTTCCACACAATCACGCCACCTTACGCTGCTGTGTTTTGATTGTCAACACTCCAGAATGCTACATCGTGTAATTGGGTCGATAAAAAAGTGAGTATCACCAAGTTTACCATTAACCACTCAGCTCTAACTTCTCGATTGGTTCATTTAATCCGAGTCAATAATAAACTCGGTGTCGACGAGTTCGTTGCACTTTTTTCTCGAAACTTCTAGATCGTCAGCTGTCATTCTTCATTCACAGCCAAGGAAGAAGCTACGCTCTCGTGATCAGCTCGGTGAAATCGACGTCACATAAATTTCTCTCTTCTGGATGCCTGTATCTAATCCCCTCAGCACAATAATCTAGCTCATGCTCTACGACTAATAAGTAACGTAGTTGTGGCATATTCATGTGCGCTACAGTATGTAATATATCATATAACAACTAATTTATTTTAGTTAGTTGGATTAACGAAATTACACTTAATAAAATAACCTTTTGTATGTGCAGAGAAAACAATAAGTGAAAATACTCCGTGGTATCGGGATTTGAACACAAGACCTCTACCTAACAAGTCCAAACTTTTATCATTGTTCATTTAAAAGAATAAACTGTCTTTGTCAATGCTGAACAATAAATTATAAGTATTAATACTACACGATATTGTTGTGGGGAATTACTGGGGTGGTCTACCCCCCAACCGTATTATACAAAACTGTCATTTAATTATTCCTCCCGATGTCTCCAGGTAAGTCTAAGGCTTAAAACTTTAAAAATCTGGTTTCGATACCTACGGCTGGACATGATACAGTATAACCGCCGCTACCAACAAAGAAAAAGATACTTTCTAATATAAACT
Source organism: Tachypleus tridentatus (assembly GCF_004210375.1). Classification (NCBI taxonomy): domain Eukaryota; kingdom Metazoa; phylum Arthropoda; class Merostomata; order Xiphosura; family Limulidae; genus Tachypleus; species Tachypleus tridentatus. Next base: position 66,655,144 of record NC_134833.1, on the reverse strand, counting down.
TTTTATGCGAGAAATCCAATAAGCGAAGATAAACTCTGAGACCCGGAGTTCAACGCTCCATACTCTTTTACTAAGCTGTCTGAAAGTAAAAGATAGTTCATGATCGACAGTAATACTTGTTACTACTAGTCTGATTATCACGCGACATTATAGCAACAGTATTTATTTACTTTTAGAAAAAGATTGGTACGTTTAACCATATACATTTATTCCTTGTTAGTAATGATTGGGTTGTATACCAATAGATGACGCCACATCATGGTTTAACTTGGTCTTGGTCTAACAAAGTCGAATGCCGAGACTACGTTTGGGGGCTTGTTTGTTTGTTTGTTTTTTTTAATTTCACGCAAAGCTACACGAGAGCTATCTGCGCTAGCCGTCCCTAATTTAGCAGTGTAAAACTAGAGGGAAGGCAGCTAGTCATCACCACCCACAGTTAATTCATGGGCTACTCTTTTACCAACGAATAATGGGATTGCCGATACATTATAACGCCCCCACGGCTGAAAGGGAGAGCATGTTTGGTGCGACGGAGACTCAAACCCTCAACCCTCGGATTACGAGTCGAGTGTCTTAACCACCTGGCCATGCCGGGCCCTTACTTATTGTTAAGCGAAAAGCTACACATTAGACTATCAGTTTTGCACTCTCTACAGATGTTTAAATCTCCTATTTCTCCATATCAGTGTGTTAGCATGATGTACACATACACATGCATCCTAGTAAGTGAATTAAATAACTAATTTCGATAAAATAAGAGAACGAATATCATGCTAGGTCAACCAGAATGCTGATCAGTTAGGTCAAATGAGAGGTCAGTGACTGGTAGTTGCCGACAGGTCAAATAAACGAATAAATAAAACAGTGATACACTGCTACAATCTAGTTCTAGATTCTAGGGCTACATTTAAGTGTCATGTCGAGGTATTTTACTTACACTCCACCATCGTATATACGGTTAGTACGGTGTAAAAAACTGCTAGGAGTGCACCAGCAGAATGTGCAAATCCAGATATTCAGCCCGGTATTGGCACGTGCTAAGCTTCGTTGTACAATTAAGATGGAGATTTCAACGACAGCTACCTTGCGCTCAAAACTCGAACTTTTGCCTTGTCTCTCGATAAACTGACGTCATAGTTTTTGTGAGGGGACAACATTTTACTGATTTGTTTCTTGGAAGCTTTAGTTTTCTTTTTTCTAAATACACTTCCAATTTTTAATCTCCCACGATGAAAAATATCCGGCAACTGTTTGTTCAATTCTAGAGACACTGAATATTATATGTACATTAAGTAAACCTGTGTAATTTCCTTTGTTTTATTGTTTGTTTATTTTCTATTAACTATCTGAATTCTACTTTAAAATTCAATTAAGATATTTTATTTTATAATTAAATAGTTTTTATATTATAATTTGTGTAAAGGGTTTAGTTTGCATTTTTTTATTTTTGCTTTTTTTGAGCCTACATAAAAACAGCGTTTGATTGGAATGCGTTTTTACATTAAACTTTTTATTAGAGAGGTTTTTAATATTAATAATCCCATTTAATTTGTTTTTAATCATATTAATAATTTGTTAAAGTGTTTCGATTGTTTTGGGCTTCCAGACTCATTAGAAATGGTTTGTTAGATTTGTATTTTGATGGGTAATATAAAGATATTTTATGTTACAAACAATTTACAATTCAAATATTTGTGTTTTGATTTTTCACATAAAAAAGTTTCTAATTCAATTTGAAATTTCTTTCAAACATATAAATATATATCTTTATTGTGAGAGCCCGGCATGGCCAGGTGATTAAGGCGCTCGATCCGTATTCTGAAAGTCGCGGGTTTGAATTCCTGTCACCCCAAATATGCTCGCCCTTTTAGCCGTGAGTGCGTTATAATGTGACGGTCAATCCTACTATGCATTGGTAAAAGAGTAACCCAAGAGTTGGCGGTGGGTGGTGATGACTAGCTGCCTTCACTTTAGTCTTACACTGCTAAATTAGGGATGGCTAGCGCAGATGGCCCTCGTGTAGCTTTGTGCGAAATTCAAAAACAAACAAACGTTTTATTGTGAGTAGAAATGATTTAAATAGTTTCTTATACAAATGTTTCTTAAGGATTTTCTTTGTCGGGAGTGGAATATTATTTCTGTATTATGTAGACAAGTTTTGTTGGTTTCCTACTTAAAACTCTTTTAAAAGAGGGTTGCTTTCAGTTTTCTCTGATTGGTATTATTTATACAGCTGAGTATATATTATACACGTTCATTTTCAACATTTCTTGATTTGAAACGATCGACAGTTACGTGTTTCCCAACTCTAGGTTTCCCTTCTCTGTGTTTAGACTGTGCAGTTTATTTCGTTATATTGATTTAGTTTATCTGTTTCTTTGCCATATTTACGAGTGTTCTAACTACCTCTCGACTGGTACACAAGATTTAACTTTACGTATTGCTTCCTGTTTGCTGCTCCATGAAGTTTATTAGGTGACAAGAGTTGGATAAAATTGAAGTTACTGAGTTATTTATTATTTTGTACCTTCATAAACATTTGTTCTAGGGCAGTACTATTAGTAGTCGACCATACACCCAACAGTTAGAGTTTATCTCAGATGTCAGACTCTACTAAAGCTCCAGTACTTATAGCTAGCAACTAGTTTGTGTTACGTAAAGAAAGTCTGTTCTATTATTCTTTTATCGTTGTTGTTATCAGCAGTGTTGGTACAAATGTTTAATATATCAAATTTGATCATTGTTATTCTTTTATTACTGAATTATTAGATAAACGTATTTAAGACTAGCCTAAAATAGGCTAGTTGGTCGTGAAATATTGGAATTTTCCAAATATTTTCATTTTAACACTCGCTTTTTCTCGTGAACGTTTTGATTTTGTTTTGTTGTGAAGTGTAAGTTTATGATTTTTTCTGTAGTTTTATATTTGTTATTGTAATTGGATATTATATTTTATCGTTTATTAAATTTTGTGTTTGTACTTTTTTAAGGTTTTTCTTGTATATGAAGATATGTTTTTTATAATATTTGATTTTGTGGTTTGTTTATTTTAAAGTATTGTTTTACATTGGTCTGTATTTTCAAGATTTAGTAGGTATTCTCGTAGTTTCTTTTCTTTTAAATATATTTTGTTTCAGGTTTGGTTTAATTATGTGTTGTTCGATTTAAATAGGTTGTACGTGTCACTTAGGACGTGCACGTGAGTCTTAGGTTCGAATGATCGTTTGGTGCTTCAGCAGGTAATGCGCTCTGCGATGTTTGCATCCAGGTTGCTATTTTCGTGCCATTTCTTTCGATCACGTTGTAATTACTTAAATACGTACATTCTTCTGATTCTAAATCTTGTAGAGACCTAGTCATACGGAAATTGTCATTATTCCTTTAACACTGAGAGATGCTGACATATAGTTGTTTTCTGTCAGCTTTCATTAACATAAAAGATTAATTTTGTTTTACTTACATTGGTTTATTTTGTTGGGATACATTCTTTTGAAAGAGTCAGCAACTGCCACGTCCCTGCTGGCTGAGTGGGTGATGTCTGTATGTTACAGTCAATGAACACTGTGAGAATATTACCAGTCACGTGGCGACGCTATCGTAACACGAAAAAAATCAGTTTTCTTGTATTGGTACAGAGTCTTGTTTTCACACGACTCTACTTTGTTTTAATTAACAAAAATCTGTTCTGGGAGAAACAGAGCCACTAGTTCACATATTCATCCAATAGAGGCGACTGTTTACTTTTCAATGCAAAGTACACATACATCCGTTGTTTTTTATTATTTGTGTTTTAATAAAGATTTTTTCTACACTTAACAACACACGTGCCCAATCTGTTCACTTCTCACTGCCTAAAACTCGGTCAAGTTTTCAAACTCAAATTACATTCAAGCTTCCTGTTCAAGCCTGCTGTTATTAATTGTACCTATCTAATAGTTACAGAAATTCGTTCACGTGAGAATATCATGATAGCCCACGTAGACCTATGGTTAACATGGCCTGTCTTTTACCACTAAACTACCCAAAAGCATCTCTGGCTAATACAGCCTGTCCTCTAGCACTAAGTTCAAGAGCACAAGCTGTCACTACCAGTGTTCACTCTTGTGTTGTGATCAGGAGATTAGAAGCTCATTCACCTCCACCCAATCAAATTAAATAAAGTATATTACATTATTGTGTTTAGTTATTACTATTTTATATATCTCATTCAGAACTGGTGAAAGAACTGCTTCTAATGTAAATGTTTTTAATCAAAAAATCGATTAGTGAAAAGAGACTAGGACCAGGGCCTGAACCCAGGATCTCTGGCTAACAGAGCCAATGCTCTACCACTGATCAATTAGAAAGTATAAGCTGCCCCAGTAACTGTTCACTCATGAGGCTTTTAGTACAAGTACGACATCATATTATCTTATGTGTTTATCGTGTCATAACAGTCGTAGATCTAGGTAAGGTGACACAGACGTAAGCAAAACCAAAGCTATGTTGTAAGAAAGAATGGCAAAGAAAACTCAGATAATAACATAATTTGCAATTGCTATATAAGTCAAATGTGTGAAAATGAGGGCGCTGCAACACCCTCAGTTCCGACGCCTCCTTATTCATTAAGCATGAGAAGACTGGTGAGTATCTCGACAAATACGTGGTCTGATATCCATACACTTAGTATACTCAGTACAAAACATGTACACCTAATGATATACCCAGTACAAAACTTGAACGCATAATGATATACTCAGTACAACATGTGTACACATAATGATATATCCAGTACAAAACGTGTACACATAATGATAATGATATACACGGTGATGTGTGCTCTGCCCACCACGAGTATTAAAACCTGGTTTTTAACGTTACAAGCCTACAGCCTTACCACGGAACACGTTTCTAAACCTTTTTCTTTTGGATCATCAAATTTTACAAACAAAAATTTAACATTCTCGCTCATTCAGTTAGAATTAAGTAATCTCCATTGTTGTCAATTGAAATTTATATGAAATTATAAAATATAATTTTTTTTAATTTTTGTTCAACCTGTATTTGAAAAATTACCCCAAGAGATGGCGCTAAAATAGACTACTTTAACTTGAGTGTGTGTTTGAGTGCAAAGCAAAGCCACATCAGGTTATATGCTAAACCCACTGAGGGGAATCGAACGCCTGATTTTAGCGTTGTAAATCCGTAGACTTACCACTGTACTAGCAGGGGTTTTAACTTGAAAAAAAATATGTTTGTTAAATTTCTTGCCAATTTACTTGCGCTAATAATCGTTTGTAACTTTGCAGTGATATATTGAAATTGATAGCTCTGAGGCTATTTTGTCATCAACAGCTGAAATAGGGAACCTATTTGAATCTACGACCCACAGATTGCGAACCAAGCACTATAACCGGTTTGGCTTGATTTGGTTTGAATTTCGCGCATAGCTCGAGGGCTATCTTCGCTAGCAGTCCCTAATTTAGCAGTGTAAGACTAGAACTACAACCAGAAAACCATGATAAGACTTAGGAATGTAATATATTAAATGTTACGTTGATAACGATCACAGAATATCATCCTAACAAGACTTTCGTTGGTAGGTCTAATTCAGTCAAACAAATCGTTGTGTTCAAAATTGAAATTTAACAAACGATACGAGAGCTTTTAGTGGTTATTGTCTATAATCGTGTTTATTTAACTTTTATAATGACACCTCCTGAGGAGTCGGCGTTAATTTTGCAGTCGTACAACGCAAAAATCCGGAATTTGATTCCCCGCAGTAAAAAGAATGCAGCTTCCGACTAAAAACACAAACAACGTAAGAACGACCTTGTCATGGACCTAAAGCTTAGTTTCATGTCAATCATAATGACCATATGCTTTATTATGACGTCATTACGTTATGTAAGATGTTCGATCCTTTCAGTTATTTCAGTGGAAGTCATGTAAATCTTTCATAGATTATTTTGACAGTGCATGAGATAATAATAAAAGAAGGTCACGCGACATTTACCTAATATAGGTGTTTTAAGGTATTTTTGTTACATTCAGTCGAAACTAATAAAATACATTCTTAAATTATTCAAAAGTTTGAGAACAAATCGAAAAAGTCATTATGAGTCACTATCAAATAAAAAGAAAACTACCTCTGACGATCAGGTCCAAGAGAGATCAAAATATATTTGACTGATCTTTCTTTGTGTTTTATCAGTGATTTCTAGAACAAAGAGGTGAGTACGTTATATTAAAACTATTTTGAATATGCAAACCAGCAATCACGTACAGTCACATCCAATGTAAAATTGCGGTGGCATGTCATGTATCAGAACTATAATTTGACTTTGTCTGGTGTTTGGTAAATAATGTCATGCCACCGAAAATTAAACGTTTGTTGGAATGGTGTGTAACTATGCTTTTAGAAGAAGAATAGTTTTACATTTAGATCATAAAGATTTATCCAGTTCCGTCTTCTAACAAATCCTGCAGAGGTAAAGTGAATATTCTAGAACTATCCTCAGTACATGAAAACAGATTGATACTTAAGAGTCCATATTCACTCAATAGACAGATGACGTAGAGTAGTAATGGTGTGCAGATTATTATGACACCTTATCGAGGCGGTTCAGTGTCAAACAACATTCCCACAGTAGGCCGTACAATACGTCTTCAAACAGTTTAACCTGTTTGTGATGACGAATAACTGTATAATACATCTTCAAACAGTTTAACCTGTTATATAATGATGTAGAACCGCACAATAAATTTCAAACAGATCAACCTATTATATGATGATGTAAAACCGTGCAATACATCTTCGAATGGTTCAACCTGTTATATGATGATATAGAACCGTACAATACATCTTCAAACAGTTCAACTTGTTATATAATGATGTAGAACCGAACAATACATCTTCAAACAGTTTAACCTGTTATATGATACATATAACCGTACAATACATCTTTGAACAGTTTAATCTTTTATATAAGGATGTAGAACCGTACAATACATCTTCAAACAGTTCAACTTGTTATATAATGATGTAGAACCGAACAATACGTCTTCAAACAGTTTAACCTGTTTGTGATGACGAATAACTGTATAATACATCTTCAAACAGTTTAACCTGTTATATAATGATGTAGAACCGCACAATAAATTTCAAACAGATCAACCTATTATATGATGATGTAAAACCGTGCAATACATCTTCGAATGGTTCAATCTGTTATATGATGATATAGAACCGTACAATACATCTTCAAACAGTTCAACTTGTTATATAATGATGTAGAACCGAACAATACATCTTCAAACAGTTTAACCTGTTATATGATACATATAACCGTACAATACATCTTTGAACAGTTTAATCTTTTATATAAGGATGTAGAACCGTACAATACATCTTCAAACAGTTCAACTTGTTATATAATGATGTAGAACCGAACAATACGTCTTCAAACAGTTTAACCTGTTTGTGATGACGAATAACTGCATAATACATCTTCAAACAGTTTAACCTGTTATATAATGATGTAGAACCGTGCAATACATCTTCGAATGGTTCAACCTGTTATATGATGATATAGAACCGTACAATACATCTTCAAACAGTTTAACCTGTTTGTGATGACGAATAACTGTATAATACATCTTCAAACAGTTCAACTTGTTATATAATGATGTAGAACCGAACAATACATCTTCAAACAGTTTAACCTGTTATATAATGATGTAGAACCGAACAATACATCTTCAAACAGTTTAACCTGCTATATGATACATATAACCGTACAATACATCTTTGAACAGTTTAATCTTTTATATAAGGATGTAGAACCGTACAATACATCTTCAAACAGTTCAACTTGTTATATAATGATGTAGAACCGAACAATACGTCTTCAAACAGTTTAACCTGTTATATGATACATATAACCGTACAATACATCTTTGAACAGTTTAATCTTTTATATAAGGATGTAGAACTGTACAATACATCTTCAAACAGTTCAACTTGTTATATAATGATGTAGAACCGAACAATACGTCTTCAAACAGTTTAACCTGTTTGTGATGACGAATAACTGTATAATACATCTTCAAACAGTTTAACCTGTTATATAATGATGTAGAACCGCACAATAAATTTCAAACAGATCAACCTATTATATGATGATGTAAAACCGTGCAATACATCTTCGAATGGTTCAACCTGTTATATGATGATATAGAACCGTACAATACATCTTCAAACAGTTTAGCCTGTTATATGATACATATAACCGTACAATACATCTTTGAACAGTTTAATCTTTTATATAAGGATGTAGAACCGTACAGTACATTTTCAAACAGTTCAACCTGTTATATAATGATGTAGAACCGTACATTACATTTTCAAACAGTTTAACCTGTTATATGATACGTATAACCGTACAATACATCTTTAAACAGTTTAACCTGTTATATAATGATGTAGAACCGTACAATACAGTTTGAACCAGTTCAACCTGTTATATGATGAGGTAGAACCGTACAATACATCTTCAAACAGTTTAACCTTTTGTACAATGATGTCGAACCGTACAATACATTTTCAAACAGTTTAACCTGTTATATGATACGTATAACCGTACAATACATCTTTAAACAGTTTAACCTGTTATATAATGATGTAGAACCGTACAATACAGTTTGAACCAGTTCAACCTGTTATATGATGAGGTAGAACCGTATAATACATCTTCAAACAGTTTAAACTTTTGTACAATGATGTCGAACCGTACAATACATCTTCAAACAGGTTATTCTTCAGCCTATTACGATTTTCTTAGACTGTAACTAAATATATAAAATTAGGCTTAAAAATTCAAAAGATAAATAATTGTTTTAAATTTCTATTAACCGAATGTCTTAAAAAAGGAAACTTTTATTTTATATTAAAATGTTATGTGAGTTTTAAACCATTTAGTAATAGTCTTTTATTAAAAGAACATTTAAAACTTAATTAACAAGTTAATATTCTAGAACATTTAAAAACAGTTGTAATGTTGCTATGCGATTTATCCTAGAATAAAAGTGGAAACAGGCACATATTGTACAGTTCAGTAAAATTTTATTATCACTAAAAAAAACGTATCACCAGATTAGACCCCTAAAGAACAAGACTTAATGTAACAATTATGCTCGTGTTTAGACCAATGAGAGAAATCGAGCTTTGTCATTGGTGCGCCCAACGTTTTCTGTCCTCGCTTATCCCTACCTGATGCAATACCAAACTCTGACGTCTGAGAGAGCGGACTTGTTTATTTGGAACACTGTACTTCGGTCAAATACGCTGATCTACGCTTAAAAACCAAGCCGGTTACAAAAGTTTGTCTTATTTAGTTCTGTTCTCTATCTCGTACGTATCACTTCTGTGTCTCTGTTTAGTCTTTTTATAACCATGGAGTCTTTCCACCACCACCACCACCATCATCACTGTTGAGATATTACCTTTTCACACAGTTACATGTATAGAAGAGGCCAAGAACGTTTTATTCCCCATTCTTTCTGTGTAACGTTGCAAAAGCAGCAGATGAAACCTGTTCTATTAGTGGACTTAAAATCGAGTACTTACTTTCCCTGTTGGCAGCAAAAAGAAACAAGATTTTCACAAGATCCTCCCAGATGGAGCTGACAAATGGATATTTAGGTACCGTACCACAAGGTGGAGCCACTAGTGCTCTCTCAAAATGTGAGTATATTTTTAATAGTTTTATATTATCTTAAATCAATACGATGATCGAAACAAAAAAATAAACTACAACAACAGCTTGTTATTCATGCAATGAAATCTTTATAATTTATTTATAAAATATTTGTTTTTATTCTAATTTTTGAGCTAAGTTTTAAGTTCGTTGACGCCCTAGCAGTAATTTCACTTTCACAATTTCACCCACAAAAGTGCAACTTCTGACACTATCCAATCTTAAATACTATACTTCCTAGTTGTACTTACATTACAGAAATATCATTAACTCTTCTTTCACCAATTTTCACCAATGTTGTCATGTTAATATCTTTGTTAACGCTCTTTTTATTTTTCATTACTTGAAGAACGTGAGGCGAAATATATGAAGTAGACATCCATCTTGAAGCGTAATATCACATATTGATTTATTGAACGATAAAGTTACAACCTCCAGTTCTAGTGTTCACATCATTGGTTCTGTTTGTTTGTTACAAATTTCGCGCAAAGCTATACGAGGGCTATTTGCGCTAGCCGTCCCTAATTTAGCAGTGTAAGATTAGAGGGAAGGTAGCTAGTCATTATCACCCACCGCCACCTCTTGGGCTATTCTTTTACCAACGAATAGTGGGCTTGACCGTTACATTATAACGCCTTTACGGCTGAAAGGGCGAGCATGTGTGGTGTGACGGGGATTCCAACCTACGACCCTCGGATTACGAGCAGAGTGCCTTCACCACCTGGTCATGCCGGTGTAACGATTTCAAATTACCCCCGTTTTCAAGTTACCCCCTGGTAATATGAAATCGTTTTCAGAGTACCGGGGGAGTAACATGAAATCGATTTTAAATTACCCCCCTTGATTTCAAATTACCTCCTCTTCTAACGCCAAAATGACAAACATAATGATTGCTTTTAATATTTGTAGTGCGTGTGGAGTACGTATGTAAGTACATGATAATAGGCAAAAGGCAAAAAAAAACAAAAAAACAGACGGGGTTTACATAAAATAAAGAGTACATATGTTAAGTATTCGGGGGGGGAGAGTAGGTGAAAATACGTTTTTTACAAATAAATAACAAAGTCTTTTTCTTGAACAGCGATTTTATTTGGTCAAATCTGACACTGACACTTTTTACACCTTTGAACACTCTTTGTTCCTTTCAACGTCGATATATATACAATCGATCACAAAACATCACCTGCTCGCGGTCAAAAATAACTATTACTTCCGCCAAATCTATTTTATTTCTTTTATTAAAATTGATGATTTATATAAGATAAAAGGTATTTTAAGGGCTCGCTCTCGCCAGACCACAAGGTCTACATACAGTCTTCATTCAATATACTGTAATTTATACATATTAATTTTTATACTTCTTTATGCGCACTGAAATAAAAATGAGTGATTGATAGCATGGGATATAAAACATAATATATATTTGAATTTTTACATTATTATTAATGTGTTAATTTCATTTACACACACTGAGTGCGATAAAAACGTCTAGCATCTTAACAAACCGTTAAAACGAGTCTATCGGGAAGGGGGTAGTTTGAAATCAAGGGGGTTAAGATGAAATCGATTTCAGACTACCCCCGGGGGTAACCTGAAATCGATTTTGTTCTATCCCCCCCCAGTAATAAGAAAACGAATTCAAATTACCGGAGGGTAACATTTACAGGGGGTAGTTTGAAATCGTTTCACCGGGCCTATTGGTTCTGTTTCCCATGTGAGTTACCAATATTTTAAATTACACTTTATGGAACGAAAGTTTTAAAAACCAGTCCGGCCTACATCTAATTCAAAGACTTTCTTCCTGAAACATTTGTGTAACAGCAGTAAAGTAGTCCCTGTTCTTTCTTGTACATGTGTGTATCAACAATAAAGTAGTCCCTGAACTTCCTAATAAATTTGTGTAAGAACAATAAAGTAATCCCTGTTCTTCCTGATACATTTGTGTAATAACAATAAAGTAGTCCCTTTACTTCCTGAAACATTTGTACAACAACAGTAAAGTAGTCCGTTGAATCAGCCGTGAGTTTACGGACTTACAGCGCGGCGATCAGAGTGCAGATAACCCCTTATATAGATTTATACTAAGGGAATAACAACAATAAAGTATATTCCCAAAGATCACAGTAGCCTGTAATGTACGAACTTATAAAACAGTTGTTTCAACGGTACGCTGTTTTGAGTGTAACTGTGATAAATGTGTTGTAGTGTTATTGTCTTTAAATAAAACTCAACCATATCTGTACTTCTTTTATCAGGTTAGAATTTCCCGTTTCCCTGATTGTTACATATTCTACAACACCGCCGTCAGCTTTTGAAGTCCAGGTCACCATGGTAACTACGCTGTGAATTAAATATGGACAGCTACCAAACTTTATATAGAATCGGTGATTCCCAACGTCGAAGGTGCAGCCGTTTTTCATTTAACGCACCCATGCAAGTGGAAGAAAGTAGTAATCCACCCACCAGTCTTCAGGAATTGTTAGTTAATAGAGACGATCTTAAACCTAACAGTGTCTTTCATCGTCAGCCAGAGAATGATGTTGGCATACCAACACCAGATGAAATGACCTCAAAGAGTGAGTACAGCTGGATTATATCATCTATACGATGGTATACACTAAAACCTAAACCATATGATCTACACGGTGGTATACACTGAAACCTGGACCGTATCATTTACACGATGGTATACACTGAAACTTAAACCATATCATCTACACGGTGGTATACACTGAAACTTGGAAAGACGTTAAAACTTCCGTTACTGACTAACTGTAAACTTTTTGACAATGAAATGTTTTATCTTCCTTTCGGTTTACAATGAATTCAGTAAGCTTAATTTAAAAGACACATTACAGACATTTTAGTAAATGTTTTGATTAAATCATTTATTTAATATATTTTTAGTGGTTTCTTATTCTGCGTTTATTAAATCAGGTTTCTGTAAATACTAAAGTTTTAAGGCTACAGTCAAGGAAAGCAGGTTATTAGTTTTGGAGAAATATTGAAAAGAAAACCATTAATTTAAACACATCTATTTACTTAATCTGTGGTCTGTAGTTCTGACGTTCAACGGAATGTACAACACAGAGGGTTGATTATGCCATATATAGAACATGCAGATAAGTAGTTCATAATAAAAACTTATGGATATTAGGTCGTGGTAGAACAGTATGTATCAGAACTACACTTTGACAATCTTTGATAATGGGTAGGTAGTCCAATGCTACCGAAATATGATTGCTTTTGGGAAGGGTATACAAATCTCTTTCCATTGTAAAATATTCGTAAGCTCAGATCACTAAAATGTATTCAAACAAGTGATCGAAAATATTTAAGATATCCCTTGTACTTAATGACATTGAAAAATAAAGGATCGACTTGAGTCAACAGGACCATGCAGAAAGAGACCTACAACAAGTCGAACCCACTCATGTTGAGCTTCTTTAGCAGGTAACAATTCACAAACGTCAGTGACAACAGTCGATTACTTGTTTAAGCAAAAGTATGCAACATAATCAAGGCGGAACTCTGTGTACACAAATTGCTTCCACAACGAGTTCATCATGCATTTCAAGTACCTGAAAAATAAATTGGGTTTTCATGGAATACCACACAAAAACATACAAGTCAGTTCATCTATCTGTGGTTGGTACTAAAGAACTCGCTGGAAAAATGCATTCCTGATACATTTAGATGTTTTATGGAAAGCAGCAAGGAGTAATGTTGTGCTTTTGACGTGACAGCTAACATATAAAAAAACTTTCTGCAATAGAAACTGTTCTGCAGAAATATTGCCAATCTCTGAGGGTGATATCAGTATTTTAACTGGTAGCTAAGGAGACTCTGAGGTGATATCAGTATTTTAACTGGTAGCTAAGGAGACTCTGAGGTGATATCATTAACTTAACTGGTAGCTAAGGAGACTCTGAGGGTGATATCAGTATTTTAACTGGTAGCTAAGGAGACTCTGAGGTGATATCAGTATTTTAACTGGTAGCTAAGGAGACTCTGAGGTGATATCAGTATTTTAACTGGTAGCTAAGGAAACTCTGAGGTGATATCAGTATTTTAACTGGTAGCTAAGGAGACTCTGAGGGTGATATCAGTATTTTAACTGGTAGCTAAGGAGACTCTGAGGTGATATCAGTATTTTAACTGGTAGCTAAGGAGACTCTGAGGTGATATCGGTATTTTAACTGGTAGCTAAGGAGACTCTGAGGTGATATCAGTATTTTAACTGGTAGCTAAGGAGACTCTGAGGTGATATCAGTAAACTTATATTTCCTTTCAAAATAAATAAAATTAATCTGAGTTACTTAGTTCGTGACTTCTGTTATCCAGATAGTTTTTGGGTTTTTTTAACCAAACACACTTCTGATTTTAAACGTCTTAATTCTCTCTCCTTTTTTAATTACGTACAAAGTTAAACTATTAAACTATACCAGTTAGTCGAAATCTTTGATTTTTACTTTTAGGTGGATGTGATTTTTTTTAACCTAAAGGAAGTTTAAGTGTGAGGACTGATTTATGTCAAAACATTCAGAGAAACAAGAAGGAATTTTCAATATCAATGGTATCTGAAATAATTTTATGATTAGAGTAAAGTAGTCTATGAGAGCTTGAGCTTTGTCAGATACAACAATCGAAATAGTTCGATCTCATGAGTCCAAAAATTTAATTATATCTCAAATCGATTAAGAGGTGACGGAGTTATGAGCCGAAAGTTTATACTTTAGAAAACAAACAAGCACATAACTGTTCTATGAGCTGTTATGCCTCGACTTTAAACCTCAGAATCCTTCTTGATGACGAGAAACCCACTTGAAATAAAAATATATCTCAGAACGGTTGGTCTGGGTATTAAAACTTTTACTAATAAAGTAAAAGTGTTCTGAAGTGTTAATACCTATACCAACCGTTCTAAGATACAAAACTCAGACCTGTTCTATGAGCCACTATGCCTTGACTATAAAACTCAGAACCGTTCTATGAACCGATATAATGCATCTAAACGTAAAGTAAAACTTAAAAAGGATATCAAAGTGAACAAGGTATCAGAAAGTAACAGATCAGTTTCTTTTTGATCAAAAATGTTTGATTAAAGTAATATAACTGCAAGTGATCCATTTTGGGACTTATTTGGTTTAACATTCAATGTCAGCTTGGACTAAACATCTTACGTCTTCAATCACGTGACTAGTGTTATATCACGAAGCTACCACGCCCATGTTAACAATCGTCACGTAATAAAAAAGGTGTCATAAACTAAACCAGGTTTTAGCTTCCCGTTCTACCAGTTTATTTATTTATATTTTTTCCCACATGCTCTATAACCTTCGCTTGACTGAATAGATTTTTCTTTATTAAATCTCCTCTCCATTCCCAAATAGAAGCAGTCTCGAAACTTACGACAATTCCAGCAACCCATGTTGTTTGTGTCACTTAATTTATTTACTGTAAGGTTTATGAGAACAAACTCAATATCGATGATAATTAATAAGCAAGTGAACGTTTCTTTATTCGTACGTGACTTTTAAAGAAACGTTGGTAAAGTTTCCTGAATGTTTGTGTGGTTTCAGTATTGATTGGTGTTAGAGTTTTCTGAATGTTTGTGTGGTTTCAGTACTGATTGGTGTTAGAGTTTCCTGAATGTTAGTGTGTTTTCAGTATTGATTGGTGTTAGAGTTTCTGAATGTTTGTGTGATTTTAGTATTGATTGTTGCTAGAATTTTCTGAATTTGTTGTTACTTTTAACATTGGTAGGCTTATAAAGAGATAATATAAAGAACATTACTTGTATTCACATGAATAACAACAATCAACTGACAATTCTTCATGACGAGAAACCCACAGGTTAGTCTGAAGGTGACCTAGGAAGGTCAAAACGTTGTTCTCTGCCTATCAATAAAAGTGTTAATACCCATACCAGTCAGTGATGTCGAGAAAACCCACTTGTAGAGAAATATATATGCAAAAACGGCTCGTTTGGGTTCACTCAACCCAAACGAGTCGTTTTTGCATATATATTACCCATACCAGTCGTTCTAGGATACAATCAATTGACAAATTATCTTTAAAAAATGATAAAATAATAGGTGATTTACAAAGTGCGTGACTTATCTTTATTTCTGAACATCGTAGGCTTAAATGGAGACCGAGGTATAAATAGTTTCGAAAATCGAGTCACGTGAATGTAACATTGATTTTCGTACAGTAGATACTTTAGTTTATTAACCTATTGGTCCTGCACTAAAAACAGTTCGCATAATTTCTTTTTGTTTTTAGTGAACATTTTCATATTTGTTGTTGTTTTTTAATTATTCTGTAATTGTATTTGGTTTTATTGTTCATTATCTAGGAAGCGTACACAGTCAATCGTGGGATAACACAGAAGTAGACCTGACCGTACTGGAGGACCTAGAGTCCTCCGTTGTACAACCGACTCCTGGTTTCGCTATCTTGCAGGTAGATAACACTTACACTTTGACCTCTAAAGGTGACAGAGCAGTTTATAACTGGAGTGACTTTTTAACAACTTCTTGTGGCCAGCAGAACTATCTACGTGTAGAATCCACCATAGATGAGGTTGTGTTCCCTGGATCGACTGGAGAAACTCCTCCGCACTCCCCCGTGGGTCAAGCCCCTGTTCACCAACAACAGCCGTACATCTGGAGTGTTCCCGTAACTCTAGACAGTCCACCAGCGTCCTCTTCTGGCCGGTCGTCACCTGCACGATCTTTCTTCTTCCCTCAGCTCGACGTTTCGGATCAGTCTAACGAAGTACCCACAGCAGAGGAGATACTGGAGGCAATTATTCCCAGAGAAGGACACCGCCCGAAAGGAGAAGACAGAAATGACGCCTGTTTTCTCGTGACTGATGCCAGTCAACTTCTATCTAACCCATATGTTCCATCCGCAAGCTCTATAGGAAATCAGGAGTTCAAAACATCCGAGGAAAATCCCAGAACAGTCCAACACAGTGTCTCGTTCACTTACCGTCGTCGAAGCGCTCCTCGAAATAAAAACGAACAAGATTACGGTGTTTGTAAGTCCGTTGACGCTCAGTCGAGGAGAGACAGAAAGAAGATACAGAACAAAGAAGCAGCTACGCGTTACCGTATCAAGAAACGGTTAGAGGTCCAGTGTCTTCTAACAGAGGAGAATGTGTTAGTGGAAAAAAACAGCGAACTCAGGGAAAAAATGAAGAAAGTAGAAAACGAACTTTGTTACTTGAAAAATCTGACAAAGGAAGTTTTGAGAACAAAAGGGATAATTGTGTGAGAATCACAAATTGTGAAACTGAGGGTTTTGTTTACAGCAACTCTGAAAGAACGTGTAGACTGTCAAGCTGAGGGTTTTGTTTACAGCAACTCTGGAACTTCGTGTAGACTGTCAAGCTGAGGGTTTTGTTTACAGCAACCCTGGAAGTTCGTGTAGACTGTCAAGCTGAGGGTTTTGTTTACAGCAACTCTGGAAGTTCGTGTAGACTGTCAAGCTGAGGGTTTTGTTTACATCAACATTGAAAGTTTGTGTAAACCGATAATCTGATCATTTTAAGACTTAACTTTAAAACTTTACCGGCTAAGAAAGCAAACAGGGTTCATTCTTTCTAACCAAGGATCACTAGACCAATATCACAAGAATATAGTTTCTAATATTCTGTGTATTGTGGGTGGAACAAACACGTATGAAGTAACAGATGAGACTGTTTACCAAGTGAAATTCGAAACTTTGAAGAAACAGATTGGCCGTTAGCTGTTACCTGACGATGGGCATTGAAGAAGAGGGTCATCTCCTGAATTCAAGCTGATGAAGGGCTCAATAGCTTTATGAGGCGTTACTTACAGATGACTAGATGAAAGTAAAGATAATGACAATAAATATATGGGGCGTTACTTAGAGATGACTAGATAAGAGAAAAGTTAACGACAGGGAAACGGAAAAGGCACCATGTCTGCCAATTTCTACGTTTTACAGTCAAGATAGCTTCCTGTTGTTTCAATGAAATAGTTTTTGTTTTTTAACCACGATATATTACATCTAAAATAGATGTGAAAAACTGTAGATTAAAAGAAGTATTGACTGTTAAAATACGTGTAGTAAGATTTACTACTGGAATATAAACATTATATGAATAATTCCATGTTTTAAAATGAAAGCTATTTCCATATTTAAGCTCTCTATAATATAATTCTCAATTCAAAGTTAAATATCGTAGTAAATTTTTAGTAATTTCGGTCGATAGAGGGTGTTGTTCTGGTTTTCTTTTTATTGGCAAAATATTTTGGTGTTTTTTGTTGTTTTATTGCATCTACTTATAGGATTGTTTGATGCGTCGATGTTTATTTGTTTCAGTTATTATTTAGGTGACTTGGTTTTGGAACAAAAATAAAATATATATTTTTTAAAATTTCTTGGGTTTGGGAAACACTATATATACTATTTAACTCAATCTGTAATCCAAAAATGTCTGTTTTTAAAATTAATTCACTTTGTAAGTTATTGTCTATCTTAATAACATCCTTTTTCTACAAAATAAGTGACTTCATGGTAACGTCTTAAGTAAATTTAAGACTTTGTTTGTTATTAAGTAAAAAGATACACAATAGGCTATCTGTGCTTTGCCCATCGCGGGTACTAAAACCCAATTTTTAGCGTTATAAGCCTCTAGTCTTGTCGTTTACCTAACGAGGGGCAAGTTATTTCTTACTGTAAACTACTGTATATCGTTACGAATCGAACCTTGAATGTCAGCGTTTCTAATGCGAAAACTTATCGCTTACTTACCGGAGGTCAAAATGAAAACCAGTGATATTACAAACTTAATGCTAATCGTAATTCCATGGTTTAGGTTCTGTTATCTGCAAGTTTTCCATCCTGCAACTTTAATAAAACAATTCGAAATAAATAAATAACCATGTCCATCTGTTACAGAGAGATGAGTATTAAAGAGACGGAAAACTAATGAGATACATTTTGATTCGATTCTCATTGTTCTTGTGATAATGATAGAAATGTTTTAATGTTTTACTTCGTTTTCTAACTTCAAAGTGATTTAAATATTCTTTGTACGATGAATTTCGACAGATTACAGTTTCCAACCTCACCAAATAATTAATCAGGAGTTCAATAAACACCAAAAATATATTATCAGGTTAAACGGGTTTTAAACTCAAGATCTGCGAGTGATCTGTTTGAGTGAATTTAGAAAAAGGATATTGTTTAGTATCATAGTCGCATTATGTAGTTTTCCTTTGGGATTTTTGTCCTGCAACCAAAGCCCTCCAGTTTACAGAATAGCAAAGCAAAAATCCGGAGTTCGATTCCTGTGATGGGTGGAGCCAGTATAGCTCATTGCTTTGCTTTTCGCTATAACTAAACAAATAAACATCTATCTGGAATCATTTCCTGCGTAGGTCCGTGATAACAAGATCAGTTACAGCGACATCTATATTTGAACTTGGCTAGGAAAATACGAATTTTTAATATACACACTAACTTTAATTGTCTAATACCATGTAAAACCCCTAACGGGTCCCTCACTGGTATAGCGGTAAGACTATGGATTTACAATGCTAAAAGTAGGGGGTCGAGTCTCCTCGGTGAACTCAGCAGATAGCCTAATATGGCTTTGCTATGAAAAAGACACACAAACCCCTAACGGAAAACTTTGTATCTAAAGTAACGTATCACAATAAATTTAATACGATACTAAATTTAGTTTGGAGTTATACATATTCTTAATCAGTGCCATAACTTCCTTCTACTACACCCTAAAAACGCCCTTTTCCTCAGTCATAAAAAAAGGACACACCTTGCTTCCTTAAAGAATAAAATACTTCACTTTTAAAATAAATACAACATAATAACAAAATAAATGTGATATGCTATTAAGTATCAATTCAATAATTCACTCTTTAATTTTCTAAAAGTGTTCATAAATCCGATTGAATATAAATAAAATATGAGTTTGCTTCTTATGACTTCCTATGTGTACCAGAATAAACCAGCAGTCTCACGTAATACCCACTCAAGTGTTGCTCTTCAATGCTTGAAATGTGCTCCTTTTTTTTCAATGGCCCCTGTCTTTTTAAAGTCCTCTGCACGTCACCAGTGTTGATGAAGTACACTTGTCAGTTGTTAATTATCATGTGGTATTTGTACTTCCAATTCTGTCTTAGTTAATCAACACGCCACTTGCATATTAATAAGTCTGACGTTGGAAAACACAAAGTAGGCGGACTTTTATTTCATTATGGACAGCAGGTTAGTTTAGCCTATTTACAACTTTAAAAAAAGTGTCTTACCCTAGATTTATTAAATCAGCTCCAGTTATTGAAGGTTTTTTCTTGCCAAACTAGCACAACCAGTTTGAAGGTTTAACAGGTATATTCAGGTTCCTTCAAAACTTTAAACTGTTTATGTCTCTAGTGTTGCGTTTTATAAAAAATAAAATAAAATTATATGTAGCTACTCACACAGAGTGCGTTTTTTATTACTTTATGTATCTTGAAAAACAATTAAAATATCATTTATTTTGTGTTTTGTTAATATATACAGAGGATTGAATAGGCTACGTTAAAACAGCATTAAAGTTTCACCATGTCGTTACAATCTTTGTTGCTACGTCAGGTCATAATCTCTCTGACAGATATGCATTTTGGCATTAGCTCTGTACGTAGTTTCCTTTATAAAAGGTTCATGTAAAAAGGTTTCTTGTTCAAAGCATAACAATGTTTCTTGCCTGCTTTCAATAATCCAGCCAATGTATGATGAGATCAATTTATCACTGCTCGCTTTAAGTATTCAATCACAAAGAAATCAATGTGCGGTGTATCTGGCGACATTATCAGTATGTCTTCACATAAATATTGCTTCATCATATCTATCTTCTTGGAATATGTAAATGATTTGAATGAGAGGTGTGACCGGAAGCGTCAACTTAAGTGTGTAAAACAAATTACGAGGCCTAACTAACTAATTATTAAATATTTGCTGTAAAATTATTATCAGTGCTATAAAGTGTAGCTATCAGTTTGATCGTCAATTTTCATTTCATTCCTCTAAGGTACATACTCAAACCTTTTTTGACTGCACCTTTTCTTCACATCAACAACACCATAGCAAGTAAGATAGTGACATTCGAAACTCACCAGCGTTTGTTATAGAATAGTAATCCTATTATTCAGAACAGTTCTTTAACTTTACAGAACCAACCAGATTCTTTAAAATATATGGTGGTAGTTTTTACTCTCTATAATAGTGTGAATGGTACTTTTATAGTAACGCCATGGAATTTAGATTTACAGTTTCTTGTCATGACCCCATGCAATCGGTACAACTGTATCATACTTCATTATTTATGCTATTTGCTTAAGCTAATGTCACGTGACGCTTAACCCTCTTTAATTACGAGAATTGCATAAAATGTAGGAAACTTGTGCTTAAAAGTTGGCAATAAATGGTCAATAATAACCTCCACCCATATGATTCTTTCGAAAAGTTGAACTAGAAACTGCCAACCTTGTTTGCTTCATCAAACCAATACCTATGTATCTACACGTCTTTTCACCTAATACGTTTGCTTCTCTAAAGCAGCCGTCTTTAATCCAAATAAAAAAGGTTCACTTTTAATGTTAAGTGAAGCTACAATAAAAATGTTAGACCGATAGTTCACGTGACTTTTTTGTGTAGCCACGCGCAAACATTTTCGTCAAAGTTAAACGGTTTTTTCTGTTGAGTAACTTTGTACACGTGGTTTATATTTACATCAATTATAGTTTGTAAAGATCTACCAGTATACCGAAATTTGAAAAAAAAAGAAAAAATCCGTGAAAATAAAATATATTTTTTTCTATCAAATAAACTTTCTGTACTTTTGGTACGAAAGAAAAAATAGGAAGAAACTCTATCAAAATGAGAGATCTTATATCTCAGGTATATCTTAATGGATTGCCTTGAAATTTGGTATGTGAAGTAGAGCAAATCCATTGAAAATATGTAACAGTCTGGATTACCACGGTCCAAGAAAAAGAAGATGAAACACTGTGACACTATCAGTTCTGTTAATAACACACAATGTTTCCTACAGCAACTTGTTTTGGTCGCTATACACACTACTGTGTGTCTTTATTTTGTTATTCCATACCAAAGTTAAAAAAACTTTCGTAGAAATGAGCATTCTCTTATACAAGTGAGTAGAAAAAATAAAAGAAGAAGACATTAGAACTAAACAATATTTATAGAATGGTTATTTGTAAAACAATCTAACTGAAGAACTTTAGGGTTAGTTAAAGCTCAAAAGATTAAAATTACACCAACAGTTAAACATTGTTTTAAATGTCAAGTTAAAGAACCAAGTGAAATAGTAACAGTACAACAGAGTATGCGCCCGAAAGAGAACTTTTAAAACGTTTTACTGTGTTGTTGGGCCCGGCATGGCCGGGTGGTTAAGGCACTTGACTTGTAATCTGTGGGTTGCGGTTTCGAATCCCCATCACACCAAACATGCTAGCCCTTTCAGCCGTGGGTGCGTTATAATGAGCGGTCAATCCACCTATTCGTTGGTAAAGAGTAAGCGGTGGGTGATGATAACTAGCTGCCTTCCCTCTAATCTTACACTGCTAAATTAGGGACGGCTAACGCAGATAGCCCTCGCGTAGCTTTGCCCAAAATTCAAAGCAAACCAAACCAAACTGTGTTGTTTTTTTCAATCACCTGTGAAACACTTTTTAAAATGTGATACAATACTCATTATCATTATTTTAATGAAACGCTTCTAATGAAAAACATAAGGAAATTCTCAATAGCCACGGCACTTGAAGTTCTTTTAGGCAGGATTAGGGTAAATTAATTTATGAGACCCTTTTCCCCTTTTTATTAGTTGTATTTTGCACACCAACAGTACCAAACGTGGAGCGCGCGTATTTCCAATTCAATTTTATTATTCATCAGGATATCTACCAGCCTACTCTCAAATTAAAATTAAGCAGGGTTAGAATAAATTGATTTATGAGACCTTGGTCATTGTCGAAACGGTTTTACCTCCTGAGTTCCAAACTGTAATTCTATTTCAAATCGATCAAGAGAAGATGGAGTTATGAACTAAAAGCTTGTACTTGGGAAGAGAGGACAACAACAAATCAGAGCTGTTCTGTGAGCTACTATGCTTAGGCCAAAAAAAAAAAATGTCATCCTTTACCAATCAGTTTAGAGTCACCATCATCCCTGATGTTGTTACTTTATATAATTCCCACCATAAATTTAAAATTTAACGCCACCTGGCGACTCAATGGGAAACCTGAAACTTTAACCCTAAAAATTGGAGTTCAACCATCGCCTTAGACAAAACCAAAATAGCCCTTTGTAAAGCTTTATGCTTTATAACAATTAAACGAAAAATCTTAATTAAAAAAGCAAAATTAAGATAATTTACTTATCCCTTAAATAGTGTGATCCTGTTCAGTTTTAGAAGAAATTTAGAGAATTACAATAAAAACTAAAATATATCAAACCAGTTATTAAAACGGATACACAAACATAATCACAGAAGATTAAAAAAAGTTGTTGAAGTTATTGTCTTTAAGGGGTACCAAAAAGATGTTTTTACTAATAAAAGCCAATATAAAAAAAACGTTTTGCGCGTGTAGGAAGCTCTTTCAGCTACAATGCAGTATGCAAAAGTTGAATTAGGATTAGGAAAGTACGGATGATGTCACCACATGTGTAAAGTAGAGGTGAAGTGGGTGGGGATATTACTGTGTATTGCAGAGGGAAAAGTATCTGAGAAAATGATCCGTCATCTCTCAGAGCTCTATCTCAGACAGCAGTGTGTATATGTTAAGATTTTGTATATGACTTTTTTCACTTGTTTATAAACACTTAGAGTACCGGTCTCATCACTCTGTTGAGAGTTTCAATTCTTATCTCCTATACCTAGGTTTTAAACGTTTTGCTAGATCTGGTGTCTCTCGATCGGTTTGATTTGTCATTTTTATGACACTATTTGGTTTAAAACGCCTTTCGTACTAGAGATGTTTTTGGAGTATCACATGCTGTAGAATAGGCTTAACCCACTTCTGTTTAACCTCGTAGTCAGTGAGACGGCCCTCACAACCATCAGATTCATTCAGAACTCTACGTATCCAAAGTCATACGTGAGTAGTCCAGCAAGGTCATTTAACTGTTTTTATTACTTTAAATACGCAGCACTGTTTTTACGTTTTATAAACTTTGTATATTAAAATAAAGACACCACGATAAAAAAAAAAATGTTTCGACTTTATTTTGATAACAACATAACTAACTATAATCAGCTAATAGGCTTGTCTTCACAAACAAATTCATGATGTCAGAAAAACATAGGATCAAAAAGTCTTGATTCAAACTAATTAAAAACCCTATAACAAACAAATTAATACCAGTCACATACTAATTAGTAAAAGTAATAGTTTTAGAATTAACCTGCAATACTGCTATAACATGGAACAAAAACATAAAATAATTAAATAAAAGGATTTTGCAAAAGAAAACCATTTTATACAAAAAACAATTAGTAAAGATACTTGAATGTCCAGCACAGAAAAATGTTACGAATATTTTAATAAAATAATTACAACAGTTTGTTTGCATTTAAACACAAAGCACAATGGGCTATCTGTGCTGTGACCACTACGGGTATTGAGACCCAGTTTTAATTATAAGTGTGCATATTTACTGCTGTGCCAGTGGAAGGTAAAATAAGAAGACGGATTTTATCTTTGAGTAAAACCACATTGGTCTATCTGTTATGTACACTGTTGGAATCGAAACCCGAATTTTAACGGGGGCTCACTAAAGAATACATACTCCTGTTTTCTTTGTTGCACGACGTTCTATGTTCTATCCCACCGCGAGTATTGGAACCTGATTTTTATTGTTATAAAACCGTAAACTCATGGGGCTACGCAGTGGAATTACTTGTGTCAGTCCTGTAAGCGGAAGGTTTAGAATGTTAAAATTCACATTTATTTTATAAATTTAGATTTATTTTATATGTAAGTAAGTTTTCCAACCTCAACAAATTGTTTGTTGTTTTTATGTTCACTTATTTGATCTAATTCTTGAAGCTACTAGACGGCTGTCTGTGTTAGCATTACTTAATTTTGAAGTGTACTAGGCCTAAAAGGGCGTTATTTTATCGCAATGCTGGACAATCAGCTATCTGTCTACCGCGGAAAATTGAAACCCCTTATCTAGTATTTAAGTCCGTAACTTATCACTGAGCTATCATAACGGGGAGAGCAACTAGCTAGTAGGGTTTATACAATAATGAAGTTTTTGTGAAAAGTACAATTTTTTTTATTTATTTCCTCCTTCAGTTCTTTAATTGCATTTTGCTGTAACTTCACTGTGGCTACAAAATGTATTTAGTGGAAAGGATAAAAAACTTATTAGAATCATATTGGGTTACAAGACTATCCAATTCAATTCTGAGTCTTTCATCTCACCCTAGATTTGTTTTTTAGTAAAGGCTTGAGGGTTTTAAAGAATGTGTCATTTAGTAACCTGCTCACGTGACATCAAAATAACTCATTGCCTCGGGTAGTGACAGCTCAGTAGTTTCATTTTATTTCTGACTTTCGTCATTTTAGTAACTCTAAAACAAGTAAAAGCTTCCAAGCTGTGGTTTAATATCAACATTAATATGTTTACAAAAAATAAAGTTTTGTTTTTACCTCGTCCTAAATAATAAATGTTTTAAATAACTAAATTAGAATAATCTTAGAAACAGAGATAATTAGAACCCAATCAAGAAACCGGTGAAGAGCTATTAGAATACACGAATCTTACTCAAATAGTGTTACTTGTATTATATCATACATCTGTGTTATAGTAGGTAGGAAATTACTCTCTCTCAGTTTTAATATGATCTGAAAATGAAGTTAGGCTTACATAAAGTCAGAGACCAAAATGCTGCACTCATACAAAAACATACAAAATATTAGAACAATAACAGTGGCCTATCTGTGATCTGCCTACTGCGAATATCGAAACTCAATTTCTAGCCGAAGAAAATAAATTTTGACAATTTGTCACAAAGTTCTTCGAAACATACACTACTTTTACAAAAATTAAAATGTTTGGAGCGCCTGTTGACATATTTGAGGTTACCCTATTACCTATTATTAAGTAATGTGGGCGATACTGTTTGGAAACAGTGATACTTGATTTTCTTTGTCAAATCATTTCACTTTGAAGTGAGGCTGCTAAAATGGACGTTCCGTAATAAATGCAACATATTTGGCGAATACTTCAAATTGAGTAATTTTTAAATTTAAAATGTGTTTTATATATATATACATATATTAAATATTTTAAACGTCCTAACCTAAATAGATGGCGCAATTACTAAGGATAGCATGTGTTCGAAAGT
Source organism: Tachypleus tridentatus (assembly GCF_004210375.1). NCBI lineage: Eukaryota > Metazoa > Arthropoda > Merostomata > Xiphosura > Limulidae > Tachypleus > Tachypleus tridentatus. The sequence goes on along the minus strand of NC_134833.1, from coordinate 66,628,990 downwards.
CGCTAACTTAAAGATAAGACAAAGTCTACAAGAAGAATATTTTAAACAATATTTCGATTGAGAAATTATTAAATAACGTATTTTTAAAACGTTAAGCCTAATTTTTCATCACTAACTAATAACAATTAGATGTTTATCTTGAATCATTGTTATGGGCCTTAAAATTTTCACAACACAAGCCAACATATCTTAAAATAATTCCTTTAGGGTTGGATATTGTTATATCTTGATTATACTTATAGTTCGATATGAGTCCCCGTTTTATTTCAGTGCATAAATATATATCTACAGAAAGATTATAAACAAAACTACACATTTAAAACTATTGTATGTTAAAACTGCTTGTCTTTTTAAGATCATAGTTTCAAATCTTATTCCAGTCATTAGGACATGGTACAAGTTATTTCAGGGACTGCAACAGTGAGTTTCGCAGGCCGTAGGAAGCGTTCAGACCAATCAGGCCACTTTTTCATGACATGTGTAACTCCAATGTATGTATTAAAACGTCCTTCTTTTGATTCAGTACATTACATTGTGTGTACGCAGTATTTGTAAATTGTAATTAAAATAGCTCAACATTTCATCTCGTCGTATTAAATTTTCAAACATTTTCTGGGGAACGTGTCCCCAGATACCCCTAGAAATGGCAGTATGGCAATGGTCTGACCACTCAAAAATGGCTTTCTACGGCAATGTTTCGTTTGGTTGTTTTATTTCTCAACCACCATGTTAAGCCTACTTCTAAATGGAACTACTGCAAGCATCATCTGTTTTGAATAACGTTTGTCATTTCTCACAATTTCATTTATAATATCATTTATTATGTATCTGAAGTAATTCCACTGTCAAAATCCCTGTGCAATATTTGGGGATATTATAAGAATGTGGAGAGTTGTTCTGTCTTAACGGAATTTGAAGGTTATATTATACGACATTTAAAGCTCTTTTCTTGCAAACTAACATCTTTTTTATCTTCTATCATTCCAAAACTCAGTAGTGGTTGTTTGAATAAAGTGAGTTCAGTGAACAGGACTGTATGGTTGTTGTTCAACCATATTATCACAGTTTTATTTCGTCGAAAATACAACTTCGAATAAAAACGTGGTCCCCTACTTCCTCATATGCGCTCTGGAGCGTTAAAATGTTAATTTGTCGATTCAAGACAACTAACTAGCTTGCAAGGTATTTTCTTTGGTTTCCAGGCGGCCACTAAATTAAGAGAAATAAAAGTAACGCTAGATCGTAAGAAAGGCTATTTATGTATTTAATACAGTATTGTTGTAAGCTACGTATCCAATATTTTAATTAGATGTTTGTTTGCTAGAGAGTGCTTGTAATGACGTAATATTGATGGAGCATTTCGAAGTTTCCTGTATTATGTAGAAATAACAGTACAGTATAAAATCGCCGGACTGAGTGAATTGTTCAATTACGCTTTAGTTATTCAGTTCAGTGTCAGTCAAACAATAAGAGTTATTGCGTCTATTCGTCTGTGATTCAAGTTAGTCATTGCGTCTACTCTTCTGTGATTGAAGTTAGTAAGCCAGTCAGTGACTTGGTCGGAGTATTTGTTGTTTCTGCTTATTGTCAATCGATTAGGGAAGATATTCTGCAAGTATGTTTATTTGTGTGTCAGGCGTATATTAGTTTTCGTACTTCTTTTGAAAACATTGTTTGAAAAGTTAGGCCTACCAGTGAACGTAGTCTGTAGCAAGGGTTGTTGAAGAATATAATGAATAATTCTCAGTGTGGTGTCAGTAGTGTATTGAAATCTACTTTCCTTAGAACGAACGGATTCAATCGTTTTAACAATAAACTATGTGTCTTTGTTGTTTTTTGAAGAATTGTGAGTCATAAGTATCGAAATCGTTTCACTCTAACGGTAGGGAAGATTAAGCCAGTTACAATAAAATCGTCTTAGTATTGGCCTAACGTTACAAGTCGAGTTCAATCATCCGATATGGGCCTACCTTACAATTCACACATAAATATAAGCAGTACTGTTGACGAAGTAGTCTCGTCACGTGAATGAGGGGATGATGAGTTGTTGTTTTTTCTAAGACGATATCCCACCTTGTTTGCTCTTTTAAGTTTGATTTTGAACACAGTTCTTCACATTACATCTTTTGGTAACACAAGTACTTTCACATATAGAAAAAAAATTAACATAACACGTTAGCTTTGAAACAACAATAATTATCTGCTCTCTTTCCCTCCAAAAAGGAAGGGGACAAATTGAGAAACAAAATGTAGAAATTTTCTCCAAACTCTAACTGACCAATCAAGTCTTGCCAAATTGTATATAGTATTTATAACCGTGACATCTGTGTTCTAAAGTTAACATATACCATGATTCTGAGCGAGGGGAGGCAGAGGGATGGCGGACAAATCTTGGAGGCATTTGTTTGTTGAATTTCGCGCAAAGCTACTCAAAGGCTGTCTGCGCTAGCAGTCCATAATTTAGTTGTGGTAGATTACAAAATGGCGGCTAGTCGCTACCACCCATCGCCAACTTTTGAGCTACTCTGTTACCAACAGATTATTGGACTGACCGTTACATATAACACTCCTACCACAGAACCGACGGATAGCCACCTCCGATAGTGGGAATTAAACCTGCGACCTTCAAGTCGTAAATCGAATGCCGTAACCAACAAGAATGTTTTCGTTTAAAGGAAAACTGTAATATAAGATAAGAAAATTTTTAAAAACGTAGTTATTTTACGATTCACGATGACGAGAAACCCACTTGAAGTAAGAATTTATGCTTCCTCATCAACCGATGTCACCAGTTATATCACATAAATTAATTATTATTAACACAGATACTGTATAAACAGGATTTCTTATCAACCTTGTGTGTTTGTTCTCAAAGATTGTTTGTATATCATCGTATTTTTCATTGGGGTCTCACGTTGACTACATTAATTTGAACAAAGTCTTACAATCGGTAAACATGTTTAAACGTAAATATAGCTCCATAACACTCATGTATATAACATGCGTAAATAACTTATAAAAATAATTTGTGTAACACCTTCATTAGCAACTCGCGGGAGCTCATGTTTCAACTTGACTCAGTAGCTTCGAAATATATCTTAATTTCTACTGTGATTTACTGAAAGTATAGGAAGGCTAACCAGTGATTGGATAATATTTCTTTGTATAGGTTTTCCTTAAAATCCGCTAGTAACTGAATACACTATTCTGAGTAGTGCATTTATTTATTAAAGGTTTTAATTGAAATGTTAAAGGGAACAGACAAATTACAAGAGTGGCGGACCCTGGCCACACTGTAGTTGTTTGACGCTTACGATCGTTTGAAGGTTTACCTGTATCGGATGTTCGGTAGAATGTGGGTCAAGGTTGTATACATTCCCACCTCACCAAGACTTTTTCCTAGTGATTCAGGTTTTTTTTTTTATGTGTGTGGTTTTGTTGGTTTTTTAGTGGTTTTTTTACAAATTCGTTAATGATTATAGAGTTTCGTTGTTAACGTTCGGTTTACAGAGGAACTCAATACATACATGTCTTTATCATGGTGTTTAATATTGTCTCATCGGTTATTAAATAGATCGGACACTGCGACTGCACAGCTTTGTTTTATGAATGGAATAACTGAACTTTCCTTGTTTGTTAGTTTTGAGCTTCGTACGAAGCTACACGACGGATATCTAACCTAGATGTCCCTAATCTAGCAGTGCAAGGCTAAAGGGAAAACATTTAGTCATCACCAACCCTGCCAACTCTTGGGCTACAATTTTACCAACGAATAGTGGGATCAACCATAACATTCTACAGCCGAAAGGACGAATATGTTTGGTTTGACGGGTTTTGAACCCGCGACCCTCAGATTACGAATCGGGCGCTCCTAATCACCTGGCCGTACTGGATCAACACGCTGAAGTAAACTGAGTCTGAACGAATATTTATGTTTGGTAAAACCAAAAGAGACAAAGTGTTAAGTTAAAAGATTAGAAACATGGGATATTTACTAAACATTTGACAAGATTACTCGAGACTCAAAAGTCTAAACTGTTTTTTCTAGAACTATAATTTCTCTTTATTCTTAATTATTAGAAGTAAAATATTATTATTTGGTTTTTACCAGTATTGTTGTAGATACCGATAAACACAATGAACAACAAAGAAACCGAAAAAAATCTACATAGATAGTACAGCATCAAACAGAAAATCTGTAAATGTAAAAACAAGTTCAAATGTCAGAATTAAAGTAAATAAATATATCGCATCGCGTGTACAAAATTGGTAATTATTGCAGTGTAGGCTCAATCAAAATGCTTTCATGTTCCAAGCATAATACACCTCCCTGCGCCCTTTCAATAACCCATTTAGACGCCAACGTAATTTGAAATAAGGGGTAAGTTTCATTTTTACAGGTATTAAGCTACTTATTAAAGAAACGAGAAATTGTAGATCGTGGGTGTAAAACTTATATCGTATTAATCATCTTTTTTTTTAAAGGTTTGTTTATTGCTAGGCACAAAGCTTGGTTATCAGAGTTCTGTCCACTAAGGTATCGAAACCCGGTTTTTTGGGTTATTAGTTTGGACACTGTTCGCTTCATTTGATTTACAGTTTCTAGAATACCTTCATTATATTCATTGAATAATTGACTATGAAGTATATTTAAGTCAGATAATGTAAAAACGGCTCGTTTGGGTTGAGAAAATTTTTTTTTACATTTTCTTTACCAAGTGGGTTTTCTCGACATCAGTGAATAGTCTAAGAAAAACTCACCTTAAAGTCCTTATATGTCAAACATAGCTATGGACTGATAAAGTTATATTCACCCTCGCATGGTAAATGAGAGATGGAAGATTATAGTGTTAAATATATGGATTCGATTCTGCCAGTAGCCATGGCACAGATAAGATCTTTGTAAAATTACGCGTTTCGTAACAAATATCATATATTTCTAGTTTTCTGAATTTCTTGTGACATATTCATCACTTCAAAGTGCAGAATGCGATTTTTTTTATAACAGTAACAGGGAAACCTCGAATATTCAGTCCAGATCTTACTGATATATCTGAATAATCAACAAGTGTATTTCAATTACTTAGCAAAAGACCTAACAGATAAGATCGTTTCAAACACTTAGTACCAGAACTAACAGATACATTTGTTAGCATTTAGTAGATCTAACAGGTAACCATTATTGTTTCAAACACTTAGTAGCAGATCTAAAAGATAGTTAAAATCATTAAAGCACTTAGTACCAGATGTAAGAGATGAGATCGTTTCAAATACTTAGTACCAAATCTAACAAATAATTAAGATTGTTGAGTTATCTAGCACTAGATATAACAGATAAGAACTAAATGGCTTATAAGAACGAAACGTATTTACGGAACTACGCTATTTTCTCTGTTAATTTTGTTTGCATAAAAACAGCCCTAATCGCTGTACAATTGTACTATCGAGGTTATAACTAACCAATTTACTGCCATCTAGTTGATGAAAGTTGTACCTCCACCTAGTTTAATGAAGTAAGAAATTATTGTTTAACAGTTTTTTAAACGTTTTATATTCTATCATATAATATATAGTACAGGCAATGTCTATAAATCGTATAAGTATTATGTATCATAGAACAAATATAACGTGTTTTTTTTCGTGTAGAAGTATTGAATTATCTGATAAACTGAGCGTGTTTCGTTAGAATTCTCTCAATTCTGATTTTCAAACAAAATTTTTATCCTTGTTATATTCACCACTTATTGGTATCTCTACTCTTCTAGACCTTTCATCACCACCTATTCTTCCGGAAACTCAGTGATATGATAAAGGACTTATAACACTAAAATTTAGGGTTGAATATTTAATACTGAAAACGTTGTGCTTACTAGAAAACCGACAAGAATAAAATAGTACAATTAATGCTACATTCTCTTCATGTCCAAGATAAATATAAACTCGTCTTGGGGTGGGGGGGGAGAATAAAACTAAAACAACATTCATACAAATTCTACCAGTACAAGAAACTTGTTTTCAGATTTAAGTTTTTCTTCTTTCTGTTTTGGTACTTATGAAACTTTGCGACTAAACCAGCAAGGGCGTCCAATCAGTTGTTGTTTGTAATTAAGCACAAAGCTACATAATGATCTATCTGTGCTCTTTCCATTAGGGTTATCGAAACCCGGCTTTTAACGTTGTACGTCCACAGGCATGCCGCTGTGCAAATGGGGAGTGCGTCCTATCAGTTGATTGGATGTTTCTGTTAAACGCAACTCTATACAATGAGCTATGTGTGCTCTGTCTGTCCTAAACGCATCACAAATAGTCCACTGTGTAGTTTTGTGAATAACAACAAACGAACAAGTTTCCCGCGGAGTTAAATTCTTATTGTTGTTATATTATTATTAGCTATTCACAGTGAATTATATGAACATACATATAGTTATTCCATCTTGAAGGGAAATATTTATTGGAAAATAGTTTATCTGTGAAATAAAGTATTAAACAATGATGGAAAACCCATATAAAACAGGAATTCGAGCTATACAACAAATCATATATATATAAAGAATTATCTTTACATCTAGTTTAATATCCTCTTTGAGGAGAACATAACATGGGAAACTTGATTATGTTCTAATCCAGTGTTTCTCAGCGGAATTTTCCAGAGGACCCCGCGACCTCCATTGTCTCTGCAAGGACGAAAAACACGGCAGTTTTATCTATTCACATAAAATATTGACTCAACGCAGATAGCTCGCAACCCCCAAGGGAGTCGCTGCCCACTGTTTCACAAAACACTGTCCTAATCCTACAATAAAATAAAAACAGTTTCAAATCTCCAGTCGCTATGAACAACAATATTTATTTAAAGAATATAACAAATGATTCCATTTTCTAATAAATTTAAGTTTCTCTAGATTTCGTATTTTTCTAAAAAATTTCAAATCTGTGATAACATGGACTTTAAATTCAGAATAATACAATGTATACGGGTAAAACAAGAAGTGGAGCGTATGGGAAGCATAAATTAACTGCTATATACACCTAGTATTGGGGGGCTTGATTAGTAATTAGAAAGTCGTGGGTTTGAATTCCCTTCAACGAACATGCTAGCCATTTCAGTCGTCGGGTGTCATAATGTGATGATCAATCCCACTATTCGTTAGTAAAAGAGTAGCTCAAGAGTTGGCACTGGGTAATGTTGATTGAATGGTTTCCCAGAAGTTTTTCACTGCTGAACTAAGGACGGTTAGCTCAGAAAACCCTCATGTAGTTTTGCAATAAATTCAAACAAAATTAAATGTTATAATATCATCACGCACCTGACCCTCCCGGGTATACAAATACCCAAATGACGAGAGAGAAAGATATTCGTACTTTAAAATAGTATTCCAATGTGAAAAATCGAAAGCAAACTAGTTGATATGGCATTAATAACTTAAATTGGAAATCCAGTGAGTAAAATAATGTAATCTAGATTGTAGAGTTAGTTACGTATTCTACTGTTGTAGGTGAGATGTGACAATAATCTAATATACAGTCTAATGTATTCTAGATTATAGAATTAGTTACATATTCTACTGTTGTAGGTAAGATGTGACAATAATCTAATATACAGTCTAATGTAATCTATATTATAGAGTTAGTTACATATTCTGATGTTGTAGGTGAAATGTGACAATAATCTAATATACAGTCTGATGTTAGTGATATACTCTACCGTTAATGTTCTTCTTGGGGTCTCGTAGTTACAAATAGTTTATGATCTTGTAAATCAAACTCCAGATCTTTGAGCGGTTTCTTCTTGTAACAACTTAACTGTAGTTGTGTTCAAAAGGCTTTGTTGGTTTTTTTCTAATGGCTAGATTTTTGTTCGAAATTTAACCATATCTGTCCAACAGAAGCGATTATTTATGATACACAAATTTCAGCAAGTTTCTGTAACTAGTGCTCATGTATTGGTGTTTTAAACTAAGAAACAAAAGATAAAAGTTTAGCAAAAATAGGATTTGAATAAGTTTCTTTCCTAACACGCACATTATAACAGGCACTCAAACTTGAATTTTAATGTACGTTTCAGGTTTTTGCTAAAAACAAATTCGATCTTTTGTTTATCACGGTGCTATTAGGATTACTGTACCTAACACGACAAGACTTAGCACAGTCTAGTTATTAACTCTTTTATTACTGTAAACCTAACCATTCATGATTAACATTCTGTTCTAAAAAATAAAAAAAGACCTCCACACCTTGGATTGTGCTGTAAAAGTAACTGTCATATCTCACTATTCAAGAGTTAGTGGTTGGTACTACTGGCTATGTGCCTAACTTCTAATAAGTTAGTTTAAAATTAGAGATGGCAGTACATAGGTAAATTATTTGTCTAACTTAGTGTAAAATAAACAAATCCAGCACAAGAAATATAGTTATGTTTTATCGAGTTTATTTGGCATGAACAAAGTTCAAATTATGTTGTGCTTTTGTCACTTTTTCATCTGAAGCGTAGACGTTGTTTTTGTTAACTTATGTTTGAAGTGCTCTTCAAATCTTCTTACAGTTATTTGTTTTGTATATTCACATACCAGAAAACTTTTAACCTTGTAGTTTGACGAATTCAGTTTCATTAGCTTCATATTTTTAGTCCTAAAAAATAATTGAGCATTATATTATTTATCGTATATTTTTTAAAATAAAATTTGGTATTCATAATCTGAGTAGTGACTTTAGAAGACATAAGTAATTTTATTTATTTTTTTTTGTTAGGGCGTAATAATGTTTTATATGCAAAGTCCGTTTTATTCTTGTTTTCGCTGCGTGTCAACCATGGGTATCGAAACCCAGTTTTAGTGTTATAAACCTTTAAAGTTGCCTTTATGCTGCTGGGAGCGCTATATCCGTAGGAAAGTAATTATTAAATAGTTGTTGTTGTTTTCCAAAAAGAAATATATATAAAATTCATATCACATTAATTAATGTATAACATCATTATTCTGTTTGTTTGTTTTTGTTTTTTTACCACATTTATCTTTTTAGAATAGCTTCACTAAATGGTAAAATATACTGACAAAGTGTTCATTTCAACGAGTTCAAAATATTTATATATGAACGCTAGATGGCACTACATTTTAGTTAAATTTAATTGCAGATCGGAATGTCGCTGTACTAATAAACATATAGTCCCCACGCTAGTACAGCGGTATGTCTACGGATTTACAACGCAGAAGCAGCGCTTCGATTCCCCTCTGTGGGCTCAGCAGATAGCCCGATATAAGAAAACACACACACACACACACTAATAAACATCTGCTACTAAACTGTGGGTAAAAAATAAAATCATGAAACATCAGAAGTAGATTGTTTTGGAATTTCGCACAAAGCTACTCGAGGGCTATCTGTGTTAGCCGTCCCTAATTTAACAGTGTAAGACTAGAGGAAAGGCAGCTAGTCATCACCACCCACCGCCAACTCTTGGGCTACTCTTTTACCAACGAATAGTGGGATTGACTGTCACATTATACACCCCCACGGCTGGGAGGGCGAGCATGTTTAGCGCGACGCGGGCCCGCCACCCTCGGATTACGAGTCGCACGCCTTACGCGCTTGGCCATGCCAGGCCTTCAGAAGTAGAAATCTCTATAACAAATATATCAAACCTTTATTCAAATAATAGCTCTGAAGACACGGTGTTAGATCCTGGTTTTATTTAATACCAGTCTGTATCTCAAGACGGTTTCAGGTTAACCTCAATATGACCTAAGAAGGTCGAAACGTTGTTCTCTACTTTATTATCATAAGAGTTTTAGTACCCACACCAGCCGTCTTGAGATACATTTTTACTTCAAGTGGATTTCTCGTCATCAAGAATTAATACTAACCTGTTGCTGACTTAAAAAAACAACAACATTATAATTTGTTATTTTAAAAGCTGGCATTTAGTATTCAGGGCACTGAACTTTCAACCTGCGTGTCGCAAATTCGAATCCCGCCACTGAATATCCTCCTCTTTCAGCTGCGGGGACGCTTTACTGTAAGGGTCAATCACACTTGTGATTGTAGAAGAGTTGTCCTGGAGCTGGTCGTGTTGACTAACTGTCTTCTCTCTAGTCTTCACTTCAACATTAGGGAAGGACAACGCAGATAGTCCTTGAGTAAGTTTGAATGAATTTCAACGAACAAACGAAAAACTTTCGTGGTCATTCCTCATGTGTATAGAGAATTTATTAGTAACACCCTTCCATCAGTATGCAGGGTGTACGTTTTGCAGAAGTTACAGATTTGCCCTCGTTTGAAGATATTAACGCTGCTTGGAGAATATTCCAGAAAGACAAGTTAGAAAATTAAGATCCCAGACTTTCTAGGTGACACCAAAGTTTAAACGGATTTGCATGCCAACATCATAGCTATTAAAACTGAGTTATAAGCAGGAAAATTATGAAAGTTATTTGGTTTCCGTGAAAAAAGTTTTCCTAAGTTAATTCTCCGATATGTTCACTTTGACATTGTAGGTAGTGTCATCTGTGGATCTCAATAAACAATAACTGAGAGCGACCACGCTGAAACAAAAAAAGAAAAAAAAAGTTGTTATCTATACATTCAGAAAGAAGGACAAGATGTTTAATTTATTTTTAAATATTAACAATTAGCTTTTAAATTATGCTATACAGGAAGATGGCATATCGTGTAAATCAACTATTAGTGATGAAACGTTACTTGTAATGGTTAGATATAGGACAATTCATATTCAATATTTCAATCAAAGTTACTTCTAGTGATCTGACGGTTAGTATATTAGCTGCAGGTCTCGTCACCGAATATGTTAGCATTGCAACATAACGATCAATTCCACTGTCCAATAGATAGCGGTTACTGATTTTTTACTAGTTGTCTTTTTTACTTTTTTACTAGTTGTCTTTTCCCGAACCTATCACTACATAGCTCTCGACAGCTTTGTGTAAAATCCGATAGACAAAAAAAATCTACATTTTAAATGTTACTAACTGGCTTTTTTTTAAATACCATAATTTGAATATAACTTCTTTCGGTAGATGCAATATTAATATAAAAAATAATTCATTACAACAAACCAGAAATACTTTAAAGTTTTTTTATACTGTAAAAAAGTCATCTTCCATTTACTAAAAAAATTTTCAAAGTAACACCAACTCATATTCTTTTGATTTCTTTCGAAGGCTATGTAAAATAAAAAGAGTTTTTCAACACTTAAAAATACTTTATATCTTGTGTTATTAATGTGTTCTTTAATTGAATTGTTTTTATAACTGATAAGATGTTTGATGAATTTAGATGCCCAAGACTATAAAATGTTTTCAACTGTACGCTAAACCAGCAGTGAAGAACCAAGGTCGTAAAGCCTGTATCGACATCTCCAGCTAATCCTTCGTTTATCTAATATTTATTTTTGGTGTATCTACATCTCCAGCTTATCCTTCGTTTATCTACATCTCCAGCTTATCCTTCGTTTATCTAATATTTATTTATTTCTAGTGTATCGACATCTCTATATAATCCTTCGTTTATATGATATTTATTTATTCCTGATGTATCGACGTCTCCAGATAATCCTTCTTTTACCTCATACTTATTTATTTGCTGTATCACAACATTAATCGTTGACTTACGAAGCTAGTATACAATGACGTAAATTTTCTCCTGTTATGTGGTGATGGTTATGAAAGAAATAAGAGGAAATTGTTTTGAAAGAACTATATTTATAAAAGATTACGAATACAATCATTACAAGTACAGATAACCATCGCGGCACTGAAAATAGTGTATCTAAAGAAATGTCTACAAGCCTTAATTTAAGTTAACAAGTCCAAACATTTAAACCCTTTTAATTTTGTTTTACCAAAGGAATCTTCTATACGAGATGGTGTTTATGCCACAGGTGTCGCTGCTTATGTCGTTCATGATGGCTTTTCTCGTAGAGCCCCGTGTTTACGAGATGACCAAGTCTCCAAACAATATATTTAATGTCACATGTCCACAATTCTTCTCCAAACAATTCTATTTACAAATCCGTTAATCACTTAATGGTTTCATCACCAATTTCCAACACTTCTGTATAAAATGAATTTATTCACAAATCTTAAAAATTGACAACAATATTTAGTTTGAACGATAAAATGAGATTCTATCAATGCTACTATCGAAATGACAAAGCAAACGTATATAATATTCATGAAGCTTACTTTCACAGTAATATAGTTATATGTGTACAATAAAGCTTACTGCCATTGTAACATAGTTCTATGTGTATAATAAAGTTTACTGTCACTGTAAGATAGTTCTATGTGTATAATCAAACTTAGTGCAACTATAAGATAGTTATATATGTATAATAAAATTTACTGCCACTGTAAGACAGTTCTTACTGTGTTATCATGTACCAGTGGAAAGCAGCAAGAAACAACAAAGACAAGACATATACTGAGGAGATAACTGGAGTATCAACAATGGGCGAGAGTGAGTGTATTGACGTAGAAAGTGCTTACGCTATATCATTATTGAATTTGGTAGCAAAAGTGTTTTTGGTTCCTGCCATTTCTCTTGTTTTATCAACGTTTCTGCCACTTTTAGAGTGCCGTCGGGTGGCGACGCATGTAACCACTTTCTGGAAAGCTTTACGGAAGTTGTCAGACAAGAAAGCATACAAAATAGGGTTGACGCAAGAGTTCATATAAGCTAGGATGTGTGACGCCACCTGGAAAACAATTCGTTCTGTACGTAGTTTCAGTTGATATCGGTTGAGACTCTTGAGAAGTAAGACTATCTGAATGGGGAACCAGCAAACAGCAAAGACGACGACAACAATGACAACCATCCTGGTGACTCGTTTCTTAGACTTATAGCTCTCGGCGCTAGTTTTACCTCCCGGAGTTATGTGAAACCACAACCTCTTCAGCATTAACACGTAAAGACTAAAGATGAGCACGAGTGGAACCACGTAGGACGAGAGGAAGAAGGAGATCTGGTATGCTGGATAATTGAATCCTTCTTGGAGAAACACGCACATCGAATACCTGTTTGACCCCACTTTATAGGATAGTTGTCCATGAGCCGGTAGGGCAGGCAAGCATGCTAGGAGGATCAAAGACCACATGATCGTGATCGCAATGTAAGCATTCTTCTCAGTGCGAATGGTCATAGAGGTGATGGGGTGGACAACGGCCATAAACCGATCCAGAGACATAAGAACGAGAGTATAAATACTGGCATAAGCACAAACAATCACCAAATACTGCACTATCCGGCACCAGATGTCGCCAAAGGGCCAGTAGGGCAACGCATAATCCCAGGCTGTAAAGGGTACACAGAAGATAAGAAAGAAAAGGTCTGCCACTGCAAGGTTAATGATAAGTAAGTTGGTAGTGGATCTAATCGGAGGGTTGGAGATGACCACCACAACCACCAGAGAGTTGCCGATTAAACCAACGGTGACAATGATTCCAAAAAGAATGGGCACCACGATACCAACAATCTGCTCCAATTGACTACTCCTTACGCTTGCGAACGTGACGTCACAGTCAGATAAATTGGTTATGGTGGTGTTGCATAGTACTGCTGACGTTGAAAAGATGGTTACTTCTGTTGTAGGTACAGTATCCACATATCCTCCTGAATCCAGGGCTTCCACCTGGATATCTATGTAATCCATGGCCTTTTCACAAGTATATCAGCTTACAGCAGTCTTATAGTACCATTCACAACCTGTCTTGAAAGTTTTATTTTGATTATTCTTCTGCTCTGAAATGTAACAAAAATACCAAAATTAAAATGTTTTTATGCATTAATTGCACTGATGAAATTGTAGAAAGCGCTGGTGCTGAGGTGAAACAAGCAGTGCTTATAGAAGTCAACACAACAACAAATTTGTACAGATGAAATCACTATTACTATAGTATAGAAATAATAAAAACACTTTGAAATTGTTAAAGAATGTAGAAAATAATATAGGAATAATACAGCTATACCTAGCTCATCCATACATGACTTTCAATATTGAGATTTGTTACATACTAAATAAAATGCACGAGTGCAAAGTGGTTACGAGATGTCTCAATTCGACCGACCTTATAGCAAGAGCCTTTAATAATCAAGATGTTTCGACTCAACTTGGTTTTCCATGTATATAGATAGGTCTTAGTGTTTTAATTACACTACATTACATTGATGCCTCTGTTGGCATGAACAGGATATTAAGATTTAAAAACTGCATACAAATATTTCAGAATAAACAACTTCCAACTGCAGTAATATTAAAGTTAAGTATGCATTTTATAGTGTAACGTTAAATTTTAATATTCAAAGTTATGTATGTCATCTGTGTATAGCTGTATCATCCCCATATTATTTTTGACACAACCATCCCTACATCATTTTACATTCACAAATTGTTATTTTACTTGTTTTGTGACGTTTCTTCTCCTTACTGAAAATTAGTGTTCTATGAAAGTGTGTAATAAAATTTGTTATCATCTGTATTAATTTCTTTTTAATCTTTCACTTCATACCCGATATAAGGTTGGCTAAATAAAGACACCAATTGTACACTGTATACCAAACGCTAATATACTGCTAGAACGCTCTTGATTGTAAATAAATGTTGACTCTGATTTTGTATTACTTCAAATGAACCAACTAAAACTGAAAGTCAGTTTACATGGAGAATTAATATGAAATGAAGAGGTTATGCGTATGACGTTATGCATTGAACTAGCATTGTTTATTCCGCTATATTGGGCATGAGAACAAATTCGTGAAATAACAGTGAGCCCAGCAATGCTCAGGACTAAATCGTGTAATAATACCAGTATGTTCTGTTGCTGATGGTTGTGCAAAATGCAGTTCTGACCTTTAGTTATCTTTGCTGCCGTCTTCATGTAGAATAATATGGCTGATACATGAAAGCAACACTTCCATGTTCCTGCTATACACATGCAGTCAAGACTTGACCCTCTTGTTGAATTACAGCCCAAACATTCAAAGGGCTGTCGGACAGTCGTTGTGAATGACATACCTACAAAGATATGCGTACTGTATTCAAGGTATTTACTTTCAAACAATGAAAATATTATGAATTTTAATACCAGGAACAGTAATGACAGACTTGTCCAGAGCGACTAGCGTTAACACAAGATGGTCATTGCAATTAAATCATGAGGAAAGTAGTAACACCGTTTGTTTGTTTTTTGGAATTTCGCACAAAGCTACTCGAGGGCTATCTGTGCTAGCCGTCCCTAATTTAGCAGTGTAAGACTAGAGGGAAGGCAGCTAGTCATCACCACCCACCGCCAACTCTTGGGCTACTCTTTTACCAACGAAAAGTGGGATTGACCGTCACATTATAACGCCCCCACGGCTGGGAAGGCGAGCATGTTTGGCGCGACTCGGGCGCGAACCCGCGACCCTCAGATTACGAAGCGCACGCCTTAACGCGCTAGGCCATGCCAGGCCGAGTAACACCGAGACATCACCTACCTTCCATTTTAAGACACTACTGTCTAGCTTGAAGCACAACATACAGCTATATAACCAGACTGCCCATGGCAAGTGAGACGGATATCTTCAACGGAATGACTAAGAACAAAAGCAACTTGAATGAAATACTCTTAACGGCGTTTATAACCATTTATTATGTGAAAACGCACATGCTTAAAATATTCTTGAAAATATACGTTAAAATTAGGAGGTAGAAAATGCACACTACATAAACATATACGTCTGCACACATGTAAACATACATAAACTTGTGCTTAAAATGTCACTATTTATAGTTAATTCTGTAGCATCTTTTGTTTTCATTCTTATTTTTCTATTATATTTAAAATTTAATCCGATTGTGTCGTAGTAAAGCTAGTCTCTCTAAGACTTATTTTCAGCGTTCTCAGCGTTTATATTGTTATTTGTTACATAATTCGTTTGACAAAAAAAAATTAACTGTTTTCACGAGACTTGCCTTTACTATTCCAGGTTAATATTATAAACTTGTATTTAGTTCAACTTGATAACTTCCACAACAAACTACAGACCTACTATAAACTTCTATTTAGTTCAGCCTGATAACGTCCACAACAAACTACAGACCTACTATAAACTTGTATTTAGTTCAGTCTGATAACGTATACAACAAGGTATAGCCGAAAGCTTGTAGGAAATAAATTTCAACATGGAGTTAGACCTGTCATTGTCCATTAATTGACTGTCGTAGATCTTACCATGAGTGAAGAGAACTTAGTCTTATCGAACAATATGGGCGTGAAACGACAGGGTCTCGACCTAGGGTAGGACGTAACGGTCAATATCACTATTCATTGATAAAAAAAAGTAGCCCAAGAGTTAGCGGTAAGCGGTATTGATTAGCTTCCTACCCTGTAGTCTGCGAAGTTGAGAACAGTTTATGCAGATAGCCCTCATGCAGTTTTATGCAAAATTATTACCAAAACAATATTTAAATATTCCTGAATTTTTTTGGAACTTCATTCATTCCTAACCTATATATTACCTCTTCTCCCCTGTTAGTAAAAATATTTGTGATACGTTGTTTTAAAACCTTGTAAACGCAACCAATTCTTTATTTAATAAAATCATCAGATGTTTATGACAGAAAGAAGCGTCATACAAAGGATATCTTCACAAACATAAATGTTTATCGTCCTTGTAAGGTGACAAAACGTAACAATATCACCAGCACGCGGTTTATGTATTATAATAAGAAAACCCAAACAAAAATGTACGCCATATACCTTATAATTTATTATTTCGCTTAATTGAAGACATGTACCACATTCAAGCCGATCTGGACTACAGAATTTATATTCATTGTCCGCCTTCACATTTTTACGTCTTCTCAGCCATAAATTAAACGTTTATTAAATTCTCCAGAAGGTTATGTGTAATATCACAAGAATATTCTAGAAACGAACTAGTGTTTGGGACTAATATTTAAGCAATGGCAACCTCAAACAGTGTCTCAGTGGTGAGACAAATCAGCTTGTAACACTATAATATAGAGGCCGCTCTGACGGTATCGATCGTTGCATAACTTTGAACTTAAAGTCAAACATTTCCTTATCAAATAAAGTTTATTAAACTCTTGTATCAGTTTAATAATATGCAGTATTTATTAAACTCTTGAATCATTTTAATATACAGTATTAATAAATACTGTATAATAATACTCTTGGGTCATTTTAGTATATAGTATGTACAAAATTCTTGGATCATTTTAGTATACACTATTTATTAAATTGTTGGGTTAATTTAATATACAGCATTTATTAATACCGTATTTATTAATATTTTTATTTATTCGTTAAATATTTGCACCAACTGTGATTTGTTAGTGGGAGTGATGTGTTAACACTCTTAGCCAATTATAGCTGAGCTTACACTCTGGCATTGTCATATATTTCATCATGGGAACTACAATTTTCATGTTTCCCTAAATGGATAGTGTCACATTTTGCTGGAACAGTCAGGAGGAGTTGAAACACAGACAGTTACACTTACAAACAACAATAAATTACGAGGAAACATTTTGTGGTGGTTGTTTAGAGTAAAGAAACATTTAGTAGATTTCTTTATCTAGTTATGTACCTCCCCTCTCTCCATAAGTTACGCTAAAAGTAAATCCACAACACAAAATGTGAAGTGAGTCCCATATTAAACTACAATTCAAAGTGTCAAATTAGCATTATCTTTCTCAAAACAATTACAATAATTATTGTTACGATCCAGCAAAGGTTACTCTTAGAGGTTTAAAAAACACACACTAAAATAAAAGCCAGCTTTGCACACGTCTCAACCGTTCAGGCGCAAGGGTATGACATTCCTTAACCATTTTTCAATTTGCCGTTCAGTCATACCATCCTAAACCAGATCAAAATGATCATGACTAGATATCAACATGTTTTGATCTAGGCGAAGTTTCAATTTATATTAGGACTGACTAGTAAGTAAACACGTTCGTTGTCAAATCAGTTGAATATTACAATAGGCGTAAACCTAAATACACCATGGACGTTAAAAAACCATATAGTAACAGAATCCACTCAGTCCGATACTTCAATTACTTACACTATTTTCTAGGACGTAAACATATATTTAGAAACATACGTAACTACCTAACCTATTATTATCAGTATGTAATAGGAAACAGAAGCTTTCAATTCCTAGGCCTTAGCCGAAAATGGCTTTTCTCTATTAAAAATTGTGTGTCTCTTTAAAACCTACCATTTTTATAATTAAATATATATATAAAGAGATGAGACATCAACATTACCAGTTCTCATAATCTTAAACACCTCAATCAGATCCTTTCTAACTATTTTTGAGATATTAACCTATCTTTTATTCATGACAAGTATTATTCTAGTTGCCTTTTATAAACCCTTTCCTACAATGCAATAAACTTTCTAAAGGAAGAGGTCCCAAACGTGGCCTGCACAAACAAATTATTCTCCATAGAAACTAAACATATCAAGACAATGATTTCAATAATTTCCGGTTTGATCTCTTCCTTGACCTACAGTCTTATTATAAGATAAAAAGAGGTTCTGTTAGATCTAGAAAGACATAAACTATTTGATACTGGACTATATCATCAATTCGTTCCTTTTTTTTTTTTTTTTTCAAAAGCGTCTGTATTTTATTTCAATTCAGTTTAGTTTGAATGCAGAGAGTAGCTTAAATAAGCCATTAACTTTTCTTTCTTCGGTGCAAACGAGTCATGAATTCACGAAATGACAGTTAAAAGCGGTTTCTTACAGAAAAGTTAGTTGTGATGTTTCGAGATACACGGTTGTTATTTTTAACGGCAAATCAAAAAATGGTTAAGGAATGTCATACCCTTGCGCCTGGACGGTTGAGACGTGTGCAAAGCTGGCTTTTATTTTAGTGTGTGTTTTTTTAAACCTCTAAGAGTAACCTTTGCTGGATCGTAACAATAATTATTGTAATTGTTTTGAGAAAGATAATGCTAATTTGACACTTTGAATTGTAGTTTAATATGGGACTCACTTCACATTTTGCGTTGTGGGTTTACTTTTAGAGTAACTTATAGAGAGAGGGGGAAGTACATAACTTGAAAAAGAAATCTACCAAATGTTTCTTTACTCCAAACAACCACCACAAAATGTTTCCTCGTGATTTATTGTTGTTTGTAAGTGTAACTGTCTGTGTTTCAACTCCTTCGCAGTAAACACGAACAGACTAAGTAGGGAAAGTTATAAATAATCTCTAGGTTATTTCTATTTTCACATTTCTTCTACGTAATTTTGTTGAACATCTGGGTCATCACACGATTATTTCAAATAGAATTAGATAGTTGTCATCATTTTTCAATCACAATTTTGTTTGTTTGTGTTTGTAATTAAGTACAAAGCGTCACAGTGGGCTATCTCTGTTCTGCCCACCTTGTTTCTTGCGTTGTAAGTTCGCAGACATGCTGCTGTGCCACTGGGTGACTTTCAATCACAAAAATGGATTAAAACTCAAATAACGTGCATGAGTATGCTTGTAGGCCAATTTGGGGTGAAAAAAGAGGCCCCTTTACGTTCATTTTTAAAATGACGGAAATCCTAAATTTAATGACTTCTTTAAAGATGAGTCAGAAGTTTCAAAACAGTGTAGGAACTATTTGCAGTGTAATAATATACAGGATTCAAGTGTAGAAACAATGTGGGAATTATTTCAAGTGTATTAGTAGATAATCACAATAATTGCTCGGACGTAACTACCAAAGCTGTTCAAGTTCACTGAGAAAATGCAACACTGTCTTGTGTTTTATGATCATTTTGAAACTTTTATAAACAAGAATTACGTTTGTTTGTTTTTCCGCCTCACCTGGAATCTGGCCACGATTAACAACCTAATAACTATTTTATTAAATTACCTTTGACATTCATAGTAACTAAGGTAATAAAACTTTGTGATTAAAAGTACCTGACAGTACTTCCTGTATTTGTGTCTGTCGTGTATGGTTCGTGTTGACAAACAGATTTCCCCATGGCTTTATACTTTGTGGAAGATTTCGTCAACCAGCAAGGATGTAACAAAACTCTAGATTTATAAATCAATTTTCGGTCCAAGTTACTTGTCAGTCTATAACACATAATTACGGTAGATAAGTTTCACCTTAAGGTGCAGTACCTGGCGTAAGATTTACAAACATAATACCGCTTTGTGCGAAATTCAATAAACAAATCAACTTGGGAAAGTATCGGAAAGTTTTTGGTCAAATTAAAAACAAATACACGAGCTGACAAACGTGACATCAGACAAAAGACACAGTCCATAAGTGTAAAATCATCAATGGTACCGTCTCCAAACAAGTTGGAAGTTTAGAAGAGACAAAGCATGTGTTATATTTTCACCGGTTCTATATTAAATCGAAAATAAATAAAATTACTTCACATATTTCGAGTTCCCTTCGAGAAAAGTAAATTTTACTTCCTTCAGGCGTAAAAAGATCGGTCAAAAACATCGAAAAAATATAGATATGTCAAGGATAAATGCACCATCCAGATACGTCAAAGATTGGTGCACCTTGTAGGTATGTCAGATATATTTGCACCTTGTAGAAATGCCAAGAATAGGTCCACTATGTAGGTATGTCAAATATAGCTGCACCATGTAAAAATATCAAGGATAGGTGTACCATGTAGATATGTCAAGGGTAGGTCCACTATGTAGATATATCAAAGATTGGTGTATCATATAGATATGTGAAGGACAGATCCACTATGTAGGTATGTCAAAGATTGGTACACTGTATAGATAAGTGAAAGATTGGTGTATCATATAGAAATGTCAAGGATAGGTGTACCATGTAGAAATGTCAAGGATAGGTCCACTATGTAGATATGTCAAAGACTGGTGTACCATATAGATATGTGAAGGATAGGTCCACTATGTAGTTATGTCAAGGATATGTCCACTATGTAGATACGTCAAAGATTGGTGCACCATGTAGATATGTCAAAGATTGGTGTATCATATAGAAATGTCAACGATAGATGTACCATGTAGAAATGTCAAGGATGGGTCTACTATGTAGATATGTCAAAGATTGGTGTATCATATAGAAATGTCAACGATAGGTGTACCATGTAGAAATGTCAAGGATAGGTCTACTATGTAGATATGTCAAAGATTGGTGTATCATATAGATATGTCAAGGATAGGTGCACCATGTAGAAATGTGAAGAATACGTCCACTATGTAGATACGTCAAAGATTGGTGCACCATGTAGATATGTCAAAGATTGGTGTATCATATAGAAATGTCAAGGATGGGTGCACCATGTAGATATATCAGATATAGATGCACCATGTAGAAACGTCAAGGATAGGTGTACCATGTAGAAATGTGACGTATTAGAAAGGATGAAATACTGTATTTTATTTTTTTCCAGATGACAAAATAATTCGCTAATTGTACATGTGAAAAGTAGTTTTAACTCATATACTTGTAACTACGTTTTCAAACATTCTCTGGTTGGTAGGTCAACAGATTTACAGCTCAATAAATCTGAAGTTTGATTCCCTGCGATATACAGAGAGCACCAACAAAGAGCCCATGCTTCAAGGATGCCACGCCTGAGATTGGAAACTCTTTTAACCTTGTTACACGTGATAAAACGTCATGCTCTGATGTAGACTTTTTTTTTTTTAATTAATCCAGTAAAGACTGCAAGGCTCAGCATGTCCAGGTGGTTGGGTAGCTCGACTCGCAATCTACAGTTGGCGGATTAGTATCCCAGCACTGAACACACACTCGACCTTTGAACCAGCTTTAAAATGTAACGGACAATCCCACTTTTAGTTGGTAATGTAAACTAAGTACCTTCCTTTAAGTCTATCACTTCAAAATTAGAAGCGGTTGTCATAAATGACTCTCGAGTAGTTTTGCGCGAAATTCTACAAACAAACAAGATTAATGTAAAAAAAAAGTAAAACAATGTGGGTAATATATTATAATATTTTAGAAAGCGCAAGTTCATTGTTTAAATGTATCGTTTCAGTGTTCAGTGTGCAAATGTTTTGGATTTAAAACACATTGGACTGCTGGACTAACATTAAGTTAACAGTTCTTTTAAATACATATGGGTCCATTGGTGGGTCAACTATAAGGTTACGAACTTAGAATGTTGGAGCCAGGAGTGAGTTCTACACATTGGAAAGAGTACAAATAGTCCACTGTATATCTTAGTGTTTAAACAATAAATATTGTAATTAACTAATTAAACAATGAAATTTAGTTCATAAATATTTTATGGTTGTTTTACACACTAAATACAGTTACTATATTTATTGTTTACATATACAATTACTATATTTATTGTTTATACATATTTACAATATTTATTGTTTACACATACAATTACGATATTTATTGTTTACACATACAGTTACAATATTTATTGTTTAAACAGACAGTTACAATATTTATTGTATTATATGCACAATATTATTTGGTTAAATTATTGTTGCTAAAATATGTTTTGTCCGTATATCATCTTCGTTAAAGATACGTTATTAAGATCTTTATTGTTAAAACAGATCTTATGAATAATTCGTGTTGAAATGTTTGTTATTTTGATTGATCTCAACAACACATCGGTATTTCTTTTCGTCTGTACTTGAAGGAGTTATAAAGACATCTACAGAAAGTGATTTTCCTTTTGTTCAGGTAACTAAACTATGATAGAACCAAAAACACATGGGTTTCAAAAGTAATTTATTTCAAGTATAAGATTCAAGAGCAGAAAATGTCACCTTTCTGTTCAGCTGTAGGCCGCCAGAGAGTTAGTAATTTTGTTATTGTGTTGAGATAATTTTGAGCGTTTAACAGCATCGGGTTCAGCCTGTTTTTTGACGTGGCATTAAACCATTTCACTGACTGTTAAAAATTATATTATTTTAAGAACCATTTTCCGATAATGTGTCGCTAGAAAATTATATTTTTTTCTTGCCCTATAGTGTGTATGTGATAACTGTCAGAAAAAATCAGATTTTTTACTCACGTTAAATTATTGTATAAATGTCCTGTTTCGATTTATATACTAAGCTAATTTTTACAAGAGATCAATGGTGAAGGTATGCCTTGGAATTACTTGATAGAAACGTTTTTACACAATTTGGTCTAACAGAATCCTTACGCCAAATACACGAGTGCCAAGTGTATACATAAATGGAGTTCTGTCTTGTTAGACTCACGTTTTAAGCTGCTTACCGAACAGTTGTGTGCGGATTAGTTCTCCATCGCTAACTAGAAGTTCCTGAGATTGGCTGTTGTTCTTACTTTGATATCTGATAAGTTTCAAGCGATTATTTACGAGTCAAAGTTTAGGATAAACAATCCACGCACGCGTGCTTGACATTACAAGACGTGACGAATAAATATACAAAGTAGAAGAAACTAAGAATATACGTATTCCGATAGGCCTAAAGCATTTAAAATGGAAATACGAGCTTAAGAGCACACTTTCTAACAAGCATCTCTGTAGACGAAAGTAAACTCTAGGACTGGAACATAAGGAACATAAACTCAGGACCTTTAGTTCAACAACACGAAATCATTAGTCGCAATTTAATTTGTTTTTTCGGCATGAAACCACCTTTGTTAACAGTAACGTGTACTTACGTTTTATATTCATATACTAATTATTTATAATATAATAAATAAGCGTGTCAAAACTGTTCTCTGAGTATCCGGGTTGAAGGATATACGAGGCATGAGTGAATACTGGATTTTATCCCACTTTTATTTAGTTTACTTTTAATAAATCAGTTTTTTTTTCATCCCCCGCTTTTCCTCAACTATTATAACCGAGAGTACGATAAGACATACTGTATAAACCGCTACACGAAGTTCTACTAACACAGTTTTCGATAATATTTTTTTCTAGTTTTGGAGTTTTTGTTATATTTTTTATAAAACTTTTTTAAAGTTCAGAATTTCATAATAAATTATTTATGTTTCTATAAGGTAAGGTAATGTTTTGTTTGTTTGTTGATGTCGGCTAGTCAACACCACCCACCGCTAACTATCGGGATGATACTCTCTTACCTATGAATAGTGGGAGTGATCGTCACATTATAACGCCCCCATGACTGAAAGGGCGAGCATTGTTTGGTGGCAGGACTCGAATCTGAGAATTACAAGCCGAGTACCCTAACCACCAGGTCATGGTATACATTAATCCTTTACTAAAGCTTGTATAAAGTGTAAAATATCCTAAAGGATGCCCTTACCACATAAAACAACACAAAACAAACTGCATTTCGAAACCGTGTGTGCGTTATAATAGTGACGGTCATATCCCACTGGTCAATCACACGTTAGTAGTCCCAGAGTTAACGATAGGTGGCATTAACTAGCTGACTTCCATCTAGTGTATCACTTACAAATTAGGGACAGTTAACACAGATAGCACTCGAGTAACTTTGGGAGAAAACCGACAAAAAGTTTTATTGCAGACTCCAGATTAGCTGGAAAGATAAAGCGAAGTGTCGTACAGCTGATCATAGTTTAGTAAAATAGTGAAGGTTCTGAGATAACGTGGAAAAGAATAAAGCATTCCTAAATAATTCCACCACAATAACAGTCTTTGGAATTAAACGTTAGAATTAATCTAACGCCATTAGGCCTAGAATAAGTAGGACTGAACAATCATTAATAAAAGTATTCAAACCCCTTTCCCTCGGAAACATTTTAAAGCGATTTTGTTTTCTCTGCCCCCCACTGGTTCAGCAGATCAAATTCGGGTTTAAATAACCGCAGTGGACAGACTATAGATAACCTATTGTGTAGCCTCTCTTTCAACAAAATAAAAAATATCCTAGTTAAATGTTAAAAGTCAACAGGCTTATAACAATACTTTCCATTGTCCACTGCAAAGAATCGACTCACGGTTTTTAGCTTTGTAATCTCAACATATTTACCGCTTACCAACTGGAAGGGCACTTTTTGTTGGGGTTTATTTAGGACACAGCTACTGTGTAATTGGTTGGTTATCTTCACTCAGTCCAACTTGACAGACCAAAATGTTCGATTTTATTAACCAGCCGAGGAAGAACGAGTTGAGAAGAAAATCACCAAGGTCTTTCTGCACTTATCTATCCCTAGTGTTGAATTGAAAGACTGGAAAGAAGGTACTTAGTCGACAGTACTCACTGCCAATTCTTAGAGATTCCTTTTCAGACCAAACCACGAACCCTTGGATTCAGCTATCAAGTACATCAACTGTCATTCTAAAAGTACCTGAAATAATTCATGTTACAGATATCAAAGAACTCATCTATTTGTTGTTGTTCTAATAAGATTGTTTGTTGGTAGTTAAGCACAAAGTGAGCTTTGTTCACTACCGGTATTAGAACCCGATTTTTAGCGTTATAAGCCTTCAGAGAAGTGGGAGTGGGGTTAATAAATAAAGACACAACAGTATATATTAGAATAATACAAGGAGCATCACACCAATTTTATAAATTGAAACGTTATGTAATTTATCAAAACAATGTGTGTGTTTTTCTTATAGCAAAGCCTCATCGGGCTATCTGCTCAGCCCACCGAGCGAAATCAAACCCCTGATTTTACCGTTGTAAATCCGGAGACATACCGCTGTACTAGCGTGCGGTATTTATCAAAACAAACATTTGGGATTAACTCCTCTATATTTTATTTGCATTGTATCTCAAAGTCTTACCGTAAGGGGGCGATTATTATAACAATATTCAGGAAAAGTATATTTAACAAAAAAAAAAAAACATTATTATTCATGTACGGATAGAAATTAAAAAAATAAACAGGAAGATGAAATAATGTTTTTAACGTACCATCATATAACTTATGTAAATAAAAAAGTGATAATTCAAAACAATAGCTTATTAAGTGTCCAAATCTATGACTTATACATTTCACAGCGTAAACATTAAGTAATGCATAATTAGTGTTATATAATACAATCAAAGCATCTATTTTTAAGTAACACAGTTAATCATATTCGATAATATATATATATATGTCTTATTCAATAAACTAATAACTTATTTAATGAAGTTTGATCATGGTGAATTAAGAATTTAGGGTCGAATTTAAAATTGCTATAATTTAAAGGCAGGTCAACAGGGTAGCGACTTGTAAGCAATACTTCGTGTAATTAAACCAAGTCAATATGTATACTGCGTATAAAATGGATTATTTAAATAATTAATCATTTGTTTTGTTGTATTTTCACACAAAGCTACTCAGAATATTCAATTTTATAGTGACAGATTAGAGAAAATGAAGCTATTTAACATTCACCCCACCAGCTCTAGAGCTACTTTTTTAACAACGACCTCCGGGATTAACCGTCACTCTTTCAAGGAGCATGTTGGCGACCGGTTTCAGTCCCACTACTCGAGTCTAGCATCCTAACCACCAGGCCATGCCAAGGCCCTGATTTATCAATAGATAGGCTACACCAAAACTCGATGTTATTTAAATGGATACAAGTAGTAGTTTTAATAAAAGTCTGTGTAACATCTAGATTTATACCTGATATATTAAACTTCCAAAGTGAAGCCACTAAACCTTCAATGTACAGTAAAGGGCCCGGCATGGCCAGGCGATTAAGGCACTCCACTCATACTTTGAGGGTTGCGGTTTCGAATCCCCGTCACACCAAACACGCTCGCTCTTTCAGTCGTGGGGGCGTTATTATGTTACGGTCAATCCCACTATTTGTTGGTAAAAGATTAGCCGAAGGTTTGGCAGTGGGTGGTGATGACTAGGTGCCTTCCATGCAGTCTTGCACTGCTAAATTAGGGACGGCTAACGCAGATAGCCCTCGTGTAGCTTTGCGCAAAATTCAAAAAGAAACATACAAACAATAAAGATAACTACACAAAACTAGCAGAAATAAGCTGTACTACCCTAGTTAGTTACTTGACGATAAGTCTGAGAGCTTATAACTAGAAATCTGATTTCGATACCCGTGGCAAGCACATCACAGAAAACCCACTGCATAGTGTTGCGCTTAACAACAAACAAATGAGAAGCTAGAATACGTATTAGTTTAATTCATCTGTGACCTTCAATGTAACCGGAAGTAGAATTATAAAATATTTCGTTTTACTGAAAGCTTGAGAAATGTAAGAAAAACAAATAATAACCGTCGTCACTATATCCTATCAGAATCTCGTAAAATTTGGGATTTTTGTTTACAGAAATTAAAAAGAAATGAGGAAAGAGGCAGGAATATTTGCAAGTTAAGTGTATTTCACTGGATATAACTATTTGACTTCATGAAACTGAATTAGAAAGAATATGTCCACTCCGGTCAGTGTATGTGTCTATCTGTGTTTCCGCGTGTGTATCTCAAAAGTAATGGACTGATATACACGAAACTTTTGCCCAATATGGAAAGTCAGTATGGAATAGATCTCCCGAAATTTGGTCCGAGTCCATATTTTGTTTCACTATGAAGCATTTTCCATAATGGGGAAATAAGGTATTTTCGTAGTTTGGAGTTAATAACTCTGTAAAGTGTGATGAAAAGTGTGCAAATGCTATGGACACATTAAGGTTGAGACTAATCACGCTATATAAAACGATCTAGATCGTTGATCATTCTGGATTTGAGAATGTGAAATTTGACGTCATCCAATATAATCGCATACAGTCCTGAAATAGGAATGGGTGGTCGAGAGTATGTAATCTCTCTCGTTCTGGAGCTTTCTTTGGATATAGTCGAACAAAATGTATACTTTCTGTTATGTTACTTTATTTGTGGCAAACATACTACTAGAGTGGCCGCCCGCTAGTACAGCGGTATGTCCACGGATTTACAACACTAAAATCTGGGGTTCGATTCCACCCGGTGGGCTCAGCAGATAGGCTGGTGTGGCTTTGCTATAAGAAAACACACACCCTAACACTACTAGTGTGTGTGCGTTTCTTTTAGCAAAGCCACATCGGGCTATCTGCTGTGTCTACCGAAGGGAATCGAACTTTTGATTTTAGCGTTGTAAATCCATAGACTTACCGCTGTACCACCGAGAGACTATTACTAGAGATATCCTAATTTTGAACTGCCAATCAGAAGGAAGGCAGCTGCGCAACACAACCAACCGTCAACTCTTGGACGATCCTATATTAACAAATAGTAGAGTTGATCGTCACACGGCTGAAAGAACGAGCGTATATGGTTCCGAGTTTCGATCCCCGCTGTCTGTAAGTGCCCTTAGTACCAGACAAGATGTATACACTTTTTGCTTTACGCGACCTAAATTTGTTTACAGCAGTAAAAAAAAAAAGAGAAATCTATTTCGTGAGGACAGTTTCACGTTTAACCCCAAGAACATACTAGTCGTCTTACTAGTAACGAATAGTAAAAAACGAAGTCACGTGACTAAACACCTGATATAACGTAAACTGGTATATTATCCATAGTGCTTGTGTTCTGTGACGAATGTATCAATAAATTTATATTAACTTCTGACCAGAACAAGCTATGTAATTGAAGATAAAATAAATCGAGACCAAACTTAATTTCTTTCATAAAGAACTGTCTGTCTGTCTGCACATACACCCCTTAAATTGATAGACTAGAGGGAGTATAGCTAGTCTAAAGCACCCGTCAGCATTTATTCAACTCCTGAGCTCTTCTAATTCAATAGTGAGATTTGACCAAAGTGGTCGTTTTATAGTGGCAACGACTCGCGAACCATGAACCCTTGGATTCACACTCCCACCGTATTAACCACTGGATTACGATTGGTCCGATAAGAAAACAAAATAGGGACCAAACGTTATAAGAACTAAATTTTTAGGTTTTGAAAGTTCTGAAGTAAGACTCATTTTTAAGTTTTATAAAAACAGTCTTACTGGAAACAAAGATTGTTTAAGTAAAAGTAAACTACCTGTAATCTTCAGACGAACATTTAGTGGCTCCACATGAACCTGTCTTCTATTTTCCACCAAATAGCCGCATCTAAACTGTTAACCCTGCTTCTTGCTACTATTGAAGATATACAAGTTGTGACGACATCGAGTATGCCCCTAATATCCAATCAAAATTAATGTTTACCCTCCATAGTAGCCAATCGAGTTCTTCCTGTGAAAACAAATTGAAGCTTATATTGTGACGAACGAAGAATAAGGCACGTAACGTGTATACTTTTTAGTGTTAGGGTTAGACACAAAAGAAATATATATATATACACGTACGATACATATGATAATTTAGAAATGGATTTGTTTAATTCAAACTACTCTGATAGAGGGCTCTAGCATAGTATAATAAATGTGTTTGTGTTTTTTCATATACCAAAGCCATATCGAGCTATCTGCTGAGTTCGCTGAGGGGAATCAAACACCTGACTTTAGCGTTGTAAATCCGTAAACTTACCGCTGTGCCAACGGGTAACTATGATAAATTAAAAATACCCATGGTTTTCAATATTTCTTCAATGACTCGCTTTAACTTCGTTATGTAAGATAACAACTCAGACTTAAACTTCTTTTTACCAAGTGTTCAAGCTGGACAAGAAAACGTCAGAAACGTTCAGTTACCCTTTTATTGCAAGCCTTATAAAAGTCCGAAGGAAAAAAGTTTTTGAATTTCTTTCTTAAATAGGTCTATATTTCACAAAACAAAATGTTTTTTTTTAATATATACATTTTGTTAAGTTATAAATAGGCACGTTACACATAAGTAACATTGTTCATTCTAGGAACTAATAAAAATACTTCCAGGGTTTATTTACACAGTGACCTGGAAATGAGAACATTCATCTACAGAACTGAAACATCTGTATGTGTATTAAGTAATAACAATAGATTTGCTGTTAGTTTGTTTCGATTATTTGTTTGTTAAACCGCACAGAACTTCACAATGGACTGTCAATGCTCTGCCCACATTGGATAACAAAACCTGCAATTTAGCATTAAAACTCCTCGTGCTTGCTGCTAAACCTCAGGTGGAGGTGGGGACTTGTTATCTGTATGTTACAATGTACAATAGAAGGTTAAGCTATTTTTCTACTAAACCCACAATGCTGCTATCTCTTTTTTTGCAGAAGAGTAAATAAATGTAACAAGGCACTGAAAAATGTCTAACCTGTGTAATTTTGTAAAAATGAAAACCTTGTTATATTAATATTAATTATTTTTATTAATATTAAGTTATTGTGAGTACTTTCTGCTATTGTAAGCAATTGTAAATGTAAGAAAACCATAGCTCCAACCATATTCGATAACTGAATTTATTCGTAAGAAATATGAATCGTTAAGCCTAAAATGTACATCATTCGGTTAAGCCTAAAATGGTGTACTCGTTCATCATTCGGTTAAACATCATGAATTTGTAAGCTTAAAATATTACATACGTTCATCCTTGATCCATTAGTTTATATTTGACAATAAGGGCAAAGTTTAAAAGTTTGCATAATTAGTTGTTATGTGATCTGTTAATATGTTAACTTTTGAAGCTCTTTTGCTAATTTCTCAAAACAGTGAAAGTATGAAGAGCGAAAGTTGTGTAATATTTTAAAGATGACACAGCTTGTGCCTAAAAATTATGAACTGATTATAAATCTAACTTATAACAATTTATTAAAGAACGTTCCCAATTTTGACACTCCTGGAAGGTGGGTTATCGTGATCGTCTAAGCATCAGCGATCGTTAACGTCAAGACTTAATTAATAAATTATTTCTAGGAACTAATCTACAGAGTGTATACTTGTTTTCCGTGATAACGACAAAACCCACTTGTAGAGAAAATTATATATGTAAAAACGGCTGGTATGAAGAGAGAAAGCATTATGTAGAGGAGCGAACACCATACTTGTTTGTTTTTGGAACTTATGCTCGTCGTTCCCACATATGAACTGATAGACTATAGGGAAGGCATCTATTAAACAGCAACCAAAACTTTAATCGAATATTGGGATTTGACGCACATACGGCCCCAAAGTTCAAATCCATAGTTCCGCAAATTGGGCCACACTAGGCCCTTTCCAAAAAATATATGAGCTGCAGGGATTTACGTATATTATAACCTGCTGATGGCATTAATACATCTTGTTTATTTGTTTATTTGATTGACTAATTCAGACCAAGGCCACCTCGGACTCTCTTCTGTGTCCACCACAGGAAATCAAATCCCAGATTTTCGTATTGTAATATCATACACTTACCGAAGCTTCAACACGATATAACCACGACCTAAAGAAAACGTTAGTTGTTGTTGCTAAGAGATACAAACCGACTGTTGGCAAAGTTACAAGCTACTAAACACCGTTTTTGCGAATATGTATAGATATATACACAAACTACTACTTTTTGAAAAGGAATTTGAGGTATATTACTTTTAAACAAGACATCTCAAACCGTGCACCCATACATACCTGCGTACATATTGGTTTCTCATCCACGTGTTAAGACGTTTTTATTATCGCAGGCTCTTGTATAGATCCACATAAATGTTGAAAATAATACGGTTTCTCATTTCCAAGTATTTCTAAGTCTTTACATACACATATACGTCTTTCAAACGTATTTTTCAAAGAAAACTCGAAGCCTACGTAGATTGGAAGAAAGACCATCTACAGAAGGGATAATTTTAAAATCATGTCGCTGATGTTGTCTTCAAAATCTACCCCCTTTCTTATTTCTCAGTATTTGAAAATTTCAAATTATTTTTTATGGAATAATTTTCTTCTCTTATAAAAGCAACGTAAGATAATAAAACTTTATGTAGTAGAAAAGTTTACAACAATGGTATAACCACTGGCTTCACTGTTTTTTATGGTGTGTAATTTTCTTAGCTAAAATTTGTTTCGATGTAATCTAGTTCTGCCATTTATTATAAACTATTTATCCTCTAGTTTGCACCTTTTAATACATTTGG
Source organism: Tachypleus tridentatus (assembly GCF_004210375.1). NCBI lineage: Eukaryota > Metazoa > Arthropoda > Merostomata > Xiphosura > Limulidae > Tachypleus > Tachypleus tridentatus. The sequence continues at coordinate 66,597,085 of NC_134833.1, read as the reverse complement.
TATATTCTAAATTACTGACTTTCATATATTTTATTCCTCTCGTGCATTGTAAATTATTAAGTTATTGATCAACAGAGGTTGAGCATTTTATATTAAAACGATTTTAGACTTTAAATTAAAGTTCATGTCGCTACGTTCGATCATGCTATATCTGACAACTGAGAATCTTGACAATAGCCCTGCGGTGTGCTTTCCATTGCAAAATGCTCTGTAAGGCTGACATGTCCAAAGTCCACCAACCCTCCCTTCTTGCTTTCCACAATCTAACTACTGTATGAGGATGCTGGATTTCAAACGCCTGTTTAAATTATCTAATCACTCAGAATTCCATAAACGAATCATCTGGAGACTTGAGCAGTAGGGACTAGCACAAATACCCGTTACATTCTTCAGCTGTTTCAGGTATGTAGTGACTGAACAGATGTAACACTTGAAGCCTTATCTTAGTTAGCCTGTATATAATTATCCTTGTTTCTAGATAGATATCTTTCATTGATTTAGTTGTAATACTGTTGCTAAAGGAACATTAACAAATTTTGCCACTTACTTTTGTGTTAGAGAATTCTCACCTGTTACAAGATAACAAACTTTGCTTATCAAGAAGGAGGTAAAACTTCTTGCGAGTTTCTTTTAGAATAGTCTTGGTGTCTGAAGTTGATCCATAATACTTTCTTTTCCAGTGCCTTCAAATACAAGTTTCTATTATCTGGGTGCTTAAATGCTTTCAGTTAGTAAAGGCTGTTATATCTCTTTAGTAAGATAGTAAATGTTTTGTAACAACTTCAAACAATGTAAAATGTAGTTCTGATACATACCGTTACACCACATCTTTATATCGTTGTAGTTGTCACTTGATTTGTGTATTCAAATGCGTTTTAATATAATAAAATAGTATATTTTAGTATAATCTTACCTTGTAAGCCTTTTTTATATACATTTTGTCTCGTTCTCTACCATTACCTAGTGGTTAGGGCGCTCGACTAGCAGTTTATAGGTATCGAACCCCGTCATCAAACACGTTCACCCTTGTAGCGGTGGAGGCGTTATAATGCCATCATTTCTGTTATTATTCTTTGAATAGTAATTTAGGAGTTGGCAGTAGGTACTGATTATTAGCTGCCTTCCCTCTAGTCTATCACTTCAAAATTAAGGCATTCCTCGAGTAGCTTTGTGTGAAATTCAACATATGAAAGAACAACTAAAATGTTTCATTCTGCGTGTTGAAATTATAAGTAATTATACCACATAATGTCCCCCGCTGGTACAGCGGTAAGTCTACGGATTTAAAACGCTAAAATCAGGGGTTAGATTCCCCTCGGTGGATTCAACAGATAGCTCGATGTGGCTTTGTTATAAGAAAAACACATATACCACATAATTATTTATTTTACAGACAACGTAAAACCCAAAGGAGCTTTCTAGTTTAGAACTACAAGATAACATGTAAACTGCATAGAAGCCATTTGACATTTTGAGGCTTAAGCGTCTTTAAAGTGAAGCCGGAAAAATATATTCGCATTCAAACGTTTAATACTTGTTTTTGAAAGGGAAGGTTTATTAGAACCAATCGCTGAACTTCTGCTATTACTGAGCCCCTTTGCTGTTTCCATAGCAACGGAAGAGGTTGTGTGCATCACCAAGACATGATACACAAACAAGAATCACTGAAGTCCTCACACAACGTGTAATTCAATAGCGACCACGTTCTTTCATCCATTGTATTATCTGTAAACAACTTGAACAACAGTCAAAAATGATTAGCGACCATCATGAAAGGTGTGTTTCCTGAAAGCGACCAATAGGTTAAATAACAAACAAAATCTGTAGGAAGTTTAGAATACCCATTGTTTGGTAGTTTGGGTCAGTGTTTGTGATCTGGGTTAGTATGATCAGTATTATTATCAGTTATACAACGAATTCGTGATCAAACAGTGATTAGTTATTGTTATGTATTCTAATTGTAGTTTGTTAAATACATTTTGTGCTGTATTCATTCCTGTTATATAGTTAGGTCATAATAAAGACATGTTATATTTTAGTATTTTTTGTCTTTTTTCTAACTTGGGTGAGTGAGTTGTCGCGATAAAAACTCATAGAGGCGAATGACATTGGAAAAGCTTAAAAGGTGTTACACTTTATAGAGTCTATAATAGAATCGGTCTCGGTCCTGTGTAGTGTCTTCATCAGTATAAGAGGAATCACTAAATTGTAAGAATTTTTTATAATAAGAATATGTTATATAGATCGCCAAGCTGTTACATCTCGATTTGTTTTAAACTCATGTATAGACAAATACTCTTTAGGCTTTTTGTGAAAGCGATCGTAATTTTTGACTAGTTGTTGCTGCTATCTTAAAACAAAGCTACATAACAGGATATTTGCAATCTGTCCAGAGAATCGAACCCCGGATTTTAGAGTTAAAACATCGTAAATTCACCGGGGGACAATAGTTGATAAAAAGAGTTGGGACAAAAGGCTAGTGTTATTAGTGTAATGTACATTATCCAGGTAACAAAATGACCATGTAGTGTCCAGTTCCAGGATGTGATAAACGCCAGGGTAAATGTAAACCAATGTTTCAATAACACTACGCTTCCCAATAGGTTAGCGGTAACTCTAAATATCAGGCTTCGATACCCGAAGTGAGCGGGGCACATATAGCTCATTGTGTAGTTCTGTGTTTAACAACAAACCCACAGTGTATTTATACGTTAAGATCGCCACAAAGTATTGTTTAATATTCTTTAACTCGATTATACAGTCACGTGCTCCCTGGCATTTTGCTATTTACTAAAGAACAGTTCATTTAATTAAATATAAATATCTAGTTAAGTCGTTGTATCTGTACGACATCATTCGGAAAATTGATAACTAACTACCTTGTTAGCAGCGAGTAACTACGAGTATAGTCACAGGTTTTGTGTCACCTTGTAAACAACTGCTTGGTTATTGATTCCATATAATAGAGTCATGGTGTAATTTTTGGCCAACAGTTGAATGTAATTCTTGGTTTGATGTCTACAGATTTTGCAAAAGTTCGTTATAATTCTTGGTTTGATGTCTACAGTTTTTTGTGAAAAGTTCAGTGTAATTCCTGGTTTTATGGTAAGATCTACAGGTTTCTGTCAATAGTTCAGTGTAATTCTTGGTATGATGTCTACAGATTTTGTCAACAGTTCAGTATAATTCTTGGTATGATGTCTACAGATTTTGTCAACAGTTCAGTATAATTCTTGGTATGATGTCTACAGATTTTGTCAACAGTTCAGTATAATTCTTGGTATGATGTCTACAGATTTTGTCAACAGTTCAGTGTAATTCTTGGTATGATGTCTACAGATTTTGTCAACAGTTCAGTGTAATTCGTGGTTTGATAGTAAGATCTCCAATTTTGTCAACAGTTTAGTGTAATTCCTGGTTTAACAGTAAGATCTACAGTTTTTTGTCAACAGTTCAGTGTAATTCTTGGTTTGATGTGTACTGCTTTTGTCAACAGTTCAGTGTAATTCCTAGTTTGATAGTAAATTCTATAGTTTTTGTCAACAGTTCAGTGTAATTCCTAGTTTGATAGTAAATTCTATAGTTTTTGTCAACAGTTCAGTGTAATTTCTAGTTTGATGATAAGATCTACAGTTTATTTGGTAAACAGTTTAGTGTAATTCTTGGTTTGATATCTACAGTTTTGTCAACAGTTCAGTGTAATTCTTGGTATGATGTCTACAGATTTTGTCAACAGTTCAGTGTAATTCCTAGTTTGATGGTAAGATCTACAGTTTTTGTCAACAGTTCAGTGTAATTCCTAGTTTGATAGTAAATTCTATAGTTTTTGTCAACAGTTCAGTGTAATTCCTAGTTTGATAGTAAATTCTATAGTTTTTGTCAACAGTTCAGTGTAATTTCTAGTTTGATGATAAGATCTACAGTTTATTTGGTAAACAGTTTAGTGTAATTCTTGGTTTGATATCTACAGTTTTTGTCAACAGTTCAGTGTAATTCTTGGTATGATGTCTACAGATTTTGTCAACAGTTCAGTGTAATTCCTAGTTTGATGGTAAGATCTACAGTTTTTGTCAACAGTTCAGTGTAATTCGTGGTTTGATAGTAAATTCTATAGTTTTTGTCAACAGTTTAGTGTAATTTCTGGTTTAACAGTAAGATCTACAGTTTTCTGTCAACAGTTCAGTGTAATTCTTGGTTTGATGTGTACTGCTTTTGTCAACAGTTCAGTGTAATTCCTAATTTGATAGTAAATTCTATAGTTTTTGTCAACAATTCAGTGTAATTCCTAGTTTGATAGTAAATTCTATAGTTTTTGTCAACAGTTCAGTGTAATTCCTAGTTTGATAGTAAATTCTATAGTTTTTGTCAACAGTTCAGTGTAATTTCTAGTTTGATGATAAGATCTACAGTTTATTTGGTAAACAGTTTAGTGTAATTCTTGGTTTGATATCTACAGTTTTTGTCAACAGTTCAGTGTAAGTTTTGACTTGTTTTGGTTTGTGTAAAAAGGTATTCAAGGAATATCTGCGCTAGTCCTCTCTAATTGAGAAACCCTTGTGGTAGGCACAATACAAACAGTTCATTGTGTAGCTTTGTGTTTAACTACAACTCCTAATTTAAAAGTGAAATACAAAAGGGAAGGCAACTAGTTAATACCTCCACCCGTCAATTAGTGGGATACTATCTATCTACTAATAGTTAGATTGACAGTCACACTGTGCTTGTTTCCCAAGCTGATATTGCAGAGTTCTTTAGAACTTTTTAATTTCGCGCAAAGCTACACAAGGGCTATCTGCGTTAGCAGTTCATAATTTAGCAGTGTGAGACTAGAGAAAAGACAGCTCTACAGCTGAGAAGACTAGCATATTCGGGGATGGGATTCAAACCTAAAACCCACAAATTGCGAGTCTAGTGCGCTAACCATCATGTCATGCCAAGGAAAGATTCACAGTGTATTATATTAAAATCTTTTTTTTTGTTATTTTTTTTTCATTTGTCATTCATCTAAAATTCAACGTCGGTATGTATGTACATTGGTTGAAGATGCCCACCGAGTGAACCAGAGGTAAGTTTACAGGGTCACAGCCAAAACATCAGGGTCTCATTTTCCCTCAGTGAACAGAGCGCAGATGACCTGTGACATACCGTATAGCAATTGATTTAAAAAAAAAACTGTCAAAAACATTTTCCGTCTTATGACGTATTTTAACTTAAAGCTAGTGTTGAATAATGTTCTGAATTTTTCACAATTAATTAATAATTAGTTCTGTTATCACTTGGTCTCTTGGGACTGCTCATCAAGAGTTCAAGTCCCCCTTCCCCCACCTCAACCCCATTGGCTCAGCGATAAGTCAGCAGGTTTACGGCATAATTAGCGGCCCGGCGTGGCCATATGGTTAGAGCACTCGACTCGTAATCTGACGATCGCGAGTTAGAATCCTCATTACATCAAACATCCTCACCCTTTCAGCCGTGAAGGCGTTGTGTTGTTACGGTCAATCTCACTATTCTTTGAGAAAGGTAGCCCAAGAATTGGCGGTGGGTGGTGATGACTAGTTGCCTTCTCTCTAGTCTTACACTGCTAAATTAAGGATGGCTAGCACAGATAGCCCTCATGTAGATGTGCGCGAAATTCAAAAACAAACAAACGACGTAAATATCAGGTTTTGATACTCGCAGTGAACAGAATCACAAATAACCCATTGTGTATCTTTGGGCTTAACAACAAACAAATCAAAGGCCATTCTGCACTTTTAGCTGTGGGTAATTAATAATAGTGACAGTTCAAAGAACAGGATAAAACTAGTGTCGATGGTGGCTACTGGCTCACTGCTTTCCCTCGGGTAGTTTAACATTAAGAATCTGGTTATTATAGCTTTACGATGCAATCTACCGGCTTGCTGCCTCCTTAAACTGTTGGTCAAACATAAAATAAAAAGGTTTATATTTTGTTTGAAGCCAGTTTATGTTTATTTTCGTGACAGCCTTTCGACCGATGGTTGACAAACACTGATTTGGCTCGTTTGCACATAAGGTGCTATACAAATTAATGCATTCGAGTTTAATTCTGTAATCTGACCAAATAGGGTTAACTTAACGTCCAGAGAATTAAAAATAAAATGTTAGCCATATTGTGCGACGTGTGTAAGATAACTGTTGTCATGTGAAAACAAAAAATGTATTTGTTTTCCTTTCTCTCTGATCAATCCCGGAATGTCTGTGGACTTATATCGCTAGAAACTGGTTTTCAATACACAGTTTATTGTGTTTGTTTTGAATTTCGTGCAAAGCTACACGAGGGCTATCTGTGCTAGCCGTCCCTAATTTTACAGTGTAAGATTAAAGGGAAGGCAGCTATTCATCACCACCCACCGCTAGCTCTTCGGCTACTCATTTACCAACGAATAGTGGGATTGACCGTCACGCTATAACGCCCCTACGACTGTAAGGGTGAGCATGTTTGGTGTGACGGGGATTCGAATCTGCGACTCTCAGATAACGAATGGAGTGCCTTAGGCAGTTGTTGCTTTTTATTTAATGAAAACAAACGTTTTTAATTAAATTTTTAGCTCGTCAAAAATTTTGAAGATAGGCTAAAGAGATTTATACGACAAAATAAAAACTTGCATACGAAAAAGTTTCTGATATTTATTATTGCATATTTATTGACTTTTAAGCTATATATTTGAGGGCTTATAACGCTAAATTTCGAGTTTAGCTTTTTAGAAAATACAAGCAATTAGCGTATGTTAAGACGGTAATATAACTAATATATGCTTTATAAAATTACTTTTTCACAGTAAATATTAAATGTATAAACACGTTTCTTTGAAAAATTATGATATTTAGCTTGTTGAAAGTAAAAGCCTGATAAACGTTTTCAAATTTTTTACCAAAAAGTATCAATATTTTACAAAAGTAAAAACTTTCTTATTTAAACGAGATCACACTCATGAATCAATAATATTCTTTCATTGTCTCTGAGGTTGAAGCTTGACATTAAATAGTATTCAGTGCAATCGAAAACTAACTTACGAAACAACCAGGTGGTTAGGGCGCTCGACTCGTGATCTGACGGTCATGGTTTCAAATCCCCGTCCCACTATACATGTTCGCCCTTTCAAACATAGGGGCGTTATAATATGCAGTCAGTCCAATTATTCGTTAGTAAAAGAGCAGCTCAAGAGTTGGCTGTGTTTGGTTGGTAATGACTAACTTACACTGCTAAATTAGGGACGGCTAACGTAGATAGCCCTCGTGAAGCTTTGCGCGAAATTATAAAAGAAACTTTACCCAGGATTCCTTAGCAGGCATGCGCGTACAGCACACACAACTTAAATGATATTGGTCAGTGACATACAACATGACATTAACAGGTCAAACTGCTGGCAGCCTAAATAAAGAGCTATTTAAAGATCCCTAGAGGTCGCTGTGTGTTCTATATTATCGCTTAATCATAAAATTGTAATAACCAACGTGACTATTTTCATTTTCTTTTCTACCCCCTACCCTAAGTGTTTCAGCGGTAACTATATGGGCTTACGTATATTGCAAATAAATCGGGTTTCGATATCCGAGGTGGGCAGAGCACAGATAGCCCGTTCTATAGCTTCGCGCTTAATAACAAACAAACAAACATTTAGTTCATAGGCAGCAGAAGCACTTTGAATCTAGAAGAGCAAAAAAACCCAAGGGCTACATTTGACATATCCACTGAATTCTCATAACAAAATACCAACTTAAATCGAGTCGCTAAGTATGCTAGTAACTGGAACCCACCTTTTATTTCTAGACGTTACATTCTGTCCAAGTTTATTATATGATTAATGTTGTAGTTTTAGTTTGCTGTTTTTTTTTATATTTGGACACTTTATTGCTTTGCAAAAAGTGGGAATACGTGTCCCCCGTAACCCCCATTCAACCCCCTATACTTAAAAAGTGAAGTCATTTGTGTTTATTGTTACAAAATCTTGCGATGTTTAAAATCACTAAAGTACGAAGAAAAATATTTCGATTTCAGTTTCAAAGATCGAAGTACTAGAAACTCGTGCCATATTTTTAAGCCTGTTTCGCAGATATAAGGAGATGTCGTGATGAAGTGTTACGTTCATTTGAATGTAAAAAACTAAGGGTTTTTTTATTTAATGTTCGAGGCTCGAAGTTCTGGAAAAATTTCTGCAACTCGTGTGGGCGTTATAATGTGACGGTCAATCCCACAATTCGTTGGTAATAGAGTAGCCCAAGGGTTGGCGGTGGATGGTGATGACTAATTGTCTTCCCTCTAGTCTTACACTGCTAAATTAGGAACGACTAGCTCAAATAGCCCTCGAGTAGCTTTGCGCGAAATTAAAAACAAAACAAACAAACAAAACCCCTGGTGGGAATAATAATTATTTTAATAGTGAATAATATATTAGTTTTAATCCTTAATGGAAAGTTTTTTGACGAAACTCTGCAGGTTGCTTTTTTTAACTCTGTCTAATTAAAAAAAAAAGGTAATTTTTAGTGTTTCATAAAGTAACTCATTTTTTTCAGATACTTGAATGAGTACGTGAAGATATTACAGATAATTTAAGTTTTAACCTAACCCTTATAAAATGTTTATATCTGCCCATAAACTTTAGCGAACAGCTACTTCTGTTATCTTTTCCTATTTCGCATATGTCTTAACCGAGACTTATTTTCCTTCTTTAAATGAAAGAATATTGGTACAGTTACTAATATCCAATGGAATTATAGACTCTTAAATCTTTATCCTGGTTACCTCTAAGACTGTTGATTCAGCAATAACATACGAAAGATCGTGTGGCAGGCCTAAATTACTCGATAGGTTTCCTCTAACATTTACGTCGGTAAATTCTGATATATAAGGATATGTATATATATTTCATCGTCATCCTTCGTTCTTATCGCTTTTTATGGATCTCAAGCTAGGAGATTTATAGTGAAACATTACCTTTTGGTTAGTTTTATCGTAAAAGATCAGATAATAAGTTCGAAGAATAACGTGTATATACAACTTGCGAGAGTTAAACCCAACATTAATTCTACCTTGTTCAGGCACGTGGGATTTGAAGAATTGCCATCAGTTGAGGCTTAACAATTCTTGCTTTTATGTAGGCTTAATGCCGAAACCTAACTTCCATTAGACATTTTTGTCTTTTATTTAATAAGGATAAAATAAAGGATTAGTGTATCACACGTTATAAATTATGTTCTATGTGAAGTAATAATGGGTGATACAAAAATCGTTTTAATAAAATTAAACACGTGCTTACGGCAAATATCAAGTTAAACTTTAAGAAATATCGGAGGCCATTAGGGTAATGTTTACTACTTTGATTCACTGTTTCTTTGTTATACTTGTTTTCTGTCTTAAGAAGTTAATGTTCATTCATTAGTATCACTCCTGCAAAGTGGATTGTTGGACACAAACAAAAGTACAGTAACTGTCAATCAATGACCACGAAAGTAGTGTACTACACCAACCACATTAATTATAAGTTGGTACACAACTGTCGTTGCAAGCACTGCCACTTGAAAATGACATTAATCCATCTAAATTTTTATATTCATAACTTACATCTGTGAAGAAGAAACATTAATATGTGGAATGTATAAAAATAACTAAAATAAACAAATTTGTAATGTGAGATTTCAAGTTTTCCTGACTAGATAATGAAGAATTCTTTCATAAATAGACTGAATCAAACGACCTAAGTTCTGTGTAATCATGAAAAATTAAGGTAGCGAATTACTCAGCATGTAATTAAGGGTTTGTGATTATATGTAGCAGAATGGTGAATATAAGCTGTGGCGCCACGTAACATGGATCAAGGAATCAGATTTATCGGATTAAAGTATCAAAGTAGTGACTCGCCAAGTGTCACGGAGAAATTGATTGTATATATATATATATAGGCGCTTCATTTGCTTATTACGGCTGGGATACGACCTGTTTCAGGTCTCTCTTTTTCAAGATACTCCCGATACCATATATTGATCCATATTTGTTTTCCAATACAGATAAATGCAATGCATATTTCAGTCCTCGGAGTTATAAAAGTCAGATTTGAACACGCATTTATGTTTGGAGTATACACTGCTGGCCAAAATCTTAAAGCCAATGATCATAAAGAAAATATATGCATTTTGCGTTGTTAGACTCAGCCACTTATTTGAGTATAGCTTCGAAGATGAAAATAAGAAAACGGAAAATAAAAATTAAAAACTTTTTTAGCATTTAATAGGGAAAATGTGAACACTATGAAATTAACCTAAATACCAGCTGGTCAAAAGTTTAAAACATACTGAAACGAACCACTAATCGGTAAACACGTAACGAAATTTAGTCATTTGTGTTCATGCATTAGCGTTATCAACATCTCCCACTGACATCTCCTGTGTTACACTGGGTAAATACATGGCAAAAGCTATAAAGTTGACAGAGTTTGAACGTGTCAGAATTGTCGAGCTGCAAAAGCAAGGTCTCTTTCAACGTGCCATCGCTGGTGCGATTGGGCGTTGTAAAACTGCTGTTACAAATTTCTTAAAAGACCCTGAGGGATACGGAACGAGAATTTCAAGTGGTCGGCCCAGGAACATTTCGCTGGTGTTGAGCAGGAGAATTCAAAGGGCTGTCCAGCAAGACACCAGCCGATCGTCGAACCAGATTAAGGCCCTTACGGACGCAGAATACAGCTCAAAAACAATAAGACGGCATCTACGAGAGAAAGGCTTTAAAAACCGTAAACGTTTTCAAAGGCCACGCCTCCTTCCACACCACGAAACAGCTCGTTTAAACTTTGCCGAGAAGCACCAAACATGGGACGTAGAGAAGTGGACGAAGGTTTTGTTTTCTGATGAGAAGAAATTTAACCTGGATGGTCCATATGGCTTCCAACGTTATTGGCACGATAAGGATATCCCACCGGAGACATTTTCTACACGACACAGTGGAGGAGGTTCCATCATGATCTGGTGTGCTTTCTCCTTCCATGGAACAATGGAGCTTCAGGTTATACGGGGGCGTCAAACAACAGCTGACTATATTGGTATGTTGGAGAGAGCATCCTTATTGATTGAAGGCCCTCGCTTGTGTGGAAATGACTGGATCTTTCAGCAGGACGACGCTGCAATCCACAATGCCTGCAGGACAAAGGACTTTTTCATGGCGAATAACGTGATTCTTTTGGACTATCCAACATGTTCGCCCAAACTGAACCTCGTTGAAAATGTTTGGGGTTGGAGAGCAAGGAAAGTCTATAGAAATTGACATCTTCACCACTTGGAATAATATTCCAGCCAGCCTTCTGCATACGCTTATATCGACCATGCCAAAGCGAATATTTGAAGCTATTTGCAATGACGGCCGAACAGCTCACTACTGAGACCTTTTGTTGGACATTTCCTATCGTGTTTAGAATTTCTTTTTGGTGTGGTCTTAAACTTTTGACCAGCTAGTAATTAGGCTAATTTCATAATGTTTACAATTTTTCTATTAAATGCTAAACAAGTTTTTTTTATTTTCCTTTTCTTATTTTCATCTTTCGAAGCTCTACTCAAATAAATGGTTGAGTCTAACAACGCAAAATGCATATTTTTTCTTTGTGTTCATTGGCCTTAAGATTTTGGTCAGGAGTGTATGTCTCAAATCTTAAGTTATATATACTGTTTGTCACACAAGTTGCTAATTTGAATTTTTAAATACGTTTTAAAAATAATTTAGCAATTGTTAAGATTTGCTTCTGCAGATTTTTAACTACTTTTTAATCTCTTCAGACACTATTTCACGTTGAACGCTTTATCTTGCATATAAAATTATCTCCTTCCCTACTTTTTTTGACTTTGAGATAAAGCTTCAGGCCCAAAATGTTTAAACGTCCAAAAAAGAGGCAGAAAAACACATCAAAATTATATTAATCTACACTTCCATATGTGTAACCGTTAAACTTACGAAACCAAATTCATCCCCAGGTTGAAATGTATTCTCAAGACGGCTGGTATAAGTATTAAAACTTTAACTAAAATAAAGTACAGAACAACATTTCGACCTCATTAGGTCATCTTCAGGTTAAGAAAAAGAATTTCAGTGTCTGTGTTCAGCTTTCGAACGTGATCCATTTCCTGGTTCAGCTTCAAACCAGATCTGTCTCCAGGTTCAGCTTCGAACTAGTTTCATACTCGAGCTCTGCTTCCATTAGTAAAGCACAACCGAGCAAAACTATAATTTCAGAGAATAGTCGCAAAAACTGGCAATAAATCTGGTTACTTCCCCATATCAGAGGGATATCAACATTTCTTGACGACCACATTTAATTTTTTAGTCTCTGTGATAAATTTATAATTTGTTTTTTAGAACTTCTGTCGGATAGATTGATACGAAGGATAAGACAGTCTATGGAGTGAATGTCGTCAACCTATAAATCAATGAACATTTCGTCTGGTTATTGAAGTAAAATTATCTCTGTACAAATAAAATGTATATTTTATTGATACCATGATATATAAAAGTAAATAACACATGCAATCTTGTTTGTAGTTTATTAAACGCATCTATTACAAACATGAAACTTAGGAGGTGCTATGCATTGAGGTAAGTATCTTTCACCTTTCTTCCTCTGGACATACAACCTATGCTTTGAGCCAGATATTTTAAAGTTGGACACGTCTGTCCATAACACCCTTTTCCAATCGTCAACACTCCAGCTTTTATTTTTTGGCAAATTTAAGCATCTTGAATATATTCGGAGATTGAAGTTAATGTTTTTATAACTGCTACACAACCAAATATTCCATTATTTTATAGTTCAGTCTTTTTGATATTGTAGATCTTGACACTTTTCTGTCATTTGGTACATGGTTGTTTATCTCATGTTTAAGATCAGTGCCAGTCTTCCTTCTGTCCTGAAGATAACATAAACAAAGATACTTAACATTAGTATCATTGAGTTTAGGTGTTCTGTCTCTTACTTTCCTACTTTCAAATTTACCTGTGTTGGTTTCACGACCTTGTGTGTACTTAGTGTTTGGGGAACATTTCAAGTCTGCAACAATTTGCCAGAGAATCCACCCAGCATCACGTAAATAATTTATGTCAGTTCTCTGCTCTACTGACAATTCTTTTCGCTTTTTTTTTCCGTGGCATGACAACAAAACATAATATATAATGTTAAACACTGTTTTTAATCAAGGTTTATTTGTGTAGTGTTATTAAATTGATTTATTCCAGCGTGTACCAGTACCATATACTTGCTCCTTTCTGTATAGTTAAGACACTGCATGGAGTACCATGATATTTATTTCAAACTCTAAAATCTATCAGCATGTTCATTGAACCATAACCCTTATGGCATGCCCTTAGTACAAGAATACTGAAATTTTAAAATATGATAAGTATTCTAACCATTTCTTATTCAGTCGTCAACATGGATCAGTGACACATTGTCATAATGTTGAAATTTACATTCTGTTATAGTATGGAAGAATTAGCTGAATAAAATGAAAAGAATGGCAACATGTTCTCTTGTCCTAACACTTTGCACAGTACTGTATGTTAATCAAATATTTACAGTGTTGAACATGCTTGTAATAATAATAATGTATTAAACCTTTTATCTGCAAAGTTTCGTGGATATGTTGGCTCTAGAGCCAACTCAGAAAATGCTTGTTCATTTAATCAGAGTCTGAGTATAGATTCACTTAGAACTTCCAAAATGAAAAACTTAAATAAAGAATGTGGAATTATTTAGCCAAAAGATTAATTTTCTTTTGATGTTTGTTTCTTCAACAGCAACTAGAAGAAACTTTTATATCACATCTCTAGAGGTATTACTTTGTATTCCACCTAGACAAGAAATAATTTTATTTTTTCATAACAGATGACAGAATATCCTGGTTCATGTATTCGTTTCTATGGAAGAAATATTAACTCAGTACTTTGGAGTAATAATAAGCCTAGTGAATACTGTTCTATGTTTCACGTTTGGATACAAAGCCCAAGGTATAAAAAAAACTACCAATAACGTGTGTGTGTGAAAGACTTGGAACATATCAGTAGAGCTGAGTGCTTCCCGCTGTTTCTCTGAAATTAATAAATGTAAATTTATTTAATATTAGGTTCTTAAGGTTCCAGAATCACGATTCTCTGTGCTCATATTATCGGTCCTAAACTACTTTTAGAGTTCTTTGTGTTTCGGTAAAAATCAATGTCTTGACATAAGAAAATGGTATCTTTGGTTATCATATTTAACTTTATCACTTTTTTTTTTTCAGTTATGACAGCCGTATAGCAATAATTATAAATGACTTCAAATATAACCTCACTTGTCGAAATCCGCTATATATTTTTGTTTTAAAAACGTGTTGAATTTATCGACCATCTGTGTCTGACCACAAATATACTCAATAGGACTTATTGGCCATCTTTGTCTGACCACTAATGGACTGAATAGAACTTACTGGCCATCTCTATCTGACCACTAATGTAATCAATAGGACTTATCGGTCATCTTTGTCTGACCACTTATGTACTCAATAGGACTTATTGGCCATCTTTGTCTGACCACTTTCAGTGTTTGAAAGGTATGTTATTTTTTTTACTTTATATCATTTTTTTTATCAAACCACCTAATTAGATGTAGATTGTATTAATTGTATCAGTAAACTACGTAATTAGATATAGATTCATTAACTGTGCCAATGAACCACGCAATTAGATATAGGTTTATTAAATGTATCAATAAACCCCATAACTAGATATAAATTTATTAACTATACAATAAACCACGTAATTAAATATAGACTTATTAACTGTATCAATAAACCGCGTAATTAGATATAGATTTATTAACTGTACCAAACTGTTTTAGTTTAGGTTCTTTAAAGAAACTATGTAGGTCGGTACAACTTTTTATGGTTGAACGTCAGACTAGCTGGTTTGTGTTTACACAATGTTGCCGTTTATTGAGTTATAGGCCTGAGAATAGTGCTATAATGTGTTACTTATAGATCTAGAGCTAATTTTTAATTAAAACTAAGAAATAGTGCTAGGTAAATTGTATGTACAAATACCAAACCTTTGCGCCATAAACCAAATATCTCATGTTAGGGTTAGCTTAGAGCTAATTTTAATACATGTACAAGTCACCTCACTGTTAGGGTCCTTCCTGTATACGATATTGGAGTAGAAGTATTTCTGGAGTATGGGCTACACAACTTGAACTTTACCCGATAGGGTCACACATTGTGAGTAGGTGGGCAGAGAAGACACTTTCCCACACCCTGTTGTTAGAGGGCGGAAGCACCTGTTTCAAACAGAACCGATAAGCTTGTTGGTGGTTTCCTTACATCCTATTGGTCAGATTGCACCCACCTCAAGAATAGCATCCCACTGTAATAGGCTACTGTTCTCCTGTCGCTCGTGTGCCTTATGGTGGACAAGATTTCCTAACGTAGTGGTTAATGTACTCCTACAGACGATGATGCACAGTACCTAGATAGGTGTCCAGATGAGTTCTGCACATCTTACATTCACTGGGGTGCCACACCCAACCGATAAGATAGAAAATGAACAGGAAAATCTAGGTCTAAAACCAAAGCAGGTAAATTATTCTAAAATTAAAACCCAAGTTGGTAAATTATTCTAAATTTAAAACCCAAGCTGGTAAATCATTGTAATTTTAAAACTCAAGCAGGTAAATTGCTCTAATTTTAAAACCCAAGCTGATAAATTATTCTAATTTTAAATCCAAAGCTGGTAAATTTTTGTAATATTAAAACCCAATAAACATATAATCACCTGTAACAACAGCCATATGTTCACTTGTAATAACAGCCATATGCTCACCTCAAACAACAAACTTATATAAGCCTGTAACAATAAACATATGTTCACCTGTAACAGTAAACATATGTCTCTTCTAACAATAAGCATATGTTCACCGGTAACAATAAACATATGTTCACTCGTAACAACAGCCATATGTTCACATGTAACAACAGCCATGTATTTGCTTGCAACAATAAACGTATGTTCACATGTAACAACAAGTATATGTTCGACTGTAACAACAAACATATGTTTGCCAGTAACAACAGCCATATGTTCACCTGTGACAATAAACATATTTTCCTCCTTAACAATAAACATATATTCACATGTAATAACAGCCATATGTTTATCTGTAACAATAGACATATGTTCACCTGTAACAATAAACATATGTTCACCTGTAACAATAAACATATGTTCACGCTTAACAATAAACATATGTTCGACAGTAACAACAGTCATATGTTGACCTGTAATAATAAACATATGTTCACTTGTAACAACAGCCATATGTTCGCCACTAACAACAGCCATATATTCACCTATGACAATAATCATATGTTCACCTACGACAATAAACATATGTTCACGTGTAACAATAGACATACGAGTATGCTTACCTGTAACAATAGTATTATGTTCGCCAGTAACAACAGCTAGTCTTGTCTACTAGAATTCAGCTGTCAGATGATATGTAGAATTTAGTTCTGTTAATACGTCCAGATCTGCTTGTCTTCAGAATATATTGATGCTCTGTGAGAATTGTTAAACAACATATAAACATAGTCATGCATGTCCTGTAGACTATATCTTTACGACTTGTGACGGATGAGGTACTTAGAAGTTGTCCATGGCCCAACAGTTTTTATCTTTACAGTAGATCAAGCAGTCACGCACTAATAACTGGACCATGTAATGTGACTCTGAAACACGGTTTACATGACCGCACTAGTCAAGCCAGTATCGTCTTACAAAGAACAAATAACATTTATAAAAGTAAAGTGAATTTTGAAGTTTTTAGTGTTACTGTCTCGAGTATCAAGTTGACGTCGTATGCCAACACTTAGAAGTCCACCAAATCTCCATGCTGGATAAGCTGCTCAGCGAAGTCTTGATGGTGTATTACGTTTCCTTTATTACAAAGAACTCCTAATAGATCGGTTTATTGATTCTGACAAAAGAAAACATTACGTTGGTTTCAGATCAGGTGCTAATGTCTGTAAATATAGATTTACTGGAAATGTAGAATGTCTTGTGCAAATGTCTAATTGATTTTTTTTTAAAATTTAGAACCACCACTTTCTGGAATTTAAAACGTAAATCAAATCTTCGGTTGAAAGCAAACGTTTCCCACTGTGTAGTTGTTGAAGACAAGTTATGAGATGTCTGTTTGGTTGTCTTGGATACTTGTGATCAGCTAATACCTTCACAGTTTTAGTGTTATAGGGTGTTATGACATTCAACGACTCAATTCTATCCTAGCATTCGTCACGGTTGGAAAATGACATAAGGCGTTTTGGTGACGTAACTAATTGACTAAATAAGTCTAGGTCCTAGTATTACCTTAAAAATAAGTTCCGGTACTAGTACAACCTTAAGTATAAATCCCAGTACTAGTAGTATTTTAAAAAATAAAGTCAGGTACTAGTACCACCATAAATAATAAGTCCCGGTACTAGTACTACCGTAAAAAATAAGTCTCGATACTAAGACCACCTTAAAAATAAGTTCCGTTACAAGTATCGGTAGAATTTCACCCCTGTTTATAACGTTCCCAATTTTTTTTATACTTTCTTATTTCAAGAGTAATTTGCTTTACCTGTAAATTCAGTCTAAAATACAGGATGTAAAATGTTTCAGTTTAAACATTTTGTAAATATATAGAATATAATCTCTGTTTTACAGTATAAATTTTAACGACATATATCAAAGTAGCACGTGAGCTGTATCTACTGTTTGAATTTTATAATTTGTCCTACTTTATAACAGACGGTTAAAGCCACATAATTGTGATCCAAAGTGTTTT
This sequence comes from Tachypleus tridentatus, assembly GCF_004210375.1. Lineage (NCBI taxonomy): Eukaryota > Metazoa > Arthropoda > Merostomata > Xiphosura > Limulidae > Tachypleus > Tachypleus tridentatus. The sequence continues at coordinate 66,579,227 of NC_134833.1, read as the reverse complement.
TTTATTTAAATATCTATCATGTTAGTTGTTTTTTTTATTCTCGATCAAACGCGGAAAGAGCATTGGAACGAAGTGTGAGCTGAAGTTTGAATGACGTCATTTAAGCTACCATGGCAACTTGAAAATGTTTTAAATAGCTTTTATAATTGTAAAGATAGCGAAAAATAAAAAAATGATTAAAGTTTAAATTAAAAATAAAACATTTTAAAATTATTGGAAAATATAGATGTTTATATTGTTAAAGTAAATGAAAAAAAAATTTTATTCACCAAGTTATTTTTTCGAACAGAAACATTATATCATTAAATCAGTCGAAAATAGATTAGGCTTAGACAATTATATAAATACAAGTTGGATATCCCATTTTACATTTTTAAACAACAGATTTTACAATTTCCAAAAATGTTATAATTACTTTTTTCAAATCTGGCTATAATTTTGTTACTACTTGTGAATGTAGTTATGTTCTATTTATAATGAATGAAATCAACCTTTATACTAGTTTTGCAAAAAGTAAAGTTGATTTAATTATAGATAACATTTTGAAAATTTACCTCACCTTTAAATCGAATGCTAGATAATCTGGCTAATAAAGTTTAAGAACTTTAATGAAAAAGTAAAAGTTATTCGACTATCATTATCAACAAAAGTGTCTGGGAATATCTTTGTAATCATGATAATATTTCTTCTTTAACCTTTAAACGTCGGCTATCATCAGTTAACGCTTCTACGTGCAACATTCCCGCTGTTTAATTACACCTGATTTTAATAGGCTGTTTACTGAGATTTCTCTGGCACTCCCTACAAAACTTACAGTTTAAATGTTCAAAGCCTATGAAATATTGGAAAAGGAATGAGCCTAAAATATATTATGACACATGGACGTAAATGTATTACTATAACTTCATTAATAATGGTAGCGTGATAGAGACTTTTATATTCCATATCGTAGAGGACGTTGAAACACTATACGTACGTACTGAGACAGACACACAATGATGGTTAAATATTTATATCAATCTAACTAACTGCTTACAGTACGTATAAAGAAACGGACTACCTACTCACAATAGATATCTGAAATTTTCTTTATGAACTGGTGTTCAAGTATGTTTCTTTTAAATTTGTAAACTGCTTGACACATATCTTCTAGGCCTTTACCTATACAAAGAATACAAATAATGTTTGAAAGTAATATTCAAGTGAAGAAAAATAAAAAGTGATTCATCGTTTTTTTATGTTACTAAGAGTATTCCCCCAGTGGCACACGGTATGTCTGGGTACTCAAACCACTATAAACGATGTTTCGATAACCGTGGTGGACAGAGCACAGATAGCCCCATATATACCTTTGTGCTTAATTCCAAACAAACAATACTAAAAGTAACGGGTGAAAGTTTTATGAAACATTAATATTTACAAGTTAAGGTTTAATAAAACATGAAAATTTACAAATGAAGGTTTTATAAAACATGAAAATTTACAAGTGAAGGTTTAATAAAATATGAATATTTACAAGTGAAAATTTAATAAAACATGAATATTTACAAGTGAAGGTTTAATAAAACATAAAAATTTACAAGTGAAGATTTAGTAAAGCATGAACATTTAGATGTGAATATTTAATAAAACATGAATATTTACATGTAACTTCACAAAACTTCTATAGAACATCAAAGAAGGGAAAGTAAAAAAAAAATTGTTTGCGCAATGAAATTCAAATATTAACAGCTTACAAACACCTTCATACTCTCAAGTGAGAAAAGTTGAAACAATTCACTGAGACATCTTACTGAATAATAAAAGAACATCTCTTGGAAATGTTTTAGATTCAGAGCTCAGTACATAAGGTTGGATTAAATAGAATGTGGCTGATATATTGCGTTTTGTTTTTTTAGCACAAATCACACGTTTGAATATCCGCGCGAAGAATACCATCCCGGATTTTATACAATAACAGATAGAAGTCTCATTAGACGATGCTGTCAAGAGCGTATTGTTATAAGTAGACATTTCACAGCAGTATGTCTGCTGAATTAGAATGCTAGAAACCGGGTTTCGATACTCGTGTTAGACAGAATACAGATATCCAGATGTTAAACTTTGTGCTTAATTCCAAACCAAAATCTTTTATTTTTTTATATTAATATTGTTTTAAGCCTCTCCCGTCAAGTCCCAGTTTGTTATAGCAATTTAAGATATATTTATTTTACTTTTTCCTCGTGTTTGTATCCCTATCTGCCAGAAAAAATGAAACTTTTTGTTTGTTTTTAATAGATGATAAATCCAAAAAATCCAGTTCGTCGTTACGTGAACGCTACCATCTGTTCAATCCATGAAAATGCGTTTTAAGAATCTTTGTTCGATAAAGAAGGTCAGAAAGATATTTAACTAACCCTATTTGCTATATCATAAAATGTAGCAGTGTATTTCTTTGTTGTAGTCGTAAATAAATTACAGGAAAGCTTATGTTCCTTCAATATGCTTTCTTATTACATTCAATATAATTTTCTAAATGTCTTAACTTTTATAAGTTTTTAAAACAGTTCCCTATTTACAAGATTGTAGTATATTTTTTAGGTATTTTGAAAACGAAGTCCATAAACGATTACTTAAAAAGTTGCCAACTATTTATCTTTATATATATATGTCTTATTTTCTCGTGCGTTTCATGAAATGAAAGATACATTAATGAGGTTATATGTTGAAGTTTTAAGTATCTCTATATTTCAGCTGAATCTGTCGTTACACAGGTTCAGGTCACGTGACAATGTTTGGCTAGTTTGGTTTCGTGCACACTGTGCTATGACGTCATCCGTGCATAAAATGTTCATAAAAAACAAGATATCAATTAAAGTTGTTCAGATATAATTTACTGGTTTACATCATTTGTCTACTAGAAATAAGAAGAACAGGGAGATCCAATGTTAAAATTATTGTTGTGGGAAAATTGTAGAGCCCATGTTAAAATTATTGTTGTGATAAAGCTGTGGATCCCATGTTAAAGTTATTGTTTTGTGACAGTTGTGTTAAAATTATTGTTATGGGAAAGTCATGCATCACATGTTAAAATTATTGTTGTGGGAAAGTCTTGAATGTCATGTTAAAGTTATTGTTGTGGGAATACCGTGGATCCCATGTTATTGATAAGACTTGTAGTTTTTAAATCCAGTTAATACCACGTTTGTATGATCTAAGAGACAACAAAAAAGTACATTTAGTTACAGTAATCGGTTGGTTATAAGAATAAGAAAATGTGTTACTATGTTCTTCTAGTATCTTTTTGGCCATAAATTTTGACAAACGATTCTCCTTGGAAATATGTTTACTTTTAGGTATCGATGAAAGTTGTATGGTTGCAACCAGATCTGGTAACAGATTTGTAAATATATCTGTGGAATAGTTGTAACCAGCAGTGTAGTATAGTTGTAACTGTCTCTGTGGAATAGTTGTAACCAGCAGTGTAGTATAGTTGTAACTGTCTCTGTGGTAGATTTATAACCATTATGGTGATATAATTGTAACCATTTGTAACCAGCTCTGTGTGATAATTTTAACCATCACTGTGGTATAGTTCTAAACAGCTCTGCCGTAGAATTATTGCCGAGATTGTAAGAGTTTAACCTGTTATTCTATACTTGGGGTTCTAACCTGCTTTCACGAAGCTATAACCAGCTTTGTTAATCTGTCTGTTAAAGAGTTAGAGCATGGTCTACACAACCTGCTCTATAAACTAAATTAAAACATACTCTCTCATACAGCTTCAATAATTCCTATTGTACAGTTATATGTCAGTCATTTAGATACTAAAAACAGATATGATTCATTCATTCACCACTTGTTGCTGAGGTGGTGTCGGGGGAATACACCCCTCAACTTGAAAGAATAAGACGAGACTTCATATAGTGGTTGGTAGAGTGTATATTATATCCCCGAAAGGAGGCCGAAAGCAACCAGCAGATGATCACCTCTTTTATCTACTCGCACCACACTACACTTTTGTGTTGTCTGTTTGTCAGACAGTAGACTCTAAAATGACGTTGCAGTTTGAACTGTCGTGACGTAAATAAAACGTCCGCATTCCATGAATCACGAGAAGAACTATACACTCTTTAGGCTACAACACATCATCACAACATAACATATAAACTTCAAAAGCAAAAAATAAAATCGTTTATTATCTTAATTTTTGTTTTCTTTACTCTTGAAACAGAACACCTTTATGGACTCTGCAGAAGTACATGTGGTGTGATGTTAGTAATTTTATGTTACCACACTACGATTACCTATGGCTACATAGGATTTGAATAATATATAGCTATTTAAGATACTCAAACCAAAAGAAGTCCAATCTACTATTCGATTCACCACTGGTTTCTAAATTTACCTGCTTTGTCTTGGGTTTGTGAATTTACCCATTTCATGTTTTTCCCCTTTTCTTCAATAACCCCGACAGTGTATACATTTATACCCGATTAAACCTGTAATTTAACCTCTTGCGTTGGAGAGTCTTAACGTACATTGGTATTGAATTATATACTTTTGTAGTTTAATATACTCTTCAAAAAAAGAAACACAAAAGGCAAAATATGAGACAAATTGCTAACAAGTTTATTCCGGGAAGTTCTGTATGACATGTGTGAAACTTTGCACATTCATTGCTGAACATCCAAAGTGTGCAAAGGCGAAGTCCGTGCTCACTAGGTGAAGTTTAACGTCACTCAATGTCAATAACGAGTATGCCCCCCGTGAGCATCAATAACTGCTTGGCATCTCCTGCCCATGGAAGCGATGAGATGACGAATCACATCCTGTGGAATGGCTGTCCACTCAGCCTGCAAAGCTGCTGCAAGCTGAGGTAGAGTCTGTGTGTGTGTGTGTGTGTGTTTTTCTTTTAGCAAAGCCACAAAGGCTATCTGCTCAGCCCACCGAGGGGAATCGAACCCCTCATTTTAGCGTTGTAAATCCGGAGACATACCGCTGTACTAGCGGGGGGCGAGGTAGAGTCTACGGTTGAGGTTGTCGCCATCGCAGACGTCGGTTCAACTCGTCCCAAAGATGTTCGATGGGGTTTAAATCTGGTGATCTGGAGGGCCAGGGAAGAACGTTGATGTTGTGGTGTCTCAAGAAGACAGTGGTGAGTCGGGCTGTGTGATGACGGGCGTTGTAATGTTGAAAAACGTCGTTGACGTTTACCATGATGGGTTACACATGGGGCCTAAGACTCTCGTCGACGTATCGTTGAGCCGTAAGATTCCCTCAAATGTGCAAAAGGTCTGTTCTGGCATTGTAGGCGATGGCAGCCCACATCATGACGCTGCCACCACCGAATCTGTCAACATTCTGCACACAGTTTGCTGCAAAACGTTCACCTCGGCGACGGTAAACACGGGTCCTTCTATCCTGCCTACGAAACATAAAACGTGATTCATCGCTGAACCAAACATGCCTCCATCGTCGATTAGGCCATACCCGATGTGCCCGAGTCCACTGCAGCCGTGCTTGACGATGTTGCTGGGTGAGGATGACGCCTCTGACTGTACGTCGAGGTCGGATTCGTGCATCTCGTAGACGGTTGCGTACGGTCTGATCGGAAATCCTACGCAGCCCTGGTATGGTTGAGGCAGTAGACGTCGCAGTGGTGGTCCTATCCCGAAGGTGACGTAACCGGATGTAGCGATCTTGTGCGGGCGTGGTCACACGAGGTCTGCCAGATCGTGGACGGTCACGAGTTGATCCATGTTGTTGGTGACGATTCCATAGCCTTGTGATGGTGCTTGGGTGGACATTCACAGCTCTGGCAACATCTGATCGAGATTCGCCTGCTTCCAAGCGACCAATGACGTTGTTGCATTGTGCTTCAATCAGTCTTAGCGTAATTGTATTGCGTGTCGGTGGCTTAACACTGAGCTATGGAAACCGAGAACCAGTCACTTTTATAGGGGATTTTGCACATGTTGCACTTGCAAAACATGCAGATCTCTCAAACAAATTTATTGGACGCGCATGCGTTTTGGCGAAAAATCCGATGTTTTCCTCCGTTTTCAAAGTGCACAACTTTTATTGTCATTTTGGTCTGACAATCAGTGCCCTAGCACGTGTAACATCACATACTCTGAGCTTGTAACGTTATTACGTATATTTCTCTTTAAAATAACAAAAATATTCCTTTTGCGTTTCTTGTTTTGAAGAGTATATATCATTGTATCCCCCACAGGGGGTAGTTTTAGAAAGTTGTAAAATGATGCAAAATAGAACTGTAACGTCTTTTGTTAACAAGATATTTCATGGTTACATAACCTAATGTGTTACGGTCAATAGTTCAAGCTTATTCGTGTATGTCATAGAACGAAATCATGGTCTTTTGATGTTTGTATACTATAGAATTATATTACGTTTTTCTGTAGAATACGTGGTGTTATGTAATATGGTATTGTGTTCTATATGATATCCTATTGAATGCGCTATTGTAAATCAGTAAAGTGTTCCGTATAGCTGTGACCAATTATCCTAAACGGTTATGCTGTTCGCCATTGTAAACTTGTACTTTGTTTTAACGTATACACCATTATATAATCTCTTTGATTCCGACTGAGAAGTGATGAATTTGTTGTGTCTGTTCATGATTATACAGTATTCTGTAATTTTACCTCTATAAAATTAAACATGCTCTAAGTACTTCTGCTTCTGAGAGAAACAAATATAAATGATGTATCTAAATTATAAAAATAAGAATGTAAACACCATGTGATAGTTTTTTAATTTCACGCAAAGCTACGCGAGGGCTATCTGTTTGTTTTGGAATTTCGCACAAAGCTACTCGAGGGCTATCTGTGCTAGCCGTCCCTAATTTAGCAGTGTAAGACTAGAGGGAAGGCAGCTAGTCATCACCACCCACCGCCAACTCTTGGGCTACTCTTTTACCAACGAATAGTGGGATTGACCGTAACATTATAACGCCCCCACGACTGAAAGGGCGAGCATGTTTAGCGCGACGGGGATTCGAACCCGTGACCCTCAGTTTACAAGTGGAGCGCCTGTGTAATAGTTAAAAAGTAAAGTTAGATAGGTATTCAGTGTTTATTTGCACAAAGCTACAAAGCTATCTGTGCCAGACAAGATGTGGTAAAAAAAAAAGTAAAGTTAGCCAGTAGATAGGGAAAAGCACTGATCTGATTTTTTATTAAAAGTTTCATGGATCAGTTGAATAATATAACATAAATAAATACCAGAAGTAAAAATATGAACATAAGTCGAAGTAACTGTAGAAAAACCTCTGGGAGTCCCTGCCTTTCCTTCAGCGAACTTTGTTCACCAAATCCCCTTCTTTATTAAGAATAAAAAACAACAAACCCTTTTGGGTAGCTGTTCGCTCACAAAGCATCATCAATACCTGACGAACTGCGTGTTTTCGTTATAGTTCACTTGTCTTAGGCTTAAAAATGGTAAATAATATTAGTTCAGCCTTTTTTTAAGCACGGCCTGTATTCGAGAGGAAAATTAATAAATGTAGATTGTGTATATTTTCTCTTTAGTTTAGTTACGGCTAAACATTACCGTACTTAATACTATCAATAAACAAATGTATAATGTTATTCTACGACCTAACGTTAGATCTTTTTAAAAACTTTGTTAAGTTTTTAGTATGTTAATGTACAAGATGCTTGTTCATATTCGTGGAAGTGATTGCGCATGCGTGTTTAAGTGGAATGCTGCGCGCGCATTTTCAGAACACACGTAAACCGATTATTGTTTGATATACGCACAAGGACTGCATGTTGACATAGACAAGAAGCTTGTAAACTTCCACTCACATAATACTAGGACATGTTAGAGACATAAACCTAAATTCATGTTTGAGGAATAGGTTTATTATTTATTAATTCATATTGGTTAAAACATTGATAAAAGAAGATGAAAGGCTCGATTTGTTAGTCGTTATAGATGTAACAAATCGGTTTTATGCGCCAAACAGTAAAGCTTTGTGAATAGTTTATTTTTGTTACATATAAAAATCAATATATATCTTTACTTATATTTTAGTCCCGCAATGAAACAGAGGGTTTATCATTCTGCAAATTAGTTTTTAATAGCCTATTGTGAAGGTTTGGGTTCAGGTACAATGAGTTTTAGTATTACGTTAGAGAGTGTAATACTTTACAGTAAGTAAATAGACATACCCTCGGCCACAGCAATAGTGGACTATTCCAAAGGATTTGTTAAAAGATAAAACATCAAATGGTCAAAGTGTTAACTTGCTTTAAAAGTATGCTCGTATCAGATATAAAAGTGCTTATACTTCTTTATTCAGAAGCAGAAAAAGTAAATCAACCAGTAAACTTTTCTTAAAGTCTCTTAAGTGAATAGCAGAGAATTTAAAGTACACCATATAAGTTGTTGTGTAATGAAAGCTTAAGAGGAAACGAGGTTGTTTCTTTATTGTACTTCGTGGTATTTATTTTGTTGTTGATGTCAAGATGAAACTTAACCCTACTTTTTTTTTAATTTTGAAGTTCCATTTAAGTGGAACAATGATAAAAAACAAAAGAAAGGCAATGTTGTCAGGAATTAGTTGAAAAAAGTAACGTTGTAGTGAATGCGTTTTGATGCAAGTATCTCTGGCACTAGTAGACAACTACACGAAGGTTCATGACTGATTTCAATTACTTTTAAACGTAATTAAAGTAGGCTTCGCCGAAAACTGGTAAATTATTAAAATGTTATAAAAGGAAATGGAGATCTACCTTGTGAAAATTATGTAAATATCGATATGTAAAACAATTTGTGACATTTGCCAACAAGACTGATACACACAGTTTTTGACCCTTACATTATAACGTCCTCACGGCTGAAAAGGCGAGAATGTTTGATGTAACGGAGATTCGAACCCACGACCCTCAGATTACGAGTCGAGTACCTTAACCACCTGTCCATGCCAGGCCTGTCATTAATGGCAAAATTACACAATAAGTTGTCAATGCTGTGTCCACCACGGGAATCGAAACCTGGTTTGTAGCATTATAAGTGTTCACACTTTTCGCTGAGTTCTCGGGTAGGCAACAATAAGAATATCAAAAATATTGTTTATCTTATAAAAATAACTGTTTGGTAAAAATAATAACTTTGAATAAAGAATGTGTTATGTGGAGAATACCTGAACTTTACCAAACAACTAAAGGAAACAAATTTGGTATCAACTACAGTTAATAAAATGAACAAAGTTATAACTTTGATACAATGATAAACTACTTGGTTATATTCAAGTAACCATTAGAGACCCTTAAGGGTTCTTAATGCCAACAACCCCAAGATCCTTTAAACGAAAACTGTTAGGACGTGGAATGGCCTAGTGGTTAGGGTACTCTACGTGCAATCTGCAGGTTACAGGTTCAACTTCACAGCAAAGGAAACACGTTTAATGGAAGAATTTTGGCATTAAGATTGTGTTTGTTAAACATACATGGGTGCTTAAGTTGAATGCGAGTGTTACGAGTGAGATAGTTTATATAGCACGAGTGTTATATTTAATTATTTTTAGAAACTATTTTATGGTAAGATTATTTAAGTAATATTTTTACGAATCATATGCCGTATAGTCCAATTGTTATGAATTAGTGATTGTTCACAGTACCAAGATTATTGGGTCACTTTGCTAGAAATTTGAATCTCTCATTGGTTTGAGTATTAATGCATTATAATTAGAGAGTGGAACGTTCTAAGCTTCTGTTGGGGTATAAATACGTGTCGAAAAATTATTATTTAGTTCTATTTCTAGACTGCGTGATTGTGAGTTTAATAAAAATGTATAGCGACGATTTTTATAATGAAATTACACAGGCTGTATTGAAATAGCAGAGAAGAAAATTGTTTGTTTTTGAATTTCGCGCAAAGCTACAAGAGGGCTATCTACGCTAGACATCCCTAATTTAGCAGTGTAAAACTAGAAGGAAGGCAGCTAGTCATCACCACCCACCGTCAACTCTTGGACTACTCTATTACCAATGAACAGTGGGATTCACCGTCACTTTATAACACCCCTACTGCTGAATGAGCAAGCATGTTTGATATGATGGGGAAATAACTTAATAATCAGATAGTAGATGAATGACCCAAGCGATTAAAATACAGCTGAAGAAGAATTCACTTTCAAACCCCTCTGTGCTTGATGTTTTTTGAGCAGGTGTTAACTTCAGTTTTCCTCTTCACCACACACATGATTCAGTATGTTTCAAACACTTGTTTCCTCACTTATTCTCAGTCATCAACACTTTTTGTTTGTTTCTTTGACTCTGGGATCAACTTTTATCTTGTGGATGATGTAACTGTATTTTATCCAATTAATAATTAATTAACTGACCAATTCCATTAAACCAGTTGTTCTGTTTACAAAACTTACAACCATATTTGCAAATATCAGATACTGTGTATAAATGCAGAAGTCAAAGTGGTGCTTGGTATCTGTTCTTTTCTTGATAGTTTTCTCACCAAATCAGTTTCAGTTAATTTTATTGGTCAGATTGACCTTTATGGTCATGTTACATAAATCTGGTCACTTTAATCATTAATAGTTGTCTGTTCTTGAACAAAACTTTAAATACATTTGAAGTCTCATGAGTAACATAACTTGTTTATATTTAGTGATTTAACTTGGAGTTAATTTGTCTATGCTGTTCATATCTAAAAACTATATATAACTGATATATATATGTTGTCACCAGTAATGTAAAAAATCAGTCTAATGGTGCAATGAATTTAGTAATCTAATGGTAATTTTCTAAAAACAGGTTTGTTATCAAATACTTCAACACAAACTGTTTAGTCTTGATTTCCTGTCTTATATTTTCCAATGGTATATTCACTATCTTAAAATGAATTGGGAATTACCATCAAGTTTCTGATCTATCCCTCATATCAAATATTACTGTTTTAAGTTTCACTGGTAAGTAACTACTGAAACACTTGACTGTGACTTATAAACAAAACTACACATACATATTTCCATACTTCAGTTCCTGAACAAAGAAGAATGTATACATGTCAGGTATCAAGATGAATATGTCATCATGAACACTTTCACAATCAAAAGGTTAGAACTATAACTTGTCTTTCAAAGTTCATTCTGTTAGTTCTTTACAGTTAACTCAGAGCAGCAGTACCATGTTAAACAGTGGTGGGATCTATGGAGTGATGATATGAGTTAAGATTCACCAAAACATTAAATTCTATTCAGATAATATATGGTCAGATGTCTCGCATTTTACCTCAATGTTTCAAAGCACACTAATAGCAGAACTTTGGATTTAGGTAACTCAGTGTAATTTTAACACTACAATCACATCAGGAAACTGTAGTGTCTATGAAGTGATGTAAAAATATCATTCAGAAATTTAAAGATCTGAGAAAAAAAGACCAACCACTTAAATTAGGTGGAACATCATACAAGCACCTGCATGGTGGTTCTTTAAAAGAAATTTAATGATGTATGTTTCACGTGTTTTGCTGTTTGAAGATTTGAAATTAGAATTTTTACAATTTTCCTAATTAAACTGTACACAAGTGTGTGTATAAATATTTCTACCATACCACTGTGTCTGTGGAACAGGTACTGAATGATTATGTTTACATTTTTCTCTCGTGACTTATTTAGTTATTTTTCATTGATACAAGCTATTTTCAAAATTCACTACAAACAATTCGAATTTTTGTATTTTCCTTAGCTAGAACACAGAAGTGTGTATTTGTGAATATATATTATTTTGTTCCATAATGTTTTAAAATGACGAGATTATATTTGTCACAAGAAAGTCTAAAAGTTGCTCAACTGCTTGATATTAAGGTCCATGATGGATGAGCTGACACCAGACTTGTTGCACATTCATCTTCATTCAACTTATGTTACATTTTCATGGTAGGTGTTGTATTTCATTATCTACTCTTCTTATTATGATAAAGCTTTTGGAAGTGAATTTCTTCCATATATTTTTAAGGTGTGAGTGAGTCTAAGCAGTGACCTTCTCACAGCCCCTAGTTCTTAAAAATTCATGGCTATGATGATGTGGCAGTAGATAATATATTAGTCAAATAAACACACAGTCAATATTGTATGTGAATTACACATTTATATCAATATATTAAAAATATATTGTGAATATAACAAAATCTTACAAGTTAAACAGAACATCCTTATAAATACAACAAAATACTTCTAAGCCCAACAAACTACCCTTTCAACTTCCTGGTTGTAGAAAACCAATTTCCAGCATTTGATTTGTTGACTCAACACCAAAACATTTCCTGGTCTAACATGATTTACAGAAAACTCAGTCATAGAAATAATGGTCTTTAGTGCTCCATTCCTTCTGAAAAAGTTAAAAAAAGAAAAAGGAAAAATCTATAAATAATTATCTTTGCTTAGTGGCATAACTGCAAAAGTATCACACACAGATAATCCATTCCTGTTTACTGTATTGTGTACATTATTGTAAGATATTTTATCAACATATCTCTTGCCAAGGTATCACACACAGATAATCCATTCCTGTTTACTGTATTGTGTATCACACACAGATTATTGTAACATTATAATATACATCAACATATCGCTTGTCAAGGTATCACACACAGATAATCCATTCCTGTTTACTGTATTGTGTACATTATTGTAAGATATTTCATCAACATATCTCTTGCCAAGGTATCACACACAGATAATCCATTTCTGTCTTCTGTATTGTGTACATTACTTTAAAATACATCAACATATTACTTGTCAAGGTATCACACACAGATAATCCATTCCTGTTTACTGTATTTTGTACATTACTTTAAGATACATCAACATATCGCTTGTCAAGGTATCACACACAGATAATCCATTCCTGTTTACTGTATTTTGTACATTACTTTAAGATACATCAACATATTGCTTGTCAAGGTATCACACACAGATAATCCATTCCTGTTTACTGTATTTTGTACATTACTTTAAGATACATCAACATATCGCTTGTCAAGGTATCACACACAGATAATCCATTCCTGTTTACTGTATTTTGTACATTACTTTAAGATACATCAACATATCGCTTGTCAAGGTATCACACACAGATAATCCATTCCTGTTTACTGTATTTTGTAAGTTATTGTAAGATACATCATCAGTATATCTCTTGCCTATTCATAGGTTGCAGCCAGTTTACTCTTAGTTAACCATCACTGTGTCTTACCCTAACAAATACTTAGACATGGTACATGATGGGATACAAAAACTATTAGATGCAAAAAAAATTCTCATTTACTTTTATTTCAGAATGTTGAAACGTTTTACAAGCTATCCTGTCTTTACTCACAACACTTTAATTCAGTTTCTCTGTCATGAATTACTTTCAGCTGACTTTTCACTATAACAACATATTATGAACTTTGTGACACAAGATACATAAACACTTAATGACAGTATAACCTAAACCTTCCTTGCACCAAAAACTGAGAAGCTAGGTTATTAACAACTTATGAACTCATTAGATCTGTAAGATATATGAAGAGTAAACCAGCCAAATATTATTGCACTCTTGTTCCATAGAATTATGTCAAATGACAACCTGGATTTACTTATAGGGTTAAAATAAGGTTAGTTATATAACAATAACTTATTTACTCTGAAAGAGAAAAAATCAAAGAATTTTAATTTGTGTTTTCAGTAACTTTAGTTACAAAAAATCTTTTAATAGGATAATATTTTAAAGTATTCATACAAAACAAAAGTCCTAATTAAAAATAAAAAAGACAAAATTCTGGGACTAAAATACTAGAAAAACATGTCCTTATTAATGAGGTTCTTTAATTACCTAAATGAACATTTTTCTCTTGTCTAACATTTTTTGAATCCATGGAACCTTTCTTTAACTCGTTTATCAAACTGTATAATAATGGTCTGTAAAGAAGAAATCATATTAAAGGTATTAAAAACATTATTTTAGTGTTACAGATTTGAAAATTTAAGTGACAAAGTAACTACAAAATGCTTTATCAATATTTAAAACTTAAAAATTAAAAACAAAATTATCTACCAACTTGAATTTTCTTTGAAACCATGACATTACAATAAAGTTTAAATAATTCATTAATGGATATATACATATCAATGAACTATTATATAAAACAATCTATAATCTTTGTTTTTATCTCCAATAAAACACATTAATTCAGAATAAGAGAAAAATTTAAATTCATAAAACAAACCTAAATTTTGGAAAGAAATTATTTTACAGAAATAAAGAAAATTAACAAGACATAAATATTCCAATAAAAAGGTAAACACAATATTCTTATTGATGGATAAGAATTCAGTGTAGGATATATTTAAAATCAATATCCTATCTAATCCTCATTTTTTTCAATGAAAACTTCCATAATTTTTGTGGAGTAGAATTGAGATAACTTGTAAGGAGAAATCTACAGAACAGTAATTGGATGTTTCTGCTTGCTATAGATTTCACATGCAATATATTTTTTGCACAATAGTTAAGATTAAAAAATGTAACTTAACCCTAAATCTGTGTACTTGAAAATAGCAAAAGGTAACTTAACCCTAAATTGATGTACCAGAAAACAGTAAAAGGTAACTTAACCCTAAATTGGTGTACCTGAAAATAGTAAAAGGTAACTTAATCCTAAATTGTTGTACTTGAAAATAGTAAAAGGTAACTTAACCCTAAGTTGGTGTACCTGAAAATAGTAAAATGTAACTTAACACTAAATTGGTGTGCCTGAAAATATATAAAGGAAGACTGATTCAAAAATGTATTTAACCAAAAATCAAAAGAAGCTCAAAATAAAAAGGATTAGCCTCATGTGAAACTAATGAACCAGCTGAACTTAATTAATAATGCCAATGACCACTTAATCAGTTAACAAATTCCACTAGCTGCTGAGCTTCAGTAGACTATAATGATTTGACCAAGGTGTATGCCTCAATTTTAAAGGCCCCACAGTAGCACAGAGACATGTCTGTGGACTTGCACTGCTAATAACTTCATTTAAATACCTGTGGTGGGCATAGCACAGATAGTTCATTGTGTAGCTTTGTGCTTAATTAGAAACAAACAAACAATTTTAAAGAATAATAAAACTGGTCCAAGTTTTAATTAAATAAAGTTCATCATCAACATTCACCATCTTTTGTTCTTTATTGTGAGACTCGACCATTTTATCAAAGCCTTCAGTGGCTTGTATATGTGGACATTCACCAACTTAACTTTGCTTTTTATTGTGAACTCTATAACAAAGACAAGTTCACTTCATTTACTTTAACAAAATAATTGCAACTAGCAATAAAATGAAAAACTGTCAATTTCCCTGCATGTAATTTATTCAAATATAAAACCTAGATCTCAAGAGTTTTAAGCACCAAGTCCAGGTTTGATAATTTCAGCAACCTAAAATCTACACAGTACCAAAAATGTATTTTTATTCCCCTATCTTCTCCTTACTTCTTTTGTAACAGAGTGAATACTAAGTTATAATTCATTCAGAATCAAACAAAATGAAGTTAGTTTAGATGTAACCACCATGATAACCATCATGTTGGTGAGAAATCTCTTTGTATTCATTCATTTAACATTCTCCTTCCAATGGGGCAGAACTTTTTGCATGTAGTTTAAACTTTTAATAGTAAGTACATTAACATTTTGGTTAGTAAATTAAACAAAACAGAAAAATATGTTTGGGTTATTTGCAATAGAAAAGTAGTTATTAATTTTGTAATGAAACTTACACTGCAGCTGTACTTCTATCCATCTGAACATCTAATTGATTCTCAAGAAATTCTCGACCCAAAGAAACCTTGGGGTGACCAGATTCTGAAACAAAACTGAGGGTCACAACAAAATCTTTGAAACCATCAATACTAGGTGGAGCTCCATTATTACAGAAAAAATGGCATTCTACATTTCAAAAAATATTTTGCTTACTACAATCACAGTTTATTCTTACTACAATCATGGTCTCACATGTACCTAATTATGTCTTTACTGGCAAAACTATGGCCATAATAAATATTTGTGAAATGTACAAATTTTTCTGTTTTCTTCAATTCTTTGAACTTCATCTAATCAGTTATTCCTAAGATTTACTCTGCACCCGATTATATATCGGACCAGTTCGCTATCCATAGAATCTGATTTTTCCTACTAATGTACAAGTGGCTTAGCATTAAGTCTGTAGGCTGATAAAAACACAAGAAGCTAAAGTCCTTTTTTAACAGTAAAACAAAACTGTTAAACATTTTATAGTTATTGCATCTAGTTTTTCCATAAGAAAAAGAAACTGAACATTGCATGTATACTTGACTCTGACTATTGTAAACCTCATCACCATCCAAGAACTTATCAAGTGTACCAAGTATTCATTTCATAACTTCATTGCAATTAATTACAAATCAAACAATCTCTCTAAGTACATAAAGTACTTATTAACAAAACTTGCAGTAGGATAAGTACTTGTATAACTTACACGTATACTTTAGAAACAGAGAGAATTAATGAGACATCCCATCAGAAAAAACGATTTCTATTAAGAATCCATAACCTTTAACAACGAGCATCAGATAAGATGGTATGAGATGGATGTAAGGAAACCAATTGGATTTATCATATATTCTAGACACCATAACTTTCAGATAAACTTTAAGATGTTCAGAAAATTACAAAACTGTTATGGCACTTTTGCAGTGTAAAAGATCATTGTCCAAAGTAATCTACTGCTCATTTTATTAACGATTTAATCAGATTTTCTCAGATTTGTTACTAAAGAAAAATTAATACTATGATGGTACTTATATACAATTAAAAGGAGTACAGTGCTAAAATAATTACATATTAAAATAATTTATGAAAACATGGACCAGCTCTTAAAAATGACTGTGCATGTTTTGGTGTTCTTAAACCACCATCTTCAGTTGTAAGAGTTAATGTTCAGTCAAGACTTGTTTACTACATAAGCATTCATTTAGTGCTACTTAGAATTAAAACACTGAGTTTATTAAAATATTTATCCAGTACTTTATTTTTCTAAACCTGAACCAAATTCTTTATTTTTCCAATCTATGTTATTTCTCTAATATTTAATTCAACATTCAACCTGATTTATCATTATAACTTTACTCCAGTCTGTAACATGAGATGTGTCTGCCACAGGTTCTATTTATGACACATTTTTTTGTACTGTAAAAAAAACAAACATAGTTTTAGTAAAAATTTAGTTGCAAGAAAACAAAATTGTTTGGCACATTTTAAACTTAATGAATTCAACTGATAAGACTTTTATTCAAAATTAAAAAAGAAGATTTAAGCTCAAATTAACTAATATGTAAACTGAATTAAATCTCACCAATTAATTATTGTGTTTGCACTAAAGAAATAAAGAAGATTCTAACCTGCAATGAGAACAGAACTAGCATGCTTGTATCCATTAAACTCAAGATATTCTATAATTAGTTCATTTATTAAGAGATTTTCACTGGACAGTGCTGGTGGGGAAACTTCCGGATTCTCTAGAGCGTTAAAGAGTTCCGCCCGAATTCTTCCTTTCAAGTCTGTCAGAATTCCTCGTCTTTGCAAAACATCTTTCAAAGCTTGTAAAATAAAGTACTGTTCTCTCAGTTTCATAGTTACTAAAGAAGTATAACTTAAGTTTCGTGTAATAAAAACTTCAGATATAGAAATAATTACTTATCTTCCAATAACAACTTAAAAATGAATGTCATGTTAAAACACAATAACCACTTCCCTTTTTTTGTTACCCTTACAATTTTTTCAGGATCTCTGGGAGTAAGTTGGTAATTAATCATGGTAAGAAGATTTTCTTTTGTTTCAATAATATACATATTAAATGCAGTAATGTTGTTTATGAGTGCTTACAGTGCCAAACTCCAATCTTATCTCCTAAACAGGTTAAACAAACAACTTATTGTTTGTTTTTATAATTGTGTGCAAAGTTATCCCTAATTTTGAAGTAACATATTAGAATGAAGGAAGCCAGTTAACAACAAATTTTTGGACTACACTTTACCAATGAATAGTGGGACTGACCTCCACATTATGATGCTCTCATGACCAAAAGGGCAAGTGCATTCAGTGACAGTATCCGAACCCAGGTTGTAAGTTAAGTGCCCTAAACACTAAACAACTTATTAATAATTGTAATTTCACATTCAAAATTTCTTGGACTTGAATCAAACTACATGTAAGCTGGTTATTTAATTACTCTAGGTTATTGAGTAAAATCAATTTCCTTTCATTTGTAGTGTGATGTCACTGATAACTGATCATCTTTGTGAAGAACATGCAACAGCCTTTTCAGTGTAATGCATCCGTGCACTTAGACCATCATGATGTATGTTCAAGTCAGGGATTAAGAATTTCCATTTTACTCAATGCCATTGGAAACAAATGGAAATGGATTAACTTGGGGTACCAGAACCATTCTGAAATATACCTATAACTAACCATAGTGAGCAAAATGTGGCATCATGTCAAAAGTGAAAATCAGTGGTAAAACTCAACCATATGCACCCACAAAATATTATCATAACATAATCAAGATAGATCTCTGTCTGAAAACCAGGTTAACAGGGTTAGAGGTTCATCAAGATAAAGTTTCTACTAATACTTCCCACTAAACTATCATACTCCAAGCAACTAGAGAATAAAACATGTATTCATTCTATTCTGTATGCAGACCTACCATTTAAACTGTCTTGGTACTACACATAAGGATTTCAATTTTTTTATTGTACCACTGAGCAAAGCTTGGCAAGTAACTTGATTAGAGTTGTATAAAAGAAGAAATGACTGTTAAGCAAATAATTAACCACAATTAGGGTTTCCAATGACTAATGTTTTCTATTATTGCACCAATCAATAATCTTAATAATGTCTCAAAGATTTATCTTTATTTTTACGGTTAATTCAGATTTGTCCAACACAACCTGATGATTGAGGGGACTCAGTTTCAACTGCCTCTACCACTAAATATGCCCCGTTTATCAGGTTTTTTTAATTAATGTTTTTGAGCATGTGGTTTTCTAACATTCTGAATAAAACTAAAATTGTAATAGGTTAGTTTTATTACAAAAACCATGAAAAATAATTTCATTTTGAAAGAGTAACAAGGAGCCATTAGATACATCTCATATTAACTCATTTACTGTTGTAGAGTTTACTACAACCAAAACATAAGCTACTCACTAGGCCTGTCACCCTAAAAAATATCACGTGTTGTTTATGTTTGTCTGATTTCACAAAGAACTATGATCAGTAGAGACAGGCATATTGTGTTTTCTAGACAATCTAGGTTATATTTTACCATACTATCATAGGCTAGGTTTTGTGAGGTTTAGTTCACCTACTTGTAACTGGTATTACATACTATTCCTAAGCAGTCAAGTATAGTCAAAATTGTAAATTCCTTTAATGTATTTATTTTAACTTGAATGTATATACAGCCATTTAGTTATTCTTCAAGAGACAATATACATGAAGTCCACATATTCTGTTGTTTCCATGATTTTACATGCTACTGTGGGCAGTATCATGTATATTACTATGCAGTTCAACCAAGTTACTTCAGTAAAGTTAAAATTCAAAATGGTTGTGTACATAAGAAAATTATAGACTGCCTTAATAAAAAAGTATATATACTTTGACTGTACAAACACATGTGCAGCTTCAGTTGTGCAGTAAGATTTTGAAAAGAGATGCTAGACTTTACATGAAGTAATTTAGTGTCAATTGCAATGACAATTAAACACTTTACAAAAGGAATCAATAATTTCCAGAAAAATAAAAAGTAGGTTTAAATTTTTACTTCTCTAAAGGATGGGTGTATAAAAAAACTCTAAAAGATCAAACAGTCCCTTGTGGTAACTTCACCCAATTAACCAGTGAAGCCGTAGAAGTATTGTTCTAAACAATATGCACAAGACCAAGTAAAATAAACAGAAAATGAGTTAGGTCCTCACCCACATTCTTTTTCACAAGTCACCTCCACCCCCACTTTTTAGGGGACTTTTTTTTCATTTATTAGTTTTTGATTGCACAAAGATGGCTTCCAAATAAAAAAATGAAATAAACACTGTTAATTCATTTTGCCCTTTCACTGTATTACAAATTCTATATCATTTTGATGAAAAACAACAAAGTTTCTGTTTGATATAAACCCTTCAAAAACAAGCAACATTCATGGAAGAAAGAATGGAAACTTTCTTTAAAAGAAAGGTCATTAAAACAAAAATTTTAAAAATGGACTTTTTTCTTCCTTTTTTATGAAAACTCCAGATGCTAAAAGTTTCTCTTTCTTGCCTTAACCATACTTTTATTAAAATTCTCCCAAAAGTTAAAATTTCCCTGCAAAACTACATAATCACTACAGTTTGAAATATCCATTAATGCCATCTGAAGTAACAAATTTATTTATTATTCTATTATGAATGTCGTTAATGAAAATAAGAAAGAACAAATCTCGCATTATAATTTAATTATGACACATAAGACCGAGATAAACACAAGTCTTAATTTTATATTAAAATAACGTTATGTAACACCCTATAAAAGCTAAACGTTAAATGCTTGTAATTCCGTGAAAGTCAAAGGAGACTCCAGGACTAGTCCTACCAGTACCAATATACCAAAAGATCCACTGCTTTCTTCAATAGTTATCATACCTATGTTAATTAGACGTAACATTTGCAAAAGTATTTTAACAGATAAAATTAGTAAGACAATCATTCCATTTCCATTCCAATTCATAACTGTGACAACAAAGATGTTATACGTTATAAAACTTATTTAAATTTTGAATTTACCAGTTTTAAGTGGCTGTGTTTGATCATAAGCCATGGTCAAAGTTTCTTATACATTTACTAGCTCATACCAAATACCGGTATCTGTCGATTAATTTAAATAACATGTACGTTTGTTTAGTTGTTGAGCGTCAAGATAAGTATTTGCAATGTTCGCTTCCCTAGTTTGTAGGGTTTAAAATTTCAAGCTAACCGCTGCTGGGTTTAATGACAGGAGTGGTTAAAAATTACGTAAATAAAATATTAAAAAAAAAAAAAACATCACATAAACACCTTTAACATAGGTTGGAAATATATACGTAGGTATGTATGATAACCACAATTCCAAATTTTATAAAGAATACATCTTTATTTAGGTAATTTTCTTTAAACTTTTGTGCAGATATTCTATTCATAATTAGTTAGACGTATCTTTGTAAACCGAATGCAGAATGGCTGTAAACGTTTAATTTACACAAGGTTACACACCACAATAAATCTTCAATAAAGTATACACTTTCTCAGCGTCTTTTTATGTGCTATCTCCTCCTGAAATGATGTAGCATTTATTTCGAGAGGTATAACCAAATTTTGTGCAAGTTAATACACTACTAGCCAAAATCTTAAGGCCAATGAACATAAAGAAAACATATGCATTTTGCGTTGTTAGACTCAACCACTTATTTGAGTAGAGCTTCGAAAGATGAAAATAAGAAAAGGGAAAATAAAAATAAAAAACCTTTTTTAGCATTTAATAGGGAAAATGTGAACACTATGAAATTAGCCTAAATACTAGCTGGTCAAAAGTTTAAGACCATACCAAAAAGAAGTCCTAAAGAAGGAAGGAAATGCCCAACAAGAAGTCTCAGTAGTGAGTTGCACGGCCGTCATTGAAAATAACTTCAAATATTCGCTTTGGCATGGTCACTAAAAGCGTTTGTGGAAGGCTAGCTGGAATGTTATTCCAAGTGGTGAAGATGGCTTCAGGAAGATCATGTACTATTTGGAATTGATGTCCATTTCTATAGACTTCCCTTGGTGGACCCCAAACATTTTCAATGGGGTTCAGTTCGGGCAAACACACTGGATGGTGCAAAAGAATCACGTTATTCGGCATGAAAAAGTCCTTTGACCTGCGGGCATTATCGATTGCAGCGTTGTCCTGCTGAAAGATCCACTCATTTCCACACAAGCGATGGCCTTCAGTCAATAAGGATGCTCTCTCCAACATACCAATATAGCCAGCTGTTGTTTGACGCCCCCGTATAACCTGAAGCTCCATTGTTCCATGGAAGGAGAAAGCACACCAGACCATGATGGAACCTCCTCCACTGTGTCGTGTAGAAAATGTATCCGGTGGGATATCCTTATCGTGCCAGTAACGTTGGAAGCCTTCTGGACCATCCAGATTAAATTTCTTCTCATCAGAAAGCAAAACCTTCATCCACTTTTCTACGTCCCATGTTTGGTGCTTCTCGGCAAAGTTTAACCGAGCTGTTTCGTGGTGTGAAAGGAGGCGTGGCCTTTGACGTCGTTTACGGTTTTTAAAGCCTTTCTCTCGTAGATGCCGTCTTATTGTTTTTGAGCTGCATTCTGCGTCCGTAAGGGCTTTAATCTGGTTCGACGATCGGCTGTTGTCTTGCCAGACAGCCCTTTGAATTCTCCTGCTCAACGCCGAGGAAATTTTTTTGGGCCAACCACTTGAAATTCTCGTTCCGTATCCCTCAGAGTCTTTTAAGAAATTTGTAACAGCAGTTTTACTACGCTCAATCTCACCAGCGATGGCACGTTGAGAGAGACCTTGCTTTTGCAGCTCGACAATTCTGACACGTTCAAACTCTGTCAGCTTTATAGCCTTTGCCATGTTTTTACCCAATGTAACACGGGAGATATCAGTGGGAGTTGTTGACAACGTTAATGCTTGAACACAAATGACTAAGTTTCGTTACTTGTTTACCGATTAACGCTTCGTTTCAGTATGGTCTTAAACTTTTGACCAGCTAATATTTAGGCTAATTTCATAATGTTCACATTTTCCCTACTAAATGCTAAAAAAAGTGTTTTTTTTCCGTTTTCTTATTTTCATCTTTCGAAGCTCTACTCAAGTAAGTGATTGAGTCTAACAACGCAAAATGCATATTTTTTCTTTATATCCATTGGCCTAAAGATTTTGGCCAGCAGTGTATAAATTGGGGTTTATTTCTCTTAAACAGGTTAAAACTTATAAAGAAAAACAATGTTGAAGTAAGTTATCTGAGAACTGTAAAATAATTCACTAGAACTTTGTTCTAAATTAATAATATAGTATCTTATTACAATTGCTCTTGTCTTCATATCATATAGATGCCTTTTAGGTGCCGTCACAAAACTTTCTGGTTCGTGGGTTAAGGCGTTCGACTCGTAATCTGAGGGTCGTGGGTTCGAATCCCCGTCACACCCAACATGCTCGGCCTTTCAGCCGTGGAGACGTTATAATGTTACGGTCAATCCCATTATTCGTAGTCCAGGAGTTGGCGGTAGGTGATGATGACTAGCTGCCTTACACTGCTAAATTAGGGACGGCTAGCACAGATAGCCCTTGGGTAGCTCTGCGTGAGATTTAAAAGAAAAAAACTTCCTGTTTCATTCAGTGCCACCATATCGTACCTAATCATTATTTTCTAGTAATGAAGAGAATCAATAAAAATACATCTATTAGTTAAACTTTAAAGCTATTTCATTCTCCATACATTTTTCTTTATGCATATCAGAGGGATAATTTACAGCATTAGATAACGTTATGAATAATAAACAAGTTATTTTTCATCTGAGACGAATATAATTACTTGAAAGTGGCACAGGATGTGTGTGTGTGTGTGTGGACAGAACAAGCAAGAACAATTACCATCGAATAGAAGTATTACTACGCATCCCAAAACAATAACATTTCCATTTGTATATTTAAATTTTTCATTTGTCAAAATAAAATACAAAATGTAATATTTCATCATCTTATTCAACAGCAATAACCCTTAGGTACAAGTGTTATTTGACAATTTCAGGTTCATTGAAAGCCGCCGAAATCCCTACATTATTGGAACTTAGTGTCAAATTAACGGAGAAAATTAGAACCCCCCGGTTTATGGCGTCAATGCAATACATTTTTGACGCGATTCTGACCAGCTCTAACAGCCATTAACGTAGGATATAAAATCCAGCCAGTAATTGATAATGCTTTACGCTACAGTACACTATCATTGTAAAAATGAAGGGTTTTGTCTCTCTCGTGCTCTCTTCTTGTCCATTTTATTCTCTTCGTACCTTTCAGTACTTATTACTGTACCCTAAAAACACGCACATTATTCTAAATTGTAGTTCCATAACCAAGTTATTAGTTCACACCACTTTATTTTTTTTTTTATGGTTACTGTAAATTTTATAATACGCCATCATTCACTTTCGGAGAAAGAAAGCGAATTTTGAGAAGAGGAAGGTGTAGTTGAGATAAGGATACAATTGTAGTTTGGCAAGACCTTACTTTGAATTAAAAGCACGTAGTATTCTTGAACACGTTTTTCTTGTAAATTTCACAAAGAAGGTTCGTCCAAGTGATGAATTATGGATTCTTAGTTTGGCCAAATTTGAATGATGAGGCTTAACAATATGCAGCAAATATAAATATAACTTCATTCGTTTAAATCAGTCAAATAAATTAATAGACAGAATGGTAGATAATGCCTTTGCTATAACTTTTCCAGAAGGTCCATTGGGCGACTTCAATAATCTGCAAATGTTTTCCAGTCAAGCATGCACAGAAATGTGGTGTTGCATTTTTCCATGCTGTTCACACCTATGTCAGATATAAATAGTAAATAAAATCATAACACATTGATATATGACAGAACTTCTATTCAGTTTCTAGCTTCTGTGATTTTAATTTTTAGAAAAATCAAAGCATCACACTGAAACTTCAACTACTGTAAAAGTAAGTGCTAACTGAATGAAAGGTGATGTGACAATAAGTGTTAATAAACACTGTTGGCCAAAATTTTAAGGCCAATGAACAAAAAGAAAACATATGCATTTTGCGTTGTTAGACTCAATCACTTACTTGAGTAGAGCTTCGAAAGATGAAAATAAGAAAAGAGAAAATAAAGAAAACAAACTTTTTTTAGCATTTAGTAGGGAAAATGTGAACACTATGAAATTAACCTAAATACCAGCTGGTCAAAAGTTT
The DNA here is from genome assembly GCF_004210375.1 of Tachypleus tridentatus. Classification (NCBI taxonomy): domain Eukaryota; kingdom Metazoa; phylum Arthropoda; class Merostomata; order Xiphosura; family Limulidae; genus Tachypleus; species Tachypleus tridentatus. The sequence continues at coordinate 66,554,172 of NC_134833.1, read as the reverse complement.
AAGACATACTGTAAAGACATACACGTAACGAAATTTAGTCATTTGTGTTCATGCATTAGCGTTTATCAACATCTCCCACTGACATCTCCTGTGTTACACTGGGTAAATACATGGCAAAAGCTATAAAGTTGACAGAGTTTGAACGTGTCAGAATTGTCGAGCTGCAAAAGCAAGGTCTCTTTCAACGTGCCATCGCTGGTGCGATTGGGCGTAGTAAAACTGCTGTTACAAATTTGTTAAAAGACCCTGAGGGATACGGAACGAGAATTTCAAGTGATCGACCCAGGAACATTTCGCTGGTGTTGAGCAGGAGAATTCAAAGGGCTGTCCAGCAAGACACCAGCCGATCGTCGAACCAGATTAAGGCCCTTACGGACGCAGAATACAGCTCAACAATAAGACGGCATCTACGAGAGAAAGGCTTTAAAAACCGTAAACGTCTTCAAAGGCCACGTCTTCTTCCACACCACGAAACAGCTCGGTAAAACTTTGCTGAGAAGCACCAAACATGGGACGGAGAAAAGTGGTCGAAGGTTTTGTTTTCTGATGAGAAGAAATTTAACTTGGATGGTCCATATGGCTTCCAACGTTACTGGCACGATAATGATATCCCACCTGAGACATTTTCTACACGACACAGTGGAGGAGGTTCCATCATGGTCTGGTATGCTTTCTCCTTCCATGGAACAATGGAGCTTCAGGTTATACAGAGGCGTCAAACAGCAGCTGGCTACATTGGCATGTTGGAGAGAGCATCCTTATTGACTGAAGGCCATCGCTTGTCTGAAAATGACTGGATCTTTCAGCAGGACAACGCTGCAATCCACAATGCCTACAAGACAAAGGTCTTTTTTTATGGCGAATAACGTGATTCTTCTGGACCATCCAGCGTGTTCTCCCGAACTGAATTCCATTAAAAACGTTTGGGGGTGGAGGGCAAGGGAAGTCTATAGAAATGGACGTCAATTTCAAACAGTGCATGATCTTTGTGAAGCTATCTTCACCACTTGGAATAACATTCCAGCCAGTCTTCTGCAAAGGCTTATATCGACCATGCCAAAGCAAATATTTGAAGTTATTTGCAATGACGACCGTGCAACTAACTACTGAGACCTCTTGTTGGGCATTTCCTTCCTTCTTTAGGACTTCTTTTTGGTATGGTCTTAAACTTTTGACCAGCTAGTATTTAGGCTAATTCCATAGTGTTCACATTTTCCCTATTAAATGCTAAAAAAAAGTGTTTTTTTATTTTCCCTTTTCTTAGTTTCATCTTTCGAAGCTCTACTCAAATAAGTGATTGAGTCTAACAACGCAAAATCCATATTCTATCTTTATGTTCATTGGCCTAGATTTTGGCCAGCAATGTATCATCACTGGCTGTCCTTTGGGGCTAACAGAAGATAATCTAGTGTTTATGCTGGATATTGAGAATCAACCTCATTCAAGTCCAAAATCTTGATCTGTAGAAGTACGGAATTTGTATTTACTACTTTGTGAATAGAGTCCTCTACCAACTGAGATAGTCAACCAACCATCACGTTTTAAGAAAACAATCACATCTTCTCAGCTTGAAAACAAGCCAGTCACTGGCTCTTTATTTCAGAGAAGTGATATAGGTGAAACCACGAGTTAAATGTCAGTATTCCATGTATCAATTTTAACTTTTTCTTTAACGTCCTTGTTTAGTTTGACATTCTCTAGTACCAAGCAAGTGCTCTACCATCTGAGCTAGACAGTTATCCCACCATACAGTCATGTGAAAAAGTTAGGACACCCTATGAAAGCCTGTGTAATTTTGTAACATTTTTGGATATATAGATATTTAATCTCAACTTTAACAATACTGAGAGATTATAGGAATAAGACTAAACAATTAAAACTGAAGAAAAGACTTTTCAAGATATTCTGTAATTTTGTAATTCTACAAAAATGCATATTCTAACTGACGAAAAGTAGGGTACCCTACCCCAAATAGCTAGCGTTACCCTTTTGGCTGAAATAACTACAGTGAGACGCTTCTTGTACGAAATCTACCAGTCTCTGACATCGGTCTGAAAGAAGTTTGTCCCATTCCTCAATGCAGAATTCTTTCAGCTGTAAGATGTTTGAGGGGTTTCTTGCATGTACAGCCCGTTTCAAGTCACCCCACAGCATCTCAATGGGCTTAAGATCTGGGCTTTGACTCGGCCATTCCAGAACTCTCTATTTCTTAGTTTTCAGCCAATCCTTGGCAGATTTACTGGAATGTTTTGGGCCATTGTCAAGTTGCAGGGTACAGTTCAGCTTTAATTTTCGTACAGATGGTCTCCCATGATCCTCAAGCGCTCTCTGATACACAGTAGAATTCATGGTGGATTCTATGATTGTGAGCTGTCCAGGTCCTGCTGCAGCAAAGCAGCCCCAAACCACTTCCACCTTCATGCTTCACAGTTGGTATGAGGTTCTTTTCCTGGAATGCTGTATTTGGTTCACGCCAAACATGTCCTCTGTTCTAGTGTCCAAATAATTCAATTTTGGATTCTTCTGCCCAAAGAACATTATTCCAGAAGTCCTGGTCTTTATCTAAATTCTCTCTGGCAAACTTCAGTCTGACCTTGATGTTTCTCTTAGAGAGCAAAGGTTTCCTCCTTGCACACCTCCCATGCAAGTTAAACTTGTGCAGTCTCTTTCTGAGTGTAGAGGCATGCACTTTCACATCAGTAGTAGCCAGAGCCTGCTGTTGGTCCCGTGATGACATGTTAGGGCGTTTGGAGACCCCGTTTAGCATCTTGCGGTCTGCTCTCGGGGTGAACTTGTTTGGACGACCATACCTGGGCATGTTGGCAGTTGTTTTGAAAGCCCTCCACTTGTTGACTATTTTCTGGACAGTGGAATGGCTGATTTCAAAATCTTTTGAGATCTTTTTAAATCCCTTACCAGACTCATAAGCTGCTACAATTTTCTTTCTGAAGGCGTCAGACAGCTCTTTTACTTTCATCATGGTGCTCACTCCCACTTCAACAGTCAGGAGCACACCAAACTAAAAACTAACTAAACTACCGTGGCAGGGGTTCAGTTTTAGAGAGAGAGAAATCAGAAGAGTTCTCTCTCCAACTGGGGTGTTCAGGAACTTTGTAGTTCCTCTTCGTCCCCTTTCGTGGATTATTATTAAGATTAAGTGGTGTTTTTTTATTATTATTATTTTAATAAATTAATTATCGTTATTATTCTTGACTTTTTGGGTGGAGAATGTCTCTCTAAATGTTGCTTTGGGTGGAGGCAAAGGCAGCAGTGGAAAGAAAGGCCGGGACCTGTCCCGAAAGGAAAAAGTTGGGCAGATGTGAACATGAATGTAATTCATTCAAATCCAGATCAAATCAAACGGCCCGACTCAGGGTCTGGCAAAAAAAAGTTGCCTGGGCTGGGATCTAGAAATCCAATGCCTGAAGATTTTGATGTGGGGGGAAACGGGAGCGCCCCGAGAAAACCCACTTTCACACGACAGGCGCCGAAAGTTTTGCCTGTCGTGTACCCTGTACCTGAAAAAAAGGAATTCATATTAATAACATGGATTTTATTTATTTAGATTCTTTGTTGAGTGGATTGTGATTCTTGAAATATGTTGTAAGGTGATATGTATTTTGTTGGTGCACTTGATAATTTGTGTAGTGATGCCGTTAGTTTGTTTCTATTTTCTGCTTTTAGATAATATTTGAGAGAAAGTTCTGTCATTCTATCTCTTATAGTTGGTAAATTACTAATTTGGTGTAGATAATTTGTTGGCGTAAATGATGGTAAACTGAATGCGGATTTTAATATTCTGTTTTGTTGCACTTGGATTTTTTGGAGTGTGTTGTTTGACATATTGTATGTTACTTGACATCCGTACTCTATTAGTGGACGGATGTAAGCCTTGTATATTTGTATAATGGTGTTCGGTGCGCATTTCGATTGTTTACCAGTTATAGTCTTTAGATATGAAATCCTTTTTCTGATTGATGAGTGTATATTGTTTACGTGTTTTTTCCATGTTAGTTTTGTGTCGAAAGTGACGCCAAGGAATGTGATGTTTTTGCTCATGTTAATGGTTGTGTTTCCAAGTGATAGTTTTATTTTTTCTAGATTTTTTCTTTGCTTCTTTAGTTTTCTATAGAAGGTGATTGCTTGTGTTTTTGTTGGATTTAACACGACCATCCACTTGTTGCTCCATGTTGAGACGTTGTTTAGTGATTCTTGTACGCGAGACATGGCCATTACTGGGTTTTTGGAGGTGCTCCAGATTGCGATGTCGTCTGCGTATTGTGAATTGTGTGTGTATGTTAGATTTGGAAGAGGTATGTCACTGACGAAAATTATGTATAGAAGTGGAGAGAGGACTGATCCTTGGGACACTCCTGCCGTTATATTAAATAATTTGGATATGGTTTTATTGACTTTTACTTGTGCTGTTCTATTGGTTAAGAAATTTGAAATCCATTTGACTATCGTGGGATTTATTTGTAGGTGATTTAGTTTGTATATGAAGGCGTTGTGCCAAACGCTGTCGAATGCTTTTTTGACATCTAGGAATACTCCGATGGTTACTTGATTGTTGTTGTAAGCTTTGTAGATTGATTCGGTGAATCGTGTGAGGTGATCTGTTGTTTGTCTATTTTTTCTGGAGGCATTTTGAGATTCTGGAAGGATGTTATTTGATTCGCAAAAATGGAGGAGACGGTTGGAGATAATTTTCTCCATTAGTTTGCCAAGGCAGCTTAACAGACTGATGGGGCGGAAATTATCTGGATTTGTTCTATTAGTTTATTTCTTGGGGATCGTTGTTATAATGGCTTTTTTCCACGTGTCAGGGTAATACCCGGTCGCTAGTGAGATGTTCATGATGTTTGTGAGGTGTTGTAGTAGGAGAGTGGAACTTTTTTTGAGAATAATATTTGGTATTTGGTCATGTCCGGGGGAAGTGTTCTTCAAGTTTTTGATATTAATCTTCAGTTCAGTTATGGTTATTTTTCTATTGATTGAATTTGAGTATGCTTCTAGTGTCTCGCCGGGGAATCCTGGTGAGAATGAAGCTTGGTTTGTATTTATGAAGTTGTTGACATGGTGTTGGTGTTGTGTGTCGAAATCTACTGAGTTTAAATCGCTAAAAGACGTCCATATTAAAGATGTTTTTGGTGGTACCATGTTAAAACACACCAAACTAAATGTCTGAGGTTTAAATAGGACAAGCCTCATTCAAAATGCTGAGTAACGATCTTCTAATCATGTGCACCTGGTGTGATACACCTGTGTGCGAGTTGAGCCATTTTAAGTATGAATAAATGTGGGGGTGTCCTAACTTTTTCCTCAGTTAGAATATGCATTTTTGTAGAATTACATTTACAGATCTTGAAGTCTTTTCTTCAGTTTTAATTGTTTAGTTATCTTCCTATAATCTCTCAGTATTGTTAAAGTTGAGATTAAATATCTATATATCCAAAAATGTTACAAAAATACACAGGCTTTCATAGGGTGTCCTAACTTTTTCACATGACTGTATACTGGTTAGATCCGAATAAATATCGGTAAACACTCAGAGGGTGTATGTAAGAAATGTTTAGATGAATTCGGTACAATTATTAGAGTATTTACTCGCTGGGGTTGTTATTCGTTATGCTTGGTATGCTATCGACTTATTCGCTGGGTGTGCGTAATGGGGTTGGTATTCTATCGACTGATTCACAGGATGTGTATATTGGGGTTGGTATTTTATTGACTGCTTCATGTTTTACTAACCAGTACTAGGAAAGTAAAGACATCAAATTCTGAATTATTAATATTTTATTTATTGACACACATTCTAATCACCAGGTGAAACATTATCTAGTTTATACAACAAAATATTATGGTAACTGTTAAATAAAATCACTAACAAAGAATTTCTTTGCACAACATTATCTGTTTTCCTAGAAAGTTGTGTTGTGATGTCGGTTTACGATCTATACAGTTATATAAGAATCTAAGATAAAGTTTATGTACATTATGGCAGAACAGCATCTTGTTTCCATTGGATAAATATTTATATCACTTTACACAGAATTTATATTTTCATACTATTGTGTATGATGGTTTAAAATATCATGTGAACATGTTCCAGAAATATATATTTACTGACCAATGAAACTCAATAATTATTCCTATTTAAATACTTAAACACAGAGAACTTTTATCATTTACTGTTTGTTGCTACACATGTAAAAATAAACAGCACCTTAAAACAAACTACTGGCCTGGATTACATATATTTTATTTGAAGGACTAGAACATAAGCCAATGTAAAAAACAAATTCTTGAATAAAATATACTCTGTTAATCTTGGATACAAACATAATACGAGGTAGAAACTACATTACAATGAATAAAATATGCTCTGACAAACTTGAACTTGTCCATTGCAGACCTTTTCTAAATCCAAGTAATTTTGCTATACCTAAAGTCAGAATAAATAGTCCTATGTTGAAACACATATTCAGTGAACTCCAGACATTCACTTGTATCCAGTTAAACAGTTGGTATCTTGACTACAACTTTTTAATTACTTCTGCCATGTGATTTAGGGCACTGCCTGCCTTGAACCAGCGAATCTGGGTTTCATTGAACGTGTGCATTAGATTGAAAGTTTCTTTTGTTCCGTCTTCATGTTTGACTACACACTGAATAGGCTGAAAGGGAAAAAAACATATCCATTAGATGTTTGATCACATGTTCACATACAGAAATAACAGTTTCTAAAAATTCGGTTATTACAAGAAAAATATTTCCAAACTTTAAGAGCAAGTGTCACTAATAAAGAACAAATGATCATTAATAAACTCATCTTTTGATTAGTTTTTATTAAATGAGAGTTCAGATTTCACCTTTTAGTGAAGAATGCATCTACTTATGTTGATCTATAATATTTTGCTTGTAACTTGTTCAAAAATTAGTGACTAAGACATATACGTTCCCATGTCAATAGACTATCAATTTATAAATTCCATTTAACATTAAAAATATTATTAAAATTGTTCATTAAATAATACAGAAGTGTAGATTTTAAAAGTGACAAATATGACCACCAGAACAAGATACACAGTACTGCATAAAGCACCACTACCAGAACAAGGTACTGTGTTAAGGTATTTTCTTAAGCAAGTTGAATTTTATTTTACATTATACTAAATTGTGATGACAATCTTAACTGTGCTTACAACTAGAGGTCAACACCTTATTAAGAACTACTTATTGAGTAATGATCACATTGGAAATTGAAACAGCAACTACTGGTTCTGATTATTCTGATTACCTATTAATTAAATTAATGATTAAATCAATTAATGTTTTGAAAATAATCAACTAATCAAAACTAGAATTTACAGCTGCTACTGTTTTTAGACTATTCAGGTACAGAAATATTATAGGTATGTTTATTTGTCAATAAGTATAAAGTTGAACAACAGTCTTAACTGTGCTCTATCTACCAGATTTTTAATGTTATATGGTTGGTTGTTTTAACCACCTCATAAGAATAATCAAATACTTAAATATTATCAATCAGCAAATTCCACTAATCATCCACTGATAGCAGGTTTAACTTTTAACAAGAATTAATATTAGCTTAGTATGACTCAGGAAGACTGCTCATAACTTGTATGTATGATGGAACAGAAGATTTATACTGGAAACAACTGAACACATCACAAACTGGAGTATTATCCTAAATATTTTGGCATATAACAGCTAAGCTATCAGGAATGCCTACAAAATAAGAATATTATATATATATAACATGATTAATAAAGATATAACAGACTTGTAAGTACTATCAACAACAGTATAGGTAGGAAGAGAAATGGTCTGAACAACCAGACTTAAAATATTAACAACATGACATGCTAGTAAGAGTGATAAATACCAATATAAGCACAGTATAGACATAACTTGGAAGATAAACAACTGGTTCAGGTTACATAAGAGGTAATGTAGTCATTAAATAGATATTCATTATAAAAATAAACATTTTTATGGTAAGTACAAGACTGTTCAAGATGCTAATAATTATCGCTGTAAGACATGCATCTTTATGACTATATGTTAATATAAAAGCAAGTATAGATTCAAATAAATTAACTTCTTCAAGATATATGTACTAGCCATAGAAAATTATATCTGCCTCTCTTATAATCCAACAAACATAAGATAGTCAGTTTTTATAATCACTCTAAACAGATATTTATAATTCCTACTTTTGTAAAACAATTATCTGGTCTTACAGTAAAAACAAATGAGCTACTCAATGTTTTTGTTTTACTACTTTTCCTCACACAAAAAATATATTAGATCAAAGATTCAATATTACCAAGTGTTAATAGAGAATGTTAGTAATCAGGAATGTCTCTGATCACTAGCCATTATTTTGATATTATGTTGCTTTTTTTTTTCCCCTTCAGTAAATTATAATAAATTATTTTATTTAACCTATTATTACTGACAGACAATTTTTCTCTCACTATACATTAATACAACCTATACACCTTTACAACTAACTAATTATTCAAGTATCCAAAATTATGTTTAATAAAGAAAGGTAAGTTTTACACTAAAAAGAAGTGAATGTCAGATAAACTGGTAATATCAGAATTTAAATAAAGCTGTATGCCACAACTAAATATAAAAACTGTCTCTCTCCTACATGTAAATAGTGTTATCATTACCTCTTGAAGTTAGCTTTCTTAAAAATAGCCAGTGTTCTTCTAAAAAGATTAAGTACAGAGTGAAACAGGAATTACAACCAATAACAGATTAACACTAGATGACTATAGTACGTAGAATACTGAAAGCTTTGTATGCTATACAGTTGACTATGAAACTAACAACTATATTATATATGAAATGAAAGAGGAAAAACAATCAATATACATAATATTAAATTTTGTTGCACACATTCAAAGGATACACTAAATTTAAGTAAAGGGAAAAATATCATAAAAAAATAATAGGAAACATTCAATGTGTGTAAAATGCAGAAATGCCAACTATTTCAAATGACTAAGTGTAGTGATTGTAGACAGAGCCATTTTACAGTTTTAGTCCTTTTAGATTTGCCAAAAACAAGACAATCTGATGAACGAGGCCTCTTTTTTTCCATCTTGTGAACGATTGGCATTGGTGTTTCTATGCCGCTTAGAAAATGAGAAATACCCATTTATGCGAGCACTGATTGGCTGACAAGCACTGATGACGTAACTATGGATTATCCTACGTACCAAATATGGAGGAGCACCGCACTCGAACTATTGGTAGACGTCGAAGATACAAATATTTTTTATATTTCAAGCCCAAACATGATTATCACAAGTAGCCATTTTGACTATGTTTTTTATTTATTATCAAAATTTATTTGTATCTCACTAGATATTTTCTTTTCACCCATTTCAAGCCCTGGGGGAACAATTTATCGCTTTATTGTATAGGCCTATATAATATATAATAACTTGGGAGTACAACAAGTCGTAAAATTTGTCTGTATGAGCGTATAGTCATAATGTATACACCAAAATCATAATGATTATGCTCAAATCGTAATGGTTAGCATCTTTGAAAATGATGTAGGGATGGTAGTGCCAAAAAACATGCAAACATGAATATAGAGATGATACAGCTATATACACAGATCATCCCTATATGACTTCCAATATTAATGTTACACTGCAAGATGCATACTGTCTTTAGTACCATTGCAGTTGGAAGTTGTCATTTTGGACTTTTGTATTCAGTTTGTTTACTATAATATCATGGTTATGTCAGGGTAGGCACCAATGTAGTGCAACTAAGAGTCTAGGACTTACATACAAGGAAAACCAACTTGAGTCAAAATATGTCTTGAAACAGGTCAATTTTACCGACCTCGTAACCATTTTGTATCAATACATTTTACAGTGTAACATTAAATTCTAATTTTGAAAGTCGTGTAGGGATGATCTATATATAGCTATATTACCCCTATATTTTTGTTTGCATTTCTTTGGCACTGTCATCCCTACATCATTTTACATTTACCAAACATTTTTTTATTATTACTTGTACACAAAAAATAAATGTTAATAATATAAAAATACAATGTTGCATATTTCCTACTTACAATAAAAAGCAAGTGATTATAAGCACACTTCATGTTCAGATTTTACACTTAAATTCTCACCTTGCTGGGAGCTAAATCTTTCAGACCTAAAAGTGAAACCTTATCATTTGGTCTGATTTTGTTATAATCTGCAGGGTTTTCAAAAGTAAGTGGTAACATTCCTTGTTTCTTTAAATTAGTTTCTAGAGAAAGAAAACATTTTATACAAAGATAAATTTTTTGACAGAAAGTACATTTTCAAATGTTTTATTCTATATTTCGATCCAAAGAAACGTTCTAGGAAAGCTGATTTTGCTAGGATTTTTTTACTATGTGTTACGTTTTATTTTTATATTCATCAGAACATGTTCCAGATGAAGGAATAAAAATGTTTAGAAAATACATAATTTTTGCATTTCTAAGCTTAACATGACACCATTGATAAAAATTTACATATCTTTTAATTCTCAGGATGTAAAACCATTATTTTTTCCATTTTCCATTAATGTAACTGCTCTACTGTTTGTTTACATTTAGCACAAAGCTAGAGCTACTTGCACATTTGTTGGTAAATAAATTCTAGATTTTAAGACTTACAAAGCACACAATAATGTTTTGTTACATATCTAGAATTGTACAGTATTACCATGAATTCTGGCAAAACTCTTTACAATGATGGCTCTACCCCCAAGATGCCGAGGTTCGAGGGCAGCATGTTCTCGGGAACTTCCTTCACCATAGTTTTCATCTCCAATAACACACCACTTCACACCTTTAGCCTAAGAAATCGAAATTACTCTTCACATAAAAACCCCTTGGGGAATTACTTACTGTAATTAAGCTACATTATAAATAAAGTCATGTTATTAGCTTCACTGTTTTATTGCAGTGTCTTTAAAAGTTATCAATTATGTTACATTTACCCAGGCCTTATAAAACAACTATTAATTACCAAGAACATTTAAACTAAATTTAAACACAAGCAAAATGGACAGAACATATTAAAGACTGGAAATTTGATGAAATATAGCATTGGTGAAAGAATAAAAATAATTTTAAGTTAAGATTTTGTTCCAGATGTTGTAGGAATAAAGTACTGGAAATGAATTTTGTAAGCTTTTCTGGAACAATTTATGTAGTTATTGTGTTCACAGTAGAGATGATATAATATGTTTCTGTATAATTATTGTTATGTAGGTACATAAATCAACATCTCACTTGTTATCCTTACTCCTCGGGCTGTGTCCACTTTTTAATAAACCAAATTTTATTGTGCAGTAAGTAAATATTGTATGTGCATATGTAATTATCTGGTCTCTATAGATGTACCCTGTTTTCATCAACCTAATTCTATTGTTCATTTTTAACCATTTACCAAATCCAACATAATTTACTTTGTATATTCTGGCAGTGTCAGGGACAGGACCAAACTCTCCAGTAAGATGATTCTTAACTTTATTGGCCTCGTTGGTTTCTTCGTTAATGGCACTATTGAATGAAACATTAAAATTAGTAACACACCGAATGACTCACAATATTAAAGATCTAACAAGGTTACAATTTTTAAAACATAAATGTTATTTAGTGTAACAGAAAAGTTCCTCACCAAAACTATGTACATCTCATGAAACAGTGACTACAAGTTACTAGTAAATTGTCCATGTAATCAGAAGTTGTTTACACAAGTTTTACACAGACTGATAAAAAGTTCTTAAATTTTCCACAAAAACAAATATCTGCAGTAGGCACTATGTTATCACTTACAGTAATGGCCATTAAACAGAAAATTACTGTATTCATTTCAAAATGAATTATCATCAAAACAGTTACATGAGATGTTCCAACACAGTAGTGGAAAAAATATTTAATAGAAATTAAAAGTAAATAAATATATACTGCATTCACACTTCTGTTTTGGAAACTTGTAGAACTTGTGTATATGAAAGTAGTGGCTGTTTACTTGTAAGTTCTTTAAATGAAATGAATGTTGTGTCTCCTCCTGACAGATATATTTTTTGTTGTAGGTTAGATTTCTTTTTGAATAGATTTTTTCTCATAAAATAATTAAGAACTTTTCCATGGTCAAATATATTTAATCAAAACTTCATAAGTTATATTTATACTTTGGAATAGCACTAGGAACCATACTGAAGTCTACACTTTGTAGTTAAAATATGCGAGTGATATTCAGACATAAAAAGCTATTATCAAAAGGTATTCTCACAGTAGTGTATGAAGAAGCATTAATGTTAGATTAAACACAAACCATGATTGAAATAAATATATAACCCTGGAAGTCAAAGATTAGTGGTGTTTTGGTATTGTATTAAAAAATTGCACATTTAAACCACACAGTTTTGTAGAAACGTTTTATCTTTTTTTTATTAAAATCTATACTACACAATTTTATGTGAAATTTTATCTATTCATTTCCTTTACCAGCTTCAATTCCACCATCTTTGGTCACTGAACTAATTTTGATGACCACTTTAACATTTTGTCCAATGAATTTTAAAAGTTACTGCCAGTATGAACAAACATACCCAATAAACATATTGTTAGAAATGTTGTCGAGATGACCTCTAAACTTCAACCATGGTCCAGCAGCACTGATGTGGTCAGTTGTGCATTTGCCTTTTACCTGGAAGACAGAGCCATAGTGAACATGATAATAAAATATTTAAAACAGGTATTCTTACTTAAAACAATAGATGCTTCCTATAAAATAATTAAATAAATTATATTATTTTTTGTCAATGTTTTGCAGGGTTTGAATACTTGAATAATAACAAAAATCATGGACTTAAGAATGCAATGAACCAATTAAATCACTCGACTCACAAGTATTCATTCAAACTTATAAAATCATGACTAACAAGTATTCATTCAAACCTATTAAATCACTTGACTCACAAGTATTCAAGCTTAACAGCTCTGGAATACCTGACAGATATGACCGTATTTATTCCAGATATGAAACAACAAATTTTCTAGGTCTACTGTCTTTCGTTTTTTAATATCTATAACTTGAAGTTTATATCAATCTATCCTTAAGTAAATGAAATTAAGACTGTCTCATTAATCTATGTATCTATCTTAGTTTCTAGAACTTTTGTGGCTATGTTCAAATTTACCATTGCAAGGTTTTATAATCATGTATTTTATGTTAGTTAACTAGCAGGAAGTAAGACTAGAAAGTGAATATAAGTGAGCGATTACTAGGTCAAGAGATTAATGTAAGAATGATAAAAAATGTATTATTATTTATTGTCTTTAATGTTAAGACTTCAATACAGTGAGGTTATTAAGTAACACTTGTGCTTGTAAAATTAGACAATGTATCAAGGTTGTATAACACGTCTGTAACATCAGGCTAGTATACTACGATTAAATAACACTCACGTCTATAATTTTAGAGTAAGATAGTGAGGTTAATAAATAATTGGCAGGTAGGCATTACAGGTTTTATTCCGCAAAGCACTAAGGATATCTACGATGAATGACTAAAGCTAATGTCTAATGCTATACTTTAATTATTTGAGGTTACCACATAACACTTAGGTTTGTAACATTACACCTGATTACAGGGAAGTAAGTTTTTTTTCCCTCTGAATTTATAAAATGGATAGGGAAGGAAAAGATATTTGAAAAAAAACTGAAAATGAAATAAAAGTTACAATGAATTAGGAGATAAAGGGAAGAAATTGAGAAATGCTTGGAAGGATACAAATGTATGTGTTTATAAAATATAAATAAAAACAGTTTTCTGACTATTTTAGTTTAGTTTTTCTAAATTTAAAATCTTAACCATCTGTATGAATGCCTTCGTACAGATGCTTAATGTTAACATAAAAACAAGTTATTTCAAATCCATAAAAATTTCTGTGTTTGTAAGATGACACAAATATTTACTAATATATGGTCAGCAGATAAGTCTGCGTCATACTATACATATATCCAGACACAGACTTAACTCCAGGATTTTAAAATGCCATCATTCTTTCGCCACTGCAGCAATAATTAAAATAAAAGCATGAAATTTTTATAATTTAAGTTTATTTGATATTAAATGTTTATATAAAAATAAAAACACTCAGAAAACAAGTACTAAACTCAATACCCTAAATCAATTCTTTTAACCGAAAATGAGAAATTTTACATCCAAATAAGAAAGGTTGTTAAACAAATGAGTGATAGTTATCCTCAGTCTGTCACAACATTGCTGTGTATTTATGCACTGTGTTTAGCTATAACAGCTAAAAATGAACAAGTATTAAAAAATGAACACTGAAAGTGATTGGAATTGGTAAGTACTCACTTTGTGTTGATCTCTGAAATTCCTACACATATAGAAACCAAACTCACATTATCGTATTATTTTGGTTTTTTTCCTATTCCACCATTCATGTTCCCTATTTATATGTCACTGTGTTTTTTTATTTAAAAGAGAGTGAAACAGAAACTAGTTCGTATGATCTTAAAAAACAAACACAAGTGACTATTCTATGTCAGATATCATTCAAAAGGTTCCTCATCAACATAATACGTAACAGTAATCATTGAAATCAAGTGGATTAGTAGGTTTTGTTTGGGCTACAAAAAACACTTTTCCACAATGTCACAATATTCTGTTGCCATTATACACAACTGTAGCACAGTCACAGACCATAGTAATACAGATCTAATTGTAGCAGTTTTCATTTTTGTTATAAACAGGAAATATTTTCAAGAAAAAACTAAAACTTAGCAAAAAAATTCATTGATTATCATTTATCATCATTAAAAACTTATGAGATGTTACTTTTATGGAAGCATGTAGTTTGCAGCTATTTTTGTTTGTTTATTTTCGAATTTTGCAGCATAAGACTAGAGAGACGATAGTTAGTCATCATCATCCACCATCAATTCTTGAGCTACTCTTTTACCAAGAAATATTGAAATTGACTGTCACATCATAACATCCCCATAGCTGAAAGAGTGAGCATGTTTGGTGCAATGGGGAATCAAACCTGCAATCCTCAGATTATGAGTCAAATGCCCTAACTACCTGGCCATGTTTGGAGAAGGTATTTTTTGTGACTCGGATTTGCGACAATTATATACTTCACAGTTTTCAAATACCTAACTGATACAACATCAATAGCTAAAAATAACTGCTTTGTTAAAATATCTAAGGCCAGTCAATCAAACCTGAAATATTCCCTGTACCTTGATTAAGATCACCATGTCAATAAGATCCTTGCCGTCCCATTTGTCAAACGGATGGAGAAGTTGAAGTCTCTGACTCTTAGAATCAACATCTACAACTATATCAGAGCCATCTTCTGGTGGAGATACATAGGTGTCTTGGCCAGGATCAAATCCCTTCATTGGCAAAGTGTCACCATACGGACTTTTTAATTTAAACTTTTGTCCTAAAGAAGATTGTTTCATTACTTAAAATCATTACTGAAAATATATAATGTACTAATAAAAGACATTGCACACAAAAAGCACAATGCTAATAGCTGTTTGGACATGGAACATGATCAGTTCTTTTTAACATACAATAGGATGGAAACAAACTACCTTCATTGTAGAAAAGACAGCAAGATGTGGAAAAATAAAAAAAGGTTTACAAATAAGAATAAGTAAAAAGTGATATTAAGTAGTTATCCAAGAACTAGTTATTCAGTAAAAACATCATAAATGTTTGTTAATTATTAATTTTTAAATTTTGGAAATAAATATATAAATAATTATTTATTTTATACTTCTTGCAGCATGACAACATATTCATCCATCTAAGCCTTTATTCTTTGTAATATGGTTTAAATCTTCCTGACAAAGGAAATTTGTCCAAAATGTTGCAAATTAACATTAAGTTTTTGTCATAGATGTGTGTTTTTACTTATTTTGATAATTTCTTTTTCATTATTTCAAACGCACTCATTGGCATGTTAATTTTATTCAAATATAAGGGACTTGTGTAACAATAAAATGAATTTCAAAATGGCTTTAAACATTTTACAACTTCTTGCAAAGTAGTCACCACCTTACTATATCTGATTTATAAAACAAATTTTGATGTAGGATGTTCAGTCTATCTTCTTTGTGTTCTTGGTTGACTGAGTTCGTTCCACAGGTACAGCTTAGAGCAGCAAAAGATTTATGAACTATATAATGAACTCTAAAATCATTAAAAGTTTTATTTTTTAAAACCTACCATCAGCTCCAGTCACCTCATCTGTCAAAGGGTTGAAATCTAATCGTCCTACAATAGAAAGAGCAGTAACCATTTCAGGAGATGTCACAAAAGCATGAGTAGCAGGGTTTGCATCATTTCGTCCTGTGAAATTTCGGTTGTATGAGGTTACAATAGTATTCTTTTCACCCTTACTGACATCTTTCCTGTCAAGATCAAATGCACATGGACATTAAACAAGAAGAATACTACGAGTTCAAAAGTAATAACATGTAAAGGTCCTTAAATAAATTCTACAACTCCTGGTATACAATGACATTACTTATAAACTAAATGATTGAATATTATGACATAAAAAAAACATATCAGAGAAAGGAATCAAAACTGAGTCACACTATGAGCCAGTGCTGCTTTAGTTGGTTTAAATCTTCCATTTCTGGGCCTCTTAACAGTAGTCATCATTAAAAGAACACATAAAAATATGAGTTGAGTTTATAAAATCACCTACCTATCCCACTGTCCTATGCAAGGTCCACAAGCATTGGCTAAAACAACACCTCCAAATTCTCGCAACACTTTAGCCTATAATCAAAATGAGCTCCATTCAAGTTTGAGAGAAAACTAATGCACATAAGAAAACAGATAGTCAAGCAAAATTCATTTTGACACTAGCTATTTAACATCAATAAGAAAATATACACATTTTCAATTACTGAATGTCAAACCTCAAGTACCATTTGTTTTAAAGCAAATCTACATTGGGCTATTTACTGTATCCAAGAGGAGGAATCCAGTCTGGAATTTTAGCATTTTAAATCATTACTGAGGAACAACCTCAAATATAAATTGGCCAAAACCAAAATCGTTTACTATTCTGCTAAACTTTTGTAAGAACAAAAACTGTTCTTACAAAAACTCCAAAAAGTTTGGAGAAACTTGCAGTTATTTTTATACTACTAATAATTCCAACTGTTTTTTAATTTTATAAAATCACTTAAACAGATTTATTTAAACGTTTATACACATAGATGTTTGAGAACTCTGATTTCTTTTTAATTATATACAGTTTTATTAATGATGGTATAATCACTATACCTATTAAAAAATTGTGGTTTCAATTCTATAATGCTTACACGAACAAGAGTTGAGATTGAAAATTTTGTTAGAAAATAATTCCATAAACTATAATGAAATAGAATAATATTTGAGACACAGATATTAATTACATGGTCATCATACTAAAACTTTAAAAATAACTACCTATAATTTCGTATATCTATATATTAACAAAACAACTTATGAAATAAAGATTAGTTAATTAACCTACCTGGCCATCACGTTCAATGGTAGCACGAATCTGTTCTGATCCAGGAGTGACTGTGAACTGAGACTTAGCTTTCAAACCGTGGTCTAGGGCTTGCTGTGCTACACTGGCAGATCGAGCCATGTCTTCATAGCTGCTATTAGTACAACTACCAATCAAACCTAGAAACAGCAAAATGACTTCAGTTTTTGCTTTTTTTTCCCACAACTAATATCAGATAAGAAGTTAAAAAGTTTGATGTTTTTAGTAATGTTCTACTTAAACAAGAATTCTAAAATGTAATATAAATTATTATTATTTTAAAGGTGTTCATTGCAATAAAAGTTTATGAAATCAGAAAAATAAAGGGAACTAGCTACACTTATCTGAATAAATCTAATAAACTATGTTATAAACTACAACACTTAATATTAAACCAAATATCTTTTAATGAAGCAACTTAGGAATTCTAAAAAAATACAGCACTTTGGTTGAAACAATTAATCACAAGACAGTTGTCTAAATTCAACAAGAAACGGGTGATTTAGAAAAAAATTCTATTAAGGACCACACATTAAGAAAAGCATAAACACAATTTTAAAAATAATGCTGCAGCATTATTATATTAATATTATATTAATATTATAACATTAGATTCTTGTTTAATAAAGTATCATAAATTACACTTACCAACTTTAATTTCCAGAGGCCACCCATTTTCCTTAGCTTGTTTTCCAAGTTTTGATATAGGGTGGGCAAGATCAGGGGTTAAAGGTCCATTTACATGAGGCTCCAACTGCAAAAACAAAAGCCTGAATTTTATTCATTAATCCGTATACGCTCTACACGTATCAAAATATATCATAATCCTTTGATTATTAAAACAATAATTCTCATTTCTAATTAAATAAACCTTTGTCTTTCATATCATTAGTTAAACAGCATACTAATTTACTGGATGAAAAGTAAAGAGCCACTCTTAATGTTCATTTATACATGTCTTCATTCACATTTATAAAACTTTTCCACCTTATCCAAATTTTTTTCTGCTATCTTACCTCACTCAGGTTTATCTCTATGATTTGGTCATATTCACATCCTTTATCAGGGGTCAACAGGGGAATAAACTGGTTTGCTACTTTTGCAATTTCTAAAAACGTGGATATAAAATGAAGTCAGTTTAAAACTCTCAACAATATTACTGTACATTGTACTTATCCTAGTGAAGTAGTAACAACAACAAGAGATAATAACACACAGGTTTAATTTTTACAACAGCACATCTGATACGATCATAGCAGGTATGAAATATTTTAAACCTTAACTGAGCCATTAAGGTGGTTCTTTAGTTTAAACATCAGAAAAGACATGCTCCTAACCCTTACGAGGTTTTGTATATATGAAAAAAAAAACCCTTGTGATAAAAGTTTAAGTCATTTGAACTAAATTTAGGGGTTTCACACGGAATTTGTAATTTCAAATATGTGGCTCGCATAAATGTTTGGACTCGGTTACTTATTCTCTACTGCTATACTTCTTATTTTAACCATTCCAGTTGACCTTGCTACGTACTGCACATTCTGAAGTCGTTTTTACCTGCATACAGTACAGTTGTAACCTAGTGTATAAAGATAAGTGGGACAATTTTTTTATTTAATTAGTATTATCATTTATTTATTGTAATTCCTTTTATCAAATTCCAATCAGTTTCATGTATTTTTTTCAGAATAATTGATACTTCTCAGTGATTGATTATGACAACTCGTTCTAAGGATTATCTTTGCAAACCAAATGATGATATTGAAGGAACAAAACTTCCTTCTAAAGTACAAGTTTTTTTCGTTCTTTCTGTGCCTTCACACTTAGGAAGAGAAGACAATTAGTGATCATGCATGTAACAGAATTCTGGGAGAAAGCAAGAATTCCAGTGATCTGCAAAGATAATGAAATTACTAAAGTAGAGAAGATGTACATAGTTTATCAGAGTTTGAAGAAGGGGAAACATAGAAGATCAGCATCACAGATACAGAAGAAGAATGACTTTGTGGCAGATATGTCCAACTTGTTTGACGTAACCACTTCTGAAGCCCTCACAATAATGACAAATCAAAAAGACCAAGAATTCCTAACTGCTCAATGGGAAGCAGGCCACAGAGGAACAATGGGACCAACTTATGTCAAGGAAGCTGCAAAAGAGAACTGACCACTGAAGAGGAAGTCAATGGGAGAAGGAAGCCACAGCATCCTTAAACAGAATACATTTGGAGTCATCTTCCAGCAGCAGCATAGATAAATCTGCAAATGATGAGGAAGATTGTGCTGTTGAAGGAGTCAGCCTTTTAAGATGTCTCAGAGACAAAAAAGAACATAATTTCTTGATCATTGTCTATGACTCTTGACAGAACAAAGCTATCAGACAGGATTGCTACTTGTGTTCTAACAGAAACAGTACACTCAATTGGTCAAAATTCTGAAAAATTCAGCATCAGCCACTCCTCCATCCAATGCATGCATCGGAATCATTGAAAAATGTTCACAGAAACCCTAAAGACTGAGTTTCAAGATGATGTGCCTTTGATTGTCCACTGGGAAGAAAAACTCCTCAAGAACTTGACAACCAAGGAACATACTGACCACCTACAGATTATTGTTACTGGCAATGGGGTCTCCCAGCTGCTGGAAGTTGCCAAGTTAGCAAATGTGATAAGATTAGAACATGCCAAGGCTATTATAGCAGCTCTTACAGAATGAGATTTGAAGGAGAAGGTTCTGGATTGTCATTTGACACTACAGCTGCTTATACTGAGTGAACGTTAGGTGCATATGTTCTGAGAGAACAGGAGCTGCAGAAGGATCTTTTGTATCTGGTATCCCACCATCATATCTTTGAACTTATTGCTGAGAGAGCTTTTACCACACTCATGAGTACCAACAAATGACCAAATGTTTTGATTTTTAAGAGATTTCAAGATCAGTGAGAGTACTCTGACAGAAATTTATATGCAACTGCAGCTGATGACAAGAAGATAGTTGATCTCATCAATGACCCACAGCTAGTGGCTTAGGCTGAAAAGTCACTGACACAGCAAAAGGACCTTCATGATGACTATCGGAATTCACAGAGCTCTCGTTGATCAACATGGGAGTCACTCCTTCACCAGGCATCCACTTTATGGCACCTAGTCCCATGCATCATGCTAGGTGAATGCCCAAGGTAATATACTTGCTCAAGATATGGCTTTTTCATGATCAGTTTAAACTGACAGACAGGGAGAAGAATGGTCTTCAGTATATACATGTCTTTACAGTTAAGACCTACCTCAAGGCATGGACTGAAGCGTTTTTGTCAGCATAAGCACCAAACAATGACCTGAATCTTCTGAAGGCTCTCCATGCTTATGCTGCTGTCAACACAGTTGTATCAAAAGATGTCTAGACAAGTTCTCATCACACCTCTGGTACCTATAAGAGGAGCTGGTGGCCCTTACTTGTTTTGATCCATCTGTGTCCTCTTCTATAAAAGATGCTTATGGCAAGGGCAACAGGGAAATGTGAAGGAACAGAAGATGCAACAGACAGTCAATCCAGCAGCTACTGAGGCTTCAGTTCTCTGATCTTGAGACTAAAGGATCTCCATCCTCACCTGTCCACTGACTTCCTACACCAGGATCCAGACACATGGCTAGCTAGAGAGGCTTATAAGGAGGCTCTCAAGGTTGTCAACAGCTTCACTGTCACAAATGATCACACAGTGTGTGAAGATGCTCTCATGGAAGAGTATGATCCTCTCCTGACAAGGGATGAACAGCAAACCAAGTATCTCCATCAAGTTGTGATCGAACATCATAGGATGTTTCCTGATTCCAGGAAATCAATGCTTATTAGGCAGTGAGTGGCTGGCAACTATGATACTCCCATCTTTAAGCAGCTAATATTTTAGAGAAGACGACCCAACTGCTTGCATTTTAGGCCACTAAAAGTTCTACTGTTTATTATTAAAGCATCCTGAATTGTGATATTTATCAAACTTTAAAGTCACTGTGCAACCCCTAAAACTAGATGTATACAAAAAATATTTCACATGCAGAAGTTTTACCTCAATACCAAAAAAATTAAAGGTTAGAAGTAAAACCATTAAAATATATTATGTTTGATGTAGCTAAAAACCACCTTACTGAGCCATGTACTTTCTCACATATAATACTTAAAGGATTCCATGCTGAAAATATTTGAATTACTTTAAAAAAAATGTGCCACATTAATTTATATTTAAAAGTTAAGACAAAAATGCCAAAGGTTAAGAAAAACTGAAAACAAATTATCAAAATATTTGGATAAAAATAATGTAAACTGCAATATTTTTAGTTAGAAAAACAAAGAACATGAGTTTATGTGGTTTTAAGTTTCTTTTCCTTGAAGAGAGGGAACTAAAAAACAACAATCAGTTTAATTGTTATTCAAGGTTAAAATTTCACCACATTGGTCTTTTTTCTTAAATAATGGCAAAACTTTCTCTGACAGGACAAGAATGAAGTCATAAGTTTTCATTATTAAAAACTGAAATGTTTATACAATACCTGAGCAAAGAAATGAGCACAAAAATCTAGACAGAATATTTGAATATGACATTTGTGAAAGTTGAAATGTGCAATATTTGAGAAATAAAGATAAAGAAATTCACAAAACATATCTCAATAGCTGACTATTCCCATATAAAAAATTAAATAAACTGAATCATGGGAAAAAAGTTACAAAATATTCACACGACAACCAAGCATCCCTGATATCAGAGACAAATCTCAAAAGACATTTTAAAACATTCTTAAATATCAAAATGAATTTCACAGCAACGAAATAATAAAATGTTTATCTCAGCATGAAAAACTTACTTGTAAGTTTAAAACTACAGTTTTAACACTGTCAATAAAGTATAAAGTGGCTGGTGCACTAATTGAGTAAGGTTAATCCATCATTTTCACTGTCAGTAAACCACCTACTGAGGACTGATTATTTATTAATCCATGATTATTAGTAATGCTACAAAATTCATACTTTAAAGTTTTTATAATTGTAGTCTGACAATTGTAATCTGACTAATTTTCAGTCAGTTCTAAATGTGTAATGGAAAGCACACCTTTCCTCCCAGTAGCCACTAAATAGTCATTCATCCTTGGATTGTATGGAAATATGGATGTAGTGGCTCCAATTTCTGCCCCCATGTTACATATGGTCCCCATACCTGAGTAGAAGTGAAAACATATAATCAATTGCAGTAAAGTATACAAATATAAAAATATAAGCAGTCGTTGCAAAATTTAAAAAATCAATCAATACATTTGACATAACACTTAATTTTTTTAACTTAAGTCTTTTTTAGAAAAAAACATTTGTATGTTACAGATGTAATTTCTAAAGATGTCTCATTAGAATACCACACATCCATACACAGTAAACACCTGATGTATATACAAAACACACTAAGTATATAATGAGTCAAGTGAACACTTCACCATCATTCTGAAGAACATGGGTGGAAGCACTAACCTCCAACTCTCAAAAGGGACAAGATGTTTGTCCCTCACTGTTAAAATAACATCATTTGATTGGCTGTTTTGAAACACTTAAATTGATGAATGGAGCAAATGAAAGAGAAAACCTACAATATTAGGAAAAAATGTGGTTGTTAACCAACACTCACTGATGCTGACCATTGGTCACTGACCTTCATTGATTGTATAACGCTAATAAAAAGAAACAGATATCAGACTGTGTTTCAAAATTACTTAAAAGTTCAATATTCTCAACTGAATAATGGTAAAGACATCACAAAAATTCTCTTGTGGCTCAGTTTGAGTTCTATGCAAAGTTACACAAGGGCTATCTGTGTCAGCCAACTCTAAGTTAGCAGTGAAAGAAAAACAAAAATATTGTGGTGAGATGCAAATGTTCAAAATATGTTAATTTAACACAATCACAATACAACAAAAATATGTTAATTTAACACAATCACAATACAACAAAAATATGTTAATTTAACACAATCATAACACAACAAAAATATGTTAATTTAACACAATCACAACACAACAAAAATATGTTAATTTAACACAATCATAATACAACAAAAATATGTTAATTTAACACAATCACAATACAACAAAAATATGTTAATTTAACACAATCACAATACAACAAAAATATGTTAATTTAACACAATCACAATACAATCACAATACAACAAAAATATGTTAATTTAACACAATCACAATACAACAAAAATATGTTAATTTAACACAATCACAATACAACAAAAATATGTTAATTTAACACAATCACAATACAACAAAAATATGTTAATTTAACACAATCACAATACAACAAAAATCAACTCCAAAGGTTTAGGTGCTCGAAGGTCTCTTTTGTTATCAGCTACAAAGAATAGTTTGTGATATTGTAACTACAGGCATATCTATTATCTTTGTTTGTCAAAATAATTAATAATATTAATTAGTACAATCCATGATATGACTAATACCATAAAGCATTACACATCAATTATATATGTAAATAAAGCCCCCTGTTAAACATTTTCTGTTTATACCAAATTATAATAAAACATTAAGACTTGTACACTTAAATACCAATAACAATACAATTTACACTAACAGTCTTACCAGAACACAGAGAGAGTTGTGAATGTTTCAAAGTACACAACTCCTTGGTGACAGCATTCAAAAACAAAGATAATACCACAAATATACAAAACAATGTTTTTATTTGTTTTAAGATATTCTTGAAAAGCTACACAAAAGATATCTGAGCTAGATGTCTAACTTTTCACTAACAACTACAAAACATACCCACTATTAATTCTTGGACTACTATAATAGGATGATTAAACTGTCCCTTTAATAATGCACCCATAGCCTCAGACTGTAGAATACATTTCTGCAGTAACAGTATAAAAACCCTAAGATTCATAGTCCAACCCACTAGTTACTAGGCTTCAGGCAAACTACTTCACAAAACAGAGACCTAATACAGATTACATTTCAAAGCCACAGTAATCCACAATTAGAACACACAATACTGATGTCTGAACATACATTCTGTAAGTAGCTTCAACCTAGACTGTGGTAATCTATTACGTGAAAGCCTTACCAGTATGTGAAATAGCTTCAACTGAGACCTTAGTAATCTATTATGTGAAAGCCTTACCAGTATGTGATATAGCTTCAACCTAGAAAGTGGTAATCTATTATGTGAAAGCCTTACCAGTACATGAAATAGCTTCAACTCCTGGACCATGGTACTCTACTATAGCTCCAGTACCTCCTTTAACAGTTAATATGTCAGCTACTTTAAGGATCACATCTGAAAACAAATAATTTAGACATACTCTTCCTTAGTTCTGTATAACTCATAGAACGGATCATTCTAGACAGGTGTAAAGCATAATTAATAATGACATCAAAATTTAAAGTTATATCAATAACTTAGCTTGCTCAGCCTCATTGTCAGGCACTAAATATTCTGAATTAAAGTTACTTCATCATTTCCTAATAAATCACATTAAAAACAGTTATTTTAAAGGAAAGCATTAAGGTTCAAATTTCTGTGTGTATATAAACATATTTTACCAACTGGTATAAACAAAATATGACATTTCAGCTCCTATATCAAAACCTCTGTATGGAAGCTGGAATGTCATGTCCTTTCCTATCAATGAATAGTTGCTGTCCATTAGAGTTCCCAAACTTTATTACTATGCCTAAAGTTTCACCCATTTTTTTTCACATCCCGACATAATTTGAAGATTAAAAATAGTTTTACGTCCGAGAATCTGACTCTGTGTGTGTGTGTGTTTACTTACAATTTTCCTTTTCTAACTAAATTCACTCACTATTTTAATGCCTTCATATAAACAATAGTTCATACTTTTATCTGCCAAGTACTCTATAAACAGGTATGCGTTACAATATTACCTTTAGGAGAGGTCCAACCAGAAATTTTACCAGTAAGATGAACTCCGATGATCTTTGGACACTTCAGTTCCCAGGGAATATTTGCCATTACATCCACAGCATCAGCACCACCAACACCAATACATACACCTCCCAATCCACCTGATGTTTAGAGATGAAAGTAAGATCACTGTTTTCTTGATGTTTTTATGTATTGAGTAAGCAAAAGTACTCTACCTTTATTGGTTTATTTTTGACAACTTTCAACGCATCATTTCTTTTAAACAAATGGCCTAATGCAAGACATTGATAGGCCTACTAAGATAAAAACTCCATTTCAGGTCAAACATTATGAAACACACATGGTAAACAGCCACATTACATACAGGTTTCTGTTAGAAGTTGTAATTTGATAAAGTAAATCTATATCTAAAGGTCTCATAGTTATCGTGTGGTGTGTTTGAAGGGTATGAGAGTTTCAACTTTGGTGACTGTTATGAATTATCAGGGTTCACTAATGCAGAGTCAAAGGTGACAGTATAGTCATTCACCATCAAGACTTAATAGATTAAAAATTAAAACCTGTTTATATATATCCACACATGCATTAAAGTTGATTTGAAGAAAGGCACCCACCCTTCTTTTGTTAACTTCTACAATTTTTGAGTCTTTATGCAGTTTTGTCTCAGTCATTAATGTCGTCAGTTTTTACTTTCATGATGGGAAAGATGCACAGTAGTTCTCCATTATGAACTATGGTGTGTTCTTGGAAAATGGGACATGCTTCTGAAATAATGTTAAGCAACACAATCTGCAGATGAATTATGAGAGATACACTCCTGAAAAAGTTTGTTCTGCTCTTGAATAACTTTTTAAAAGGGTGTAACATGGCTTTCTAACTACAGTGTAATATACAAAACGTATGTAAGAACACTAAAGGACTGAAAAGTTTGGTGCCAAAGTTAACTGTTTTCCTGACCTTCTTGTTAAGGGTCACTTTACTATCAGTAGGTGATCACCTCAGAGCCATATTAAAAGGATGAAAACAAGGCTTTTCTACAACAGAAAAATCAACATTTTTAGACAATGCCACATGAACACAACATTCTCTACCGTCCTGGCCAGTGGACAATGTACCCAATTAACTAGCCTGACAGTCGTGCACTCTAGTTATGAAATTTACCTCACAACACATGTTGTTAGTATACTAAACTTGAAGAAGTAGTTGACGACATTGCATCGCTCCAGTAATGAAACAAAACAACATCGTTTGATGTATTGGAAGTACTTGATTGTAGCTCTAATATGGAAATGAGGCAGAACTGTGCAACATCTGAACAGTAGTCACCTTACACTCATGTTATTATTTGTCACTAGAATTCAAGTTTATTTTTGTTCCATTACAAAATTCCTACAGTGGACATAGGAAAAAGTAATACTGTACACACATCAAAAATCAATGAGCTACAATGAATTAGGAGGAATAGACAAAAACTAATTCACAAATGCTTGGAAAGTTAAAAATGTTGTATGTATTTATAGACTAGTACTCGTTTCTAGTTTTTATGTATTTAATACCTTAACCATCTACATAGAAATTATCAAACATAACCTGAGAAATCCAAAACTAAATTTATTCAAATCTATATATATTTTAATAGATGGTTTGATCAATAATTACCATAAAACTAACAAATATTTATCATTTTTTAGTCAGCACACATGGAAATGTTCCCAAATATTCAATATTTTTCAAAATTTGTAATTTTCTAGATCTTGAAAGTTATGTCCAATTTGTTTTTCTCAATTCTTTGAAAACTTTCAATGAGAGCATTCAGTGGTCTTTTCATAAAAACAATAAAACTTTCTGTAAACTGTACAAGTCAGACATTGTATTACTAGCCAATATGCTACCGATCATAAACAGATTTTTACAGATATACAATCTAATTTCAAATAAAGGTGTCTGAAGTTTAAGCAGGAAGAATCAGACAAAATACCAAACAATATTCTAAAATGAGTGTGATGCTGTTTTTCTTTCTTTATATTGCTAAGCAACTGTTATACTAAAAAATACCAAAAACACATTACCTCCATTTGGAGTGTGACTGTCAGTACCAATTAAAAGCACTCCTGGAAAAGCATAGTTCTCCAAAATAATCTAGAATGTAAATAAGTTATTAATATATTGTACAACTGTACAAGTTTTTATGTACATGCAAGTTACTATAAAAACTGTTGAAAGTCTGTTCTCCTGTTGTGAATTACTGTAACAACAATCAACCTACTAGATTTTCTTGCTTTTTATCTAATTCAGAATTTGAAGTAAATGAACAATCATCAAAAACTCTCTGAGAATTTATATTTAAAAGTAATAATTCTGTTTTAAAAAGTTATTACTTCTACTGATCTTATTATCCTATAGTTTGAATATCTTCACTACAATAACAGGCTTCAAAGTTTGTTTCATGTAATCACAAGAAAAACAACGGAGAGTAGAAACAAACACACTGTGTTATATAACAACAGAAAATAAAATCAATACATCTTGCTACAAGACAACATATAGTAAAAACATTACATATTATGTTATAAAACAACTAAACCCGTGAAGCCAGAAAGCTATCTAATGCTTAAATAATGTGAAGAAAATTGCTTTTGTTGTTAAATATAGTTGAGTTTCAGGTCTGTCTTTGGTGCTGTGTTACTATCAACATCAAAACTCTCAGCTACTACACTGTTACATGAACCTACGATGTAATAAAAGCACACATGCAATAAAAACTGCTTTTTGTTAAATTCAACTTGAACATCTGATGAATAATTCTGCATAAATGTAAACTTCAGTACCTGATGTATAATTCCACTGCCTGCATTCCAAAATCCTACCCCATACTTAGAAGCTGCAGTTTTAAGAAAATTGTAAACCTCTTTATGAAGATCCTGTTAATATACAAGAGTAAGAAAAATAATTATTACTACA
The DNA here is from genome assembly GCF_004210375.1 of Tachypleus tridentatus. NCBI lineage: Eukaryota > Metazoa > Arthropoda > Merostomata > Xiphosura > Limulidae > Tachypleus > Tachypleus tridentatus. Next base: position 66,525,624 of record NC_134833.1, on the reverse strand, counting down.
ATTAGAGTCAGACATAAACTATTTTTGATTTGTTTTGTCACTAAATTGTGAATTAATTCTAGATCAAGTAAGAGAAAATTAAATATTAAAAAGCCCAATCAATAAACTTAATTCTATACTAGTTACCTACCAACTTATATTTTTTATAGTTAGAAAATTTAGATAAAACTGTGTCTCCTGATATTTCAATAAGTTAGTTAGTTAGTTAATATTTGATAAAAGCTTCTACTGATTTTAACTTAAGAAAGCTAAGGATTATTACAACCTAAAGATATTACTTTCAAGTTAAATATTTCATAAGCTCTATAGTAATAAAAATAGCTTCATGAGTAGTGATGTTGTTTTTATTAAATTTTTACAGTTCACGTTTAACAGATGTACTAGAAAGTTAGTCCATTCAGATTATTACTATACCTTAGCTCTTGCCAAGTCTTTATCTCCACCAACTTGAGCTTCGATTAAGTGATCACAATGAATTGTAGATGGCACTGCGACCTACAATGAGACCAAACACAACTTGGGTAATACACTATAATTTTTAATTAACGTTTTAGGTAATTAGAGAAATAGAAACACAGTAAGTAGTGAAATACCCAGGTGAGAAAGGTCAGTACGATATGTTTATCTATATTAGAATGTTCTAAAGAAAATGAACAGAAATAATTCATTGATTTTGATTTCATTGTTTAACCTGTCTTAAACATATTAAAGTGAAAAACAATGGAATATTTTACTAATGTTGAAAACTTATAGAAGCTTCCACAAACCATGAAGCACTAGTAAGTATTTTCATAGATTGCAAGGATATCTGAAAACTAAGAGTATCCATAGGCATAACAATGTTTTTTAATGTCAATACTTTTTGAAATTTCAATTACTAAAAACTCAAACTTGGGCTTTTTTCTTTCATTCTTTTTGATAACTGGACCAATTTGTTTGATGGTCAATAAATTACTTAGTGATTATCATTAATTAACTGATACATCCTTAAGTAAGATATTAATTGTGTTATTAGTTTTAAAAATCTAGAATGAAACATGTTATTACCTTACTAAGACCACTGGAAATAAACTGCAACATTGCCATCTGAAAAAAAAATTTAAGAGTAAATTTCACAATCAGGATAACACAATTAATACCATTATAAAGACCAGCAACAGTAAAACAGGATGAATTACAAATTGTAGTCAAAATTAACTTCCGTAATTTCAAGTCCTTGTACAACACAGTAATAGTTAATAACATTGAACAATTAATAGCTACATTAAAACCTACATAAACACTATATAAATGTTAACTATAGTACTTTTCTTTTATAACACCCATATAAAACCTATTATGTTTGATAAAAAACACTGATCTATTTGTATACTATTACTTCTACAATAATAAAAAAAAAATTAAGTATGAACCCAACTACACACCCTAAGCCTTAAGAAATCAGCAACAAAGATAAACATTTATTCTGATGATAAGAACTCAGCAGCAAACATAAAAAGAAACATTTACTACATCTTCAAGCTTACTAAGAAAACCAAGCTTGGTAGTAATCAATATTCACAAAAAACAAATGTGTAACAAAGTATTTTAGCCCACAGATGAAGGTTAAAGTGACTATGTCATGACCTTATACAAAGTGCTTTTTACAATGTACTTGATGTCAGACTTATCACCTGTTCATTTCATCTTACATTACTAATTTAAGCAACAGTTTATAATAGAGAAAAATATATACCAGATATAGGATGTAGGGATATTTTATCTAAAAAAACTGTATGTATGCATTCCAGAGGTTATGCAAACTCTAAGATGGACAAAAGTTTTTTTTTATTCATCATTTTGCACTCTGAATTGTTAAAGTCATAGACAGGCTGACATCACCAATTCAAAGATATCCCAAGTAAATATACTTAAGCTACACATAATGTTTCATTTACTTCACTTTGTTAACTCAGGTTTAGAGTGACCATTACTCCTCCCAATCATACTTGGTTAGTATATGTAGTGAGAACAATTATATTTACTTTTGTGTTTGTTTGTTTTGTTGAATGTTGCACAATGCTACTCGAGCGATATGTGCACTAGCCAACACTAATTTTGAAGCAACAGTCTAGAGGAAAGCCAGTTAATCAACAACACACTCTTGAGCTGCTCTTTAACAAAGACTAGTGGAATTTATCATCACATTTTAACCCATTAATTACTGAAAGGACAAGCACGTTTGGTGATGGGAATTCAATCACTTAACCCTCAGGTTTCACATTATGGGGAACCACTTGTAACATATTATGCAATAATGTGAACTTTAAATCACATATTTATACTGTGTTTCAATAAAAACAAATCTTCCTAAATAATCCATGATGATGAGAAAACCCACTTGTATAGAAAAATATACCAGCCGTTTTTATATATAAAATCTTCTTAAGATAAAATTTCAGCATTTCACCTGAGCAGTGGCATCTTGCATGGCAACCCTATCAGGCCGTAGCCTTAGATAGCTCACACCTCTTTCAATTTCCTGGCTTTCTGGTTCATCAAGATGTGAATAAACAACCTTCTCAGACAAAGTGAGTGGTCGCTTAAGCCTATATGTAATTAACAAAAAAGATAATTACGTAAATTTACAGTTTATACTTAAAAAACCTTCTGAAATGAACATACTGTCATTAACTGTGACAATTAAACTCAATTAAGTTTACACTTTACAGCTTCATCTTGTACCATACATATACAAAATATAATATTAATAACAACAGTGTGAACAGCCAAGTTTTGGCAACAAACAGAACTACATTGTAAATTATTTCTCTCTAACAGAAATTACTGAAGACCCTTGCATTACATATAATCACTTTTGTTATTCTGCAAACCTTATATTATTTGAACTTCGTACTTAGTATATCCACTTTTGTTATTCTTAACATGTTGGCTCCAACACAACCCACCAGTGAGTCACGCTCCATCTTATTTTTAAAGGATCACTTATTGGTTGGGACACAACAGCTACATATATACTCTTCCTTACAAAAGTAATTGTAAAATGACTAATGAGATCCTGGTAAGTATCTGCAAAATAGGCTTGGGAGCCAATGTGTTAAAGTATAAGGTTGTTATATTTCATATTATTTTTCCAATTCAAAAGGTTTCAATTAATGTTTGTTTAGAAAACAACTTAACGCAAGTATAGACAAACCAAGTAATAACATACAAGGATTAACCAAAAAAGATATTAGGATTAGCTTATAATATACAAGACTGAACTAATAATACCATAGGATTGGCTAATAATATGAGACTGAACTAATTAACTAATTAATTAATAATAAACAATAATTAAATAACAACATATTAGGATTAACCTGTAAGATACAATAATTAATAATATACAAGGATGACCTTTTAAAAAGAAGATTAACAAATAATATACAAGGATCATACAAAAAGATACAAGAATTAACCAATCATAAATAAAAATTAAACAGCAAAATATTAGGATTAACTAAAAAGATATAAGGATAAACCAATTATAAACAAGAAATATCCAATAAAATACTGAGACTAAAAATATATTAGGATGAACTAATAATAAACAAGAAATATCCAATAAAATACTGAGACAAAAATATATTAGGATGAACTAATAATATACAAGAATTAACCAATAAGATACTAAGATTACCTATAAACATACAAGGATGAACCAATAAGGTATTAAAAATACACAAGGATGGACTTATAATATACATAGATTAACCAACCATAAACAAGGATTAAACAATAAAATACTAAGAATACATGGGGATGAACTAATAATATACATGGATTACCTTTATATCTAATAACACCTGTCAAGGTTTTTTCCAGAATTTATTTTGTTAGGTTTATGAATTTTAAAAACTAAATGGAAAATACCAGTTCTATGAGTGAGAAATATGTAATAGCATTTTTTTTAAAACTATCATGAATCTATAATCGCACATTTATATGTACATGAATTTGTATGTATATATGCAAGTGTATCAACGTGTGTGTATATGTATATACACACAAAAATATGAAAATATATATATATATATATATCCTATTGCTTCTAGTGTTTGTAAGCACTGTTATACACATTTAAATCACACTATCATGCAACCTTCAATTTAAAATGTTTTCATTAATGAATTTACTCTTCAGTTAGTGTTACCTGAAGGAGGGCATTGCCAATGTATCACAGGTTAATAATGTTCAAATATATCAAATTATTTGGGTGCTTTGTTTAACACACTACATAACTTTGTTACAGTACAAAAAAAAAATATATTTAAGAAGTTTTAGTTCCTATTTAATTATGTTCATTAACAGCCTGTTTAATTTCACTTTCAGCAAACTATAATGATTCTGTCAGAAGCTGTTACCATTTGGACACAGATTTTTAACTTTAAAATCAGGAACTACTTTATCCATGAAATAGATTGGGACTCACCTGCTTTTAACAATGTCTAGGTTTCTGGATAATTTTTCATATGGAATGAAACTTTCTTTATCAAACTTACTCATAGCAACCTAAAAATAAAGAGTTTGTATCATATGGTTGACACTTCCTGTTATTCCAAACAATACAATTTTAATAATTCATTACATAATCAGGACAGATAAATCTAGAAACAATTCAAACAGAAATTTTAAAATGTAGGTGCCAGTCACACCATTTTAAAAATACTAGTATTTCCTTAGAAGTTTCTAGTTATTAGTACCAAAAGGTGGCAAGTGGAGTAACAGTACAATATATATTGTATGACAGTTTCATTAAACAGTTTACTCAACAAGAAATCTTTAAAAACACTTAACTGAACAAAGTGTAATAAAATTTTAGATAAATAACACATACATTCTTATGGAGTAATGATAAATTTACCAATACATAAATAGCTTGAGTACTGAATTCAATTACATTTGAAGAACTTGTGAACCTGGTAAAAAGGTTGGGGTTCAGATGCAGACTGTATGTTGCAGTATGTAAACAGTTCATTACACATCTCTCTCTCAACAGTCATCAGAAAACATTATGTAAACAGTTCATCACCTATCTCTCTCTCAACAGACATCAGAAAACATTATGTAAACAGTTCATCATCTATCTCTCTCTCAACAGACATCAGAAAACATTATGTAAACAGTTCATCACCTATCTCTCTCTCAGCAGATAACATTATGTAAAGCACTCACAGCCAACAGCAGTTGGTTTTTAAAAGCATGTTGGAGCTTCAATCTTCTACTCAAATCATAACAACTTTAAAGAAATTTCACAGAAAATGCCCTGACCTTATTCAACTATACAGTGCTGTCATCTCAGTTGAACACTTAGAAAAGATAATTTAACAGGCAACAACATGAAATAGCTTTGGGTATGTCTGTAACATGGGCATGAAAGATACTTACTTTAGCAAGGGCTGTACATGCTGGAGTAGCATGGAGGAGACGGACCCGAGCATGAAGACTCATGGCTTTCACTCCCTTAAAACAATAAAATTTCAAAAGTATTAAGTTTTCCTACCAGAGTCAGTGTTTTCAACATTAAACTGCAAAACATCATTTCACAAATATAAACTATATCAGTTTCAGCAATGATATACTAATACAAAAATAAAAAACACCATAAACTCATCACACTCAATTATAAACCAAATATAATATTATTTTTAATATTTTTTTTTATTATGACAACAAGCTTACACAACAACATATACTGCAGAATTATACATTACTGCTTTCTTTGTCATTAACTATATCTGAAAGTTTGGAGACATCTTGAACAGGTAAAGAGAAAACTATCATGCCATCTTGAAACATTTCTAAAAAAGCAGGCTCCTTGCCATCAAAATTAAACTGTAGTTGTTGTACTCACATGGTACATTAATATATTCTTCCCATTAATTAATTAATCATCTACATTATTAAACAATCTTAACATTATACTGTAAGCCACAAACATGCAGGAAACCCAAAACCTAATAAAAACACACACTGTCCTCAAACATGCACTTTATCCACATTGAAGATACAACATACCAAAAGTTAATATTTCTTTCCTTTTTCTTATAACTTCACTCATCTTTATCTTACTTTTCTTTCTTTGTAATTTTAATTTCTTTATAATCCACTTTATGTTAAATATTTCTTTACTAAAATCTTACATTTATTCTAGAAAACTTCAGACATGCTGCATATCATTAAATAACTATATTAAGCTTTCAGTCCAGAAACTTGTTAACAAACCATTGTCCAAATGTCCAGACTGGAAAAATGTGCGTTTCACAGGTCACTATGTTCATGCAATAACAACTCGTATATACCATTCATTAAATTAATAAACTTGACAAAATGTCACTGAATTTACACCTTCCAGCCTTTTATAAAAAAATTAATTTGATTTTTTGTTTTTAGTAGTAAAGGTAAAAAGAAAACCTAAAGTATCTTACAACCTACTTAATGGAGTACAACAATCAAGCTAATAACAGTCATATCATGTCAGTAAACTGCTGTCTTATCTCCATTCTGGTTTATATTTCATTTTAGCAAGCATGAAAATATGAGGTTCTGCAGTGTTAGTACCAGTGACAAGATAAATGTTCTAATCTCGAGTTTTTCGATCTTTCCATTATTAGAGGAAAGCTTGGCATCTCCCTTAACTCTTGTGTATAATAAGTTTGACAAAAACTACTATGATTCACCAACAAGTAATTTGCCCATTTCTTTGTTTGTTGTCACAAAATCCTACAATCCAGCAAAGTAAATGCAATGAACTGCTGCTAGTCCATAGACTGGTAGTTGAGAAATTGTTCCAACCAACCAAAAACTATCCTAACTTGTTTCAGATTCAAGCCTAACAAATTTCACAACTTTCTTGTATTTGGCAGCTTAATAAACTCACCAACAGATGCATATATATCTCAGATGCATTTGTGAATGTTAAAATGCTAAAACATCCCCAACATCAGATCAATGTCGAGAACATTAGGGTATCTTTAAAATATTCAAAGTTGAAAAATGCAGAAAAACGTTACTTTTATCACATTTTGCACATTTGAATTCAATTAAAAATACAACACTATCAGTAAACAGAAGGTTTACCAGTCTATTTAAATTTTTCTGTTTTTCTCAAGTTTCTTTATAGCCATGTTATATCATTAGTAGCTACAAATAAAAAATTGTCACTGACTGCTCTAGGTAAGTACCTATTACTGAGAATAAACCTTTAGTACAAGTGTTTAAGTTATTAACTAACTTAGTCCTTTCAAAACAAAATGAAACAAAAACAGAAAGAAGTATTGTTTAGTGTGCTAAGTGATTTTATTGTAAATTACTAAATCTTATGTTAAAAACATATGATAGGACTGACTAGAAACAGATTCCAAAGAAGTTTTAATAAAAATTTCACACAACTTTCTTCTCATACTTAAAATAATAAGTATCAAAATACATTTCTACAGATGCAGGAAGCTGTATAATCAATGTACAAGTACAATTCCTTTACTTTGTTCTCACTCGTCTCTTTCCAACAAGAGTAAACATTGTTCTAAATGCCAACAATCCTAAAAATAACTTTCAAGCTTGCTCCTTTAGTTATTCTGGGAATCATACGTATATATTTTCAAGTTGATACAGTGGCCAAGCATACATGCCTTATTAAAACTTGCTATCATTATGTTTTCCTGACTGATGCATCAGTAATCTTTGCCAAAAATCATCAGAACCAACCATGTGGTTTTACTGTTACAACAAAGATTACAACCAACCTTGTGGTTCTAGTGTTGCTAACCTACAAACCCCTGAACCAATCATATGTTTCTACCATAACTACAAACATATGAACTGACCACATGTTCTACTGAAACTAAATTACAAACACCAGATCCAACCATGTAGTTTGACTATAACTAAAACACACCCTAATATCTTAAAGAACAAAACAGTAGTAATACATCACAAGTATTAAGAAATGCACAGCAAAGGTGAATTTGTCCAATTACTAGACACATAACAGAACTAAACAAACAATATCAACAATTGGGTATTATTAAACATGAGTGGTTAATGAGTAAAGATATGTAATTACAGAAAGAAAAAAAAATTAAGTTTCTACTAATAACCTCTCATTAAACAACTTAACTCAGAATTCTGTAAAGATAACAGTATATGTAGAGGTTAATACTATTAAAACATTAAATAATGCTTTCACAGGATAAAACAAAAAAAATAAATTTCATAACATAATTCTTGAAAACATCAAGGAATTGACCAGAATGAGTAAGAAACTTTAAAAGACATAAGGGTAAAAGAGAAACATCAGTTAGAAGAACAATGATACAAAGCAAGTTATGTTAGTTTTACATAATAGTACAAAACTTGTTGAACTAGTATAAGCTTTAAGAGTCCTTGCAGGTTAGAGGTCCTTAACCTATAACTCAAACTCAACTGTTTGAGATTTTAAATGCATTTACGAAAAATGTACCCACATATTAAAACATTGCCAATCTGATAAACAGTTAACATTTGTGTATGGAAGCATGTTATGCTAATACAATAGTAAATTGACTAACAAAAGATTTATAAGCACTATAAAGTGTTTTTTTTGGGGATATAAACTAACAGATCACTGGTTTGGTTTCTTAACACATGATCTACAACTACAGTTTACATAAAAAAATCATACACTACAAAGAACAAAAGTCAAAGTTTTAATGTTAGGGAATGATGTCAGTATCATCAGGATTACAGCTAAAGAAATTGTTGGTCAGTGTGTCAGTGAAAGTTGGGTGAATAAACTCAGCCAACTTTGGGAGCTATAGCCACTGTCAAACTTTATTGAAACATAACCTGCTTCTATGGTTTCTACTGTTTTTAAACAATTTTTTTTTTAGTTTTTCATTGACTTAGGGCAAAAATTCTGTCCTCCAAGGGATTTTGTGGTCGGATTCAAATTGAAGACATTTTAAAAAAACTATATAAAAATCACCTCTACACATGTAACCTTGGTGTTCTTTACACCTTAGTTTCAAGGAATGTAACATATGCCCTATATATTTCTGCAAGTGCTAGTCAAAAGACTGTTTTTTATTTTCCAGAAATCTAGAACTGATTTGGAAAAAAAAGAAAACTAGAGTAACAAAAAAATGTATGAAATATATTGTCTAATTATTATACTAATCAAAAGTACAAATGATTATGTAATGATAAAATCAATTTAGCAATTGTTTGTTAGAACATGAATTTTACCATGCATGCTTTACAATTAACTAGTTAAATCCACCATCTTTTAAGAAAAACTAGAGCTTTTATCTCTAGATCGTATTCTTTGTAACTTTTCTTTTTACTTAGAAAGTATTTTAGAGATAGTGAGCATTTTTTTGATAGGTTAGGGCTGTGTAAAGTTCTTTAAGATTTGTTCTAATATATTTGTTGCTCGCATTCATAACGAGAATTAATGTGACCTCGATGACGCTGATTAGTAATATCACTAACAGTATTATTTTGCCATCACATGATCGTTCATTCTTGGTGTTATTTTTTCTAAATATATTCAATAATTATCACAATATATATAAAAATTATCTAAAACTTAAAATTGTAGGTGAGAGATGTTTGATTTAGAAATAGTAACAGAAAAAAATGTCTTTCATACGTCTTCGTCTGGAGTCCACAGTCTAATAATGTAAAATTAGTCTATTTTTAGCTTATTACTAGGAGAACTTGGTCTCAGTTTCTAAGCTTCAAATTTGCGTTTGATTTTCTGTGCTTCAAACGAAGCAACAATTTTAAGATTGGCATTCCCAAACTGTGTTTGTATTAATTAAATACCCTTTGAAACTCTACTATTAACAACTGTTAAAATACTAAGAATTATTATATCGTGAGTTTTATTTTTTTGAGATTATTAAATATACATATTTTCTTACCCGGCACAACACTACTCCACCGTTCAACGCCATTTCTGTAAATACACACGCATGCGTACTTTTCAATACTCCGATTAGAAATATATTAATATGACGACCAATAATTTTCACAAAATAATAAAAAAAATAATACTAGTGCTGTAAATAAAAATCCTACAAAATCAACTAGTCATTTTGCAATACACCTGTTATTATTGAATCTGTTATTATCTATTCAGTTGATTTTTATTACCGCTAAAAGTCATGTTTAGATACTGGTAGTAGGCACAGCACAAGGAGCATATTATGCAATTTTGTAATTAACATACAAACAAATAAGTTTTTTCATAAACAGAAGTGAAAAAAAAGAAATTAAGAAAAACTGATGAAAACGACAAAATATTATAAATAAATCTGATATTATTTAAATTGTAAAATACCACAGCCGTAGCTTTTTTTTTTAATTTCACGCAAAGCTACACAAGGGCTATCTGTGCTAGCCGTCCATAATTTAGCAGTGTAAGACTAGAGAGAAGGCAGCTAGTCATCACCACCCACCGCCAACTCTTGGGCTACTCTTTACCAACGAATAGTGGAATGACTGTCCCATTAAAACGCCCCTCAGATTACGAGTCGAACGCCTTAACCACCTAGCCATGCCGGGCCCAGCTTTAACTATTTTGCTCTAGTTTGAAGTGTGATTATAGTTTATTTTGTATCAACAGGAACAATATTTCAATAAAAATGTGTTTATTCATAAACTAAAAGTGCGTATTCTCTAGGGGATAAACAAACTCTGTAATACACAAAAAGCTAGTTATACTTTAAAAGAGCATTGCTTATTTTTAATATTAATAAATTCCGTGTGATATTTGAAATTAAAAACATAATAAATAATAAACTAAATAATGTCATATCTAAATTATTTCATATTTCCAAATTAAATAAACACGTTGTATTGTTTGTTTGTTTTTGAATTTTGCGCAAAGCTACACGAGGACTATCTGAGCTAGCTGTTCCTAATTTAGCAGTGTAAAACTTGAAGGAAGGCAAAATTGTCATCACCGTCTACCGCCAACTGTTGGGCTACTCTTTTACCAACGTATAGTGGGATTGAGCGTTACATTATAACGCCCCCGCGGCTGAAAGGGCGAGCATGTTTGGTGCGACGCGGATTTGAACCCAAACACGTTGTTAAAACGCGGATTTATTGTCGGCGTTACAAATACTACGACGAAGAATGTTTGAATTACGACATGTGATGCCTAACGGTATGAAATGCATAACACAGCATTTACATAAATACTGTAATTGTATCAGATATACTTGGTTTTAATCACTAAATGTCCCCTCGGTGGACTCAGTAGATAGCCCGATGTGGCTTTGCTATAAGAAAACACACACACTGAATGTAAAAGGAGAATTATGGGCTTTGTAGTTCTAACAGTAGAAACAAGTAATTTCAGTACTCTTTAAACTTATTTTTCTAATGATAAAATCAAATATCCTTTCATAAACAATTTCAAAATTATTTATTAATTCGGATAAATTATTTATCTGCGTTAGAAAACCCACAACAACAACAACAACAACAACAAATTCAAAAATCACCATTCTTTCACATTAAATGAATCCTCACAGGTCGAATGTTGTTCTTTTGCTGAAAATAATTTAACATTCAATCCAAGAGTCCAAGCATAAATTAGAAACGAGTATATTTCTTCCTTTAACGTTTCCACAAGACTGAACACTTGTACACTACCGTACATTATTGCAAACCTACGTTACAAATGATGTCCAAACCACTCTAACAATACTGCTAATAAAGTAAAATCAGCTTACCTGTACAAAGATGATATAAAACTGTGAACGAAATTACGCATAGCGGTTGTTGAAAGAGTTAAACGAAAAATGTTGTTCTAGTGCAAAACTTTATTGTCCATGGTCGCGAAATTTATAACGAAAAACAGTCTTTAATGTAGCTCATAAACTATATATGATACAAACAGAAGATGTTGCAATGTAAGTTATATATATTTGTTCATAAATGGAAAGTTCAAAATAACAAAGTTAAAAGTATATGCTCTGTGGAAAACTTAGATCAACGATGCTAATATTTAAATCAGGGTATTGCACATTTTTATCAGTGAAATATTAGATTCTGGTAGATAAATGTACTTGTTAATATCAAAAAAGCCTTTAGAATCAAGTAAAAGGAGAACATAATAATAATCTTGCAAACGACAATTTTTAAGCATAATGAACTTTGGAAGGGCAGGGGTGGGGTAGATTAACGTATGTTTAGATAGAACACTGATCCGTCTTTAAACCTGAAAGTGATAATCTAGTGTTTTGTTGAAACATGTAGTACGTTTTCTCCAAAATAAACAGTTTATTACGCTTATAAATCCTTGTTTGACAACTTATTATATTAGCATAATGTGTTTCCTTACTTAAGAGTGGCATCTATAAACCTACATGAACGACAGACCCGAAAAACGTTTCTATAATATTTTTTGTTCATTTTAATTTGACAGTCAATCCACTATTCGTTGGTAAAAGAATAGCCCAAGAGTTGGCGGTGGGTGGTGATGACTTCAGCCCTTCCTCTAGTCTTACACTGCTAAATTAGGGACAGCTAGTGCAGATAACCCTCGTGTTGCTTTGCGCGAAATTCAAAAAACAAACAAGCGTATTGTGAATTGCAGGTGTAAGTTAGACTAGGAAAAGGTATATCACTAACGAAAATATTGTAAAGGATCCTTGGGGCACTCCTGCAATTATTTTGAAAGATTTTGATAAGGTATTGTTGACTCTTATTTGAGCTGTTCTATCTGTAAGGAAGTTTGATATCCACTTGATAATAGTTTGATTTACTTTCAAGTTGTTTAATTTATAACTTGATGGCGTTATGCCAGTCACCGTCAAACGCCTTTTAACATCTGAAAATGCGCCTATGGTTACCTGTTTGTTATTGAATGCTTTGTGAACTGATTCAGTGAGTCGTGTGAGGTGATCTATCGTCTATTTTCCCTGGAAGTGTTTTGAGATTCTGGGAAGATGTTATTTATTTTGCAGAAATGAAGGAGGCGATTTGATATTGTTTTCTCCATCAGTTTGCAAAGACAACTTAACAGGCTGTTTGTTTCTTGCGAACAGAGGCTTTTTCCCAGTGTCAAAGTAATAACCTGTTGTTAGTGAGGGATTCATAATGTTTGCGAGATGTTGTAATAGGAGATTGGAGTCTTTTAAAAAAAAATATATATATATAAGGTATTTGATCATGTCTGGGGGAAGGGTTTTTCATGTTGTTAATGTTAATTTTGAGTTCAGTGGTGTTGATTTTTTTATTAATTGAGCTGAAATGGTTGTTTAGAATGTTACCGGGGAATTGTGGCGTGAAGGAAGATTGATTTGTGTGTATGAAGTCGTTCACATGTTGTGTGTCAAAGGCAGCAGAGTTTAATACCGGGCCCATTGATAAAGAGAACTTTTATAATGTGAAATTGTAACATTGTACTGAGATTGTTCTTTCTATGTTAGAAGTTTCGGTTTCTTTTTATTGTTGATTTTGTGTAAAATATGCCACTGTTCAACATTAAAGAACTTCCAATATGAATTTAGTTTGAAAACTTTAAAATATTAAAAAGTCTAAAACAAACTCTTATACTGGCAGAAAAGAAGTTTTAAAACTGCTTAGAAAGAGCCAATAAAGGAAACTTTATCGTGAGTATGGCAGTCAAACAATATTATTTTTTTAATGGCAAATACTTAGAATAATAGATACGAATTTATTTTGCCAAACACTCACCTTAACCTAACATATGCAACAATAGGTTAAAATATTATTAAAAGAAATATTATCATAAATGAACTTTAAAACATTTTGCACACAAACTTTGAATTTCAATATTTGTATATTACAGGGTACTCCTCAGGTAAAACTACAAGGTTATTGAAATAATTAAATACACTCTAAATGAATAATATTTACATGTTTACACAATGATCTATTACATCAGTGGTTCTTAACCTTTTTCAGTGTTTGCACCCCTTTCAAATCAGTAATCATTTCTCGCACCCCCTGGAAACTTAAATATAAAAAAAGCTAAAAATATAAAGCATACTCTTATGTAAAAATATAGATTTGCTTTAATTATTCATGGGCATCCTCGCACCCCTTGGGAATCATCTTCGCACCCCCTAGGGGTGCGGGCACCCCTGGTTAAGAACCCCTGTGTTACATAGATGACATGATTAGCACATTCGTTCCTAGAGACTTTTCAACATTACAAAATCGTTTAATTTTGAGATTTATGTCACAGTTCCTTCCAATGAAGGATACTTAAAGCACAAAATTGGTATACAACTTAAAGACAAAACACACAAGTTAAGAAAGCAAATTTATTGTTTATAAGAGAAGTAGAAAAACTTGCATTGCAGTACATGTAGATCACCACAACATTGCTATCATTCACTTTTATGGGAAAGATGGCTGAAGAAAAAAAAATCACTGCAATCTCATTTGAATGAATGTATTTAATGGAAGCCTTCCACATCAACTACCGTGGACTTAAACCTCCATGAAATTTAGTCTTGTCTTGGAAGCCCAGATCAAGGTATGTTGAAGGAACTGTAGAAAGTTTGTCAAATTCTGATTCAAGATTCCCTTTTCAATTTTCCCCAACACAATTGAAATTTCAGTGTTCACAGTTATGGATACTGTGATAACTTTTAAACTTAAAGTCAAATACAAAATGTAAAGGTTTGTATGTATGCTTCTCAAATGTCTTAAAGATTGCATGACTTATAACCTCTGAATGTTAGTACCTTATGTAGTGAAGCCTTCAGATACAACACTGTACGAGGTCTGTTAAAAAAATACGCGGACAGACGTCATAAAAGAAAATGTACTTTATTTAAAAGTTACAGGTCTGGGACCCCTTCAAAGTACTCTCCTCCCCAACGCACACACTTATCCCAACGGTGTTTCCACTTGTTGAAACAGTCCTGGCACGCTTCTTTTGTAATGTCCTCCAGCTCCTTCGTCGCATTTGCCTTAATCTCGGGAATCGTCTCAAATCTTCTTCCTTTCAAGGGTCTTTTGAGTTTGGGGAACAAGAAAAAATCGCAAGGAGCAAGGTCAGGTGAGTAGGGGGTGGAGTTGGGGAAGAACAGTGATCGAGTGTTTGGCCAAAAACTCACGAGTTCTGAGGGCTGAATTTCGCAGCAACGCGGTGCATCTTCAATTTTTCTGTCAAAATCTCGTAACAAGATCAAACTGATATCCCACACTCTTCAGCAAGCTCCCTGACAGTCAGACGTCGATTTGCCCGCACCAGGGTGTTGATTTTGTCAACGTGTGGGTCGTCCAGGGCGCTCATCATCTTCAATGGACTGTCGACCATCCTTAAAACGTTCATGTTACTTGAAACATGCCGTACGATTCATAGCAACATCACCGTAAGCCGTGTTAAGCATAGCAAAAGTTTCAGTCGCAGATTTTCCAAGTTTAACACAAAATTTCACAGCAAGTCGTTGCTCCTTCAGGTCATTCATTCTGAAATCCGCCAAACGAAAAAATCGCACTTCACTTAAAACCGCGTAGCTAATACACAAATGAAGATATCTGCAATCGGGAAATGGCGTCGTAATCAGCTGATCTGTGCGAACCTAGCAACACCAAGCGGATTCCCCTGGAACCAACTGGAGCAGCGCAATTCAAACAGTCCGCGTATTTTTTGAACAGCCCTCGTATATCTTTGTTGTACACATTGGAAAAGTATTCCAAAGATAGCTAATTATACAATACGTGTACACACATTTTGTGTTATCTTGACAAAACCTGAATACGTTTTGTTTAGATCCCTGAGATAAATGTTCAAGGAAAAGGAAATATAAAATGTTTAATCTTTCACAAAATTTTATTTTCTTTCAAACACAAATATGACATGAACTTATTAAATGTTGCTAGAAGGTTTAATACAATATTCTTTATTAAAGCTCTCTGAAATGTTTACAATAGTCAATAAATACACAATACCGTTATACTACGAAACAAGTTATCTTTAACTACATTAAGAATTAAGACTGCTAGTTGTACACAACAATAAAGCTGACTGCACAACTGTGAATATTTTTTAAAGTATTATTTTATTATTTTGATACTTTCCAGGTATAATTTAAAACTTGAAAGCTGGAGTAATCCTCGAGATAAACGTTTTTCAGCAGTTAAATTATATTAGATCATCAACTAAGATATATCACACTTGGTAACTGTATTCATCCCACAGCTTGATTCATCACTGCCAATACCTCATGAAGTAGTGTGTTCTGTTCTGCTGACAACAGAGGCCTATATTAGAAAATCAAATTCAAAATTAATGTATTAATTCAGAGTTCTGCATCTCAAGAATGCTGAATTTTTACTTTTGTAGAAACTGTATTTTTGCTCTTTCTATAAATATACATGCCTAAACTACGACAGTTGTTAGGGATACCACACTCTTCACAGTCACCAGAATGGTACAATGAAAACAAACAAAACCTCAGTTCTCTTTCAAATTTTACTTCCTAAAATAGTTTCTCAGTACAGTTAACCTTTGAGTCTTGCATTTTACAATTTTCTTCACATATTTCTTAAAGACATCACTTTCTGATTCAAATGAGCAGAAACAGCCTTTCAGAATGCAAGCTCAAAGTTACTTTACAAACAAGTAGTTATTCTCCAATCTGTAAGTTTTACCAAATAAGGTGACATTTAGTACGTTTCTCTCAACTGTATATTTTTAATGAGACACAACAAAGCAAAACTAAGCACTTTATTTTTAATACAAACATTTCTGCTGTGATAAGAAGTTTTGAAGAGCAAATAAATTTTTCTTTTTTACATATATCTTGTGTGCATATGCTCCTTGTTAAATAGCATTATACGTAAATTTATTTTTTAAAGTCAACAAACATGTTAAAGTTCTCATATGATAGGCAGAATTCTAACATGAAGAACTACTTTTAATATGGAAAGTTTTGCCATAAACCAACTGTAAATGTTACATTAGTTGTATTTGCTCCAGATTTTAATATTCAGGCAACTTTACTTTTATATTTTGTTTCAATTTTGTATTATTTTGTGTGGCTGTTGCACTTAAATATTTTATTACAGTCTGGATGTGCCTAGATATTTTGGACAAAATGGTATGGGTACTAACACTTTTACTAAAGATGACCTAGGAAGGTCGAAATGTTGTCTCTTCTGCTTTATTAGTAAAGGTGTTAATACCCATACCAGCTATCCCGAGATACATTTTTACTTCAAGTGGATTTCTCATTATCATGAATTTTGGATAAAATTTATTATTCTAGTATCTCTCATGAACTGCAAGTATTAGCTGAAATAATTTTTTTTATTATTATTGTCTGAGAAAAATAATTTATTTTTCTATTACATTTAATGTCTGAATGTCATTCACATTTGAATGATTTTCTCAGTAGTTTTACTAACTGGTGCAATTGTATGCAGATGTTTTCATTGATTCATTAACAATTGTGCTTGGCAATAAATATTGCCATATGCAAGTTAATTAGTACATCAGTAAGACAGTATTTCCTTTATAGGTTTATTACGTGCATCAATAAAGACTTTGATAACACATGTAACTAGTTCTGTTGGTATGTGGATGACAACTATCAACATCTGGAAGAACATTTGCATGGACAGATAGTTAGACAATATATTTTAATAATCACTACCAATAGGTTGATACATATACATTCGTGAATAAACATTTCTATCACTAACCACACTTAAGTTCTGTTAATAGTAAGCAAATGTATATATGTATAATGTGACGTTTTCATCCATTCTAATTGGCTAAGGATATTAGTAAGGGCCAGTGATGAATGGAACCTTAAAATAAAACAGTCCTGCTCTCAAACCAGCTAAGACTGAAGATTAATGTCACTAAACAGCTAATACTGTTTTTATTATTACAAAAATGTAATCACTTGGAGTTGGTATGACTGTGTATATACTTATTGATATAATTAAAGAGTAAATATGAATGAATATTTTTATCAGTGGGCTTATCAATGGTTTTGTTAATAAATATTTCAATGATTTAATTGATAAATAAGTGAGTCTGAAAATGTATATTTCAGCTATTAAGCTGAATAATAAATGTGTAAATGAAATTCCTCTCTTTAGTTTAATTAATAAACACTTAATCACACCTGAATATTTTCATTAGTAGACTATGCACAAGTAAGCATTTGAATGAGGTTTTCTTAATGGATTGATTAATATACCTCTGTTGATGGTCATTTCTATTGACAAGTTTAATAATACAAGTTTGTTTGAGTGAATTTATTTATCAGTGTATTTCCTTTAATTTGTGTGTATGCATGACGACACATACTGCCATCTTTTGTTGATTAACAAGTACATGTTGAAGGACTTTGTTATCTTTGGTTTTTTCAAGTAAATGTATGAATACATATTTCCATCATGAAGTTGATTATATATGTGTTGATAGTTTAGTATCCTTATCAGCTGAATGGTTTGTAAACATTACATACATGTGTACCCCTATCAGCTAAATAGCTTATAAACGTTATTACATGTGAACCAATACTTTCACCATTTGTTTTTATTTAAATTAACATGTCCACTTACTCTTCAAAACACTTGAAACATTTGTATTTGAAAATTAAAATTCACATAAGTGAATTAAATTGCCGAGGTGTAGTTCTTACTAGTTACCATAGTAAATAGATGATGAATTTATCAGCAGTAAAAACTATCATAGAAAACAAAAAAGTGAATAATTTGCATAATGTTTTTATAATGTGAGCCCTTTGCTTTGCACAGAGACAAATTGTTTTCACACTACCATTCAGTTTATCAATAACAACTTTCAAATTACCTGTTCAATGAAGTTGTTTAGTCAACTCATGATCTCAAATTTTACAAAAGCCCATAGTCTCAAGAATGTTCATACCAGGAATTTTTACAGATCATGCCATGCTTATGACCTCTCTATCAGTTTTTATCACAGAGATCATTTGCTATCTGATAATTCACAATGGATCAGAATCTACCTGTACCTATCAGCAGTTATGATACCATCAATTTTGTATAGATCAACAATACCAGTGGCTGAGATGCAGTACTCATCTCTACTGATCCCTCACCATGAGGCACTGTAGATGTTCTTTGACTGTTGCACCATTTTTCTATTCTGATGTCAAACAAACTGACTGCTGCTAAACAATTTGGAACCTGGACTTATCTTTTAAAAACATGTTTACAGCTTTACTAATTGTTTCTTCTTCTAAGCATTCACTGAGATTCTTGTGGTAGTTTGTATCTTTTTGTTTTCGTATAACACTTACACCTGTGTATAATGCAAGGTCATGGGCAAAACCTGTACTCTACCATCTTCTATATAGCATAAAGAATTTGTTTATTTTGAATTTCACACAAAGCTATGTGCCCTAGCTGTTCCTAATTTAGTAATGTAAGACTAGGTTGTCATTACCACACACCACCAACATTTGGGGTACTCTTATACCAACAAATAGAAGGATTGACTGTCACATTATAATGCACCACACAGCTGAAAGGGCAAGCATGTTTGGTGTGACAGGGAATCAAACCCACAACTTTCATACAACTTTCATTTTATAGGTCAAACGCCATAACCACTTGGCCATGTCAGGCCCATAAAAAATGTATCCTGAGATAATATAACTTTTGGAGATTCCTGGTTTTCTACTTAGACCATTTCTATTATTACCCATGACCATTTCACATATTCTATTTATAGTCTTTCATACAACTGCGACTGAAGCATGGAGTATTCTTAACCACTTCAAACTTATTTGTACACTGTTATTGGTTGTCACCTAACCAACCACAGCATAAACTACCTGCATGTAGTCCTACTGTAGTTCAGATTGTTCACACTAAATTTTCACATCATTGTCTTCACTATTCATGGCCCATGTGTTTCACTTGCATGTTTTTTTATTGTTCTGACATACAGTGTTACCAAAACACTTATTTTTGTATCTCCTATTTGTTTCCTCTAGTTAAAACACTGAGTTTAAGATTCCAATCACCCAGTGAGTATTAGCTTTGTTGCTTTTGTGTATGTAATGTACTGTTCTTTTTTCTGTAATCTTGACGAACTGCCCAATTTTTATCCTTTAGCTCCATAATACTTATCCTGAATGTTCCTATCAATATTTGCAGTTATTACCCAAAATGTTAACTAGTGTAAATAAGACTGCTACATAAGTGTACATTTTTTGTATTTAAAATTTTTCATGCATAAACTTTCTTAGGACAACTTAACTTTGCAATATTTGGAATGTTACCAAGAATGTTTATATATACCACCAATTACTAAGATATAAATACAACTA
Organism: Tachypleus tridentatus; assembly: GCF_004210375.1. Classification (NCBI taxonomy): domain Eukaryota; kingdom Metazoa; phylum Arthropoda; class Merostomata; order Xiphosura; family Limulidae; genus Tachypleus; species Tachypleus tridentatus. The sequence goes on along the minus strand of NC_134833.1, from coordinate 66,505,273 downwards.
ATAACAAAATCACACTTATAAATGTTACTTATACTTTTTTTTATTTCTACAAAGACTTACCATAAGTCCTTCTGTAGTAATTTCAAAGTTTCAAGATCAGAAGACTGGCATGCCATCTAAACAATTTTAAAAGAAATCCATATACACAAACCTGACTGTATTATCTGACACTATGTTGTTTTTAAATCATGTGTAGATGGTGAAGAACTGAAATGGAAGTAGAGATGCTCACACATAGTGACAAAATGTATACTATTACTAGCTGAAAAGTGAAGTTCTTGCAAAGTTAGGTCATATTAATTCAAAGTAATTAGTGATACTGTCATGGAGCATTACACTGCTTTAAGTATGGAAATCTAAAAGCCAAATTTGAAGTGTACACACAGTTTCATACTGATTTCTAATCACATGAAATGGTGTTAATAAAGTGTCAATGGAAAAAATTAGATCTTGATTCCTTAATCATGTCATTACGAAGTCGTTCAAACTGACTGACTCTTTAAACTTTCAGCACTCATTGTAGTTTTCATACTATAACCTTTAATACATTTTATGTAATTTTACAAAATTTGGTCAATATATTTAGAAAACATTACAAGCCCACAGAAAAAACAACAACAATTATTTACTGAAGTGTTACATGATTTTCATTTTAAGATTACAAATTCTTTTCTTTGACTAAAAAGTCTAAAATTGTATTTGCATAATCTCTAAAACCACCTAAATAAATTTCAAATTTTTTTTATTCTGTAAAAGTTTATATTTTATATGCTGTTTTCTTTGTGCTTACTTTATACGAAGTGGTCAATTTGGCTAACCTTGTAAAAACCAAAACAAAACTTTTTATAGAATAACTTCAGACTGTAATACAAATTTCATTTGTTTAGCTAAAATAGCTTTACACTCATAACATGCATACTTAAACTGTTTTTGTTTTATTGCCCTTTGAACCCTGTCTGATCACTATATACACTATTATAATTTGTAAATTGCTTGGAAAGAGTGCAGTTCACATTATGCTATTGAATTATCTCATGCACAAGTTACTTATTCTATTATTTACTTCACTTAATCTAACCTTAAGTTTTAATATTTTAGTTTGTTTTATAATTAATTAATAATGTACATGAAAAACAAGAAAAAGTACACATATGGGCTCTTTTTTTTTGCTGTCAGTGACAATTAATTTTACTTTTTTAATACCAATGGTATGACTGAACTAAATTTTTTTTAATTAAACAATACGCCAAAGACTGTTTATTTTTGAATTTTGCACAAAGCTACACAAGGACAAGTCTGCACTAGTCATTCCTAATTTAGCAGTGTAAGACTAGATGAATGGCAGCTAGTCATCATCACCCACTACCAACTCTTGGGCTATTCTTTTACCAATGAATAGAAGTGGGATTAGCTATCACATTATAATGCTCCAATGGCTGAAAGGGCTAGCATGTTTGGTGCGACAGGGTTCAAACCCTTGACCCTCGGATTACTAGTCAAACAACTTATCCACCTGGCCACGACGGGCCCACACCAAAGCACACATGATAATAATGTGCACTAAGTATATAGTGCTTTATGACAATCATAAATTTTCTGGCTTCCTAACTTTGCAACAAAAGCCATTGAAATTTCATCTAAGTTCACTGATGCGTTTTCCATGGGAATCAAGCTCTAACTGACAGTAAAACTGACAATTCTCTTTAGAGAAAACAACGTAATATAATACACCATTTGATAAATGAAAACTTTGTCTTTCTATAAGTTATAAATAATATAATATTGAACATCAATGAAAAATACTGGTAATTTATTAAAGAGAGAATGTGACAAGATCCCTCTGGTTGTCTATTTCATGACGCTGTCACCAAATAAAATAGAAAACTAAACAAATCATGCTTTGCATGAATTATTATGATATTCTATAAAATAATTTATATTAAACTTTCATATTTATTGGAGTGATGGAAAATAAATTACAGGAGAGTCGATGCCTAAAAAACATATGTCATTATTCAAGTAGAAGGGGAAATTTTATCTTTTTAAAAATATTGACTTATTAAAGAAAGAACTTAAAACTTATACACCACTAAAACTCAGGTTATTTGCTATGTTTTATGCAATATTTATTTGTATATAACAAAAAGAAATTATTTTTAATAAAAGTTTAAATGGAAGTCACTAAAATCTCATGACATGGAGAGAAAAAAAAATGCCATTTGAAATACTAATTATAATGAACTGAAAAATGTTAGTCACTGTCATAGAAGGTTATATATCAAAATAACATCATAAATGTAGTTCAATAAAAAACATATGATAATACTGTTGAATTCACTCAGCTAGTTAGTCCAGCAAGAAATTTGTAAATATTTTCTTTATTTATTCAACTTTTTACAATATATCAATTCTTTGTTACATTTATCTTTGTTGTAACTATTGTTCTTTATTTCATGAACACAAGTTTCCATATATAATTGCACTTACCACAAGTGACTGAAGAAGAAGGAACAGGTCTTCACACAGATATCCAGCTAAATAAACAAAGTTACAAAACTTAAAATGTATTAAACCAGTCACACAGTAATCATTCAGCCACTAAAACTATTTCTGTTTAAGCTATTAATAAAAAATATCTAATTCCAATATTAAACACACAGAGTTGATAGTACTTAGTGTTAATAATAACTGATACAACAGTAAGTTATACACAATTATAAGATTTATATACTCCATTGTATAACCTTTACAACCACCAAAGTGGGTACCTAAAGTTTTGTTTTTCAGAATTTTTTTATATTGTATCTGATACTCACTGTTCTCTAGCACAAACTATTATTGAATCAATAACATTAAGTAAAATGAATAGGTTATAACCCTGACATCATACATACAATACCATGATGAATGTATGACTTTTAACTGAGCACATACAATGAAGAAAATTGAAAACATTCTTCCAAATCATTAAGTGAAAATAAAAAACAACTAATGTCCACATATGATACTTTGTGATACCAATCTCTCTCTCTCTCTCACACTCAATCTAACTACTGACCAATCTCTCTCTCTCTCACACTCAATCTAACTACTGACCAATCTCTCTCTCTCTCTCTCACACTCAAACTAACTACTGACCAATCTCTCTCTCTCTCACACTCAATCTAACTACTGACCAATCTCTCTCTCTCTCACACTCACTCTAACTATTGACTACTTCACCTTCTCTCACACTTAAATCTAATTCATTGACTACTTTCTTTACACTTAATCTAATTCATTGACTAATTTTACACTTCAAATTCATTGACTAATTTCTCTTACACTTCAAATCTAATTCATTGACTCTCTCTTTCTTTACACTTTAAATCTAATCTCATTGACTACTTTCTTTCTTTACACTTAAATCTAATTCATTGACTACCTTTCTCTTTACACTCTAAATCTAATTATTGACTATTTCTTTCTCTACACTAAATCTAATATTGACTACCTTTCTTTCTCTACACTCTTAAATCTAATAATTGACTAATTCTCCTCCCTTACACTTAAAACTAATCATTGACTAATCTTCTTTCACACTTCAAATCTAATTCATTGACTAATTTTTCTACTTAAATCTAATCATTGACTATTTTTTCATACATCTTAAATCTAATCTATTGACTACTTTCTACACTTAATTTAATCTATTGACTACCTTTCTCTATTACTTAAATCTAATTCATTGACTAATTTTACACTTAATCTAATTCATTGACTACCTTTACACTTAAATCTAATTCTATTGACTACCTTTCACACTTAAATCTAATCTATTGACTAACCTTTCTTTTCTTTACACTTAAATCTAATTTATTGACTAATTTCTTCTCACACTTAAATCTAATTCATTGACTAATTTCTCTTTACACTCTTAAATCTAATTCATTGACTACCTCTTTCTCACTTTAAATTTAATTCATTGACTAATCTTTCTCTATACTTAAATTAATTGATTGATCTAATTTCTTTATACTTAAATTAATCTATTGATCTAATTTCTTTACATTTAAATTAATCTATTGATTAATTTTCTTTTCATACACTTAAATTAATTCATTGACTAACTTTTTTTTAATCTAATTTTAATCTATTGACTAATTTTTTACACTTAATCTAATCTATTGACTAATTTTTCATTACTTTAATTTTTATTGATACTTATTTACATTTTTCTTTACTTCTTAAATTCAATTCATTGACTATCTTTCTTTACACTTAAATCTAATTCATTGACTACTTTTTTTCTTTACTTAAATCTAATTCATTGACTAATTTTTTTACACTTAAATCTAATTCTATTGACTACCTTTACACTTAAATCTAATTCATTGACTAATTTTTTACACTTAAATCTAATTCATTGACTACCTTTCACACTTTAAATTAATTCATTGACTACCTTTTACACTCTTAAATCTAATCTATTGACTAATTTCTTTACACTTCAAATCTAATTCATTGACTATTACACTTCTTTTCTCATTACATTTATTTAATTCATTGACTACCTTTCACATTTCATTAATCTATTGACTATCATTTCCTTTTCATACTTAAATCTAATATTATTGACTAACTCTCACACATACTTTAACTATTCTATTGACTACTTTCTTTCTTTACACTTAAATCTATTTATTGACCTTTCTTTCATTTACACTTAAATTACTATTGACTACTACTTTCTTCACACTTTAAATCTAATTTATTGACTCAATTTCTTTCACACTCTAAATCTAAATTCATTGACTAATATCTTTACTTAAATCTAATCTATTGACTGATCCTTTTCTTTACACTTAAATCTAATCTATTGACTACCTTTCTCTATACTTAAATCTAATATTTATTGACTATCTTTTCTATTACACTTAAATCTAATCTATATTGACTACTCTTTTTCTTTACACTTTAAATTTAATCTATTGATCTATCTCTCTTTACACTTAAATCTAATTTATTGACTAATTTTCTTTACACTTTAAATCTAATTCATTGACTATCTTTTCTTTTTACTTAAATCTAATCTATTGACTAATTTTCTTTTCTTTTTAAATCTAATTCATTGACTATTGCCTTTTTCTCTTTACACTTAAATCTAATTCATTGACTACCTTTCACTTTCTTTACACTTAAATTAATCTATTGACTAATCTTCACTCTTTACTCTTAAATCTAATCACTATTGACTTACCTCTTTCTACTTTAAATTAAATCTCATTGACTGATTTTTCTTTCTTCTTTACACTTAAATCTAATCTATTGACTAATTCTTTCTTTACATTTAAATTAATTCATTGACTAATTTTCTTTACATTTAATTTAATCTATTGACTAATTTCTTACTTTTATAATCTAACTATTGACTAATTTCTTTACACTTTAAATCTAATTTCATTGACTATTTCTTTTCTTTACATTTTAAATTAATCTATTGACTAATTTTCTTTACACTTAAATCTAATCTCCATTGACTACATCTTTTTTCTTTACACTTAAATCTAATTATTGACTACTCTTTCACATTTAAATTTAATTTATTGACTACCTTTCTTTACATTTAAATTTAATTCATTGACTACCTTTCTTTTACATTTTAATTTAATTGATTGAATTTCTTTACACTTAAATCTAATCTATTGACTACTTTTCTTTTACACTTAATTTAATCTATTGACTAATTTCACCTTTAATCTAATTCATTGACTACTTTTTTTACACTTAATTTAATTCATTGACTACCTTTTACACTTTAAATTCATTTTATTGACTAACCTTTACACTTTAAATCCATTTATTGACTCATTCTTTTACATACTAATCTATTGACTACCTTTTTACACTTAAATTTAATTCATTGACTAATTTCTTTACACTTAACCTAATCTATTGACTACTCTTTTTCACTTTCACCTAATCTTATTGACTACTCTTTCTACACTTAATCTAATCTATTGACTACCTTTCACACTGAAATCTATCTATTGACTATTTCTTTCACACTTAAATCTATTTATTGACTACCTTTTACACTTTAAATCTAATTATTGACTACCTTTCTTTTACATTTAAATCTATTGACTACCTTTTTACACTTAAATCTAATCTATTGACTACCTTTCTTTACATTTAAATCTAATTCATTGATTACCTTTCTCTTTACACTTAAATTAATTCTATTGACTATTTCTTTTCTTTACACTTCTTAAATCTAATCTATTGACTACCTTTTACTTCTTTCTCTTTACATTTAAATTTAATCTATTGACTATCTTTCTTTATACTCTTAAATCTAATCTATTGACTTTTCTTTTTCTACACTTAAATCTAATTCTATTGACTAATTCTCTACACTTAAATTAATCTATTACTACTTTCTCTTTACACTTAAATCTAATCTATTGACTAATTTTTTACTTAAATCTAATTCATTGACTAATTTTTTCTTACTTAAATCTAATTCATTGACTATTCTTTCTTTCACACTTAAATTAATTCATTGACTAATTTTCTACACATTCTAATCTAATTCATTGACTAATTTTCTTTACACTTAAATCTAATTCATTGACTACCTTTTTTACACTTAATTTAATTCATTGACTATCTTTACACTTAAATCTAATTCATTGACTACTTTCACACTTAAATCTAATCTATTGACTAATTTCTTTACACTTAAATCTAATTCATTGACTACCTTTTCTTACACTTCAAATCTAATTCATTGACTAATCTTTCTTTACACTTAAATCTAATTCATTGACTACCTTTCTTTCCTACACACTTAAATCTAATTCATTGACTAATCTTTACACTTAAATCTAATTCATTGACTAATTTTCTTTACACTTAAATCTACTATTGACTACCTTTCTTTACACTTAAATCTAATCTATTGACTACCTTTCTTTACACTTCAAATCTAATCTATTGACTACCTTTCTCTTACACTTAAATCTAATTATTGACTACCTTTCTTCTCTCACATTTCAAATCTAATCTATTGACTAATTTTCTTTACACTTTAATTTAATCTATTGACTATCTTTCTTTACACTTAAATCTAATTCATTGACTACTTTCTTTACACTTAAATCTAATCATTGACTAATTTCTTTACTCTTAAATCTAATCAATTTATTGACTAATTTTTTTCTACTCTAAATTAATCTATTGACTACCTTTCTTTCTTCACACTTAAATCTAATCTATTGACTACTCTTTCTTACACTTAAATTAATTCATTGACTACCTTTCACACTTAAATCTAATTCATTGACTACCTTTCTTTACACTTAAATCTAATTATTGACTACCTTTCTTTACACTTTAATTTAATTCATTGACTACCTTTCTTTACACTTAATTTAATTCATTGACTCACTTTCTTTCACACTCTCAAATTAATTTATTGATTGACTAATCTTTACACTTTAAAATTAATCTATTGACTCTTTCTCACACTTCAAATTCATTTACTATTGACTAATCTTTCTTTACACTTAAATCTAATTCTATTGACTTTCTTTCTTTACACTTTAAATCTAATTCTATTGACTACCTTTCTTTCTCTTTAAATCTAAATCTAATTCATTGACTATCTTTCTCTTTACACTTTAAATCTAATTCATTGACTTTTCTTTCACACTTCAAATTAATCTATTGACTACCTTTCTCCTCTTTACATCTAATTCTATTGACTAATCCTTTCACTTAAATCTAATTCATTGACTAATTTTACACATTAATTTAAATCTAATTCATTGACTACCTTTCTACACTTAAATCTAATTCATTGACTAATTTTTTCTAACTTAAATCTAATCTATTGACTAACTTTCACACTTTAAATCTAATCTATTGACTCATCTTTTCTTTACACTTAAATCTAATTCATTGACTACTCTTTACACTTAAATCTAATTCATTGACTACTCTTTCACACTTAAATCTAATCTATTGACTCTCTTTACACTTAATTTAATCTATTGACTAATTTTTACACTTAACCTAATTCATTGACTACCTTTCTACACTTTAAATTCATTTATTGACTTTCTTTACACTTAAATCTAATTCATTGACTAATGACTTTCTCTTTACACTTTAAATCTACTATTGACTACCTTTCTTTACATCTAAATCTAATTCATTGACTTTCTTTCCTTTATACTTAAATCTAATTATTGACTACCTTTTCTTTTACACTTAAATCTAATTCATCTACTATTCATTGACTCTTTACACTTTAAATTAATTTATTGACTAATTTCCTTTACACTCAAATCTAATCTATTGACTACCTTTCCTCTTTACATCTAATTCATTGACTACTTTCTACACTTAAATCTAATTCATTGACTAATTTTTTTACATACTTAAATCTAATTCATTGACTACCTTTTTTCTTTCACACTTAATTTAATTCATTGACTAATCTTTCTTTCAATTTAATCTAATTGATTGACTAATCTATTTCACACTTAATTTAATTCATTGACATACTCTTTATACTTTAAATCTACTATTGACTATCTTTTTTTATACTTAAATTTAATCTATTGACTAATTTCTTTACACTTAAATCTAATCTATTGACTATTTCTTTTCATACTTTAAATCTAATCTCTTTACACTTAAATTTAATCTATTGACTAATTTCTTTACACTTAAATCTAATTCATTGACTATTTTTACACTTAAATCTAATTCATTGACTAACCTTTCACACTTTAAATCTAATTCATTGACTAATTCTCTACACTTAAATCTTAAATCTATTGACTGACTTTCTCACACTCTAAATCTAATTCATTGACTAATCTCTACACTCACATCTCAAACTAACTACTGACCAATCTTTCTCTCACTCAAACTAACTACTGACCATCTCTCTCTCTCTCACACTCAAACTAACTACTGACCAATCTCTCTCTCACTCAAACTAACTACTGACCAATCTCTCTCTCTCACTCAAACTAACTACTGACCAATCTCTCTCTCTCTCTCACACACATTTAAATTTTTAAGTTAGTAATTTAGGGTAAATACCAATAACATCTTACAAAGCAATGGACAGTAGCCTAAACTCAAGTTCAGACTGTTACTAAATTACACTAGTAAGTTAGCCAACTCTCCATTAAGTAATCTACTAAACCAAACAATGTTTGTAACCAGTGATGACAAAAAAGCTACTTGTAGAGAAAATATATATGTAAAAACGGCTGGTTTGGGTTGAGAAAATTTTTATGTAGAGGAGTGAACAACGTTTCAACCTTCTTCAGTCATCATCAGGTTAACAGGTTGAAATGTTGTTTGCTCCTTTGCATAAAAATTTTCTCAATTCAAACCAGCCATTTTTCAATATATACAATGTTCGTAATGTCTACGTACCTGAGTTATTTACTTCATCTACCTCCCATGTGTACTTCTCTAATGTCTCAGCATGCTCCGATTTTAACTTCTGTGGACTTGGCTTAAAAAAATATAACATTATACTAGTGTAAAACATTAGTATGAAGAACCTTTTATGGATTTACCATGCTTTTTCATACAGATTCTTTCAGTCAATGATCCAGGTCCTGTTTCAGTTTCATTAAACAAAAAGATTAAGTTATAATAGCTTATATACACCTTCCACTTTATGTCTATACTTCTAATGTTCAAGAACAAATTTTCCATTAAGATTTAAAATACCATTAACTAAAGGTTTGTTTTTTTCTGAAACTCTTCAGAAAATCATCCTTTTTCTAGGAAATGAAACATTACTTCACCTGCTTAGATAAAATCCACACTTATTGAAGTAACAATTCATGATGTTAGGTAAAGATGCATTTGAAAAATCATTTGAAGACAAAAATATAAAACAGTGAACCTTCTAACCTTGGGTTAAAGGGTTAAATGGTTTTTATTATTGTCCAAGTTACAGTAAAACAGTCAAATAATATTTTCTTTTCTAGATATGATCTGTGTATAAGAAAGTTGTACATTTTTCTATGATCTACTATCCTTTTACAGGATTATTTTGTAGTTAAAAACAACAACAAAAAAAACAATTATTTACCACTACCCTTTGAACTGACAGATTTTCGTGGTAAGGAATTTATGGTAAGGATTCCCAAACTGTGGTAGGTCTAATTTGACGTTTACATGCACATATATCCAGTCCTTCCCTCCACTTTCAGGTTCACCTTCTAATGCTCTCATATTCATCAATGTTTACTTCATTCACTTGTTTCCTTCTCGGCCATACATTTTACAACTCCTTAAATCTACATACTTGACTCTGATGTAGTAAAAAATATTTAATACAGGTCAAGGATAAACTGACCTAGTTCACTGGAAATTAACAAAACTCACAAGTGTATCTTCACAGTAAAAGTTTCCCCCACAAGAGTCTTCAACTGCATCTTCACAGTAGATGTTTACTCCATGAGAGTCTTCAAGTGTATCTTTACAGTAGACGTTGTTTATTTCATGAAAGATCTCCTTGCCTGACCTTACATTATGTATTGTTTACCTCAAATATATCATAAGCTTGTTGATTGCTTTCAGTTTCTCACATAAAGGAAATGGTGTAAAAAATTATGATACTAAGAAAGCATGTGGAATGAAGCATTAGATGAATTACAATATGAAAATCCCCAAAACCAAATATCTTTCAGAACACAGGCCTTCCTTTCTTTGCAGGTGATGTGAATTCAGAGCCACACTCAATATACTTGCATAATAACATGTTATTACTTGAATCTGATTACATAGGCTGTTTAGATCCTTAAATCACAGTTGATGAATAAAACAATTGTTTTTACTAAGTCTTATTAAGTATTAACCATATTTATAAAAAGAAAATTTTGATTATCGGAAATTATCATTAAACCTTTTTCAAACTGTGGTGACTAGGATGGTATTAAAGTATACGTACCTGTAACAGAAGTAGCAGTAAAACCCTTGTAACTTCAATTTTAGCAAGAAGTGATGCAAACACTCCAAATACATGGTTATCAGTTGGTGATACACCTGTAAAAAAGTATTGAAAAAAATAAGTTGTAATGTGAGGTAAAACTATATTTCTCTTCCATTACACTACAATTAAAACTTTCCACAACTCAGGAGGGAGTGATGCCACAAATATCTATTTTCCTTTTCCTTTTCATAGAGGAAACACTTAACAGCATGAAACTGGCAGCAAGTGTACTAAATAATATGTAGATTAGGCTTAAAAAAATTCACTAAATTTGATTTGCTCATGTGTTATTATATCACAAAGCCATATCAGGTTATCTGCTGTGTCCACTGAGGGTAATCGAGCCCGAGTTTAGCATCATAAATCCATAAACTTTCTACAGTCCAACTGAGGCACAAAATTTTATTTACTTTGTGTAGTATTAGATGCTGTAAAATTCTCAAATTTTTAATGTATGAAAGTGTTTAAAAAAACAAAAAACATTAAATATATTTTTTCAGGCAATTAAAATTTACACATACATATGTGTAAATGAGAATAAGTTCGAAGTTCATAGATAAACTTTAAAACATTTGATAATTTATTTTCAAAATTGCAATTGTTACTACTCTAGACTAAAGATAATAAAAAAAATGTTGAATATCGACAAAGATTTATCAGTGACCTACAACATGACCCGTCATACAATGCCAGGCAGATTAAACAGCAATATTCTTGGTCAAAATCCATTTCTATCTAATAAATATATTTCATTTTATGTAAATTTTATGTTATTTAATTTACCTGTGAAGTTTGAATACAATGAACTTAAGAATAATATTCAACAAACAAGGTTTTGAGTCACACTTCACTTATCAGAAAATGTTTTAACAGGACTTACATGATGTCATGTCATAACAGAAAATTTCAATAGCTTTCAAACAAGCAAAATTTAACATGCAAAGTTTTCATAAAAAACTGACTGGATGATTGAAAACAAATTTCAAGACTTGTGGTTTTTCCTTAAGTCATCTAACCTTCTCACTAAACTCCCTTGTTCTTCTCTGTCACTTTCCATAAAACAATAAATTAGTTCATGCACCACTTTATTAAATCTATGTTAAAGTTTATTTCCTCCACACAACACTTCTTAAACACAACTGGTGTCAATTTTAAAATCAGAGCTACGTTAGATGTCAAGATCACATGGTGCAGGGTCAAAAACACAAGTATATGCATTTTTTCTTATAGCAAAACCACAACTGGCTATCTGCTATGTCCACCAAAGGGAATTGAACCCTTGATTTTAGCACTGTAAATCTGAAGACTTACTGCTATTCCAGTGACTAACAAGTAATAGAGGTTTTTTTCACACTTGCATTTAAATATGAAGATGTTATAGTGCATCATAAAACTTAACTGAAAAAAAACATTTTTATAACAAGCTTTCTGACTTAACAATATGTACTGAACAAGAATGTTATATTTTATAACTTATGATGTCTGTAAATACTGTATTCTAAAGCATTTTCATTTGTAACAAAAACTCTTAAGTTATGGAAAATACTCTTTGAAATCTAATTGCACATCTGCTTTTACCCATCTTTTGTTGGCTCAAGTCTATTTATCAAATTTAGGTACCATCTAAGTTATTTCATGTGGAATAAAACAAGCAGGTGAAAAGTACACATGATTAAAGGAAATGATAAAAAAAAATTAAAGCTCGACTACAGTGCAATATTCTACCACTGAACAAAGAGAAAATGTTTAGGAATTTGTCAGCTGTCTGTCAATCTTAAAAAAAAAAGTTTCACATACCAATTTAAGTTTAGCATAAACATCAAAGCACACAAGGCAATCTAAGATCAAGTTATTAGTTTTAATAATTTGTCTGTCTCCAGCACTCAACTCTCATCTTTGTACTTATTACAATATCAGTAATGATAATACATCATTGTACAATAGCAGTCATAAACATCATACTGACTGAAAAAATAAAATATTAAGCCATCATTCATCTGTGTATTTACTGATGTTAGGAGTTTGCATCTAGTAATGTTAGTCATTTTTTTGGTTTTGTTTTTTTATGATATTTTTCTTATCAATGATTTCAAGATCTGAAAAAAATCAAATTATTTCTAGCCCTATGTCCCAACATGACAGTGAGCTTTGGAGATCTTTCAGTCATTTATTAAAAGCTGTTGGGTAGTTTCTCCTACACATAAATTACCACATTCTTTATACAGTTTGATACACTGATCCTGATGGGTTATTTTTAAAAAAAAATTTCCTTACCACAGCATGCTAGTAGCAATGCATTTTTTTTTTAATTACATGATCGAGCTAAAGATGTAAGGAAAGATGTATCTTATAAGTTTATTGATAAATATAAAACATTGATAAGGGTATTTAAGAAAGGGTTCATAGCTTGATTTTGTCAGGAAAACTGTGGAGGATGAGAAAGTAATTAGGTTATTATGATTGAATGCCAGGCTTAGATCAGTATTTAGTGATAAGCAAATAAGTTTGATGGATTTGTGGGATAATTTTAATTGGGAAGTTAATCTTTTTGGAATGGATGGTTTACATTTAAACAAGGCAGGACTAGCATGTTAAAATGTATTTTCAAGACAGCTTACCAGCTGGGTATTAAAACTATAATCAAAGAACAGAACAACATTTAGACCTTTTTAGGTCATCTACAAGTTAACAAAGAGTTTGTACTTTATTTTAATAAAAGTTTTAATACCCATACCAGCCATCTTGAGAATACACTTTTATTTCAAGTAGGTTTCCCATCATCATAGGCTAGCATATTAGAAAAGGATATAACTCAGCTGTAGTGGTAGATGTAAACTAGGGCTAGAGAGAGGCAAGGACTATGATATTAGCAAAATAGTAAATATAATTAACAGGAAAATAAGTACAACAGCTATAAAACATGATCATGTTTTAAAATATATCAGTTATCATTGTTATGCTAGGAGAATAAGAAAAACTGATGAGTTCAAACCAGTTGTGGAAAGTGAGGATTTTGATATTATGGGTATCACTGAGACTTGGTTTGATATTAAAACCTTTGATGCGAGAAAGGTTTTGAAATACCAGGCTACAGATTACTTACTAGAGATGGAGTAAATATGTTTCAAATATTTGTTTTCATTAAGACTTTATATTTTATCTTATTTTCTATACTCTATGTGGAGTCTGTCACTTGACCAACCTCATAATCATAAAAAAAATTACAAAATTTATATTAATTTTACCATGAAAAAAGTGTAACATGAAAATACAAATGTTTAGTCAAAACAGCTTAAATCTAGTAACTATATATTTACATGTATATTTATTTTTTTATTATATTTACTTTCCAGTTATGCCTATCTATCATTAGACAACTTGCAATGATGCAGTTCTCATGCACTCGTGTTACATATCCAGTAGTATGAAGGTGACTTTTAGTCTTCTCTATGTTTTAGTGCACTACTATTTTGTAATGTATGGTCACATTTCAATAATTATACATTACATAGATTATTGCTTCTTTTTTTTATATAGAAAAATAAATCAAAAAGTAAAGCAAACAATTATCTCTTCTTGCTACAACTTTTGTACTCGGTTGTTGTTGAACATTGGTTGCTAAGCCTTTTGGAATTTCACACAGATGATATCAAACAATTTTTTTTATGTTATATATATTACACACACACACACACACACACACACACACACAATTGAATAGCCAAAGAATCATAAATAACTAGACTGATATCACAGAATTCCACTATAATTTGTTAACCTTAGTAACTAAGATCTATTTACATTTTAAAAAATATTAAACTTTGAAGAGATTAAAGACAATTAACTTCATTGAAATCTTGGATCAAAAGAACATTGTAGCATTTTCAAAGATTAAAATGGCAGGGAAAACCACTCTGGGAACACTCTTAGCTGTTGATTAGTTATTCACATCATATATTGAAGTGTGTAGAAGGGGCCATTTCAAAAAAAGGGAAAAAACTGACCAGGGCCACTATGTTTGAATTAGTACCAAAGTCGTATCTCAGTAAAATGAAAAGATACAAGGTTCTTATTTTATAACCTAGCTTGTTAATATTGGCAATTTGAGTGTCTAATTTGTACAAGACTACAGACTCAGTATTTTGACGTCACAAACAGTGCTGCATGCAATATATCATGACTAAAATCTATATTTAGACATGTTATTTTAAAATTTACTTTTAAATTAAGAAATTGACTCATATACAATAAAGTTTGAATTATAATCTACAATTTGATTCCAAACTTATTGACATAAATTCATAAAATAGTAGTTTGATAAAATTTTGAATGCTAGCTAACAAATATGATAACATGGCCTTTGACCTATGACCCATCATTAAAGGGTTAATTTCATACTAATCTTTCATTTTTAGTGGGGAAGAGAAAGGAGATAATGAATATCACACCGTCATATTTTGGTCCGATGCACATTCAGTAGTTTACTTTAACCAAAGTTCCTTCCAAAGAAAGAAAAATAGGGCCTATAAGACACTTTTTGTGTATGAAAATTGTTTGCTCTTCTCAATGGGCTTTTATAGCTGAGAAAAACATGAAATAAAGTGGTAAATAAAAGTTAATTCTCCTTAGAAAACAAAAAACAAATAGGAATTGAGATGACCTGTTTCTTTACTGTTCCATAAGTGCCTAATTCTTTAATGCCATCCATAAAACATTGCTGAAAATAATTAAAGAATGTGATACAGATTCCACTATAAAAGTTTTTTTTCTGTAAACACACACACACACACACAAATAAATAAAAAAAAAAAATTATATCAACAATTTTTCTTCCAAATGCCACATAAGGATAAATTTATGAAATTAAATATAAAAACACTATAAAAACAAACCAACAGATTTCAACAATATTGAAGCAACAACTGAATGCTACTAAACTCCTTCAACTTTGATTTTTTCAGAACATTAAAATTATTGACAAACAAATCATAGAAAAATATAAAGACCATCTCTTTATCAAAACCCAACATTAATAAATATATCAGAGTATAGTTATATTTATTGTAATTTTTCTTCCTTTATTTAGATATAGTTAACTTTTATTACATTATTTCATGACATAATATCATTGATTGCCACCAAATGCTTGATAAAACTAATAAAATGTTGTTAAAAAAAAAAGAGAAAAAAGAATATAGTTGTTTGTCCAAAACTAATGTTATTTAGCATGACAAGTTCTTCTTATAAATTATTTTTTCACCCTTTTTAGATAATATTGTAAGAGAAAGACATGAATCAAGAGTTTTATGATTTTATTTATTTGAGTAACAATAAGTATTGAGCCTGATACCAACAGCAGTAAGGAATGCCAAGCCTAATAACAGTTGCAGTAAAGAATGCTAACCCTTACGACAGTTGCAGTAAGGAAGCTAAACCTGACAGCAGTTGCAATAAAAAACATACTAAGTTTGATTATATTTCCAATAAGGTATGTTAAGCCTAATGATAGTTGCATTAAGGAATGCTATGCCTAATAGCAGTTGCAGTAAATAATAATAAGTTTGATAGTAGTTGCAATAAGGAATGCTAAGCTCAATAACAGTTGCAGTAAGGCAACTGAAATGTTACTCTGATATAGCATGAGTCATCAGTAAGAACCAGCACATGTAAAGACGTACTTCCTCTTGAACGTAGCTACAGGAAATCTGAATCACAATCACATACTTGAACAACCGAATTAGACATACAATTACTGCTACTTTTGGAAACACAAAAAAATGTTTTAATTATTCATTCCACATTGAAATAATTATTGCACTCAGATCTTAAACTTAAAATTTTCAGATTCTGAAAAATAATACAATCATGTGTTGGTATTGAGATGTGGGACAAATGGGTCTTCAGAAGCCAGTACAATATATATATATATATATATATAAAGTATACCAATGTTGGAAACAAATGTTAACTCAATACCTTGTTCTTCTGCAACCACTGACATTTCAGTTAACACGTTCAGAGCTCCATCATAATCACCTGTAAATAAGAACATTCTTTTCATACTAACTAAATATGGACATACATAACTAATGCATTAAAACTCTTTCAAGGTTACAAAGAATCACGAGGTTGATGATAAACTTATCAGAATTATGATGCAACTCATTAGATGTATGAAATTATTTACCAATTTTAAGCAGAGATATAATAACCTACCAAGTTGTATTCTACAAGAAGCCACTAGATCCAAGACATTCAGGTAGTCTGCAACACACTATAATATAAAATAAATGAAATTAATTTTCTTCAAGACCTGAAAAATAAGAAGAATTGGTGAACTAAATTATATTTACATATCAGTTTCCAGTCTTAGATTAAACAAGCTTATACACATAGACAAAAAACTGCATTATCTGTAATAACAAAACCACATATCAGTGATGAAAATAACTTGTTACAAATATTATCAATAAAACAATGAGACTATATGAAGAGCAATAGTAAAATGTATAGCTTCATCCTTTACTGTCAGCAAACTTCAGTGGTCAGAAGATCAGTTTTTCATTCATGTTCAAGAAGTTAACAAGACTGATATTCTACATCTTTAGAATACAAATTATTAATAAATATATAATAGGTAAAACAAACCTCCCACTAAAGAATTGGTGTTTTTTTTAATAGGTTGTTAAACAACAAATACATACCTTTCAAGTAATGTTTTCGCTTATATAACCTTTCTAACATGGATCAATCACATTAACCTTTTCCAACATATTGAAACTCAAGTATACCTCATGTATCCAGATGCATCAAAATTAACTAGAATTATGCAATGTTTATCATTCATCATCTCTATCCAGACTGAAGGAAGCAAATGACGTCACAAGTGTACTTCCTACTACAGCCACTTCTTATCTTCACTTTAATATAAAAACAGAACATCCTGATAATTAACAGGTTAATACAAAGAGCTGTTATGTCTCATTCTGCAGGCTACTTCTGTATCATCAGACACTGGTAACCAATTTGTGTTGAAGCACGGATGACTGCTTGAGAAGTTGGAAATGACCAACTAAAATTCTGGGAAACAAAGGTGCAGCTGCTTTCAGTGGAAGGTTGTCACATTTTATAACCTACTTATAGGGTTCACTTAATCACAACTTTCCTTTTTGGTTCAGGTTGAACAAAATATAGGTATTTGTTAGTGTAGAGAACATTACTGTAAAAAAGTAACTCACTTCTTCACAAAAAATAATATAATATTGTTGTTTAACACTCATAATGTAGTTAATTTTATATGTACAAATTTTCTCTGTTAAAATACTTTAGTTTGTGAACTTTTGGCCCTTTGATCAGAGCATCTATCGAACAGTATGTTGTTGCACAGTGAAACCTCTGGTAAAAGTTTGAAAACTCACCAATCAAAAGTATTTTAACATACAGAGAATTCTGTATAATTCTACTCATAATATGTTAAGTTGCAGCTGGAAATTACACAAACAATGACAATTATCAAATAAGATAAAATTCATAAATTTAAAGTAAAATTAAATGTACAAAGTGAGGAATTGTAAAGGCATTAATTATGTGACACCCATCATATACATGAAGGTACACATGTACTCAGACCAAAGATGTACTAACAGTAATAATAAAAATACATAACTACCCAACCCTCCAAGACATGGCTCACTGATAAAACTCTTCTTTCTTTCTTTTTTTTCATACCCAGCTTTTCTAACAGAAGTAGCCAAGATCAAACAATTTCCTTGTTTCCATAAACATTTGTCATAACAACATATTAGCAACCAAAACAATGGATATAAACTAATTAGAAAGTTTTGTTTAGCAGTGGAAAAATAATAACTATAATCAGATTTAGGTAAATATAAAGACTGATGACAGTGACTGGTATTTAATTGCCACAATTTTTAAGTACTTGTGAAATAAATGTTTTAAACTTACTTATGAACCGAATGTTGTGTATGTTATAAAACTTACATGACTCAGTAAATCTGCTGCTTTCTGGAAATGTACAGTGGCTTCTTTTATCTTCCCTAACGACTTCAAAGTCTGCCCAAGTTCCATACATAACGATGCAGCTAGCGAAGGCTGTTTTTCCTCAAGGTGGACTTTAACAGCATGGTTGTAGCAACTTATGGCAGCATTGAGATGCTCATCAAAGCTTGGACAATTCAGTTGGTGGTTCTGTTGTTCAGCTTCTAAAAAGGACCTAGCTCCGTCAACCAAGGCTTGGGTTTCACCCACAGCATTTCCCAATGTATGTTCACACCTAGATCATGACCACATTTCATTTCATCATTAACAGTCACCACAACCTGCCACAGTTCAACTATAAACTCAAACAAACCTAGATAATGACCACATTTTAAAATATTTACGTTATTAACAGTTACTACAACTTTTGTCACAGTTCAACTATAAACTCAGACAAACCTAGATAATGACCACATTTTAAAATATTTCAATTACATACGTTATTAATAGTTATTAACATACATTATTATAGTTTCACTATAAAAAAATAACCAAAACTTTACAAATAAAAACACACTATCTGCAATTTTTACATTTAAAATGTTTTTAAAATATTTGATACTTGACAGTACTTTACTTGAACAAATGTGAAATTCAATGTTTTTCCAACTCTACTAACCTTGCAACAGCCAAGCAACAGAAAGCTGCATAATGTGGGCACTCTTGCTGCTGGAGTTCTTTAGCTAACAAGCCTAGGAAACGTTAGACTTAACAATTAAGATTTCTGTTTATAATGCTAGTATTTTCCACTTCACATCTTACGAAATTACTTAACTAATAATAATAATAATAATATATGAAAGACAATGGAAAAATATGTAATATTATCATGTATGGTTATCCATTTTAACCACTTGAATCAACTGATCAAATTAGATGCAACCTTCCATATCCATATAGCTATCTAACAATATTTTGTATGAATATAAACAAAGATGCAATCCCTGTCACCAGGCAAAACAACTTTATAAATGTAACTAAAAAATACTGTTAGAAAACTATGTAGATGTTCATCCATAGTCTAAACCTTCTGCCTATTATATTCAAGTTAGCTTTTACAATCTTTAAGTTCCATCGTACATATCCCGGGGTGGGACAGAAGTAAGCCTTAGAATTTACAACTCTATAATCAAGAGTTTGATTCCCTTCGGTGGACACGACACATAGAAGTTAATGATTTTACAGCCCTGAAACAGTTTAACTCTTATTATCTTCTAATACTCTAGGTACGCCCAAATCTTTCAACATCATCTTTAGGTTCAACTTCCTTGATTCAGATATTACTTCTTTAAATGATTTTCAATATTTAAATAACATTTCTGTAATAAGTGAACCAAAACTGTACACATTACTCTATATAAAGCCTCAAATATATCACAAAATTAACTTCTTTCTTTAAATTCAAATTCTCATAAAAATATTTGTGATTTATAATTTTTTGTTTAAAACTTGAAAGAAAAAAAAACACCACACTAAAAATTTAAAATGTTTTATCAATAGCTGCCACTAAAAACCTGAGTATTTCTCTCATACAAGAACTTTCTTTCAAACTTTCACGCCACAAGCACTAATGTAGTGCTGACTTTAGAAGAGAGGTATCACCACAATTACACCCCAAAAAGAAGGGCTAGTTAATATGGCTATTGCAATCAATAATCAATTACAAATGAAAAAAATCATCATTTTAGGTGTATTATTTTAATGCAAGGTCAGAGTTTTCAGTTAATAACAACACTATCTGAAGTATGGTGTACCACATCATAGATATCATTACAATCTTGTCAAAAAAACGTCATTTCACAAAAGGCTAGGAGACGTGGAGAGGAAAGGATGGCTCATGTCACATGGTTCTCCAAATCACCTGGAGGCTCTCTGTTATAGATTAACTTCTGTATAAATGTTTCAGAGAAACTTGCATCAGGGGTCCACATTGGGATGTATAAGAAAGAAATGTGGGAAATAATATACAACTGAAGTACGGCAGGGCACTTCCCCAGCAAATTAAACAATGGCTCAATTCTCTCTCATCACCTTACAGAAAAATGCCACTGACCACAAGTGCACAACTTCATATTTGTCATTACTAAAATTTTCTCCTTATAATACCCAAATCAAAAGACCTTTTCACTGTCCATATATACTGTTTCAACCACCTTGACCAACTTCTTAACTTTAACCTCCACATAACTAGGAAACCATGTATACCTCAACTTTTAGTGTAATAAGTGTACCTTCATGAAATTAGGCAAGCCTTTAGTAAACATTATAAGTCTTTTCTACATAAAAAAAGGTTTTTAATTAAGTATTTTTATAAAAGATTTGTCTGTGAATTTACAGTCATTTTCTCAGTGAGACTATGCATATTTAAAACAAATTATGATAACTGAAACAAATCATGACACAGATTACATATCAAATAGCCTGTATCTAATAAAGTACTTTAATAGAATATATATAGATAGTTATTATTAATACAAAAAATTAATTTTCCTTTTTAAAATAATTAACTTCCAGAATAGTTTGCCATATGATGTAGCACAGTCTGATAGTTGGAAATCCTTGAAACTCATGAAGTATACTTTTATGGATGTGTGAAGTCATATTTAGGATGCAATGGTTTCTTTGTTCTAATAAAAGCATTTAAAAATCTGTACTTAATAATAACAATACTGACATGCCCATAGCAGTAGTTATTAATTTGAATGAACCAAGCACACAGTGGCATTGTATATCTTAATATATTTCATTACATTTTGGAATTCATTAAACTTAGTAAATCTTAAATAATTTAATGGGCTTTCAAGTAAATCAACAGCTGATTCCATTAACAGCAATACTGAGAAAATAGATACTCACCAAACTGCTCGCTAGCCTCTGCTACATTGGGTTTCCTGAGAAAGCGCCTAGAACACACAATAACTTAAATACCTTCTAAAATAATATATAAATTATTAAGGTAACTACAACAACTTTAACTATATTTCAAAAATGTATGATCTAATTAAAAATTCAACAATTATTATAAATAGACCTTCTGAAGTTTTGTCTATTTGTGTAAAAACTTACTTCAATAAAATAATCTCATAAATATATATTTTTTATTGAAAACCTTTAAAGATTTTTACAAATATTATCATAAATCAATTTAAAAAACAAATTATAGATGAAAATGCCTCCACTGAAGTTCCATATTTGCTCAAATATAATGTGAACCTGTTTTACTCTAAGTACCTCCAGAAAAACCGACTGCACGTTAAACTCACAGAGGGTAGTACTAATAATAAAATTCCAAGTTACTTATCTTGACAGTTTCGTCTGTTAACTGAACATTGTGATCGTTGACCCAAAAAAGAAAATCTAAAGCAAAAAGGGAATAGAAAACACACAGGATCTTAACCAACTTGAAGGAAAAGGCAGTAAATTAAATGTTCAAACATCATGGACACAAACCAATAACTAGGCAGGGAAATCAAGAATAAGAGAAAGTCAAAACTTGATTCAAGTCCTCCCAATCTGGGAGGATGTGCACTCCAGAGCAAGAAAACTATCCACCTTGAATACACAGAAGATAATTCAAGTGCAACATATCTAGAACAGTATGCCAGCCTTGTGATAACAGCAAAAAAAGTGTGAGGGAGAAAAAGTTCCCAGAAAGCACCTGAATAATCCAATAGCCAGCAGTAAAGGAAGTTCACAGGGATGCAACATGAGAAAACTGAACTCCCACATGACCAGAAACATGGGCTTACACCAGAAATGAAGCCTCATAAACCTGTAACACCTAGCCTTTAAAGAAAGGGAATGTTGGGTGGTAATAAATGAATCAGAAACAGGACAGGTGACCCCACAAAGTTGTATAAGATAAGAAACTTGGTGGATGCTCCTAGTTCAAAAGTCAAGATACCAAAGTAAGCAGAGATGACTGCTAAAGATTCATCAGCTAATGATCCTAAAGTGTAGACACACTCAAAAAAACAAACCTCAAGACACTGAATGAATTCACCATAGAAGTCCCTGAAAGAAGAATAAGAGAAGAAATCGTTGGAAAGTAAGGAAACCAAATGTAATGCATGCCAAAAACAAAGACATCAAGTTTACTGGGACATAAAATAAGAAAATTGAGGACATAAAATTATCGACCAGTTAGTCTGTCTTCTGTAATAGGAAAACATTTGGTCTGCTAAAAGAAGTTTTGTGAAATTTTTGAAGAATTGCAATGTTATAAATAAAAGACAACATGTATTTACTAAGCCTAAATCTCGTATTAGTGATATCAAATTTTTCAAGAATACTGCTTGTTACCTGGATTAAAAATGAGACACATACTTCGCATAAACTGATTTTCAAAAATCAAAGAAACGATGAGCTAAGATCACACTGGTATTACTACTTAAAAGCAACAGTAAATTGAACTTGACAATCTAGTATTAAGGCTACTATCAATAACTATGTGGGATCTGAATGGAACCCCAAGAAACCTCAGTAGATTCATTTTCCTATTTTGAAATACACATTCATCACTGTTAATATTCCACTGCATTTTAATTAATGTCTTTGGTACTTATCCTATAATATAAGTATCCAGTCTTTTTATATGAAAGGTAAAAACCAGCATAACTAATGACATATTTATGCCCTAAACCATAAATGATCTAAAACTCATAATTAAAAACCTAATGTTACAAAAATGAAACACTTTGACAAGAGCTTCTAAATCATATATTCTTTTGACAATCTTATTGTCGTCAAAATTTTAAAATGGGAAAAACGCTGATACAATGAATTTCAATGGAGAACAGAATATATCATATAATGTAGATCATTGGTCTCAAATACCAGAATTGGAAATGGGTATAGCTTCATGCAAAGAAGGGGATTTACTATTAACAGACCTAAAGCAGGCTTGTGGAATATAACTTCTCCTTTACAAATTACTATAATCTAATTGTGTTTTTCCCGTGCGTGATAGTTCAAAAGGAACAACAAAAGAACACAAGTATTTAGACTCTTAATATTAATCGTTTCCTATGTAACTTATTTACTTTTTCAGCTTGTGAGAAATTGTTCTATACTGTCCCAACACATCGCTTCTTGTAGATTCCATTGCTTAATATTCATACGTAAATATTTTTTTACTTTTAGTTCTACATTCCAATTACTATCAATAGCACCTCGCTTACGCTTTACTATATTGATGCCTTTATAAAAAAAGAAATATATAATTAAAACCACACACGGAACGAAGCTACTGAAATTAAATAATAGGTTGAACAATCAACAACATTTTATATCGTTATAGTTTTGGTTGTAAATTTTACATGACTTAGAGCACAAGCTCGAAGCGCCATCCTTCTATCAATAAAAAAAATAAAAAGGGGTTTGTTCATCCTATTATTTGCTTACAGCATTAAACTCATTGCTATCTGGCGATCAGTGGCAGTTACATCTGTTCAACCAGTATTTATTTACTTTAGGATAGGTTTTGTTAGTGTAAAGCCACACAATGGTGTATTCTCACTCTGTCCATATGAGAAATCAAAGCACAGATTTTACCGTTGTATCTTTTTTAACTTACCAAGAATCATCGAAAGACAAAAAAAAAGTCTATTGTGAAAACTTAATTATTTTAATACTTCAAAGTTTGCTTGTTATTAGTTACATAGTTGGCCAAGTGGGTGAGGCACTCGATGCATAATCTGCAAGGCGCGCGATCGAGTCCATGTCCCACTAAACATACTCGCTCTTTCAGACTATTTCCAAAGTTTTATTACTAACTTGGATCCACTATAGAAGCTGTAGAATCGTTTTCCTATTTACATTCTGTAGACAATCTAAGGTAATGCATTTGTAATTCAGTTTAGGATGTTTCTTATCAAGCAATTAGTAAGAAATTTCTGCAAGTAAGTTCATAAGTAAGATAGTTATACATACCATTAGTTTCAGTTCATATTTTATTTGTGAAATTAGGTCCACGATTGAACATACGTAGCTTGTATTTTGGGAAACGTTATTAAAGAAGTATATTAATTTGTTATCGTTGTGTGGAAAAACTGACTTTTTTAATCAAATGATCAAAAAACACCTTACGTTACGACACACCAGAATTTTATTTTATTTTGTTATACTAAAGCAAAGTTCTTCTCTGTTTGTAAAATTTATCAGATATTTTACAGAACATAAAGACTTTACAAATATCTTATTATTTTGAAGAGATTGTGCAAACTTTAAAAAACTGTGTGTCATTAATTACAGATACAACTTGTTGGTTTCATTTTCCCTTTAACTTCAGCCAGTTCAACACACTCACAACAAACACTTTAATTTAATGTTTAATATTGTGCTCTTGCAAACAAACTTTGTACTTATGCATCTTTCAAATTTAATTCTTTATTTTAAGCAGCTAACATTGGAGATATACTCAGTTACACTAAGCAATCTGGTATCTTATAAACCTCGATTTAAAGAGTCCAACAGACTGCTAACTGTCAGAAAGGAAAATCATTTTCCAGTTCATAATAACACGAACAAATCTATATATCGTATCTCGAAACGGCTGGTATGGGTATTAACATAAAGTAGAGAAGGTCAAAACGTTGTTCTCTGCTTTATTTTAATACCCATGCCAGCCGTCATGAGATACATTTTTACTTTGAGTGGGTTTCTCGTTATCACGAAATCTATATGCTACTCCTTTAATGAATACGACTTCATACAAAAAGGGCATGACATACAGTTAGGAGCAAATGAGCATAAGCTTTCATGAAGAAATGGTTGGATGCTTAACGTTTCCTTATGGCAGAAGAATTATCGTTAATGAACTATATCCAAAACTACACACGAAAAAATAAACAAACACAAAATACGCACAGACGGAACATACCAAAATAAAGTCATATTCTGTTATAGGTACAGATGGATGAATATCGCAGCTGGTTTTTTAGCCATGAAGTCTCTACTGTCTAAGGTTTTGAGAATATGTAACCAAAGAGAACTAAAGTTTAATCTAAAGTATCTTTTAACAAGTATAGTAAAAACAAAACAAAAGTGAAGCAAAAGTAGTGACATAAATATCAGACTTCAGACTATGAAATGATTGAATTATAAGCATCAAATATCATCTTCAGTGAGTTTACTATTTGTATTAGATTTGCATGATTCATTATCAAATAAATTAATTTTTGTTTGGTTTTAAGTTCAAAAGAATAAATGTTGATTGAAAAGCTATAGTCTATATATATATCTAATATATGTATTGTTTTGTGACGAAAGAACAACCTGAAGGTGAACAAAAGAATGACTTTTCAAGCAAAATTAAATACAAATCACATCTACATAATTTAAAAAGTAGCGTACTTGCCCGTGAGGGAAAATTATGAAATATGCAAAAAAAATGAAAGTAGGAGTAGGAAAGTACGGACGACATTATCATATGCGTAAGAGATGAGTAAATGAAGATGATATGCATTCAAAATAGACAGGTATTTGGGGAATGGGCCTGCCATCAGTCATAGCCTAATCTCAGACAACAGTGTTCATATGAATTTGTGTATGATTTGTTTCATTTACTTATAGACACTTACAGTACCGATACCGTCACCCTACTTGAGTTTTAATACTTGCCTCCGATACAGGTTTTAAAGTATCGCTAGATATCTTGTCATTTACTCGATATATCGATTGATTTTTGATCAGACTATTTGACTCACACTGTATTTTGAGCTATATGTGTTTTAAAGTTACTATCTGTTGTGGAATAGCCTTAACTCACTTAGGGTTAACTTCGCGATCATCGAGACGTCTCAAAAGGCCATCTGATTTATTCGGAACACTATGTATCTAGCCTGTGATGTTTGGACAGGTCACTTAACTGTTTTAATTATTGTCTTTACATTTTACAAACCATATGGATTCAAATACAAAATATCACAACTAAATATGTGTATATATATAGTCATTATTTCTTGACGTTTCACAGGCACTTTTGTTGGGATGGGAAATAATTTGATGTCACTGTATTGTTTTGTTATTTTTAATGAATACAAAGTTAGTAGAAAATATAGCTTTTACAGAAGGAAGTAAAAGTGTAAAAACAAGTACGAGGTTTCAGTTATTGGTGCATTCATTCTCAAGTACACAGATTTTAACGGTAAAGAAAGATATAGTATTTAAATACATATTCACCAATCTAACAATGTATTTAACTTAGAAAATCAATAGTGGTTACCTATGCATATGTATAATAGGTTTATTAAAATGATCTCTTTAGGTGTGGGAAATGAGTTAGCTATTTGAATAGAAAATTGACTGAATGAAAGAAAGCAGAGGGTTTTCATGAATGGAGTTTAGTCACACTGGATTGATGTAACAAATGAGATACATCGAGGCTTAGTCTTAGGACCTTTGTTCTTTTTATTTAGATCAATCACATAGATGAATAAATAGCCAATAAAAGACTTAATTTTGCAGATGATACTTATGTCTTGGATATTGCTGGTTGTGAAAAGAATGTTACCACTTTATAAAATGATTTAGATCATTTAGCGAGTTGGGAAAATAAATGGCAGGTGAGTTTTAATTATAATAAAAGCAAGATAATGCATGTCGGATATCATAATTTGAATTATATATATAACTTGGATCGAAATTTCCTAAACAGTATCATCAAAGAAAGGGATCTAGGTGTAATAATTGATCAGTCTCTAAAGCCATTCAAGCGGTGTGCTGTTGCTAGTGGTAAGGCGTGTGTGTTTGTGTGTGTTTTCTTTTAGCAAAGCCACAAAGGCTATCTGCTCAGCCCACTGAGGGGAATCGAACCCCTGATTGTAGCGTTGTAAATTCGGAGACATATCGCTGTACTAGCGGGGGGACAGTGGTAAGGCAAATAAGATTTTAGGTTGTATCTACAGAACTATTGAATACAAGTTTAAAGAGGTTATAACATCTTTGTGTAGGTCACTTATTTTGAATATTGTGTTTATTCTTGGGCTTCTTACCTTAGGAGTGACACTGAATTTGGAAAGGGTTCAGAGAAGGTTTACTAGAATGGTACCTGTGATGGAGAGGTTAGTATTTTATGAAAGGTTAAATATATTAAATTGTTTTCTCTTGGAAAAAGAAGAGTTAGAGGAGAACTGACTGATGTGTATAGGGAATTGATAGTAATGATGCATAATTCTTTTTCATTTTAACAGTGAAAAAATAGGACAAGAAAAAATTAGTATACATTTTGGCAGGATAGGGGTCATTTTGAGCTAAGATAGTTTTATTTTTCTAACAGAATGGTTAGTCTTTGGAATGGATTACCTCCATATGTTGTACAGGGGGTAAATGTAAATGAGTTTGAGAAAGAGTTTGATATATATTTGAATGATGAAAGGATTGGAGAGCCGATAAGGACCAACAAGTCCCTTGTCTTTAAACATTATGTTGTTATGTCAACTTGCGTGAATGGACAGATCATTTATTTATACCTATTAAAAAAGCCAAAAATGAATAAATATGAGCGCGTTAAATATGTTGTGCGAAAGATTTGCATACGAAAACTTGAATCCGACATTATCAGAAAAAGAAATAAGAGAAAATATATCATTAATATTTTTTGTCTGGTTCTTCGCACACAATGAATAATCATCGGAAAATCTGATATTCAAAAACAAATAATAACATTTTACAAGCAATTTCCCAACTAAACCAAACACATGCCAATTGAAAAACAACTTGTCAGATCAATTTAGTGAAAAGTAACTTTGAAAATACTAAACAAGTAAAGATGGCGCTTGTAACATCAGGTAAAGAATTACATCATCTGGGTTGACTGCATCATCGCGATATTAATTGCACAATAGTAGTAAAATTTAGCGGGCTAGATTTTGCGTCGTGAAAGTTAACAGAGAGAATTGCAAAATATTCGTTATTGTGTTACACCGATAGTGTTAGTAAAATATACGCAGTTAACTCCACGAGCACGTAAATTTAAAAATTAATTGATTAGTTTGGAAAACTATACATATATTACTTCGCCTTGGCGTTTAGTGGTAGTAGTACTAGATATCATAATATAGGATTACCCATCTATCGTAGTGGAGAACTGATTTTATTACTTTCAAGCTAGAGAAAAATTAGAGAACTGAGCTAGAAAATGTCGTTGAATGCAGCGCATGCCAATGGTGGAGTGTTGGTATTTAATGGTGAATGGTAAAGTAGCAAGCTAATTTATGGTTTACCGTATTCGAACAAATTAATTTAGTAGCTGTAGAGGTAACTACAAATATAGATTTATTGCATTATGAACTTTTTACCAGTATTTTTCCTTCATTTACAAATTAATCAGTTAATAGCGAAATAATCCTACAGAGTTGTACCTGTACATCGATCATTATGAAAAAGGAAAATCTTAAAATTCATCTTTTGTTTCTCAAGAAAATACTGGTTTCTCAATAAATTATTTGGTATCTGTACAGAATTTCCTCAGTAGCATATCGTGTGTTAGATAAGCATCCATTTGTAGTAGTTGGTAACTCAACGATATCAGAATTCTATATCATAATGTCAGAATATCTTCAACGCCATTGTAGTTACACCAGCGTATAATTGTATGTGTGACGCTAATATACTCACAATTAACCATAAGTGTGTGATGTAAGTTATTTATTTATTAATTTTTGATCGATAATTTTGGCAAATGACGGAATTATCAGCCTTAAGACATAGAAGACTATGTGTAACGTGTTTTTTATCATATGAAAACTGTTTTTTTTATGGGAAAATTCTGTACAAGTACCAGCTATTTAAAGTTTAAGTGATGATGGCAATCAGTTGGTTAGAAACATAAAACTCTCATACTTTTTCATAGACCAATTAAACTTATTCCCATGGTGTGGAAACTTTACACTTGTGAACTCAAACTAGTCCTTGATGGGTCTGACAGTACATCAGTAAGACCTGATGATATGCACTACGAGATGCTGCGCCATCTATCTCTTGCTTCTCTTGCTATTGTTCTGGTTGTTTTTAACCAGATCTGGCAGGAAAATGTTTTTCCTGATGCTTGAAGCCAGGCTGTTGTCCTACCTTTCTCCATGCCTGGGAAGAATCCGAAAATTCCTTCAAACTATCATCCAGTTGCTTTGATGAGCTGTCTCTGTAAAGCCTTAGAGAGGATGGTTGATGCTTGTCTTTTCTGGTTCCTCAAATCAAACAACCTCCTCTTGCCCACTGATTGTGGGTACCAAGCGCTCCATCATGGACCACCTAATTTGACTTGAAATATCAATCAGAGAAGCCTTTCTCAAATTGTTGTTGAGATACAACAACATCTTGTATCAATATTCTTTGATCTTGAGAAGGCTTATGATACAATATGGAGGTATGGCATTTTGCAAGACCTTCACTTTTATGGGTTACATGGCTATTTGCCCATTTTTATTAAAATTTTTTAATGGGCAGGTGATTCCAAGTTCGTGTGGGTTCAACACTTTCCCGTTCTTTCCTACACTAACTTGCAGTCCCTCAGGGCTGTGTTTTGAGTGTCACACTTTTCAGTATAAAGATAAATGTCATCACTGAACAACTCTATCTCACTGTTGCAAACAGTGACTCTATTTCGACGACTTTCACATCTCGTGTCAGTCATCGAACATGAGATATATTGAGCGGCAACTACAAACTGCCCTCGATCATGTACTGAAATGGACCACAGCAGATGGTTTTGACTTCTCTCTCTCTAAAACTGTTTGCATTCACTTTTGCTGCCAAGAGTGTATTCACTCTGGTCCTGAATTCTGTGTTGGAGAAATTGTGCTTTTCATTTTACCTGAGACAGAGTTCTTGGGCCTATCTTTGTCCATAAGCTGACCTTTATACCACACATCAAGTAGCTATGGGTCAAATGTACAAGAGAACTGAACATCCTCTGTGTTCTCTTTTCCACCACTTGGGGAGCAGATAGATGTTCTATGCTAAAGATTTATCATGCTCTTATTCTATTGAAACTAGACTATGGGTCTCTGGTCTATGGCTTGAAGATAATGAATGCCATTCATTATCAAGGACTTTGGCTCTGCACTGGGGCTTCCTACACTTCCCTAGTCCAGAGCTTGTTTACAGAGTCTCGTGAACCTCCTTTACACCTGTGGCATTTGCAACTGTCTTTATTGTATACTTAAAAACTTCAGTACTTACCACAGCATCACACCTGGGGATGTTTTCCTTCCTCAGTGGGCCATGCTTTTTCAGAACAGACAATCTGCCATTGTTCCTTTTGGCCTTCATATTTAGGTGAAGTTGGATAAATTGGATCTGTCCTTGGATAACATTGCTGTATCTGCTGATCAGCCATCCCACCATGGCTTATTACCATTCCAGTTGCGACCTTTCTTTAAGTCATCTGAGAATAGCAGATACTCCCAATTGGAAGTAATGTCTTTTTATGCTGAACATTTTTTGAACCATCCCTCCATTCCCATTTATATGGATGGTTTGAAATCAGGCACCTCTGTGGGCTCTGCCATGGCTTGTTGTGGTTCAGTGGTTGTGCACAGAATCCCTTCTACATTTTCTGTGTTTACTGCCAAACTGTATGACATTCCTCTTGGCCTGGATTACATGGAAGCTAAGCAGTACTTGAATTGTACTGTTTATACTGACCTGCTTAGTTTTATGCTGGCCCTGAAATCTTTTCACTTTAAATCTTGCCCTGTTCTCACAGATATTCAAAACCAACTGGTCCATTTCTGTTTAAACTTTACTTCTACCCAGCTCTACTGGATATTAGGCCACTTTAGTATTCGCAGTAACAAGCTCAACGATACTGCAAGTAAGTCTGTCTGTTCTGGCACTATCACTGCTGTGCCTGTTCCATATATGGATTATGGTCATGTATTCAAGGCTTGGCTTTGTGCTAGTTGGCAGTCGACTTGGACTAAGCAAATGAAAACAAGCTTTTCTAAATAAAACCCTCTATTGGACTTTAGCTGTCTTGCTTCTGTAAGGATCAGAAAGAGGAAGTTTTTCTAACTAGACTACACATTGGTCAATTTTTTAACTTATTGTTTTCTTTTATCTGGGACTGACAAACCAACATGTTGTTTGTGTAACACTTAGGCCACAATACCCCATATTTTACTGTCATGCTGTCCTTACTACTCTCAACGATGGCACCATTTTAGACATGTTTTGTCCCAAGGTTTATCCTTAACGTTGAACAGTGTCATTGGTGATGGTGGCACTGTCCACCTTACAAACGTTTTTAGTTTTTGAAAGCTGTTGGTCTTTTTAATGCTATTTAAGTTTTTAATTCATAAATTGGACATTGTTTTTTTAACATGATTCCTTTTTAAAAGTTAAAGTAGAATTATTTTAATACAGAATTAGAAAATGGTTGTGATGTCAAATAACTCAAAACCAGTACTGGCAAGGCCAACATCAGGTGTCTAATGCTGATGTTTGAACTTACCCTTTAGTCATTCTGGTGAGTTATGATGATTAAAATTATGCTACAGAAAGTCCTTTAAAACTTGTATTACCATACTTTCTCTCTTACTGCTTGTAAACTAGATATAAAAATTGGATTTAATGCTATTTAAGTTTTTAAATAAAAAATTAAGCTTTGTTTTGTTTTAACATGATTACTGTTTACACATTTTAATAATTTTACTTTTAATGTTTTTTTACTGGATGTTTGGTGCAGGTAGCTCAAGTTGCTTTGCACCGTAAAATGCTAAACAACTAGCCAACCAGTCTTAGTTTTCTATCCATTTTATAAAGCAATCCTGAATCTTATGGAAGACTTAGAAACTTTAATCCAGACTTTTTTTTCAGGAAATTAACTTTCCTTTCATATCAATGTTGTTCCCAAAGAAACATACCTGCTAGTCATGGACTTTCTTAATAAAAACCTTTTCTTAAAAATGTTTATTTTTTAGCCTTATTCAAGAAAATAATGTCGTAATTGAATTTTTTTTCTAGCATATTAGTTTATTGTGATGGAGTGGAACTACAGTTTGAAGGATCTGATGCCAAGCAATTCCATGGAAACAAAAAAGGAAGAATTTATCTCACCACACATCGGGTAAGGCTTGACATAATAATCTAGTTACATGTGAAGTGGCTCCAAGAAATTGACCCAATTTAAAATAGGGATCTTTATAAGCAGCTAGACTGTTGGTAGAGTTTAATTCTTGATTATGCTATAACTTCCAGATTCAAGGTGAATCTATAGTAAGGGAGGGAGTTTAAAATTAAATGTGTGTGTTTTAATTGCTTGGATACTTAGGGAATTTTGCATCCTAGTTATTGCAGTATTTACTTTTCATGAAGAAGTCCTGCTAGACTTACTGGTTGAATATTATTAATTAATGTCTGAATATTTGACAGATGCCAAATTCTATGAAATGAGTTTAAGAATTACTGAACCACCACAACTAAACACTTTATTGGATAACTTTTGCTAAACCTGCAATGTGAGCAAAAATCTTTAATAAATACTATGGCTTAGGCTTAGCTGATATGTTGAATGTGATGATTCATGATTGTAATCAGTAGTACTGTTATAAAAATAAATTATTGTATGCTGAATATTCTTTCCCGGTTTTACTAAAGGTAGGCTTTATTACAGTATAAGTTGCGAGACTAAATTATCTTTTGCTGCTTCTGGTTTGAGAACATTATGAAACATTATTTTGTGTAGACTTGTTGATGACTATGTTAATTATAATATTATTATGATTGATTCATAGTATTCAAAATCATGAAGGATAAATGAAGAAAGTTAGCATCAGAAAAGACCCATTACCTTGAGCACTTGTGAAAAATACTATCCTTCGTCAGGATAAATGAACTTAGGCTGTGAAGAACCACA
Source organism: Tachypleus tridentatus (assembly GCF_004210375.1). NCBI lineage: Eukaryota > Metazoa > Arthropoda > Merostomata > Xiphosura > Limulidae > Tachypleus > Tachypleus tridentatus. Next base: position 66,471,344 of record NC_134833.1, on the reverse strand, counting down.
ACTAGAACAAGATGAAATCAACACTGAATTGTCCTTCTCATCAATTGGACCTTGCTCTCTAACCTTATTTATATTGACCCCTTGACAAACTGCACACTATAAAAAAACTATTTACAGACACTTCTTGAACCTCTGGTGACCCCTCGGTGTGGATTTGTGTACATGGTGAGGAGACCTCCCAGGGAAGGTTCTGTTCTTTCACTTTGCCTCCTCTGGGATCTAAACATCCACCCACATGTTTCCTGTGTGTGGCAACCTGTGGAGGGGAGAAGAGGATCCTGGTGGCTGAGGGGTCCAACCCCAACACACCACTTTGGCCTTGAATTCCTGTAGACTGGCAGCCTTGGAGTGGCCTCCCTTGGGTCAATCAGCTGGTCTACCTGGGCTAGGGTCAACCAAGTACCAGTGTTGGATGTTCTCAACAGGTGCTGTGAATATTGTATCTGATGCTGGTATTTGGGTATAGTGCTCACAAAACCCTGGCATTGCTGCAGTGCCCTTGTTTCACATTGTAGTGCATCCCCTTGTAGGACTACATGGTGGGTGGGGTCAGTGGGTACCAAAATTTTTCGTTTTTCCTATGGATCCTCCTAAGAAAGGTTTAAATAAAATAATGAAAAAACAGTCCATAAACAAACAACCACATCTTGAAGATTCTGAGCAGTAATCTTCAACATCTGTAACACCTGTTGTACCTCCTTTTCTTATCATACACTCTCTTTCAGACAAACCATTAGGGCAGATGTCTCCCTTTCTCATTCAGAAAGGACTAGAGGGACTTGCTGGCTCTCCAAATTAAGTGAAGAAGCTTCGATCTGGTGACATATTGGTGGAAACATCCACATCTCAACACAGTGAACTCCTCTTGCATTCATAAGCGATTTGGGATCTACCTATGGAGGTTACACTTTATGATACTTTGAATTCATCATGAGGAGTTATTGTTGAGAAGGATTTGATGAACATCCCCAATTCAGAGAATCTTGCTGGTTTCTTCAAGCTAGGAGTTTCTGCAGTTAGGCATATCTCCACCTGCAAAGATGGAATTGCAATGCCAACTCATATCCTCATTCTCACATTTACATCACCATGTCCACCTGCTTCCAGCAAGGCAGGTTATTTTAATTGCAGTGTACCGTCATACATTCTAAACTCTCTCCGATGTTTCCAGTGTCAGCAGTTCAGCCACTCAAAGTGGCAAGGACCATGATGCCTACGAGTGTGAAATGGAACCTCATTGCATCATTTGCGTCGGGTCTCACTTGTTTTACTTTCATTCTTGCCCTAAATGGTTGGAAGAAAAAGAGGTGCAGCATTTGAAAATGATTCATAACATTACTTATCTTGAGGCTCGAAAATTGCTCTACACCACCTCATCTCGGACTATGCTGCTGCACTCTGTTCCACAACAACAGTGGGAGTGCAGACAGATCTCTCTGTACCTCCAAAAGAACTGTTCTCCAAACAAATGAAAGGTTTTTTGCCCTCCATGGTTAAAAACGTTGATGAATGAACTTCAACCCCTACCTCTGTCCCTGACATACATTCCAACAAATCCCAAGATCTACATCCTTTGATTCCAGGTACAGGCATTTTCTCGGATACATCTTTTTCTCCCACTCCAAGATGCAAAACAGTCATTCGGTCACGTCCTCAGTCACTGGAATCCCCTTTCAACAGCAAAGACCTGCCCAGTCGATCCAGGGAAGGATCCATGGGGGGTTGATAGATCTCCCTTGAATAAGGACAGTAAGGAAAAAAGACGTGGTCATAAACAGAAGAGTTCTCCACCCAATTCATTTACACGTAAATAAAAATGGCCACCCTGATACAATGGAACTGTCGAGGTTTACATTCTTATCTGGATGACATAGAAACACTGATTTCTTCCTACCATCCTGTATGTCTCTCCTTACAGGAAACATTTCTGAAACCTTCCGATACAGTCAGCTTTTAGCAGTTTTCTTTGTGCAGAAATGATAGGCTGTGTGATGGCACTGTTGGCTGATCAGCATTTGCCCACCCTGTCACTCGACCCACCCTTCGAGGCCATAGCCTTCCTTGGGTCATACCATCATTGTTTGTTCTCTCTACCTGTTGCCTGGAGAGATATATCAAACACACCTTGATGCTCTCATTGAACAGTTGCTGTCTCCCCTTTTCATCTTGAGGGACATTAATGGACATCACCCCCTTCGGGGAAGTGCTGATATTAATAGGAGGGGTCGCTCTGTAAAGCATAAGCTCTCTGATCACAACTTTCCTCTTTTCAATACTGGTTCTTCCACTTATTTCCATGCACCGAGTTAATCCTTTACTGCTATTGATCTCTCAGTTTGCTCCCCTTCATTATTCTCCTGTCTTTCAAGGAGGGATGACAATAATCAATGAGGCAGTAATCATTTTCCTATAATCTTGAGAGAGACTAGCTGTGGTTGATGCCACCCGACCTGTGTGCCTGGATGGAAGCTGGATCAGGCAAACTGGCCCTCTTTCACTGCTCTCGCAGAACTTGATCCTGCCATCGTCTGTAAGCCATCAATAGACGACTGTGTGGCAGCAGTAACTGACTATATTATACAAGCAGCTGCTCAGTGTATTTCTAAAACCCCAACATTTTCCACTATATCCTCATCCATGGTGGAATCCTGCCTGCCACATAGTACGGAAGACTCAGAAACAGGCCTGGGACACTTTCCGTTGATATTCCACACTTTTGAACTGCATTACTTACCAGCGGGCCTATGTACATGCTTGGTGGGTAAGACGTCAAAGCTAGAAGGAATCATGGATTAAGTTCACAACCAGCATATCTTCTACTACCAGTTCCAAAGTCATATGGTACAAGATTCGAAAGGTCAGTGGGCAGTATAATTCTATCCCTCTCTCGATCTTGCTCTCTGATGGCCAGGAAATAACTGATACCTGGAGCATCACTGATACTCTAGGTGAAAGCTTTTGCCAGGTATCTAACACTTCTGCTTCATTTTCCACCTTCTTAGCTATCAAGACTCAGGCAGAGCAATCCCCTCTTTCCTTTCGAGTTGATTGTCTCTATAACTATAATCGACCCTTTACACTGGTGGAATTCAAACTGGCTCTTCATCAGTCTGGCAGTACATTGGTTGGATCTGATGATATACACTATGATGTGTTGTACCATCTATCTTCTACTTCTCTTGCTATTCTTCTGATTGTTTTTAACAAGATCTGGCAGGAGAATGTTTTTCCTAATGCCTGGTGCCAGGCTGTTGTCCTACCTTTCTCTAAGCCTGGGAAGGATCCTAAGATTCCTTCAAATTACCATTCAATTGCTTTGACAAGCTGTCTCTGTAAGTTCTTAGAGAGGATGGTTAATGCACATTTTGTTTGGTTCCTCGAATCAAGCAACCTCCTCTTGCCCACCCAGTGTGGGTTCTGATGACAGTGCTCCACCATGGACCACCTGATTCGGCTTGAAACATTAATCAGAGAAGCCTTTCTCAAACGACAACATCTTGAGCCAATATTCTTTGACATGAGAAGGCTTTTGATACAACATGGGGGTATGGCATTTTGTGAGACTTCCATATATATGGGTTACGTGGCCATTTCCCCATTTGTATTAAAAACATTTTAATGGACAGGAGTTTCCAAGTTCCATGAGGGTTCAACACTTTCCCATTCTTTTCTACAGGAATTTGGATTCCCTCAGAGCTGTGTTTTGAGTGTCACACTTTTCAGTATAAAGATTAATGCCATCACTGAACAACTCTCTCTCACTATTGCAAACATGCTCTATGTTGACAACTTTCACATCTCATATCAGTCGAACATGAGATATATTGAGCGGCAGCTACAGACTGCCCTCACTCATTTACTAAAGTGGACTCCAGCAAACGGCTTTAACTGCTTACTCTCTAAAACCGTTTGCATGCACTTTTGCTGCAAATGTGTTATTCATCCTGATCCTGAACTCCATATTTGTGAAGTTATGTTGCCTGTGGTTCCTAAGACAAAGTTTTTAGACTTATCTTTGACCGTAATCTGACCTTTATACCACACATTAAGCAGCTACAAGTCAAATGTACAAGAGCACTGAACATCCTCTGTGTTCTCTTTTCCACCACTTGGGGAGCAGATAATGTTCTATGCCAAAGATTTATCATGCTCTTATTCTATCGAAACTAGATTATGGATCACTGGTCTGTGGCTGTGCCAGAACATCGGCCTTAAAGATGCTGGACCCCATTTATCACAAGGATTTTGGCTCTGCACTTCCCCATTTCAAAGCTTGTACATAGAGTTTCATGAACCTTCTTTGCACCTTCACCATTTGCCACTGTCTTTACTATGTGCCTCAAAACTTTGTTCCTTATCAAACCTGGGGTTGTGTTTTCCTTCTTTGGTGGGCCATACTTTTTCAAAACAGATCTGTCATTGCTCCTTTTGACCTTTGTATACAGGTGCAGTTGGATAAATTCGGTCTGTCCTTGGATAACATTACTGTATCCACTGGTCAGCCCATCCCACCATGGCTTCTTACAGTCCCCAATTGTGCCCTATCTTTAAGTCATCTGAGAAAAATAGACACTTCTGATTGGAAATACTGTCTGCTATTTGCTGAACATCTTTCAAACCATCCTTCCATTCCTATTTATACAGATGGATCAAAATCAGGTGACTGTGTGAGCTCTGCCATTGTTTGTTGTGGTTTGGTGATTGCATGCAGAATCCCTCTACAGCTTTTGTGTTCACTGCTGAACTGTACATCATTTCTCTTGCCCTGGATCACATAGAAGCTAAGCAGTACTCAAACTGCACTATTTATATTGACTCACTTGGTTCTCTACTATCCCTGGAATTGCTTCACATTAGTTCACACCCTGTTCTTGTTGACATTCAAAACCAACTGGCCCTTTCTCTTAAACATCTACAGGGTGGCCCATAAGTCTCTACCCATCCATATATCTGGTGTATCTGTGTGCTGTTCCTCATTCTCGCTGCATAATATTATGCAACAATTATGTCACAATACACTCTTCAAGTGTAAATGGGCTTACATCGGCCATATTTCTCTGAAAAAAAAGAAAAACTTATAATACATGTGTAATTGAATATAACATAATAACATATGGATGGGTAGGAACTTATAGGCCATCCTGTACTGCTATCCAGTTTTTCTAGATACCTGGCCACGTTGGTATTCACGGGAACAAGCTTGCCAACACCGCAGCTAAATCTATCTGCTCTGGCACTATCACTGCTGTGCCTGTTCCATACAGGAACTATTATGGTCCTGTATTCGAGGCTCGGCTCCATGCCAGCTGGTAGTCAACTTGGAGTGAGCAATGTGAAAACAATGGAAATGTTTTTAGTTTTTTAAAGGCTATTAATCTTTTTAATGCCATCTAAGTTCTTTAGATTATACATTAGACATTTTATAATGTGATTCCCTTTTAAGAATCACACTCCATCTAGTTTGATTTGATATTAGAAAATGGTTGTAACATCAAAATACTCAAAACCAGGACTGGAAAGGCCAACTTCAGGTGACAAATGTAGCTGTTTGAACTACCCGTTAGTCATCCTGGCGAGTTATTATTAAAATGTTTCCACAAGTGTTTTAAAACTTTTGTTACTTTACTTTTTTTGAAAATGGTCATACTGTCAAAAAGCTCGAAACCAGGACTTGAAAGGCCAACTACAGGTGACTGATGGTGATTTTTTTACTTACCTGTTAGTCTTTTTGGTGAGTTATGATAATTACTGTAGTTTTTCTCTTAACATTTTAGACTAAATGTAAACATTGGTTTTATGCTACTTGTATATTTTTTAAACTTTGTTTTGTTTTACCTTTATTTCCTTTTATGAATTTTACTAACTTTCCTCTAATTTTAACTTTCTAAGGGATGTTTGATGTAGATAGCTTAGCTGCTTTGTCCCATAAAACACCAAATGAACCAACCAAACCTTTGGTAATTTTAAACTGCTTCACTAAAATTTCATTAGCTGATAAAGGTATCGTAGTCCCTGAACATCCTTGGGGGAATTGTAACCCTCAAAATCCCTGATGTTTGCCTTTTTTGGACTGTATGCTTATTTGTTGAAATATTAATTTTCATTATTTTGTTGTAGTTGCACTGCAATATTTTTAATGACTAATGAACATCTTTAAAGTTGTTCAAACCTGGCTTCTAATGCTATATCATGGGAGTTTACTTTTCATGTTGTCTCATTCTCTGGGTTGGCAATGATCTAGGACATTCTTTGAGACACCACCACCTCATAATTAGCTAGTGCATGTTCAATAATTCTTGAATTGTCTTTAGACCTCCAATTACTCTGTCCACTGTGCTTCCATGATTTGCATCCTTTTGCTGAAAAATGCTATTATCATTTTGAGGTTATTAGTGTGCTATAAGAGTGAAAATCAAATTTCACTATTTGTTCAAAGAAATGTACCACAAAATTTGATGTTAGCTAGTTATGCTCTTACTAGTGTATTGGGGGTGTGAATTTATATATTCCCCGATGCCTGGAACAACAAAATCTACTAAGAAGTCCAGTATACTTGTATTTTTCTAGATTGTATCATTTTATTTTTCCTTTACAACCAACACTGTTGTATACATAAAAACAAGTTAAAGCTAAACTAGTACCTACTCTGTGGTTCCTACTCAGTTATTCTAACAGAATGCCACTAATTGTCGTGCTGAACATTTGTAGAATGTAATATTGATCATGAAAAACATTTGTAGTTTTTATTCATATACTATTTTAGTGGCAGCATATCAGTGTTTTCATGTCTGATCTTTCTCCTTTCTTTTTGTATTTTTTCAGACCAGAGTATAATTTAATGTTTGTTCTCAGTTTTGAACTGTAAATCTGAGGTTTTAATTATAAGATATCTGGTGTGATATTTCAGATGATATTTACTAATAAAGATTCCAGAGATTTCCTGCAGTCCTTCAGTTTCCCCTTCTTCACTATAACCTCAGTAGAGCTGGAACAACCTATATTTGGAGCTAATTACATCAAAGGGAAAGTAAAGGCTCAGATTGGAGGTAAGACTAGTGTTGTTTATTAATAGGTGCATTAGATATGTTTCTGTTTTTAAAAATGCTATTTCTTTAAACAAACTTGTTCATCAAATAATTTTCATAAAGGTCATTGCTCAAAATAACTAATTGCTTGCGGCAGAGCCGTGTCACCTGATGCTGAATGTCAAACACAATGGGAAAAACGAAAGACATCATTTGAAAAAAAAAAAGATTGTAAAACATGTTTTCTTTTAATTTAATTATTTTTGATAATAACTTAAAATATTAAAGATAAATACAACTGCTGATAACTAGCTAGAATATTTAATAATACAAACACTTCACCTTGGCTAATTTGAAATTCCAATTAAGATTGAATTTAACAGCCAACCCTGGAAGCTAGGAATCTGATTTTGCAATATGCATGTATGTTGCTTGAGGATATGTGATGAAAAAAGTATAGGAGTTTAATATTGCAAATCTAGTTCCTACGTCTTAAGTTATAAAGAGTATTTTAATGTTTTTCATGGACAATTTTGATAAGTCCCTTTAGCTTTTATCCTGTATTACTTTAATTATTAAAAATTCAATTATAGCATTTTAAAATCAAAACTAATATGCACCCTGTAGAGTTATGCATAGTTTTGTTTTGGCTGTTGTATGTTTTCAAATGACAGGAAGTGTTGTAATTTATACTTCTAATTTACAACAGTATAACACATTCTAGATACCTCTTCATACTGTGAAAGCAGAAAAGATGTTTTATTTTGAAGGATAAAAATGTTTGCATTTGTCTGGAGTCTTTCTATTTTGCTAGTGTTGAGTAATATGATTTGATGAGCATCATTTGATTTTGTCTTCATCTGAAATTTGATATATGAGCAAATAGTAAACTTTATGCATCAAGTTTAACTTCATAAAGCTGTCTATAATTTTATGATTTCATAAAACTATCTTATCAGTATACAAAGCTAAAGTTAGTTCTTAATTGTTTTGTGTTGGTGAGGATTCTAGCCCTTGTTCCCTCATAGTTTATTAAGTGCATCTTTAAGTGAAAGAACCTCTTCAGAATGGACACCACCATTTACTATAATATTCTTTGCTAATGCATTTAAAGTGGAATAAAGTTTATTTTTTATGAACATTATATGTTTGTTGTGAGTATTGCATATTGTTTTGATCAGTTTAATTGTAAGCATTTTAATTTTGAGGACTGAACTTTTCCCTTTGGAAAAACAATTATGAATTTTTAAATTCAGTTGTATTCTTGTTAGGCCTGAATTGTAATAGTGTTTGGTGATAATTCTCAGTTGTGATAAAAGTGGATTTTGGATATAGCTGATGTATTATACAATTTGTGTGGTTTTATTAAATCTTAAGTCTCAGTTGTTCTGTTAATGCTTTAGAAGAGAAATGGTTTTGTGGATGGTTTGAGGCTGCACAAAAGTAAATCTAATGCAAGCGTGTTTATACATCTATTATTAATTACTGGGTTTGCATCAACATAAGCTAAACAGTAACAAATTTATTAAAAAATAAATATGAAACCATATCTTATTTGATTTAGCACTTGTCAGTAAACTATACCACTTTCAGGGAATTCAGTTGTTTGTTGGTAACCCTGAACATTAATTAAATATTTTAAACTGCTTATATGGCTGGATAACTCAGAAGAATATATAGCAGCATTAATGATGTGTAGTCATGAAATTCTTGTATTATAAGATTATTGTATTATGTAAAAACAGCTGGTTTGGGTTGAGAAATTTTTTTATGTGGAGGAGTGAACAATGTTTAGACTTTCTTCGGTCATCATCAGGTTCACAAAGAAAGGTAACTGTTACCTCTTTCTTTCTTTTTACATATATATTTCTCTACAAGTGGATTTTCTCTTCATCACTGATTGTATGATCCTCTTTTTATATATACAGTAAAGTAGTAAATTTGGTAATAACTTCCTACAACTTTTTTTAATAGTTGTTAGATACATAGTTTCTGTGTTGTTTTTATCTCACCCACTCAATGTCTTTTTTCTTTTTTATTGATACTCATAAGGGAACTGGAGTGGTGAGGCTGTGTTTAAGCTGAAATTTATGAATGGAGGAGCCATTGAGTTTGGACAAGCAATGCTGGAAGCTGCCAAAATTGGTACACATTACAATTTTTCTTTTATCAGTGAGCAGTTTATTTGATATCTGGCAGTTTTGTAATGAAAGTTTGTAACTGGTGCTTACTATTACAACAGCAAAATTATTGCAAGTGGAACGTAACTCCAGGTTTCATTTTAATATCTAGTTGTATCAGGCTGAAAACAATGTATTGTCAGTATAAAAATACAAAATGTCAAATTTGTAGCTTTATGAAGTAATAGCTGAACACCAAAATGCAGTTAATTAAGAGAGAGAGATAATCTGATATTTAGTAGAACATTTCATGATTTTCTATCCTATGAACAAAAATATTTACTCAGTTAATGATTTTGTAAAATAGCTGATAGCCAAACAAAAATTAAAATATTGAGAGTTCAAACTTGTTTAGAGACATAATTACTTAACTGATTTTCATTTGTCAGATTTCCACATGTACCATTTAAGTAACATAATTTCTCATTGTACCAAATGTGTTAATTAAAGTGAGGAGCTGTGAAACATCCCGAGGCCATAAATAACAATGTCTATTAAATCTCTGAAGTATCAACTGTAAGTGGTAATATGTACTGTCTGTATGAAAGACTTGAACTTCAATTTACATGGAACACAACATAATTTTAACCTCTATTTACTAAACCACTGTTAGAGAGAACACATCAAAATAATATAACTCAAAGCAACTTTTGTGGCTATAACTTTCTCAGTTATTGTAACAAAATATCTACTACTTATATTAGGGGGAAAAAAATCATCATTTAAACAAGGTGTTAACTCTTGGGAATAATTAGGTGTTATTCAAGGTAAATGTGGCAACTGAACTTTTGCAACAGTGTGTATTTCTTTATTTTTTACAGAGTTTTATTTTAATTTCTTAACTTACCTATGTATTGCTATTTACTTATACAAATGTGACACGGCAGAAAGTATACCTTAATCTCACTTTTCGAAACAAATTTAACCTTAACATTACTAGTCCTACTACAGTTTTAACATTAACATTACTAGGCCAGGTGGTTAAGACACTCAACTAGTAATTCAAGGGTCATGGGTTTGAAACCCCGTCACACGAAACATGCTCGCCCTTTCAGCCGTGGGGGATTTACGATGTGACGGTGAACCCCACTATTCATTGGTAAAAGAGTAGCCCAAGAGTTAACGGTGAGTGGTGATGACTAGCTGTCATCCTTCTAGTCTTGCACTTCCACATTAGGGATGGCTAGCACAGATAGTTTTTGAGTAGCTTTGCGAAAAATTCAAAACAAACCAAGCTAGGCCTACTATACTGGTAATATGAAAACAGTACATGACTGACAAATTGTTGGAAGAAAGAACCATGTTCTAACTGTGACAGCCATTCTACAATTTTATGAAAAAGGATAGATAAATGTTTAAGAAAAATTCTGTGAAGTGTTGTTATTACCCCAGTACAAATATAAATGCATATAATTTGCATATTTAAATTAAGTTTTCAGTTAGTAAAAGATGTGCAGGAAGTAAATGACATCCATATATTTGTCATTGCTAGTTCTGTTGGGCATTTAACATCTTCATCTAGTTGTGACTCGTTTTTAAACTTAATTATATCTTTAATTGTATGAATATGTGATCACAACATGGATGTTTTATTGTGCAAGTTTTTTTCCAACTCGGGATAACTCATAAATAGGTACACATTTTGTAGGTAACAAAGTTACAATGTTAATTGCAGTGGATGTAACTTGTATAATTTTATTTAGAAACAGTGAACTGGTAAATTAATTTACCTATCACACGCTTACATATGGTGAAGGTTACGTTAAAATAAATAAAAAATGAAAGTGATTTATTTTATACTGCAACCAGCTTATACTTGATTTTAAAGAAAATGTGAAACTTTAGGGAAAAGTCTTGCACTAAAAAATAGTTATTTGTTCAGTTCAGGAATAATTTGCAAATATGGGTACTGAAAAAATAAAAATGCAGAAAAAATGCAAGAGAAAGGAGAAAACTAGCAGTTAGCACTGTTGAACTTTGTTAAATTTTTGTAGATTCTATTTCCAGTGTTATTTAAGAGTACGAGTAATAAGTAAAGATTATTTTCAAAATACAACCATACTTGTTTTTAATATAATATATCACATGTTCTCAATGAGCTTCATGAGTATTGTCTATCTTTAGGTTTTTGGTACATGTGATGTCAAAGATGTAGAAATCAGGATAAAAGCTATGTTAAGATGATATGATGACTTTATATGCCAGTAACTAAGGTGTGAATAAAATTCTATAAACTGTAATGTTATCTGTAACACAATAGTTGCATAAACAAATGGTTTATTTTATTTTGTAGAAAAGGTTTACATTAATTAAATGTAATCCTTGTTGAAAGAGAAAATTAATCATGTGAAAGACTTGTTTATGCTCACATAAGATAGGAAAAGTATATAAATAGCTTACTGGTCAAGTTTGTGTGTTACAAATTACATTAAAAATGTGTTTAGAACACATGCAATGATTCAATCACTGGTGCAGTTATTGGGTGCTTGAGAATGATTGAAACATAATGTGTGTTCTAATCACAAACCTTACTTACTGTAAAAGCTGCAACTGGTAATGAAATGTAGCAGTATAATAAAGTAATATTTTGGCTTCAGAGAGTGAATTTAGTCCATACATATGGTCTTGTAAACTAATTAGTTTTCTAAATTCAACATGTTTTCAATGACTCACATTCTATAGGAGTGATGCTTGTATTTTCGTTTTTTCCGGTAAAGACTGTGCATGTTTTTGATATTTTTATGTGAGGGGTAACATACTGTTGACATGACACAAATATGTATATATAAGAGAACTTGATTTTACCTGTGTTAAGACTTTTTAAAATTTCTAATAGCCACAAGGAACATGTCGGGAGCACCTCCACCATACACGCCTCCTTCTGGTCCTTTTTACCCAGCATCCACACAAGCTTATGGTCCCCCACCTGGAGTGTATTATGGATTTGTTCCCCCAACACACATTTTTCCTACAGCACCACCAGGTAAGATGTTCTGTTAATTATGATTTTTGTTCAACTCTATCAGGTAAATTGTTTAACATTTCTCTCAGCTATTCATCAGATAGTTTAATTTCATCTTCCAATTTTCTTCTTTCAATGTCCAGTTAAGTTTTTATTTATCTACATTTATTTTTTAATTAAACTAACAAGTAGTGTGTTCTGGTTCATCTACTCTCTTCTTACCTTAAGGTTCACCAGGTAAATTACTGTTTGCAATATAGTATCTACACAATAGTCTGTACGTGGCACTTATGTTTTCGACACATTCTCAAGGCATTTGTTTTGTGAGGCTTGTTTGTGACATTTTGTGTTTTTTAATGGGACACTTTAGTTCTTTCAGTCTACCCATCTTTATAATGGGTGGTAACTAGTGGATGACTAGGTGTTTCTTTGTGAAGTACTGGCATTACATTTCTTGTAGGAATGGTTTTTACCGTTCTTCTTTGGTTGTGGGATTGAAACTAGATTTAAGAAGTGGCTCCTATATGACATCTAAGCATAAGATGGATCTAAGAAAAGGAATTTCTTGACATACACATGTGTTACTAGTTTTATAAATCTATCATAATATTTAGTATTTAGATGAATTCTAGCACACTCATAATTTGTCTATACTTTTGAAAAGCTTTGAATAACAATAGATTATTATTAAAGTCAAAATAGGTGATATAGATGTGTGCATCTTGTGTTTTCTTCAATGATGGATAAAAGTGTTGAAAACATATTAGCTATTTAACTTATTTTTGATATTGTTATAAATTACTGTTGTTTTGATGTAGAGAATGTTTTAAATAATCAATACTGTTGATTTGACTTGCCAGGATAAATTTATTACTTCTCTTTGATCTTACCTTATTCAGTTATGAATGTTTTTTAATCACTAATTCACCTACCACGACCTCATTCTAAAACTATTAATTCTGTTTTGTATATTTACGCTATAGCAAACAGTGTTTACATGACTGATGTACCACCACCGTATCCTGGAGTCAACAGTTCTCCTATGTATGCAGAAGCATCAATGGGTGCTGGTGAGTTTTGAAAATTTTGAAAATGTGTCATTGCTGTGCTTGCTTTATTTATTGTGTGAAAAGCCCAGCAGTGGTGGGGGTTAGATCCATACAACTTGTTAGGACTAGAAACTGTGACCTAGTGACATATAATAGTATCTATTGTATAGAGGCACTGTATGTGCATTGACCTTGTATATTTGAGTTGAAGAGTAGAATATTTTTCATATTTTGTGATTGTGAAGTTAAAAATGTGCTAATATTATAGCAATTTGAACTTTCATTCATTGGTTCTTAGTATCGTAGCAAACTCTCATTCATTGGTTTGATACAACAGTATGGTCATTTGTAGGCCTAAATGTGGCTTATAGAATATATTCTAAAGTAAAGATTGTTTCTTCTGTTCTTTGGTTGTTTTCCTTTTTCTTGGATTGATAAAAGTTATCCTTGATAAGCATTGCATTACCCCTTTCACATCAAAGTTTCTTACCCATGAACTCACTTTTAAAACAAAGGGGTGGGGAATGTTCCTTGCATACAATAAGAAAATGTGTTCATGTTGTATTCTGATGGAGGTTTGTATGAAAAGATAAACCTTTGTTTATCACACTTGTTTTTTATGCATGTTTCTAAGCAGGTGTTTGGCTGGGCCTTTTCAAAGACAACATCACAGGTAGAGGCAATCTAAATCTATGGACAGTGGCTTTCTGAAGAAATCGTACTATATGCTGATTCCCACGGAATTGTTAATAGCTTTGACTTGAAATATAAAACAATCTTTACATCTATTAGTGTTAAAAGTGGAAATGTAAAACAAAACTTAAATTCATAAGAAGTAAATGTCTTGTATAAATATCTATATAAGAAAAGCTATAAAGTTAAGTAATGGCTGATAGTTAATGTACTTCATGGCTTTTTAACACTATTTTATCAACTTCTGATTTCAATTGGTTTTTGTATAATAAAGATGTTTTAATAAAAATATATCTCCCATGTTTATTTCTTTAAAAATAAAAATATTTCTGATTTCACTTTGGTGGAAATTACTTGTCTTCAACTTGAATATGTATTCTATTACAGATATTTTTAAAGAAATTTTTTTCTATTCACAACTTTTTACAGATGGAAAAGCCCAGGAGGCAGCCCAGAGTGCTTATTATAATCCAGGCAACCCTGGCTTTGCCTATATGCCCCCACCTCCAAACTATGTAAGTAGTTTATGTGTTTAAAATGAATTGTTTAAATATAAGTGTTTGATTTAACTGATGTAACAATTCAACATTTGTTTTTACCAAAATAGTTATTATAGCATTCTTCTAGAGAAACACGTGGTGAGTTTCTGTGAGAACTGAACCAAGGGAAGGTTCTGTTCTGTCTGGTTACCTTCTCTGGGATCTAAACATCCACCCATGTGTTTGCTGTGCGTGGCGACCTGTGAAGGGGAGGAGAGGATCCTGGTGGTTGAGGGGTCCAACCCTAACACACCACTTTGGCCTTGAATTCCTGTAGACGGGCAGCCTTTGGGTGGCCCCCCTTGGGTCAATCGGCTGGTCCACTTGGGCTAGAGTTAACCAAGTACCAGTGTTGGAAGTTCTCAACGGGTGTTGTGGACATTGTGCCTGATGCTGGTGTTTGGGTATAGTGCTCACGAAACCTTGGCATTGCTCCATTGTCCTTGCATGACATTGTAGTGCGTCCACTTGTAGGGCTCCATGATGGGTGGGGTCAGTGGGTACCGAAATTTTTCTTTTTTCCTATGGATCCTCCTTCAAAAAATTTAAATAAAATAGTGATAAAACAGTCAATAGGTAAGCAACCACGTCTTGAAGACTCTGAACAACATCTTCAACAGCAATCTTCAACATCTGTAACTCACGTATCTCATTTTCTTATATTACATTCTCTTTCGGAAAAACCTTTAGGGCAATTGTCCCCCTTTTTTATTCAGAAGGGACTAGAGGGTCTTGCTGGCTCTCCAAAGTCAGTAAAGAAGCTTCGATCTGGAGACATATTAGTTGAAACATCCACAACCCACCACAGTGATCTCCTCTTGAATTCAACGGCAATTGGGGATATACCGATTGAGGTTACCCCTCATGCTACTTTGAATTCATCACGAGGAGTTATTGTTGAGAGGGATTTGAAGAACGTCCCGAGTCAGAGATTCTCACTGGTCTCTCCACGCAAGGAGTTTCTGCAGTGAGGCGCATCTCCACTCGCAAAGATGGAGTTATACTGCCAACAAATACCCTCGTTTTGACATTTACATCATCACGTGCACCCGCAACCGTCAAGGCAGGTTATCTCATTTGCAGGGTACGGCCATACATTCCAAACCCTCTCCGATGTTTCCAATGTCAGAGATTCGACCACTCAAAGACATCATGTCGTGGTTCCCTAACATGTGCTCGTTGTGGGGGCAAGGACCACGATGCCTATGAATGTGACATGGACCCACATTGCATCAACTGCAATGGTTCTCACCCCTCCTACTTTTGTTCTTGCCCAAAATGGTTGGAGGAAAAAGAGATGCAGCATTTGAAAATGACTCATAACATTAGTTATCCTGATGCTCAGAAATTGCTGCCCGCCACTCCATCTCGGACATAGGCTACTGCACTTCGTTCCACAACTACAGTGGGAGTGCAGACAGATCTCTCTGTGCCTGCAAGAGAATCGTTTTCAAAACAAATGAAAAGCCTTTTGGCCTCCATGGTTAAAAAGGTTGATGAATCGATTTCCACACCCATCTCTGTTCTTCCCATACATTCCCACAAACCTTAAGATCTACATCCTTCAGTTTCAAATACAGACATTTCTTCTGATACATCTTTTTCTCCCACCCCAAGAGGCAAAACAATCATTCGTTTGCATCCTCAGTCACTGGAATCCCCTTCCAATAACAAAGACCTGCCCACTCGACCCAGGGCAGGATCCATGGAGGTTGATAGACCTCCTCCAACTAAGGACAGTAAGGAAAAAAGACGTGGTTGTAAACAGAAGGGTTCTCCAGCCACTTTTCCTACCCGTCATTAAAAATGGCCACCTTGATACAATGGAACTGTCGAGGTTTACGTTCTAATCTGGATGATATCAAAACACTGATTGCTTCCTACCATCCTGTATGTCTTTCCTTACAAGAAACATTTCTAAAACCTGCTCATACAGTCACCATTCGGCAGTTTTCTCTGTACAGAAATGACAGGCTGTGTGAGGGATGAGTACATGGAGGGGTGGCACTATTGGTTGATCAGCATGTGCCCACCCTGTCTTTGTCACTCAACACACCCTTGGAGGCCGTGGCCATCCATGTTTCCTTGGGTCATACCATCACTGTTTGTTCTCTCTACCTGTCCCCTGGTGAGACATATGAACAATCAGACCTTGATGCTCTCGTTGAACAGTTGCCGTCTCCATTTCTAATCCTGGGGGATTTTAATGGACATCATCCCCTCTGGGGAAGTGCTGTTATTGATGGGAGGGGTCGCTCTGTAGAGCGTATGCTCTCTGATCACAATCTTTCTCTTTTCAATACTGGTTCATCCACTTGTTTTTTCCACTTATTTTTATGCACCTAGTCAGTCCTTTACTGCTGTTGATCTCTCAATTTGCTCCCCTTCATTATTCTCCCGTTGTTCATGGAGGGTTAACAATAATTCACTGCCTATAATACTGGCTGTATTATACAAGCAGCCGCTCAGTGTATTCCTAAAACCTCAACACGTTTTCCACGATATTCTCGTCCGTGGTGGAATCCTGCTTTCCACTTAACATGGAAGGCTCAAAAACGGGCCTGGAATACTTGTCGTAGATATACCACACTTTCGAACCCTGTCGCTTTCCAACGGGCCCGTGCACATGCTAGGTGGGTAAGACGTCAAAGTCAGAAGGAATCTTGGATTAAGTTCACAACTAGCATATCTTCTACCACCAGTTCCAAGGTCATATGGGACAGGATTCGAAAGATTAGTGGGCATTACAATTCTGTCCCCCTCTCGATCTTACTCTCTGATGGTCAGGAGGTGGCTGATGTCTGGAGCATTGCTGATACTCTAGGTGAAAGCTTTTGCTGGGTATCTAGCACTTCTGCTTGTTCCTCCACCTTCTTGGCCATCAAGACTTGGGCAGAGCGTTCACCTCTTTCCTTTCGAACTGACTGTTTCTTTGACTATAATTGTCCCTTTACACTGGTGGAACTGAAAATGGCACTTCAACAGTCTGCCAGTACATCTGTTGGACCTGATGATGTACACTATGACATGCTGCACCATCTATCTCCTGCTTCTCTTGATGTCCTTATAATTGTCTTTAACCAGATCTGGCAGGAGAATGTTTTATCTGATAACTGGCGCCAGGCTATTATTTTACGTTTCTCTAAGCCAGGGTAAGATCCCATGATTCCTTCATACTACCGTCCAATTGCTTTGACGAGCTGTCTCTGTAAGACTTTAGAAAGGATGGTTAATGCTCATCTTGTATGGTTCCTCGAATCAAACAACCTCCTCTTACCCACCCAATATGGGTTTCAACGACAGCACTCCACCACAGACCACCTAATTCGTCTTGAAACATCAATCAGAGAAGCCTTTCTCAAACGCCAACATTTTGTATCAATATTCTTTGACATTGAGAAGGCTTATGACACAACATGGAGGTATGGCATTTTGCAAGACCTCCATACATATGGGTTATGTGGCCATTTACCCATGTTTATTAAAAAATTTTTAATGGACAGGAGATTCCAAGTTCGTGTGGGTTCGACACTTTCCCGTTCTTTCGTACAGGAACTTGGAGTCCTTCAGGGCTGTGTTTTGAGTGTCACACTTTTCAGTATAAAGATAAATGCCATCACTGAACAACTCCCTCTCACTGTTGCAAATGGGCTCTATGTCGACGACTTTCACATCTCAAATCAGTCGTCGAACCCGACATATATTGAGCGGCAACTACAAATTGCCCTCAATCGTGTACTGAAGTGGCGAACGGCTTTAATTTCTCTCTCTCTAAAACTGTTTGCATGCACTTTTGCTGCCAACGGGGTATTCACCCTGATCCTGAACTTCATATCGGTGAAGTTTCGCTGCCAGTGGTCCCTGAGACCAAGTTCTTGGGGCTTATCTTTGACCGTAAGCTGACCTTTATACCACACTTAAACCAGCTTTGGGTCAAATGCACAAGAGCACTGAACATCCTCTGTGTCCTCTCTACTACTAGTTGGGGAGCAGATCGATGTTCAGTGTTAAAGGTATATCGTGCTCTTATTCGATCAAAACTCGACTATGGATGAATGGTCTATGGCTCTGCTGGACCCCATTCATCACCAAGGACTTCGACTCTGCACTGGGGCTTTCTGCACCTCTCCAGTTCAAAGCTTGTATGTTGAATCTCATGAACCTTCTCTACACCTTTGCCATTTGCAACTATCTTTACTATATTCTTTGAAACTTCTTTCCTTAACAAAGCATCCCACTTGGGGATGTGTTTTTCTTCCTCAGTGGGCTGTACTTTTTCAGAACAGATGATCTGCTATTGCTCCATTTGGCCTTCGCATCCAGGCGCAATTGGATGAATTGGGTCTGTCCTTGGATAACATTGCAGATTCCACAGGTCAGCCCATTCCACCATGGCTTATTACAGCCCCCAAATGTGACCTTTCTTTCAGGCATCTAAAAAAGGCAGATCCTCCAGATTGGAAGTACCGTCTTTTATTTAATGAACATCTTTCAAACAATCATTCCATTCCCATTTATACAGATGGTTCCAAATCAGGTAATTCAGTGGGCTCTGCTATGGTTTGCTGCGGTTCAGTGGTTGCACGCAGAATCTCCTCTACAGCTTCTGTGTTCACTGCTGAACTGTATGCCATATCTCTTGCCCTGGATTATATTGAAGCTGAGCAGTATTCCAACTGCACTATTTATACTGACTCGCTTAGTTCTATACTGGCCCTGGAATCGCTACATGTTAGCTCACACCCTGTTTTCACTGATATTCAAAACCGACTGGCCCATTTCTCATTAACTGCTACTTCTATCCAGTTTTTCTGGATACCAGGCCATGTTGGTATTCGCGGGAACGAGCTTGCAGACAAGGCAGCTAAATCTATCTGCTCCAGCACTATCACCACTGTGCCTATTCCATACATGGACTATGTCTTGTATTCAAGGCTCGGCTCCATGCCAGCTGGCAGTCCACTTGGAGTGAGCAATGCGACAACAAGCTTTTTCAAATTAAACCCTATATTGGGCTTTGGCCATCTAGCTTCCGTAAGGAGGAAGTTGTTCTAACTAGACTACGCATTGGTCACAGTTTTTTAACTCACCGTTTTCTTTTATCTGGAACTGATGCATCAATGTGTAGTTTGTGTAACACTCAAATCACAAAAAGCCACATTTTACTTTCTTGCCATCGTTATGATTCTCAACGACGGCACTGTTTTAAACTTGTTTTTTCCCAGAATTTATCTGTAACATTGGACTGTTATTGGTGATGGTGACACTGTCCACCTTGATAAAAGTTTTAGTTTTTTAATGGCCATTAATCTTTTTAATTGTGGTTTCCTTTTTACAGTTTCATTCTCTCTAGTTCAATTTGACATTGTAAAATGGCCAGAACATTATATAACTCGACACCAGGACTAGAAAGGCCAACTTCAGGTGATTAACGCTGCTGTTTGAACTACCTGTTAGTCGTCCTGGCGAGTTGTTATTACACTTTTGCTGCATGTCATTTAACACTTTTATTATTTTACCTTTTAGTACTGGCCATAATGAGACATAACCCGGAACCAGGACTGGAAAGACCAACTTCAGGTGACTGATGGCGGTTCTTGTACTTACCTGTTAGTCTTCCTGGCAGGTTATGATCATTACCATTCTGCTACAGGAAGTCCTTTACAACTTCTTTTACTCTGCTCTCTCTCTTAACATTGTTGACTAGGTGTCAACATTGGTTTTATGCTTTTTCTGTTTTTCAATGATGTTTTGTTTTACCTTCATTTCCTTTTATGTATTTTACTACATTTAATTTATTTTTACCTTTTTACTGGACGTTTGGCACAGATAGCCTAGCTGCTTTGTGCCATAAAACACTAAATCAATCAATTCTAGAGAAACACTGATATGGAAATCTATGTCTTAAATTTACGTATGACCAATGTGTAATCCATCATTACTAGATCTATTTTAAAGTTATTTTATGGTTGTTTTGGCATCTAAATTATGAAAAGCATGGACAAGGTTGATTTGATACATAGCTTATACTGTATCTTGTTTAAATTTACACATTACTAACCACTGTTAATTCCACGATCAATGTCTTAGCGAGAATGAATCACCATGAAAATAGTTACAGTAGTAATATAAAGTATTATGAAGTAATGACGTGAACAAGGGTAGACAATTATATCATTTTTAAGTCTTTATGTATATTAGTTTTTATATCGTAAGACACACAATGCTGATTAGGAAATGTTATTTTAAATTGATTTTTTTATATATCAAAAATGCTAGTTCAATGAACTATTTTCTTTACATTTTTGGAATGAGTGTGTGTATTTACACTAAAGTTATTCAACATTCATCACATAAAAATGTTAGGCTTAATTATTATTAGACCATAAAAAGAGAAATGCACAGTGCGCTGTTGATGCACAGTTCTTGTTATTCTAGAACCTCCACCTTGACCTCTCTCTCTCCTGTGTAATCTGTTGAATAAACTTCCTCTTTTGTTACTTATCTTATTACAAGTTTGTGTTTCCTTTCAACATTTCAAGTTGTCAGTTTCATGACTTGTATGAACTTTGTGACCTGTTTGTTCCTTATTCGTTTATTGTTTTATCAACATATTCTTGAGGTTTTTATTTTAAAGTAAAAGAGGTTTGTCTTTTTTTGTTACAGCTGTATCTTGTTTCTTGTGATATCAGTTTCATCAAATGTTTAAACAGAAGTATTTGTGAAAAGCAGGAAATTCGCTATTTTTGTTTCATGCATGTATAGTTTTTCTGATTTCACATTTTTACTGTAATGTTATATAAGTCTCATTCTTAATGATCTGAGATTTTATGGATTATACACAGGATTTTTAAATATCTTTACCTGATGTTTATATCACTCATATGCATGTAAATATTTTTCATAACTAAAATATTTAATATGGTTGTTATTGTAAAATGATTATACTCCTTAAAAACTAATATGTGATATTTGATATTGTCAGTTATTATATATTGCTCTTTTTTGTAGTTAACTTTTGTTAACTTCAACTGAATGTTTTATTTTCACCACATTACTCAGGAAGTACAAAACTTTTACAAATGTTACACTGTTTTGGCTTTCAAAGCTTGAGATAATTTATACTGACCTTACTCTTGCAAATAAGGCTTCCAAAGCCTTATAACATGCACAATTTTATGTATAAATTTGTACACATTAACTATTTGTACTACAACCTTTGATACAGAACATGTATCTTCACAAAACTGGGTAGACTTTTAGTTGAGATTATAAGTATTTCATACACAAAAAAAATCAGATTATTAATGAAATATTTTTACTGAAGATTTGTTTGTGAAAATATCAAGTGTT
This sequence comes from Tachypleus tridentatus, assembly GCF_004210375.1. Taxonomy (NCBI): domain Eukaryota; kingdom Metazoa; phylum Arthropoda; class Merostomata; order Xiphosura; family Limulidae; genus Tachypleus; species Tachypleus tridentatus. Next base: position 66,449,543 of record NC_134833.1, on the reverse strand, counting down.
TTATTACTAGTTTGAGTGTGAAGTGATTTTATGTTATGATTTAAAAAACTGTTTTTCAACCAAAAAATACTCAAATATTTGTGTAATCTGTAACATCTCCTAAATACATATCAAACACTTGTTTTCAGTAAGACGTCATATTTTGTTGTATGTTTCCTGTCCTTATTATATGGGGTCTATCAAAAAAAAAAGGAAATAAATGTAAATTATGCTTTTTTGTTCTAGATTGAGTATGGATTATAACGTGAAAATACAAATGGCTAGACTAAATAGCCTAAATCTCGTAACATGTATATATTATTTCTCTTATATTAATCTTCCAATCATGCTTGGTTAACATTACAGAAGTTACAATGACTACAGATTATGACATGAAAATAGAAATGGCTAGACTAAATAGCCTAAACGTCATAACATTATACATATATATATATATATATATATTATTTTTATTATATTAACCTTTCTGTCATTCTTGGTTAACATTACGGAAGTTACAATGATGTAGTACATGTATGAAACTTGACCCTTAGTCTTCACTTAGTAGCCTGTCTTGGCTGTGCTTTAGTTGACCTATATTTTGTAAAATAGTCACATTTGAATTATTATACATTGTATATTTATAGAGATTATTACTATTTAGAAATAAATTATTAAACTTATTTTTCTTAAAACCTAGAACAATAAATAAAGAAGTAAAGCAAACAATTATTTCTTCTTGTTACAACCTTTGAACTTATAGCTTGCTAAGCCTTAAGAAATTTTATGCATGCAGGATGTGAAACAAAGTAATTTTTTTTAGGTTTTATGTATAAATTTGAATGATCATAAATTATTACATCAATACCATAGAATTCCATTATAATTTATAAAGTTTAGTAACTAAGCTATATTCCAAGACACAATCCACCTGCTTGAAATCTTGTTTTGAAAAAAAAAACTGTGGTGTCTTAACACAATAAAATGGTTGAGAAAGTCACAGGGAAGACAGTATAAGCTGTTGATTGGCTATTCACACATAATATATTGAGGTAAGTGTTTCAAAAAATGGAAAGAGGTGAATGGAGCCACTGTGTTTGATTCAGTGCATGAGTGATATTTTAGCAAGTAAAAATTATTAGAGGTTCTTATTTTATATTCTAACTTGTTAATATAAGTAATTTGAGTTACTAGTTCATACAAAACTATAGACTTTGTATTTTTAACAATGCAAACATCTAATTTGAGCCAGTGCTGCAATAAACATATCACAGAACACACAGAAATCCACATTTAGGTTTGTTGTTTTAACCCTTACTTTTAAATTATGAAAGTAATTAATGTATAATACTAAAAGTTGAATTATAATATACAGTTTGCAGGGTTGTTATGATCAATGGTAATACCTTTTGGTGTCCATTTACTTTGGTCACAGCATGTGATTGCCTCAGATAAAAGTCTTGGCAATCTTCTAAGATAATTTTTAAATTTGGGGACTCAGTTCCTTGTTATGGACACAGTAGATAGCCTGTTGTGGCTTTGCATGAAAGTAAAAAACACACAGCTCTTTCTAGGTCTTGCACAATTTAAAGTTTACATTGAAGTATAGGGTTAAACTGTTATATTAACAATCGAAATCTTCAGATTTTCAATAGGAACAGTTTACTAATCTCTACAACAACAGAAGGAAAACTAGCTTGAGTGTGTGATATTGTGGTACAAGTTTGTGTACAAATTTTTTTTTAAAAGAAAACATAGCAACAGAAATGATTTTACAGATAAAGGTGGCCAAAGCAGCCTGAATCTGTGAGACAGTTTGGTCAGAAACATTGCCAGAGCAAATACCATGGCAACACAAAATTTCACAAACCTCTTATTTTACCAACTAATGCAGTAGTATATTGACACTCATACCTCATTAAATGGGTGTGCCTATGCTTGACAGTAATCTAAGGATTCCTATGATGCAAACTGGTGTGAGCTTGATACTGTAATTTTTCTGAAGGGTGGGCTGTAGGGATATCACTACTGGGGAGATTGTTCTAGGTCGGTTAGTATTTGGAGTCCAGTTTTATTATTCTGGTGAACATAGGTGTGTTGTTCCTTTTTTAGGATAATATGCTCATTGTCTGTAAAATTAGAGAGCCTGTGGAATATGAAAGTACTCCAGACAGATATTGTGGCTGACTTAGTTCCATAATCATAATACTCTAGAGCCCTTGTGGTCCATTTTGGAAGGTATACTTTGGTAAATTTTTGCTTCCATCATGTCTTTTAGATTGGAAGAGTGGTGAAGTGTACTGCCAAACTTACCACAAGCAGCAGATGTAGTTATAGTTAATTCTTTCAGTACCACCTTTATATATATCAACTCTCCCATGTTTAGTTTTAGATACAAGAAAAAATCTTAATATTTCATTACTAATATAAAATGGGTAACCATTGAAAACATGAAGGGAATGCCCTATTTTTGAGGTAGTTTTGAACTTCCTCACTCGTTTTATAAGCAGGGCCACATTATTTCCATTGGCACATAAGTGAAATATTGTAAGGTAGGTAGTCTTGTTCTGTTACATATTGTTCTTTGTTTCTTTAAACAGCAAGTGAAACATTTTATCATAAGATGAAGTTAACAAAACATCTTACTTTGCAGCAAGATCAACGGCCTCCTCCATCGTACTCGGAAGCAACCAAGAAAAGTCTGTAACTCTACACGATACACAGAGATTAACAAGAACATTTTATTGTTTGATTTAAAGGACTGTTTTGTCAAATCTGTGAAATGGCATCGACTAATTATTATGTATTAGTGAAATATGATAAAAAATAGTACCTCCTAGCATGTAATACATTAATATCAATGATGGGCTGGCTTTGAGTATTAGATAAACTATATATTAGTGGAATAGTTAATGTGGTGTTAAGTTGATGTATATATTTTCTTCTGATAGTTTAACTCTAGAAAATTTATACTAACACTGCTTTAAAATAAAAATAGCAACCTTGGGTTTAAATTTCTTTATGAAAGTAGCTAGTCTCTGAAGTTATTTCTTTAACATGATTTGTACAAGTTATAGTAAAATTTTGTTTAAAAAGATTGCATTTCCAATTGTTTTTTCTCTGATCTGCATAATTTTGTACTTTTTTAAAGTAAGGTTCCTGCTAATATTTTTAGTAATTAACTTTGCTTGGTAAATATTTTAAATCAAACATGTTTGTATTTACATGTAAATTATTAGAAAACTTGGGAAATTTAACATTGTTGCAGTGCTTGGCCAACCTGGACTTGATTCAGTCAGTGGTCTGACAACTTTTGTTAAGAAATAATAAGTCAAAGATTTGATATTTTTAATAGAATATAAACTGTTAAAAGCTGGGTGTCCATGCCCTGTCAAAAAAAGTTATCCATGTAGATGTTATGTTGGAGTGAATACAATTCTAATTTTTCTTGTTTCACATAAATATATATTCAATCTAAAATTGTACATAAATATTATCTTCAGATTCACCTGTACACAAAGGCTTTCTAGTCAAAATGGCTACTATTTTACTGACCATGTAGTTAGTTGCACTTAACTTCTTCCCAGAAAGTTTGATAAAAAAATATTTTAAATATTCGTTATTATAATTACTGTGATCTGTCACTGGCTGATCAGAGGTGAGAAGATAGTTATAGCCAAAATGTTAAATCAACAGCCACTTTTTTTATATATATAATTAAATAATTATGTAATTTGTAATAAGTCTACAATTCTTTGACATTCCAGTGTCTCCTCCTAGATCTTTATTATTTTCACTAGTACTCCACTTGTGATGCTGTCTTGGCTTTCAGTCCTTTTTTGTTATTGATAAATCATTTACTATCGGTAAACATAAGTAATTGTTATCAGATATTTTTAATGTTACGAAATGATGGATTTTTTCATTTTTATTTGCAAATGTACCTTGAACCATAACTGAGAAATAAAACCATTAAATGTAACTGTTTTTGGTGTTTTTCCCCAGGGTTGTGTCCTCTTCAACTCTATAAGTTCCAAATTTCAAATTGATGAACTTGCAAAGAGATAGTCGATACATGTGTAGTACATGTATCAAACTTGCCTACATTAGCGTAAGTTCTACATGCTGTTGCAGGCTATAATGTACATTTTAAGGTGTTACATTCTCTTGGCTTTTCACTTAACTATGCAAGTTGCTTTTAGAATTTTGAAAAGAAGCTGAAGTTTGGGTGGAAGGACCACAGTAGTGTGTTGTCTGTAGGAAAACACTATAATCATGTCACATAAAGAATGCTTCACATTGCAATTATATACTCTGTAGACTACAAAACTACATGATCTATGAACTTCTAAAGCAACAAATAAAAATGTTATTCTTAATTTTGGTTTTAGTTAATCTTAAAATAGAACACTTTCAGAAACAATCCAGAAGCACATCTAACACTCAAAGTAATAAAACTGGCATGATCTTTGTTACAAAAATGACTTGAAGATTATTAGTTTTATGTTCCTTGCATATGAAATCAAACTCTGAAATTTCCTTTTTCATGACTGATTTTATGATACAATCATGTGGCCGGAGTGTCTAAATTAGCCTTAGGTTTAGGTTAGTTCTATTCAACTGAAAATATTTGATTAAAGAACCATGCAGAAAAATATGAGCCTCATGATTTAGAAAAGTTTTTATAAAATTATGTCCATTTATGACATTATTGCCTGAACTTCAATCGAATTAATTCCACAAATCTTATTGCAAAGGTTTGAAGTTGAGAGTATCAGTTTATAATAATGAAATGAAAGCTTTATTCCAAATCTCTGAGAAAAACTTTGTGTAGATATTAATTCCCACTTGGTCCTAATATTATATATCATCAAAATGGTCTCATTGTAGAATACCTTTTCTCTGTCTCTGAAAGTTGTAAACCTTAAGAGACAAAATAGTTAGAACAATGACCCACTAGTAAGTATGGATGTGCCTGGAAATAAAACAAACAATGACAGTTGCATATTAGAAATTGCTCCTCTCAATCTCAAATATCTTAACAATATGAGAAACAGTTAAAAAATATCAAAAATAGAGTAACAGCCAATTCTGACATGAGAAGGGTTAGCTTGGAGTCATTGCAGTGATTTAAACATTAAAATGTCATCTTAACTTGACTGGAGTATTAGTATAACATTTTACTTTAACACATGATGTTCATCAAGACAACTTAATACAGAAGGGTTAAAACTGCTGTTCTCATAGTAACTGTCATTCATTAAAGGAGAGGGGGCAACAAGTAATTTAAAAACAATAAGGATAATGTTGGGAGGGAAATGTCAAATAATACAGGAACAAGGTATAGATGAATACACAAAACTACACAAAAATTCCTACTGTCAGACAGTGTAGCACTGTTACGTTTAAATGCTTTTATTCAAATCTGAATTCATGCAACTGAAAGGAGTCCAAAATTTAGTTGTAGATAAGTTATTCTTGGAAAGATTTGGTTAATAACATAAGAATTTTGGTATGGTTTGGTGTATCTATCCCTACCTTATTTCTGTACTTTGTGGTATTGCCATCCATACATTATACCTAATTTTTTTTACTACTTTTTAGTAATATGATATGCTGTCTGATGACTCTTGTTCTAGTTCACCTAAGTAGCTTAAAAGGATAAATGTTACGACAATGATTTAAGAATTATTTCCAAACCACATACAAGTTCAGGGTTAAAGACAATACTATAGCGTCAAAGGGTTTGTATTATCATTTTTGCTATAATGACTAATTGTAGAAGCCTATGTTTTCTAAGTTTTTTTATCCTGTACTTAGAAATAAACCTTTTGCTACAAATAAAAATTATAACCTTCTGAATATTAACTATTGTTTCATGACATTTCTATTTCTTGAAATAAAGAAACTGATACATCTTCAAAGTTCACGTCTTGTTGTATATTACATTACTGGTATATTTATATTGGTTTATTATAAATGAATAAAAAAAACATTAAATATTATCTACTTACACAGTTGTTTGTATTTGTAAAAAAAACAAAATTAAAAATGCACTCGGACAAGGCTTGCTAATTGAATCTTTAGGAAGCGAATTACAAAAACGTGAGGAAGATAAATTTAAAAAAACTTTCAAAAATTGTAGACCTGTTATAGTATGTTACACTGATAGTTCACAGCTAACAAAATATGCTTCAACATTTTCAGGTGAAAGAATTAAGTTTCTACACTTGTGAAAATCCATAACCTTGTGTTCTATTTTCTGTTTAAATGTAGTTTTTAGTGTAAAATGACCCTTATTTATTCATCAAACTAATGTTAAAATAATTCTTGTTTGTATGTATGGTCCTTCACACGAGGATGCTACCTTTATGATGGGAGAAATAAACTGTCCAATCATTTTTGTTATTACAGCATTTATGTCAAACCACAGAATCATATAAATAATAATATAAGACATGATTATTTGCAACTTAACTGTACAAAAACCAGTTAACAAACATGTTTCACACTTCAGAAACATAGACAACATTTTGTAGTATTCTGCTAATTATCCATAGCTTCCTGCTCAAGTGTTTTATGAATGTGAGCTATTACAGTTCCAGTTGGATCTTCTTGGAAGGCTGGATGTTTTAAAACAAATTGAAAAGTTTCTATGTCTTGTAACCTAGCAGAAAAACACCAGAGAATACTTCTGAAAATCTTTTACGAACTAGTTAACAAATCAAGTTGTTTGCTTTAAGGCCAATAATGACAACTTGCTAAAAAAAAAAACGTGAAATGCTTTCACTTGAGTTTCAAAAGTGAGTAGTAATTCTAACATTCACAATGAACATTTTATTTCTAAATCACCAATGCTTATTTTCTCACAATAAACCTGTTTCTTTTTACATCATGAGGGAGATAGGAAATGTTATTAAACAAAATATATTTTTTTCTTATCTGTATATTACATTAATAAGCAAAAAAGTACAGATAAGGGTGAAAGTTGATCCAAGTTCATCGTGTAATAGATAAATACGGTTTTGGTTATTAGAATTTCATACACTAGTTTCTACAGAAGTAAACATTAATGCGATTGTCTTCGTTTGTATTTTTCACTTGCAGAAGTAGTGGACTTAATACACCTATGGAGATATATTTTACCACTGGGTTAACCTGTTACCATATCCATTGTGGTATCTTATACTGTATTTCACAATAAATAAAAACTTAAGTAATAAAACATGCAACATTTTTTATTAAATATGCTGTTACTTAACATAATAAAATATTTTCCCTCATAGTAACCCCAAGACTTACTTTTGTGAAATTTTCTATGCATCTAAACAAGTGTTATTAAAAAGGCTCTAATCTTGAGTGTAATTTAAGAACATGACATTTTTCTCCCTAAGAAAACTTGATTCTCTTTAAAACTTGAAACTGTTTATAGATTTTTCCAATAGTTTGGTTTAAATTTTGCACAAGCTACTCAAAGACTATCTTTGCTAGCCATCCCTAATTTAGCAGTGTAAAACTAGAGAGAAGGCAGCTAGTCATCACCACCTTCTCTTGGGCCCCTCTTTTACCAACGAATAGTGTAATTGATCATCACATTATGACACCCCCACAGATGAAAGGGCGAGCATGTTTAGTGTGATGGGGATTCGAACCTGCAACCCTCAGATTACAGGTCAAGTGCCTTAACCACCTGGTCATCCTGGGCCTTTTCCAATAGAAACCTTGACATTAATAAACTCACAATAACTGTTGAGATAAGAGCTGGATTTTGACTTGTGATAACTTCCAAAAGTTATTGGATTGCATGATACTGGTTCTAAATTTACCATAAAATAACTTATACACCCTTGAAGTAAGCTAAGAATACCATCACTGCCTTTAATGCTTATTTTATATATTATATGTATTTATATTTTGCATTATCCATTGAAGCAACTTTCATACAACAGTATGTAACAGTTTTGAATAAATGGCAATTATCTGAAAGTAACAGATACATGCCCAAGTTTCCTTCCACTCGTGTTCGTGTTTATTTTAGTCCATTGCAAAAACCTATTTGATAAAACAGTTTGACACTAGACCAGAACCTTCTGTAGCTTCAACATTTTTTTAACACACATCTGTATGAATTTGCAACTTAAAAATGTTTAAAAAGATGTTTTTTAATACATAATTTAAAATGCTTACCTTTGTTGTATTTTTCAATTGCAAAGTTTTATATGTTCCTAAACTCTTATGAAACTTTGCAAGAAACATTTTATAAAACTGTAAATGTTATATTGGTTTCTTTTCAAAAACCACTACAAACAGTTTCGTGTGTTTATACATATGATAAAATAATTTTTTACCGAAACTGTTAGTAGGCTTCTTTCTTAACTTTTTCTGAAAAGATTTAACTTAAACAAATTTAAAAACCTGTTTTATATTCATTTATATCTATTTTTGTATTATTATTTTTACATTCTGGCACCTACTTAGGCCATGATGGCTAATGTAAGCACAGCCTAACAAACAGCAGACTTGTTAACAAAAATAACATGATACAGCAAATAGCAAAATGAATTAACTAAGCTTACTTCATCCTATTAAACAAAGAACACATCGTGACATCATAATTCAAAGTATAACATAAGCTTTAATAAAATCAATACTGTAACTGAAAGAAATTATTCAGAAACATTTATACCAACAATACATGAAAATAAGTTTCTACCACTTCATCTGAATCTAGTGCACCTGCAGGACTGGAAGCCATATTGGCTTGTACAGTTAAAAGATCAAAAGTATTTCAGTGTGTTTATATTACTAACGTACAACTTTTCAGGTCCAAGATATTGGCATCATACTTAAATGTATTTTATATACATGCATACAAAAAAACCAATATATATTCCACAATACAGAAACTTATTCATATATAACGTTTTTAATAACACTATTTGAAGACAGGTTATACTTACATTGCTTTTTGTTGTGCCTTCAGTGTTCTCATTCCTATTGGTTTATCAAGATTTTCTGAACTCCCACTAAAAATACATATCATTTGTTAGTTTGTGTTTTCAAACAAAACTTGTATGTGTTTCAAATATTTAAAAGTTTAAACAGATGACAATATAATGTTTTACAACAGAGTTAATAGCAAACTTTTGTATAAAAGGGTTCAATTATTTATAGTCTGCAAGTAGTATTTTAGAACATTTAGAAAATATGGCTTTGCTTTGTTACTATTAAACAGAAAAATTGTAAGCTGTTGGCTGATGCCAAAACAAAGGAATGATATAGGTACAGAAGTAATTAAAATTACCTGAACAGCTGGTTTTTATGGAAATTTTAAAATATCCCTCCTACTACAGGTAGGTCAAGGTGCACCTGTTACAACCCTTTATAGGGTTACATTCAAAACTTTAATAATTTACTTTATCATTAATATATATAAATACATTTGACATTAAAACATAGTTAATAAATTAACTTAATATTATACATGTTTTAAATTCTTAATTTTATAAGAAAATACTTTAAAAATTCCACAATCTCCCCAGTTATGAGAATTGTGACATTTGTTCTTTAGGTCTTTCCTCTTCTCCAATTTATTTATCACACCACTCTGAAGAACAGAATTTAACATGAAGTATTACAATAGAGATATTATTAAAGCAAAGTCTAATTTCTTTAGCCTTCAATCTTATTTGTTTAAGGAGCTAGAACAGGGGATCTGCTGGCCTGTCACATTCTCTCTAATATCGTATACTGTTTCATTTCAAGTCAAAGTTTTAATGTATCAAATGTCGTGTGATGTTACATTACTATCGGTATTGATTATTGTAAATTTTGTTTCCGTGGTGAACAGGTCAAGGAGAAAAAGGAATTTAAAACCCTTTTGTCCTAGTTTAAAAGTCAGTTAATAGTTATAGAACAAAGTTTGTTTTTGTGTATTATTAATCTGTGATTTTAGGTACATTATTTAAGTAAATAAAAATTATTTAGTGCACTAATATTGTCATTACAAAAAAGTAGGCATAAATTTTGCCTAGCAAAAAAGAAGTCAAAGGTAAGTCCTACATTTCAGGTATATTCTTTATTTGTGGTTATAACAATATCTATAATATAAGAATTAGAAATTTATTAGGTAAGATAATAAAAAAATAATTCTTCATAAGTTAAAAAGCAGCTTGTGCATGTTATTCTGTTTTATGTAATTCAATATAATAATGTGAGCCATACATTCACAGAGTGATTTATAACTTCAGTGACATGATCATTACACAGATACAGTTCAAAGGGCAATAAAACAGAATTAAGTGTGAAAATATATACTGTCATGAGATTAAACTATTTAGGATAAACAATTGTTGTTTTCTCTTACAATCTGCAGTCATTTTAGAAAAAAAGAAAGTGTAATTTAAATTTCTTTCATACTTTTTTTTTTTTTTATGATGCTTAAAAGGTCAGTCACAAATGGTCCATTCTTAAAACAAAGCCAGAGAGGAGAAGGTTCAGCCTTACTAAGATGGCTGTTGAAGAGAATACCCAAATGAATGAGGTATGATGAAGGGAGGACTTCTCCAATTTGATCAACTAGCCTACCTGAGCAGCTTTGAGAAGAAGCCAATCAATGCAACAGACCAACTCTGGTTTGCAATGAATGAGAAGCCAGTCTTTCCTGTAAAAGTGAAAGTGTAATCCCAGGGCATGAAGAGTTCACACTACTCAACAAAAGACATATGGAAACGAAGCTAGCTTAAAGTGAAAGGTGAGAAATTGGTACACTACCCATGATGGATAAACAAAGAAAAGAACGAGAACATTTCAAGATGAAAACATTCAAATAAACATTGAATATGTCTGTCTTGGAGAAAAAGTCCATCAAAGAGTAAGGTAGGATTATATGGTGAATCTTGGGTCTTGAATGTATCAACCGAGATAGGACAGGTCAATGGCTGGCTTCCAGTCCCCACTCTTTTGGGGAACTACAAACAGAAGGGAGAAATCCCCCAAATCACATGGGATAGCTTCAGTAACCCATTGTGTAAGGGGGTTTTGTACTGACTGAGAAAAATGCTAACACAACAATGGATCCTGAACGGGAGAGAAGGAAACAGATACACTGGATAAGAGACAAGATGATAAGACCTTCTTACAAAACTGAGAATCCAATTGGATGTGAAAGGGCTCTATCGAGAAATTAAGGCCATAAAATGAGCTCACACTGGACTTGAACCCACCAGGTAAACATAGATACTGTTGTTGGCAAAAAACAATGAAAAGTAGCAATGCAAGAATAACGAACAAGCAAGAGTTTCGGAGGGTGTATTAGGAGACAGAAATCAATGCCATGCTCAGCTCCTACTGGTACAACTATGCTACAAAATGAGAAAGGATGGACTGTTGTTGGATCAAAGAGACTTTCGACTTCAAAGACTCCAGAATCATATCAAACATGTATCATTGAAAAAATGGGGCCATACAAAGGTCCAACAGATAAGAAGCCTAGAGAAAAGATCAATGAAAATGTGGCATTGCTACCCAATAAGTCCCAACAACAACAAAGAAAAAAGCCACAGCTGCAGAGCCTGAGCTATAGATAACAGGCAGGCCAATACGGAAGTGAAGACATCCACAAAAAAACCAACATGATTCCTACGAAGAGCCTCCAATTCGGAGGATGGATCAAGGAGAGGTCCCACTGGGAACAGTGGACACCTGTTACATGAAGAGCAATTTTGAGGCCTGCCCTCAAACAGACAGAACTGAACCCAACAATTTTTTGATAAATAAAGACAGTCTGTCCTATAACGAGAAAGCAGGCTAATCCATAGCCCTTGAGGAACAAGACATATTTATGCTCTCACCCAACTGGGAAGTGAAACACTCAGTGTGAAACCAAATATCAGGGAACAGGGGAATACTACATAAAGTTTGAAGGCAGAATCATGTAAAAGGGAAGGATGTGGTAATAAAAGCAATACCAAAACATCACACATCTGAGAAATAATATCCAAAAAAGTCAACAAGAACAAACAAAGAGAAAGAACACTTAAACTCAACGATACGATGTTAAATATCTTTCTTTATGTAGCCTTCAGAACAGAAGGAAGACTGGCATTGATCTTAAACAAGAGATAAACAACCATGTGCCGAGTGACAGAAATGTGTCCAGATCTATAGTACCAAGAAGATGCAATGAGAATGGAATATTTAGTCATTTTGTAGTTAAAACCCTGCATTTTGATTTCTAAATATTGTTAGGAGACTGAAATTTACTAAAAGTACAAAAACTGGACTGTTGATGATTGAAAAATAGCATTATGGACAGACAAATCAAAGTTTGAAGCATCTGATTCAAAGCATAGGTTGTGTATCCAACATAAGAAAAGTGAAAAAATACTTACCTCAAAACATAACACTTACCATGAAGCATAAGGAAGGAACTGTGATGTTTTGGGGTGTTTTCCTATTGAGACAACAGGAGATACTTACAAAATAAATGGAATAATGGACCAGTGTAAGTAGCATCAGATATTGATCCGTCATGGTACACTCACTGGTTTATGTATTATAGGTAAAGGATTCTATTATCAAAACGATAATGACCCCAAACAATCATCCAAACTATGCAGAAATTATGTAACTAAGGAAGAAGCTATTGGAGGCATTCAAATGATGCATTGGCCCCCCACAGAGCCCAGAACTCAAATTTGTTTGATAAAAACCTGACAAATCAAATGTTACTTCCAAAGAAACTTTATGTGAGTGTATTAGAGACATTTGGAATAAAATCCCAAAGGACACTTTTATTAAATACCTGAAATACTGTCTACAGTTATTAAAATAAAATAAGGACATACAAAATATTAACTGTTTACTAAACTCAATTACTTTCACCAAGATTTGTTGAACTAAATATGGAGATTAATAAAATGCTGATGTTTCATCTGTAACTTTCCTTCCACTATTCTTTGAAAGTAGCCTGAAATGTAATTTGGACTTTGTCTTAACACATTCACACTGTTGTGTATACAACCATAAATCTACATAGTACACGTAACATTGTTAAACATATGTACTGCTTTGTAACTTCACAACTAAGTAGCATGGCATCGAAAGCAGGAATATTTAGTGCATTATACTTTTCAATTAGTTTTTAGTTACATAAAAAGATTTTGTGACCCTTCTAATTCTACATAACTTACAAATAAAATTAACTAAAACAGAAACTATAACTTTACTCTGTCTTTTGATTATCTTTCATAAGAAGTTCTAAGGTTGGAAGAGCTTCTTCTAGTGGTTTCATATCCCCAACTACAGGAGTTTGTTTTCTTTTCTTGGTTTCATTTTCTTTTTGTTTTGCTGCCTTTATTGCTTCAATTTCTTAGAAAAGAAAGTCAAGTTGTAGTTATACTGACAAGCTTTTATAACTCATATAACATTATCCGATTATTAAAAAAAATATATATAGATAAATTCATATTACCTCTCAGACTGAGCACATAATTTAATTATGTTACATATGGCTATTAAACCATGTTTCTAAAACAAATATACAAGTAACAGTTTATGAGACACTGATTTCACCACAACATTTAACATATAATTTACTTAATTACACAAATTATAATTTTCACAGTAATATTTTTATAGTAAATTTCTATTAATGCTCTTCCTTCTAATGACAAACGGAAACTATACAAAGGCTACAACGATACTTTGTGTTTAACAGTTACTGTTATTTCCATTCCACTTCACAATACAACTGCCTCAAGTTCACTGATTGAAAGAGACTTGGATGGGTCTTGTTGATGGCAGAAGCAATACTAGCCAAATATTATCAACCCATTGACAACATTCTCTACATATATGCAAAAACAAACAGTTGTAATGTTTATGGCTGAAAAAGATACAACTGTTTATAAAAATTGACACATTTCCCAACATTTCCATACATATGTTAAATTTCAGAAAAACAGTTCTTGGTGGAAATGATGTGGTATGTATGACATCAAGTTCCCTTTAACTCTGAAACTTGCTACCACCAGCACAGTATGTTCAACATGAAGTTTTAACTCTAGCATGTTACCAGTAATGTAGTATGTACAACATATATTATTAGATAAGCCATTTTAGGGTCTTGAAGATATCAATTTCTTTCTACTTATTTTGTGAAGAGGATTTCATTCTTGTAATGCTGACAAACATTACCACAAGTAGAATAAAACATTTGCTTGATAAATTAGGTAATGTTAATCAAAAGGTATTTACTTATAGTGTTTAGATCTAATCTAGCAAGACCTGAACAAGGACATCCTCCCAGATTTCTATCAAAGTGACTGGTTGGTTGGTTGATTTAGTGTTTTATGGCACAAAGCAGCTATGCTATCTGTGCCAAACATCCGGTTAAAAAGGTGAAAGTAAATTTAGTTAAATTCATAAAAGGAAATTAAGGTAAAACAAAACAAAGTTAAAAAATAAATAAATAGCATAAAATCAATATTCACATCTAGTGTACAATGTCAAGAGAAAAACTACAGTAATTCAAGATGTAAAGGAATTTCTGTAGCGTGACTGTAATAATCATAACTCGCCAGGAAGACAAACAGGTAAATACAAAAACAACCATCAGTCCCCTGAAGTTGGGCTTTCCGGCCCTGGTGTCAAGTTACTTAATGTCATGGTCAGTTTCTAATTTCAAATTGAACTAGATGAACCATGATTTTTAAAAGGGAGCCACATTAAAAAGGTGTAAAGTATAAACTAAAAAACTTAAATAGAATTTAGAAAACTAAAACCATTACCAAGGTGGACCATCTAACATTATGGACAAACCCTGGGACAGAACATGCTTAAAATGGTGCTGTCATTGTGAATTACAACGATGATAAGAAAGTAAAATATGGTTACTGTAATCCGAGTGTTACACAAACTACACACTGGTGCATCAGTTCCAGATAAAAGAAAACGATGAGTTAAAAAACTGTGACTAATGTGTAGTCTAGTTAGAATAACTTCCTTAAGGTAACAAGACGGCCAAAGTCCAATATAGGGTTTTATTTGGAAAAACTTGTTTTCTTGTTGCTCACTCCAAGTCGACTGCCAGCTGGCACAGAGCCGAGCCTTGAATACACGACCATAGTCCATATCAGGGACAGGCACAACTGTGATATTGCCAGAGCAGATAGACTTAGATGCAGTGTTGGCGAGCTTGTTCCCATGAATACCAACATGGCCAGGTATCCAGAAAAATTGGATAGAAGTAGATGTCAAAGAGAAATGGGCCAGTCGGTTTTGAATGTCTGTGATAACAGGGTGTGAACCAACGTGAAGCGATTCTAGGGCCAGTAGAGAACTAAGCGAGCCAGTATAAATCATGTAGTTTGAAGACTGTTTAGCTTCAACATGATCAAGGACAAAATAAGTGGCATAGAGTTCTGCAGTGAACACAGAAGTTGTAGAAGGGATTCTGCATGCAACCACTGAACCACAACAAACCATGGCAGAGCCCACACAGTCACCTGATTTTGAACCATCTGAATAAATAGGAATGGAAGGATGGTTCGAAAGATAATCAGCAAATAGCAGACAGTATTTCCAATCAGGAGTGTCTACTTTTCTCAGATGACTTAAAGATAGGTCACAATTTGGGACTGTAAGAAGCCATGGTGGGATTGGCTGACCAGTGGATACAGCAATGTTATCCAAGGACAGACCCAATTCATCTAACTGAGTATGGATACGAAGACCAAAATCAGAAATGGCAGACCATCTGGTCTGAAAAAGTATGGGCCATTGTGGAAGGAAAACACAACCCCAGGTGGGATGCTTCGGTAAGGAATGAAGTTTCAAAGCATATAGTAAAGACAGTTGCAAACAGCAGAAGTGCAAAAAGATTCATGAGACTATGTATAAGCTCTGAACTGGGAAAGTGCAGAAAACCCCAGTGCAGAGCCAAAGCCCTTGATGATGAATAGGGTCTAGCATCTTTAAGAGCAATAGTCTGGCAGAGCCACAGACCAGTGATCCATAGTCAAGTTTCAATCAAATAAGAGCACAATATATCTTTACAATAGAACATCGATCCGCTCCCCAACTGGTGGTAGAGAGGACACGGAAGATGTTCATTGCTCTTGTACATTTGACCCATAGCCCCAAGAACTTAGTCTCAGGGACCACAGGCAGCACAACTTCACTGATATGAAGTTCAGGATCATGGTGAATACCCTGTTGATGACATGAAAACGGTTTTAGAGAGAGAGAGAGAAGGTTTGCTGTGGTCCACTTAAGTAAACAATTGAGGGCATTCTGTAGCTGCTGCTCAATATACCTCATGTTCGACAACTGACATTAGATGTGAAAATCGTCAACATAGAGCCCGTTTGCAACAACTCTCTCTCACTGTTCAGTGATGGCATTAATTTTTATACTGAAAAGTGTGACAGTCAAAACACAGCCCTGAGGGACTCCAAGTTCCTATAGAAAAAAAATGGTAGAGTGTCAAACCCAAACAAACTCAAAATCTCCTGTCCATTAAAAATGTTTTAATAAAAATGGGCAAATGGCCACATAACCCATATATATGGAGGTCTTGCAAAATGTCATACCTCCATGTTGTAACATAAGCCTTCTCAATATCAAAGAATATTGATACAAGATGTTATCATCTGAGAAAGGCTTCTGTGATTGACGTTTCAAGTCGAATCAGGTGGTCCATGGTGGAGTGCTGGTTCTGGTTTGGTTCCTCGAACCAAACAAGACGAGCATTAACCATCCTCTCTGAGGTCTAACAAAGACAGCTCGTGAAAATAATTGGATAATAGTTTGAAGGAAACTTGGGATCCTTCTGAGGCTTGGAGAAAGGCAGAATAATAATCTAGCACCAGGCATCAGGAAAAACATACTTCGGCCAGATTCAGTTAAAAACAACCAGAAGAATAGCAAGAGAAGCAGGAGATAGATGGTGCAGCATCTCATAGTGTATATCATCAGATCCAACAAATGTACTGTCAGACCGATAAAGGGCCAGTTTCAGTTCCACCAGTGTAAAGGGATGATTATAGTCATAGAGATAATCAGCTTGAAAGGAAAGAAGTGATTGCTCTGCCCGAGTCTCAATGGCTAAGAAGGTGGAAGAAGAAGTAGAAGTGCAAAATGCCCGGCAAAAGCTTTCACCTAGAGTATTGGCGATACTCTGGGTATCAGTTACTTCCTGGCCATCAGAGAACAAGATCAAGAGGGAGACAGAGTGATGTTCACACTGACCTATTGATTCTTGTCCCAAATGACTGTGGAACTGGTGGTAGAGGATATGCTGGTTGTGAACTTAATCCAAGATTCCTTCTAGCTTTGACGTCTTACCCATCAAGCATAAGAACGGGTCTGCTGGAAAGCGATATGGTTCGAGAGTGTGGGAAATCTACAGAAAGTATCCCAGGCTTGCTTTTGAGCTTTCCGTGCCATGTGGCAGGCAGGATTCCACCATGCACAAGGATATAGTGGAAAACATGTTGAGGTTTCAGGATTACATTGAGCAGCTGCTTGTATAATACAGTCAGTTACTACTGCCACACAGTCGTCTATTGATGGCTTACAGACAATGGCAGGATCAAGTTCTGTGAGAGCAGTGAAATAGGGCCAGTTTGCTTGATCCAGCTTCCACTGGGGCACATGGGTCGGGTGGCATCGACCATGGCCAGTCTCTCAAAGATTATAGGAAAATGATCACTGCCTCGTGGATTATTGTCAACCCTCCATTAAAAATGGGAAAATAATGGAGTGCAAATTTAGAGATCAATAGCAGTAAAGGACTGACTTGGTGCATGGAAATAAGTAGAAGAACCAGTATTGAAAAGAGAAAGGTTGTGATCAGAGAGCATACGCTCTAGAGAGTGACCCCTCCTATCAATATCAGCACTTCCCCAGAGGGGATGATGTCCATTAAAGTCCCCCAGGATGAAAAAGGGAGATGGTAACTGTTCAATGAGAGTATCAAGGTCTGATTGATCATATGTTTCTCCAGGCAACAGGTAGAGAAAACAAACAGTGATGGTATGACACAAGGAAACACAGATGGCTACGGCCTCCAAGGGTGTGCCAAGTGGCAAAGACAGGGTGGACACATGCTGATTATACAACAGTGCCACCTCTCCATGGTCTCATCCATCACACAGTCTGTCATTTCTGTATAAAGAAAACTGCTAAAAGGCGACTGTATCGGCAAGATTCAGAAAATTTCCTGTAAGGAAAGACATACAGGATGGTAGGAAGTTATCAGTGTTTTGATGTCATCCAGATTAGAACATAAACCTCAACAGTTCCATTGTATCAGGATGGCCATTTTTATTTATGTGTAGGCGATATGGGTGGAGAACCCTTCTGTTTATAACCATGTCTTTTTTCCTTACTTTCCTTATCCTAGGGAGGTCTATGGACCTCCATGGATCCTGCCCTGGGTAGATTGGGCAGGGGTTTGCTGTTGGAAGGGGATTCCAGAAATTGAGGACATGAACAAATTATTGTTTTGCATCTTGGGGTGAGAGAGGAAGATGGATCTGAGGAGATGCCTGTACATGGAACCAAAGGATGTAGATCTTGGGGTTTGGTGGAATGTATATAAGGGACAGAGATAGGGGTTGAAGTTGATTCATCAACTTTTTTATCCATGGAGGTCAGTAGACTTTTCATTTGTTTGGAGAACGATTCTTTAGGAGGCACAGAGAGATCTGTTTGCACTCCTACAGTAGCTGTGGAATGAAGTGCAGCAGCATACATCCGAGATGAGGTGGTGAACAATAATTTTTGAGCCTCAGGATGGGTAATGTTATAAATCGCTTTCAAACCAGTGAGAATCTCCAACTCTGGGATGTTCTTCAAATTCCTTTCAAAAATAACTTCTCGTGATGAATTCAAAGTAGCATGAGGTGTAACCTCAATTGGTAGATCCCCAATCACCTTTAAATGCAAGAGGAGTTCACTATGTTGAGATGTGGATGTTTCCACCAACGTGTCACAAGATCGAAGGTTCTTTACTGACTTTGGAGAGCCAGCAAGTCCTTCTAGTTCCTTCTGAATGAAAAAGGGAGACATTTGCCCTGTGGTTTGTCTGAAAGTGATTGCAATATAAGAAAGTGAGGTACAACAGGTGGTATGGATGGTGAGGATTGCTGCTCAGAATCTTCGAGATGTGGTCATTTACCTATAGACTGTTTTTCACTATTTTATTGAGATTTTTAATTGGAGTATTCATAATAAAGAAAGGAAAATTTTGGTGCCCACTGACACCACCCATCATGGAGTCCTGTGAGGGGACTCACTACAATGTCAAACAAGGACATTGCAGCAATGCCAGGGTTTCGTGAGCACTATACCCAAACATCAGCATCAGATGCAATGTCCACAACACTTGTTGAGAACATCCAACACTGGTACTTGGTTGACCCTAGCCCAAATAGACAAGCCAAATGACCCAAGGGGGACCACCCAAAGGCCATCTGTCTACAGGAATTCAAGGCCAAAGTAGTGTGTTAGGGTTGGACCCCTCTACCATCAAGATCCTCTCCTCCCTTTCACGGGTTGCCATGCACAGCAAACACGTGGGTGGATGTTTAGTTCCCAGAGAAGGTAAACTGAAAGAACAGAACCTTCCCTGGGAGGTCCCCCTCACCACGTACAGGAATCCACATCAAGGAGCTATCAAATCAAATCTTACTGTGTTTTAATTAGCTTCATATATGATAAGATATGAATTCCTATGAATAGAGAAACATGTATCTATGAAGTTTAATGACAATTTTGTAAAACTGAAACCACATACTTTGTAAAAACCCTTGATGTTTCAGCTTTCTCCTTTCTTTCTTTGACAACTGTGGTTCTACACTTTTATTTGAGATTATGGTTCTTTTGTCGTAATCATGCAGTTGTGCGACTTTACTTAAGTCAATTTCAAGGTTTTCAAATAAAGATGAGTTAGCAGATACTGTTGTACATTTCTCGAGCTTCTGAAATGAAAATTACTTGATTAAAAAGTATCTGCAATTCTAAGCTACTGATTTGTGCACAGTTTATGTAAAAGCATACATGTACCTGTTTTCAGTTGAACAGTCTGAAAAACATAACACGTAAAAAATAAAAGCCTCAATAAAGTGAACTTTGTCTTGGAATGCACAACTTGCTAGATGCAGATGCACATTTATGCTGTTATACATATTAAGTTTGTTCTTTTACTGTTACACTTTAATAAAACTGAAAAGTGAAGCCACAGTATCATAAAGTTGGTAAATGGTATGTAAGGATTGGTAAGGTACTCAGTAGGCATAATACAAACGTGCATGATAAAAAAACCTACAATGATAGAGTTTTACTTTAATTTAGTCTTCAACCCAACAAAACAAGGCAAAAAACCATCACTAAGATATCAAACCAGAAATGTGACCAACTGTTCATCTTTATCCCTCTTGTTTCAATCAATATAACTCCATAACTATTTTGTCGCTAACGTCAGTTTAAACCTAAATCTACTCTGCGTTTCTGGGCAGAGTATGATATGATTACACTTTGAACTTAGAAGTTAACTTTATTATAGAAATCTGATGTTTCTTTCAAAAGTTAAGTACAAAGTAAAACAGGAATTACAGCCAATAACAGATGAACACTAGATCACTGTGATCAATGATTTGTACACTATACAGTTAGTGTCTTTACAATGCTAACCCCCTGTATTATGTTAGAAGTAAAAACAAACTAATACACATAATTTTAAATTTTATTACACACAATGATAGAATACACTAGCTTTCAGTGAGGGGTAAAAAAAGCCACAAAACAGGTAATAAAAACATTTT
Organism: Tachypleus tridentatus; assembly: GCF_004210375.1. Lineage (NCBI taxonomy): Eukaryota > Metazoa > Arthropoda > Merostomata > Xiphosura > Limulidae > Tachypleus > Tachypleus tridentatus. Next base: position 66,428,733 of record NC_134833.1, on the reverse strand, counting down.
GTACAAAATGATGTAGAAAAGGCAGGGCCAGAAAAAATATAGGAGTGATGCAAAGACAATTCTTACATGACTTTCAATATTTAAATTTTATGTTAGTTTGTAAAATACGTATTTGGACTTTAATATTACTATGGTTAGAAGTTATATATTCTTGCCTGTTTGTTTACCATAATATAATGGTCATGGCAGTATAGGCACCAAAGTACTGTAACTAACACACTAGGACTTACAAGAAAAACTGAGTCAAAACATGTCTTGATTACTTTTACAAACTCCCATTAGGAGTTCAGATAATTCAACTGACCTTGTAACTATTTTGATCTCATGCATTTTTACAGTGTAACATTAAACTTTATATGAATTTGAAAGTCATGTAGGAAAGATCCATATATTATCCCTACATTCTTGTCTGCTTTCTTTTCGGTACTGCCATCCCTATATCATGTTACAAGTACAACTTATTTTTTCTTACTTGTTAACTTATTCGATCACCAGAAATCAATGTAAAAGTCATTTGAAATAGTTAGCATCTCTGAAAATTTATTCAGAGGCCCCATCTAGTAATCACAAACCTCATTTAAAAAAAAGACAAAATTAATATTCTAAGATTTTCTACATGCAACAAAAACCTACCTGTGAATATTGTTCTTTACTTTGAATTTCTTTTTTTCCTTCATTAATTTTCAAAGAATTACTTCCCACTGCAGGGAGATGGTACTTTTGCCTCGAATGTCTAATCTTACCCATCGTTAACAAAACACAACTGGAAAAGGTGCATAAAGGTGAAAATACTATGACTGTTTGATAATCTAGAAGTCACTTGATAACTTTCATGACATAAAACTTGAACAATAAAAAAACTAGACAACTTTAAATAAGTTTATGATTGAACCATGAGGATCAATGCTAACCTATCAAAACGTCAAAAACAAATTAAATTAAAACAAGTTAAATTTCATATAACTACATAATCAAGATCTTTCAAGAATGCATGCTAGTTGTGTACACACCATACTATCAAGCATACCATGGGCACTTCAACAAATTGTACAGAATACATTCCACCTATTGTTCTTGTAATCTGAAACAAGTTTGGATTAACTTGACCTTTTTTGTCCTTTAAAACTTCCATAATCAGTCATGTATCTATATTTAAAAAATGTTACAAATTACCTGTGGTTCCAGGACACTCTGCACTCCACAAGTTTTTGATTTAAACCAAAACACATTTTGTCAAAAAAAAAATGCATATAGTTTAAGTCTAAAACCTAAACCTAATACTCTGAATAATTAAATTTATACTTCCGTCAGACATGGAAGCCCATAATAAACTTAAAAAGATGGATTAAGCCACACCTAGTTTTTATATCTAAGCCAAAAAAAAAATAAAGTCCAAAAACTAAATTTCTATCTACAGTTAAAAGTTCCTATATCAGGTACATTTGTTAATACAACATTTCTCAAACATATTCTTCATGTGCACTTCTTAAAGATAAAGGTATGAACTATTTACAATACTTAACTCACCAAAGGTATCAACAAGTTTGTAGTAACTCTCTTGATCATATTTTAAAACTTCCTTCGTTCTTTTCATTACAGTCAAACACTCAGCTGAATTATTATGATTTTGTCAAAAAATTGCATTTAAATATTCTTTCTTCTCTAGAAAGCTAATGTTTCTTTGACACAAATGTTCACACCACACATACAATTCTATCTGTATGTACCTGTACCTAAGTGAATGATTTTAACATCATTAAAAGTTGAAACTTACTTTCTATATTCTGTTTGAGTCACTTTAATCCCTTTACTTATACCATGCTATTATAGAACCTGACCAATAGAATGATATGTTTCTTTGTTTGTATGTATGTATTCTGCCTTATACTTTACTCTGTTATATCTCCCTAGAGGTGTTTGTACCTTAGCTGTACATAAAAGTTTGTCGGAGAAATCTAGAAGCTTTATGGTGGGCCATTCCATGTCAAATCATCCAGGGGGCTGTAGGTGACCCCCACAGAATGCCTTGAAAAAATTCACATGTGCTCATCTACCCATATAATGAAAAATTGCCAAAGATTAGATCAATATCTCTAATAGTTTCTGATATACAGCCCTGTAAAATTGTTTTATTTTTGGCAAATTCTTTTTCAGGCAAGTTTGGCTGCTTAAAGCTGGAAGGGTAATGGTGGTAGAAGGCTGAAATTAGTTACACTGACTGAATTAATCTCACATAATTCAAAAATGGTCTCAAATGAAGTTTATCTCTCTTAGGATTTTCATAGTGAGACTGTCAAATCTCACACACCTGAACTGAATTTTTTTTTTAAATAACAAACGTATGGTCAGAGGATACTTGAAAAAATTATAACTCAAAAAGTAGGTTGAACATCATCCTGATTTTTTTTGTAGACCATATTCAGAGATGTAAGAATATATGGTAAAAATCTGAAAAGGCTGAATAACTGGTGACATGGTCAAACTGTGGCCTGAAGTAGGGCTATTTTTAGCTAAATCATAAAAAGTTGCATGCAACTAAATTTTTTTAACAGGAGATCTAATAGACTTTTATTTACAACAATTGCTGATTTATCAACCGATATGTTATAGGAAATTTGAAAACAAAATTCAGCTTTGTATCATATTAAGTCTTAGAGCTATGGCTTATTAAATGAACCAATGTTTTTTACAATTTTGGGTTTTCAGGTGATTTTACAGCCTCACTATGAAAATCCTAAAAGAGATAAGCTTGGTTTAAGGCCATTTTTTAATTCAGTCAGTGTAGCATATTTCAGCCTTTTACTACCATTACTATTCTAGCTTTAAACAGCTAAAGTTGCCTAAAGATGAATTTACCAAAAAAAAAATTATTTAAATTTTACAGGGCTGTATATCAGAAACTATTAAAAATATTGATCTAATCTCAGGCAATTTTTCATCATATGGGTAGATGAGCATGCGAATTTTTTCAAGGCATTCTGAGGGGGTCACCTGGAAAATTTTCCAAAATCTGGATGATTTGACATGGAATGACCCTGGTAGTTAGTTATATACTATGTACCTAATCATGAAAATCCCATAAAACATTATTGCAACTGTTCATCAGGAAAGCAAGCTTTCACAGATGTTTTGAAATGAGAGGTAAATCCTGGAAGTCAAAGATACCTAATGTTTTTAGTTTTCATTATAATTAACAAACTTGGAAAAAAATAGCATAATAAATTATGATTTTATCTGTACAAAAGATTTTTTTCCTTATTAGCCTAAAAATAAACCATTGGAAGAAGCTCTTAATTTATCCCATGTAAATTTAAATACTGGATACATGTCAAGTCATAAAATGTGACATTTATCATATTATATGCATACACTGACAGTGATACAGTATTAATATTATATCTGTAACTGGTAAAGTAAACCATTTCATTTACCAACAATAAAAATATAACATACAACAATTAGAGTTTTATATATTATCTACTTTTTTAACACAAACAATATAGTTGCTTTGTTACCTATCAGAAAATGTTTTTACTCGTTCTCAAACAGGCATAAACCATAATCAGTGATGTCGAGAAACCCACTTGTTGAGAAATTTATATGCAAAAACGGCTCGTTTGGGTTGAGAAAATATTTTACATAGAAGAGCGAACAACGTTTCGACCTTCTTCGGTCATCGTAAAATATTTTCTCAACCCAAACGAGCCGTTTTTGCATATAAAAAAGCATAAACCATGAATTACTGAGCGAACCTACCTGAAGTTGTTTAATTTCCTCGTTACCTAATCGGGCTCTGAACTTGGTAACTAATTCATCGTTACTTATACCGACTGAAGCAATATAAAATATAAAACCCGTCTTCAACTTTATTAGAAAAACAAAAACACAAAACAGCTTTGCACAAACTTTTGGGTAAGATTTTCTTTGTGTATTTAAAAATGTTTAAAACATATTACTCTAGAATTTTAGTCCTTTTTTGTTATCTTCATTTCAACACCTGTATTTTACAAATTCCACTAGATCACCCCAAATTCATTGTTGTATGCCTATATAAATTATTAACACCAAATTGAAAGTTTGTTTGTTTGTTTTTGGAATTTCGCACAAAGCTACTCGAGGGCTATCTGTGCTAGCTGTCCCTAATTTAGCAGTGTAAGACTAGAGGGAAGGCAGCTAGTCATCACCACCCACCGCCAACTCTTGGGCTACTCTTTTACCAACGAATAGTGGGATTCACCGTCACATTATACACCCCCACGGCTGGGAGGGCGAGCATGTTTAGCGCGACGCGGGCGCGAACCCGCGACCCTCGGATTACGAGTCGCACGCCTTACGCGCTTGGCCATGCCAGGCCCCAAATTGAAAGTGTCTCAGTCTTCTGTTTAAAAACCAAAAATTCTAATCAGACTGACTCGACTGTTCAGTTTCGCTTTTCACCCTTACACTAGAAGACGAGGGAGATGGTATTGCAAAGGGACAAGTATGTGTGTAAATTCATTGTTTCTACGCAAGTATCTCAAAAACTAATATACCGATGTACACAAAATTTTTACACAAGATGCAAAGTAAGTTCTGGACAGCCACACTCAAATTCGGATACATTTTCTGGATATGTGAAACATTTTTTTAAGAGGGAGTTGTGCCAAATTTTATGAGCATCAAAGAATTTTCATCATATCACAAAAATGACCCAAATAGACGATAATTTTGATTATGATTTGTTTGTTTGTTTTGGAATTTCGCACAAAGCTACTCGAAGGCTATCTGTGCTAGCCGTCCCTAATTTAGCAGTGTAAGACTAAAGGGAAGGCAGCTAGTCATCACCACCCACCGCCAACTCTTGGGCTACTCTTTTACCAACGAATAGTGGGATTGACCGTCACTTTATACAACCCCACGGCTGGGAGGGCGAGCATGTTTAGCGCGACGCGGGCGCGAACCCACGACCCTCGCATTACGAGTCGCCCGCCTTACGCGCTTGGCCATGCCAGGCCTTTGATTATGAAAAAGATTTTCTGTGTTTTCGAGGGTGATGTTTGATGTTATTTAATATAAATGTATGCAATATCGAAGGGGAGCGGCGGAGCAATGTAATGCATTTTTTGGCATTTATTCCACGATAAGTTCATTCTATCAGCTGTAGTTCACAAATTAATATCTGCGTTACTCCAAATTCAGAGTTATTTGTAGAAAATACTCCTGTGATGCAAATTAGTGCCGTCGAATTTAAAATGACACAACCCTTAGTTCCACAAAAGTTTAAGAAGAGTTATTTCAAACTTTCTCGATAACAACAGTTGTATTTCTTAAATTTAAAGCTACGTCAATCCATATTAGGGACGGCTAGTGCAGATAGTCCTCGGGTAGTTTTGCGCGAAATGCAAAATAAACCAAACCATTCTGCTTTTGCATAAATCGGGAATTTATCTATTTTTGTTAACTCTAGTAGTCTTAGAAGCTGCAGTAAAAATCAAAGTCTAACCTTAATTATGAATAATTGTTTGTTTTGTTTTTTGAATTTCGCACAAAGCTACTAGAGGGCTATCTGTGCTAGCCGTCCCTAATTTAGCAGTGTAAGACTAGAGGGAAGGCAGCTAGTCATCACCACCCACCGCCAACTCTTGGCTACTCTTTTACCAACGAATAGTGGGACTGACCGTCACATTATAACGCCCCCACGGCTGAAAGGGCGAGCATGTTTGGCGGGACGGGGATGCGAACCCGCGACCCTCAGATTACGAGTCGCACGCCTTAACACGCTTGGCCATTCTGGGCCAATTATGAATAAAGATAACACATTTAGCCAGTATGAGTTTTTCTCTTGTTGTGTGCATGTTATTCCTTCTCAAATATATATATTACTAATCTGCCTGTTGTAATGGTGTTTAATATTTACCTGTTTGTTAGTTTCAGTTTGAACCACAAAAACACATAAATACGTTTCGGCACATATTTTTTCTACGCTCTTCTACGAATAGTTAAAAAAATCTGTTATATCAGTTACGCAATACTGTGACCGATAATCACGGAATGATAACAATTTTAAACTATTCAAATACTCAATATTTTTAATATATTTGTGGTGTTTATAACAGCTTTCAATTGTAGGTTGGAAAAATTCATTGTACACACAGTTATGATCGGAAAAAAAATGTTTTTATTAAATACAACAAACAAAATGTAAAATTATTTGATTGTAATTTAGAATAAACATCTTTCTTTAGATCCATATAGATAATTAAAATGCTTTATGAATTTAAAATTTTAGGTCTATGCTTTTTTACACAAACAGTCATTAATACTATTTGTTAAACCCTATTAAATAAAATTAATTGACAAAACACAGGTGTCGTTAGGTTCGAGCTATCGGTCTATGTAAATATCTAGTTAGTTAAGACTAACGGTAGAAGAATTCATGCAATGATATTTAAGAACTTCAGTGCAAAGTTATAATTGTGGTTCATATTAAACCAGTTTGTAAAGAGATAGAGCTATTCTTAGGTAATAATAATCCTCACAAGCGAGTAAGGGGAACAGTTATAAACTAATTATAAAGTACAAACAAGCAACGACACGCGGAAGCGTATTATCCTCATATTATTTTTGTTGTAACCTGCGTATTTATAATATAATATAGCCCTTATGACTCAAGTCTTCGAAGGTTTGACTTTAGCCAGGTAGGTAATATGGGTAGTCACACTGTTACACGTATAGAAATTCTGTTGAGCAGTACCGATATAACTTTGATACTCTTTGATAGATGGTTTAGGCAGAGTATTCATGATGATAGGTCATATGAAAGGCGGAAAACTTCCGAAACGTCGTCCTCTACACTTGTATCTCCACAACAGGCAATTGCTGGCCATTCTACAAAGTTTAAACTTTGGTACCTTTATTATATACATTTATTATTAAGTATTTTCCTGTTTTAATTCATTTCAATTGTTTTATTTTTTATATATTTAAAAATAAACGAGTGTGTGTGTAAGTTATACAAATTACTGTTATTCATTATTGGTATAATGTAGTAATTACGAAACAACTTGAATTGTAATTGAAAAATTAAATAATCGTTTGTTATTATTATTTTTGTTATGTCAATCATTTGTCTAGTAGTGAGAGCAGTATTTTTTGTAGCTTGTTAAGATAAATTTTAACCAATGATATTTGACAAAATTCCTGTTCATTCACATGATTCGTGTATCTTGCGTTTAAAAACAAAATTTTAATTTGCATAGTGCTTATGTATTGTAATTTGTTGCTTTATGCTATTAATGCATTCCTACGGTAAAGTTTTAGAACATTCGATATAGTATTTTCACCTTGTATTGTTGCAAGCAATATTTTTAATATTTCAATTTAGATATTTGTTAAAGGAAACTTGTCATTTTGATGACGTCAAGATCTAGAAATTTCGGACAGCGTCTAGAGGCAATGGTACATTGTTTAAAAATTCAAGTAACTACTTAGTGATCAAGTAGTGAGTAATTAAGTTATTTAACAGTTAACGTGTATTTAATGAGTAGATGAGTTCAGTGACAGAAAATATTCGCAGTTTAGTGTTGAAGTGAAATTTATCTATTATGTTCAATTACGTGAACTTTCATAAGCTAGTTTATTTGTGATTTAGGATCTTACCATTAGTCTCGGAATTTCTGTTACAATATTATATTGGTCTTAGTTTTACAAATACAAGTAAAAAATTGTCTGTAACACAGTTAAGGAAGGAAATAATTTTATATTTTATGTGGGCTAGATTTTGCATTATCATCGGCATACTGCCCGTAGAATAGCTTTTTTTTTTTTAGCTCATAGCGCCACCTCTTGACTGATATGAGATCTAATTACATTTGCGGTTATTGTGGATTCCCTCTTGTTTTTCTCATATAAAATTCAGTCCAATGATGTAGTGGATTCTGACAGTATAAATAAATAAAGCTTATTAATTTATTTTTAATGAAAAAACATATACAACAAACTATAAGATATTTGATGCATTTATTTGAAAAAATTTAGTCAACTGACTTTTCTCACTGTATTAACGTCGTGATCACGTTAACTTAATGGCAAAACTCGTTATTCTAATTAACATTTTATTTGTTTATATTATTATTGGAATATGATGTGGAACTGTTGGGTTCATCTTATAATGAGTTTTCGTTTGAAAACCCTGCGCTAGTATAGTGGTAAGTTTACGGATTTAGAACGCTAAAATTAGGGGTTCTATTCCCCTGAGTGGGCTCAGTAGATAACCCGACGTGGCTTTGATATAAGAAAAACACTCGTTTGAAAGTTTGGAGCTGTTGTCGGATTGCATTGAAATATATAAGATGTTTTAATGGGAATCCTTTGAAATGATTTGAATTCAATTATCACAAGTGATTTTAATCTGTTGTTTTATTTCTGTTTCTTGACGGCTGTCTTTTAAAAAACGTATTCTCAGGTTTTTTATGCATTCAGTCGCAAATTTGTCATTAACGTGATGTTGTACAAATAGTTTTGAAAAATAAAATAAAATGTGAATTAAGTGGCGTGTCTGTATCCTCACATGTTTGTACCACTTTCGCTTTTGGAAACGCATTTACTGTGTATGAAAAATGTTGACAGTTAGTTATCCACCCTTGGACTTACCACCTCATCCTGTACGGCGCGTGTATTTTGCGTATGAACCATTCATTATAAAGCTCGTAGGGTCTTCACACGTCAGCGACTGATGTCTGGACAGCACGACGCCATGTGTTACCCTTATCTTGTGACCAGCAGTTCGACAGGACTGTGTCTGTTTGAAGAGGGTTGTGCTCCTAGTGTTTTTTCTTATTCGAAGTGGCCCGGCATGGCCAAGCGTGTTAAGGCGTGCGACTCGTAATCTGAGGGTCGCGCCAAACATGCTCACCCTTTCAGCCGTGGGGGCGTTATAAAGTGACGGTCGATCCCACTATTCGTTGGTAAAAGAGTAGCCCAAGAGTTGACGGTGGGTGGTGATGACTAGCTGCCTTCCCTCTAGTCTTACACTGCTAAATTAGGGATGGCTAGCACAGATAGCCCTCGAGTAGCTTTGTGCGAAATTCAAAAAACAAAACTTATTCGAAGTAAATGTAATAAAAACCAACTGCAGGAAGGAACTCGTCATAGTGTCCGTACACTTATGACGTGATTTAACAACACAGTTACTATGGTGATAAGTTCTTGCGTATGATGCTTTGTTCAGTATTCTTACTGGATACGTCAGTTGTCTTGAATTATTCAGCTATGTTTTTGTATAACAGGTTGATTAGAAATGGTATCTTATGAGGGAAGGCAGCTAGTCATCAACAACCAACGAACAGTAGGATTGATTCTAACATTATATCGCCCCCATGGCTGAAAGGGCGGGCATGTTTGATCTGACAGGGACTCGAACCCCGCGTCTTTCGGATTATGAATTGAACGCCTTAACCATGCCAGGCCTCCATTAAAATGTAAAAAAAGAAAAGTCAACTGACACCCTTTTTAACAGAGTTGAATTTGTACATGCTGCTGGATGGTGTTTAAGAAAAATTGCCTGGGTGTAGCCGTTCCTAATTTTGGACTATAATCGACAGTGAAAACAGCCAGTTAGCAGCACTTCTCCTCACAAGGATTTCTTTTGGGTTTGACTGAAGAATAGGATTGATTGTATTTCGTACAGTGCAACCGTAGTTGAAAATGCACTAAGTTCGACGGCATCGTGGCTCGAACCTTTCACCTTTTGTTCCACAGCCTAACTGTTGTAGATCAGTTAAACATGTATATATTTGGGTTAGACATAATCCAGTGCTTGTTACTGGCTGTGTATCGCAAGGTCTAAGTTTCAAACCCGCTACAAAGTGCTGAACATAATCCAGTCTTTTCAGCTACAATTGAGTAATAAAAGTGGTGGTAAATTCCTTTGTTCGGTTAAAAGTAGTCTTTTTAGGCTGCAGGTGCTGCTGACTGGTTTCACCGTATCTAGTCAGAATTCCACATTTGAGATGCCTCTATCTGTTTTTAGGCGTTTCTTGACCGTTTAGCCAACGTGTCGTATAAAATACCATTGCTGTTGAAAATATCAAACCGCGTTATTGTCTATATGGGTTACATTGTCGTTTCTGATGTCAAACTTTAAAACTAGAATTGTGAGGGGGGGGGGGAAACTGAGAGAAAGTGCTATAAACTGTCTTTTTAAATTTTAATAAATAAAATTACGAAAAAAGAAATCGTAAATAAGAATATTGGTAAGTATAATGTATTTTTGTGAATCAAGTAAAAAGGAGACGTATCTGAGATAAAAACAAATTTTTGATCTCCTAAATTTAGAATGATCTACGCTTTTTTTCTTGTAAACGGGATGTTGCAAAGCTACGAGATATAACTAAGAACTATTTTTTATTCACTCATGTTTACTGCTGACAATAAATATTTTATTGAATCCATCCGTGGTACTTTATCGTAAATATCATTAAAGTTCATTGGTAATTATATTTTCTATTAAATTGTATCTTTGTAATTTAATGTGAGCTTTTAATTATCAAATTATATAGAGTATAATTAGACTACTAGTAATTTATTATCTTTGGGTTAAATTTGTATACTGATAGGCAGTTAAACACACACACTTGACTTTATGTAAGGTTATCTTATGGGATATATATCTTCTGTATAACGTCTTGAAATATGAAGCAATCCCATAATTTAATAATATCAACGTAATGTTTTATATTGGCTTATCGTTTATTTAGAATTGAAATTAATTTAGCATTATTGTTACTGGCCTGTTATTGGCGACCTTAGGGAACCTCTGCTCTATCAGATGTAATACAAACAAAATTAGACTACTTATTAGTTTAGTAGTGTGTATTTGGTTTTAATTGAAGGGTTATATTTTTGAGCGCGAATTTTAAAGTTGGTTTTCACCAAGAGAGTACATGACGTCTTTATTTCCCTAACTTTAAACTGCTTTAGAGATTTCGGTCAACGTTGCAAAAAATTGCATTTCGTTTATCTTATTTGCATGATGTTTAGATTATAAAATCACTTACTGAATGACGTGATGTCAGAAAATTGATACTTGTATTTGTTTGTGACGTCAAATTTGTTTCTTTTCATTAAAGGTTATTCGCTTCAGCTGTTAACATTTAAGTGTGCAGAGAATTAAAGACGTGCTAGTTTAGATTTACTTAATTCTTGCCAGAATTGCCCTTGTATTGAATTGTAAACCAAAAATCCAACGGCAAGAGTCTTTTTTTATTAGGCTGCCCTGGAAACTTGTACATAGTAGATGTTTTCTCGCTGCTGTCGTAGTGATGATAAATGTTATTTACATGGAACGAGGACCAGAGCAAACTGCCAAGTTTTTGTACCCTTGCGATCATCTTATACATAACTTCTAACCATGTCAAAAATAATTCATAACTATCAGAATCGTACTATCAGTTAACCACGTAAACCAAACTCAATCTACAATTATGAATCGTTTTAGTTCACTGTCGAAATTACGTTCAAGCAAGGAGATGAGGGATAAAGCATACAGACTTTGTCGAGAGTATCTTAGTGGTTCGTGGAAAAACATCTCGAGTTCCGACTTGGTGTTTACTGCATTAAGGTATGTGTTCAGTGTTATTTTGATATTAAATATCCTCTTAGTAATAAGATGTGGCATTTATAAGTTCTAGTGATTTGTAAATGTTTTATGTTTCCGTCTTTGACTGTTACAAGTTGTTAGTGACGTCTGAAACCATCGTGTCGTTTTCTTAAATTTTAAAAAGAGACACAAGAAATCTGTTAGAATTCTTACTTAGGGTCTTCAGTTTCTACTTTTTAAGCATTAAAGCCATTTCTATCTACTGCTCTTGAAACTACGGTAAAAGTGTTTTTTAATATAAATTTATTGTTTTTTTAATAATTAATGACATCATAAAAATCCCAATTAACGACCAATTTCATAATGCTTTCGGATCAATATCTATGAAACGTTTACTGTAAGGTTCAGCTGTACACTTACGGACTCGCAACGCTAAAATGCGGGGTGTAATCCTCTTCGGTGACCAGAGCGGAGATAGCATATTTTGTAGCGTTGCACTAAACCATAATAACGTGAAACATCAGTAAGTTTCCTATTCTTCGGTTCTAACCGATGCATAATGTTTCTGAGTTTTAGTATTTATTGAAAACCGAGACCTGCAATTTAAAAAAAAAAAGAAAAAAAAAAGCTAAAAATGGCAGCCATGCGTAGCGTGTGTAAACAACTCATCCGGCGCGAAGGCCACATTGTAATTCATGGACCTTGGTCTAATCAGTCGGAATTAGTCTCTCGTGACTCGGCAACGAGTCGGTAGGGCGCTAAACTCGGTTTCCACTCATTATAGCTACCATGCTGAATTTGTTCATTATCTCCTTAACATTATTATATATTTCCAGTCTTGTCTTCCACATTGACAGGGCTTGTTTTCAGTGTAATGGAATGGGAGTTGAGACAGTTGAGCTGTCTTACGTTAGTTGATATCAACCGTATCTTTTATCGTTAGCCTTCATAATGCTTGTCTTTCTTTAGATCCTTCCTTCCACTTACAAGTTGAGTGATGGTTTTTGTAATGATTTACGAAATCCCACTACTTACCGTTTTTCGTGCCTATCCTTCAATATAAATATATATATATATATATATATATATATATATATATATATATACTGCCTGTATTTTAATGAATTAATAATGCATCTTATAATGAAACAATACTGTAAATATAAAGTAGAACTGTTTCCTTATTAAATGTATTTCAAGTTGCACGACTAAATACATTATTATCAGAACCCCATAAAATGCTGGGCGCACTTTGTTTTGCTCACTGTTCATATTCAAATATTGTTACTTTCATTTTTGTAGCATGAAAATACATTACCTCCTAAAGATGTCAACGTTAAAATTGAAACGTTTTCAAACTATTAATATTGTACGTAACAGGTACCATGCATTTTTCAATAATACTTTCTGCATCTTTTAGCACATCTAAGCTCGTACTCACCCATTCTTAACATGAAAATCGAATCCTTTGTCTTTATGTCTTCATTGTTGATTGTTGTATTTTTTTACAGAAAACAAAACTCCCTTATTTCTTGTACATCTGGCATACTTCCCAGAAAAATAGATTACAAAATGTAGTGAGTATAGGGTTGTATTCTGTGTAGATTTCTTGCCAGTCAACTGTGTCTTGAGAGTAAGTTTGAAACGCAGAGTGATGCTTTTCTTCATAAAATTCATTCAGTGGTTGGAACATCCTTTTAATCACAGTCATTGTAGTTCATCATCAAGTGGAAATCATGTAGTTTAGTGCATACATCTTACTGTGCATCAGTTTATATCTTAGTAAGTAATAAACGTCATTTCCTTTCACTTATCTGTTGTACTTGCTCAGAAAGCAAGGAGTGTAATCTTCTTTTGTTTATGAACTAATGACTGTCTTAGCTTAGAAAATTGAATGACAACTACACAATGTAGTGCATCTGTTGTGCAACACCAGAACTGCTCAATTACCCTTGAAAGTAAGGAGCTGTGATAGCTTTGTTTGTCTGCAGTCTTCCCACTACCTGACTATTCTAACTTTGAATGGTTACACTCTGTCCAAACTGCAATTAAACAGCTCTAACTGGCACAGGTTGTCCACTACCAGTGTATTTAGCCTTTCTTATCTGTTATCCGTACCAAACATGTGGAGACATTCACATTTGGCCTTTAGGCTTGATAGGTACCAAGTTTCACGTTAGAGATTTTTAGTTGTTCTTGCTTGTTTAAGCTCATTTCGTCTTAGTTGTGGTGACTACTTCTACATTTATAATAAGCCATTCTCTGGTAAATGTGATTGTATAAAATCATTTTAATGAAAGAGATCATGCAAGGGCCAATATGCACTTATAAAAAAACAAAACAAACTCTGCAATAAATATTTACATAGCAACAAACGTTTTTCTTTCTAACTGCTTGTGGTATTTTCAGGTAAAATAAATTTCCTGAGAAATATTAACTCAGCAAGTCACAGTATATTTGCTCAACAAATAAGCAGTGTTTTTTAGTTGATAAATTAACTGAATTTGATGTTGCACGAAAATAATCAGATTGGTAAATTTGAAGGACAAAATGAGATGAAACCTTCTTGCTATAAAATACAGGAAATAATTTATGCCTAACAAGTGCACAGTAACATTATGGAAAGCCACTTTTACAGGGGTAGGAGCTTATGTGTAATTTTTGCCAGTATTGCAGGACAGCCAATACACAGATGTCACAGATACTCAATTTTGCTGGAATAAAAAGCATAAACAAGATTTTATTTATTTATAAACAAACCAACTTTCAGATATTCATATCTGGTTTGTGTCTTTTGGTAAACATTTGAGGAAGTACTACATTGATCAGTATGGTTCGTTTGGATATAACTGATTTTGATTAGATTTGTAATTATGCACTTTTCCACAAATTTTAGTTTAAAATGAGCATATATGTGCATTAGCATTTCACAGAATTTTGTATTTTAAAGTTTAAATTTCTCAAACTGTGCTTGTTAATATAGAATTGTATCTATGTTTGTAAAAAAAAATAAATAAATATTTATCATCTGTTCTACTTTGTTTTTTTTCTGTGTTACCACTAGTGGAGGTCTTAGTAACTTGCTGTATCACTGCTCACTTCCAAAAACTCACACTCCTCTGGACGGTGAACCTGATCAAGTCCTGCTTCGTATGTACGGTCAGGTCCACGATGGACAGGTTGAAGCAAACATTACAGAAAGTATTATATTTATGCTGCTTTCTGAGAGAAATCTTGGACCAAAGCTTTATGGTATTTTCCCAGAAGGAAGGCTTGAAGAATATATTCCTGTGAGTTGATAAATATTTTTGTACTCCTAATTTATGTATTGTCATAAACACAACTAATCTTAATATTCTTGTGGATTTATTTGAACTACAAAATGATTTCAAGTTAAATCTTATAAAGGTAAGAACATTTTATAAAAGTTGAAATACTTTTAGAAAATAAATTTTGTTTTGTATCGTTAACCAATCAAATTATAGCAAGTTGTTTTTATAAAGTATTGTGTAAACTTCTAATAAACTTAAGTCAGTCGTGTATGCATGATGAAACTTGTTTTAGACACAAACGTAACGTTTTCATTAGGCCAAAGCCATGACTTGCCAAGAACTTCAAGACCCTGATATTTCAACTAAGATAGCCAGAAAACTTGCTTTCATCCACCAGCTGGAAGTGCCTATTAACAAAGAACCAGTTTGGATGTTTGGAAAAATGGATAAGTATGCAAGATAGAATAATTTTCAATGTTTTCACAAAGATAGTTTTGACATTAATATGCTAAATATTTTGTTTTTGTATATTTGCTCATGTTTGGGGTAATAATATTTATTTAAAAACTTGGTATGCATGGAAAATTAAGTTATGAAGGTCCATTTATTGTGATTGTTTCTGCTATTATTTCTTAGGGTTCATAATGTGCTGTTAAGTCTCTATAATGTGCTCAGATTGTGATTTCTGGTCTGTTGCCACCAAACAAAAATTATATGCATTGGCACCTCGGGTGTGCTTACAAGACTGACAGTCAAATTCCACTATTTTATTAGATGAGACTAATCTAGTGGTTGGTGGTGGTGTAATCCACACTGTATCAGTTCAGAATTAGGGACAGCTATGTGTAGACAGTGTGAAAATTAAAACAAACCTTATTCATTCTTTTACCTGCCCCCCACTAGTACAGTGGTAAGTCTATGGATTTACAATGCTAAAATCAGGGGTTTGATTCCTTTCAGTGGGCTCAGCAGATAGCCATAATGTGGCTTTACTATAAGAACACCCCACACACACACACATTTTCTTTTACCACTGTCTTCTCTAGAGCGTATACTTAAGTTCTTACCTAAGTAAAAGTATTTTATGTTAGTGGTGAAAGAGGTGAAGGTTGAATTATACACTGTTGTTTGTAATGCATTTATATTTTGTATAGTATGGACACTTTGCACGATACTAACTTGTAAATGATTTAAAAAGAATAAATGTTATTAAAAAAAAAAAGGACACTGTGAACGCTAGCTTTATTTAAAACAAAACAAAGCTGTATACCTGGAATATTGTAAAGACAGAACCTGAAATATGTCCAGTGTGTTCATTTTTATTTTCTACATATGAAAAAAAAACGTCCTCCTGGATGTTGTACTTTCTAACAAGGATACACTGTTTTCAGGTTTTGGTGTTATTTTTAGAGCACTTCATTAGTATTTCTAACTTCAACAATAAGAGGTGGGACCTGTAACACTTAAAAGGTAGGTTTTCCTTACACACAATGGGCAGAGCACATATAGCCTATTGTGTAGGACTGTGCATAAACAATAAAATGAAAAATTGGGAATTGTTTTGCAAGGCAGTTTTTTAAGTATGAATAGTGGATATTAAAAAAAATCCGATGATCATCTTAAGAACTTCATTGCCAAAGTAAATGCTAAAATGTTTATTTAATTTGTCTCATATATACCATATCACATTTATGTTTTAGGAGTTAGCTAATCAAATGAATGTCAGTAGTAAACCTGGTGGCTAAGGTACGCAACTCTCCATCTGCAAGTTGGTGATTGAATCATCACCTTTTTGACATAGAGGCTTTATAATTTTATGGTTAATTATACTATTTATTAGCCAAGAGTTGGTTGCAAGTAGTATTGACTAGCTGTCTGCCCTCTAGTCTGTCACTTCTACAGTAGGGAGAGTTAGCACAGACATCTCTTGAGTAGCTTTATGTAAAATTTAGCAAAAAAAGAAAAAAAAAATTGTCCTTGTAGCTCCTGTTCAACATTATATATAAATGATTTAGATCTTTTAAAAACACTTTTGTTAGTAATCCCTGGTTTTGTGTTAATGCTATGGTTGGAGTTTTACCATATATCACACTTTATAATGACAGGTGGCTCCAGAAAATAAGGAGTATCTGTATAGAAAATATTGATAAATCCAACAGAAAATATGCCGAGTATTTGCTTTCTCAAAATCTTGAAAGCGAATGTATCTGGTTGAGGTATGTGTATTATTTTAACTTATTAGTATTTGGGTATAATAGTGTTCCAGTGGAATTAACTTGTCTTTTGGCAAATGAAACCTGGCTTAAATTTGTGGTTGATAATTTAGATTTTTAATGAATTATAAGATTTCCCAAAAAAGAAAGGAATATTCCTAATTTAAAAAAGAACTTAGCTTTCATTTCAAAGCCAACTTGTTTAGGCAAATTCTTAAATAAGTAGAGAGTGATTATTAATAAATTCTTCGGAAGATTACATCTTAAAAACTAGAGGGAAATCTATTGTTATACTAATTCCAACCATCTATATATAATATTAACTCTAAATGATTGTAGTAAATTGTGTATCATCATAATTGTTAAGGGTATAAATGGTTATTTCTTATCAGTGGAATACTTTTTTTTTGTCAATTGATATCTATGTTTTGGTATTTTCTCAAACATTTGAATATAACAACAGTATTTAAAATTTGTCTGACATAGTGCCACAATATTATAAGTTGTTTTTTTTCTACTTTTATGACTGGTGGATGCTATTGTAATTTTTGCAAATAGTGAACAGAAACTGACTTTTAATGTAAGTACAAAACAAAACATGACAGTTTTGTATGTTGACAAACAACTCTTGGTTTTTGGTACAGTTTGGAGGTTTGATTAACATTTCACTCTATTCAGCTCATTTTTGTATACTACTTTTAGGTCATTTATTGAAAATGTAGCATCTCCTGTGGTGTTTTGTCATAATGACCTTCAAGAAGGTAAGTATAACATTTCTAACTTTGCAAAATTCACATGCTACTAAAATCTTTTTATGCCCTACTCGTTGAGCATAGCAGAGCATATTAGTTTGCCCCTGTTTGACGTTTTTCCTGATCTTGAAGATTTCATTATCAGCATTAGCAGAACTTGTAGGGAAAAAATCTCTGTCTTGAAAAACATTAAAGAATCTCTTGATTACAGATTACTAGAGTAACTCATTTTAATATTTAATTTTGCAGTGGCCTGCTTGAAGGCTTGCATTTTGTTGACAAAACCAAACAATATACAACATAGAGTATGAGTTTACTGGATATTCTGTTTGGAATATTTAAGGCAGAAAGAGAGCCACATAAGATATAAAATCTGAACCTTTGGGACTACATCCCACTGTTAGAAAAGAAATTGGATGAGGTTGTCCCTAAAATATGGTTGTTTGGGATGCTTTCACAGGAAACAGTCAATGATGAACCACGTGCTCACTTGGGTTCACATCTGAGTATTTGGTAATCTGCCTATTGGCATAAAACTATGATGTATTTAGCAGATGTAACCATACTTTGGTTATTACAACTACCCAAATAGCACCCTACAGTATAAAAGAATACCATTGTATTTTTTGTGGTTCAACAAAAGTTTCTAAGAGGACAATTGACAAACTGTCCAAAAATTGTGAAAACCTGAACTTGTTGGAAAGAAATGATAAATTTCAAAAGGCAGTAGTGTGTGATGTCCAGTGTTGTCTGATGTATAATATTACTTATTTTAGTTTCTGCCAAGCCACTCTGCTGTTGTAACCAAAGCTGTGAGGATAGTGTTTTGTGACATTATGGCACACTTACTCTTGTATTAAAACAGCAACATCCACTCGATGAGGGTGTGAAATGGCCTACTGGTTATTGTTCTCAGTTCACAGCCTGAGGGTTGTAAATTCAAATCCACATCACCAGACATGCTCACTCTTTCAACCAATGTTCATTGGAAAAATAGTAGCCCAACAGTAGGGTGGTGAGTGGTGTTGACTAGCTACATTCTTTGTAGCCTGTCACTGAAAATTATGGATGGTTAGTGAAAATAGCCTTTGTGTAGCTTCTTGTGAAATTTTAAAACAAATACAAGCCACTTGATGTGGACACTTTACAACACAAAGAGTTCCTTCTGTTGATTTTTAGGTACCTAGGTTCTGTAGAAAATACCATTTTCTGATGACTGGAACTGCATTGTCACCTGTAAGTTTCTTGCTGGCTTCACAACCATTCCATTGTCTAAACTGTGCAATATCATAAAAATATGGTTAATTTTGCAACTCTATTCATTTGCAGCATTGTTTTTTGTATTCTGTGGCCTTTATATGTTAGGGTTATTTGTGTATGACGTCGGAGAAATGGTAAATTTGTATTTTTGTGAGGTTCTGTATACTTAGTGAAGGACTGAGGATATTAAAACTTTTTTCGAAGGTTACCCTAATTACAGTTGTGGCATGAAACTTGAAAATTATTATATCTGAAAAAAGCTATTAAGATGGTTAGAATACTAGTATTAATTAAACATATAAACGTGTTATAAAACACTGCAGTAGCTAATATTGAACATGTTTTATTTTATTTCTAAGGAAATATTCTATTGCCCGAAAGACAAAACTCCAATGAGGACAAAGTAATTTTTATTGACTTTGAATACTGTAGTTACAACTACAGGTAGGTACTGACAAACTACTAACAATCAATAAGTATAAATAAATTACAAATTAAATTTCTTGTCATGACAGTTATGAATGATTAAGTGAGATTCCCTATTATTCATTCTTTGTTTTGGTTTCCTCTTTTCTTGGATTATTTTGATAAGGATTACTTTCCATAGCTCTAGTTAACCTGTAGATGTGTGTAAAAGTGAAATTAGCAATAAACAAAATAAAGTAAATTGGTTTCTACTTTTCAAGGCATAAGCAGTGGAACTTGAGTGGGGGGTGCTGGAGGAAAGTCCCCTTTGCATGGAGAATAGATTTGCGTATAACTATCATGGAAAGTGTTGAATTCAATAGTCAAGATTAACATAAGTAAATAAATGTCCCTAATTGTTTGTAATATATCACCACCACAAGAAAAACAAATGTTCTGTCTACCACCTGGTGTTTCAAGGTGTTAATGTTTTCATTTCACTTTAAATTATCTGTGTGGGTGATTTACATGTTAAAACTTAGACACGTGTCAGAGCTAACATAAGAAAAACAGAAGAGAAAATTATATTATTTTTACACAATTTACAATGAAAAGTTACATAGTTTACATGTCTTTTTAAAACAACTGAAGCAGTTGAAAAGCATTTTTGTGGTTAGTGTGTTATAGTGTAATAATTTTGTTTTAATTTAGGTTTGATTCTGTAATGTTCCTGTAAATAATGACCTCAGTATTATATTTGGTTGTAAATTATAAACACTTCAGTTACGCTACACTGATAATTTAATTTTTTAACAATCATACCTTGTTACAGTGTGCTTACAATTCAGATAGGTAACAGCCTTGACTCTGTGTTGTGTTGGCATGTTTTGATACTTTATTAAAATAAATTCATCAAGGTGTAGTTGATGCTTGCTGTCATTGAGGAGAGACATTATAAATAGAATTGAAAGAAATAACGTGCTTTACTATATATTAGGTGTAGTGTTTGTTTATAGGATAGTAACTCGACAAACATTGTGACGTGTCATTACCTTAATGGATTTTAAAAAATACCTGTTTGTATGTATATTTTGGATATCTACATCAGGTTTATTGACATGTTTTAACAGTTTGATTTAGTTTTTCTTTTCTATAGGAATTACAGCAATATGTAAACAAATAACTATCATGTGAAAATGTTTCGTATGAGTCTATACAGAAAGTTTCCTTCTGCAAATTGAATTGTGATAATCCTGTTAAGTACAATGCTGTGTAAAATGTTTTATACCACTCTTATCAAGACTCTGTACAGACGTTTACTAAATATATTAGGAAAAATTACTAAACTGTTGGTACTTCTTTAAATTCCTTAATTACAAAATTTCTATAGACTTCCATTGCCATCCACCCCAAACATTTTCAGTGGGGTTCAGTTCGGGCAAACACGCTGGATGGTCCAAAAGAATCACGTTATTCACCATTAAAAAGTCCTTTGTCTTGTGGGCATTGTGGATTGCAGCATTGTCCTTCTGAAAGATCCAGTCATTTCCACACAAGCTAGGGCCTTCAATCAATAAGGATGCTCTCTCCAACATGCCAATGTAGCCAGTTTCTGTTTGATGCCCCTGTATAATCTTGAGCTCCATTGTTCTATGGAAGGAGAAAGCACCTCAGATCATGATGAACCCTCCTCCACTGTGTCGTGTAGAAAATGTCTCCGGTGGGATATCCTTATCGTGCCAATAACGTTGGAAGCCATCTGGACTATCCAGTTTAAATTTTTTTTCATCAGAAAACAAAACCTTCATTCACTTTTCTACGTCCCATGTTTGGTGCTTCTCAGCAAAGTTTAATCAAGCTGTTTCATGGTGTGAAAGGAAGAACAGTAAAATGGCATCTACAAGAGAAAGGCTTTAAAAACCATACTTCTTCAAAGGCCACGCTTCCTTCCACACCGTGAAACAGTTCGGTTAAACTTTGCTTATATCAACCATGCCAAAGCGAATGTTTGAAGTTATTTGCAATGACGGCTGTGCAACTCACTACTGAGACCTCTGTTTAGGACTTCTTTTTTGATATGATCTTAAACTTTTGACCAGCTAGTATTTAAGCTAATTTCATAGTGTTCACATTTTCCCTATTAAATTCTAAAAAAGTTTTTTGGTTTTATTTTCCCTTTTCTTAATTTCATCTTTTGAAGGTGTATTCAAATAAGTGGTTGAGTCTAACAATGCAAAATGCATATGTTTTCTTTATGTTCATTGGCTGTAAGATTTTGGCCAGCAGTGTATATGGACTGTATGATATTTTGTAGGTTGGTTGTTATTAATATACTTAATGTTGTTCTTCATATATCCCATACATTTTTGTTTGTTGCTTTAAAACAACCTTGGAATTAAACAGCAAAGTTTAGAAAGGAAGAAAGTAGGATAAATGACAACAAGAAACTGGCGGTAACAATAGGTTAAAGATATGCTATGGTACTGTACTGTAAGTCATACACATTAATAGTGTTAAAAATATTACTTATGAGTAACTGTTGACATATAATGTTCATATTATTAACATTATGATCTAATCTTTCAAAAAGATTGAGGTGTTAATGCTTATATGTACGCCTGTACATTACTTCAACTAAATCAATTTTTACTGCAAACATAATGCTTCAACTGAATTGTATTATATTGTTTTTTTTCTAGACACGATGCTTTGACTGAATCGTATTGTTTTTATTCCTCTTTTAAACTGTTTTGTGACATCTCTGAATTTCAACTTTCTATAATATATGTAGCTGTTTTTTTCTTGTTATATAACTGGATTGTGTTAATTTTAGGGGTTTTGATATTGCTAACCATTTCTTGGAATGGTGTTATGACTATTCTTTACCAGAATACCCACATTTCACCATCAAAATGGAAAACTTTCCTTCGAAAGAACAACAGGTTTGTTTAAATGTATAGTTAAATGTATTGTGTTCTTTATGTATTCACTGATTATCTTTGGTGATTTTAAGATATTTAAATTAAAAAAAACACACTTTCCCAAAATAGTATTTTTTTTTTCTGATGTATGTCAAAAAAGTTAGAAACTATGAATTTACAGTTGAAGGTATATAAAATATTAATTTTGTTTGTCTTTTATTCTTTTGGGAAAGATGTTATTTCAGGCAATATGAATATTAACATTCACTCAATAAACTTGAACTTTGTAATGTGTAAAGCCAGACATGACCACAGTGACTAGCACATCTGTCTGTGGATTAGAAGACCCATAGTTCAAGCTGAAAAGTCACTCTAGCTAAAACAATTTCTTTGTTTTGTTAAGTATTGACCTGTAATGGATTTTTTTTTTTTATATTACTGGGGAAACTAGGTGAAGTTGACAAGGAAGAAAACTGAGAGATAACTATATCTCCATGACAGTTACTAATAAGACTAACAGAATTATAGGTTGTATACTTAGAAATATTAAGTTTAAGCCAGGGAAAGTCATAATGTAACATTGGACTTAGAATATTTTGGTCAGTTTTAGTTACTGTGTAGAAGAAAGCATGTTGAGTTGTTTGAAAGGGTTTAGAGAAAGAATAATGAGGTGGTTTAGTATTTGTGAAGTTTCTGAATCATTTTTAACTCTTAATTATAGTAACCTAAATTAATGACGGTGTGTGATTAATATGACATTGCACCTAATTTATTATGTGGTGAGCCTTAAATAGGAAGAACTGCAATCCCTAGGAGAAGTTGCAGTAAATCAAAGAAAGTTAGGTATACATGTCACAGATGTCATTTTAAATTTCACTGTGGTTGAAGAGGAAAGAAATCATTAAATTGATTATTCTAAAACGTTTCTGTATAATAACATGTTGGATTCTCTTTTAATGTTTTTTTTGTTAGGAAGAAGATGATAATCGAAGTTTCAAACACACATCTAGATGATGCTTACAAAATAGTTAGACAGTAGGAATAAAAATGGTTTAAGATGATAGGAAATGTCAATGTAACTCCAACTGAAACAGTGCTAGTTTTCTGATAAAGTAGCTGGTTAGTGGAATAGTTTGACTTCAGGTGTGTTAGAAATGATAACATAAAGGATGTTTATGTAATTACCAACTAGATGTATGCAGAATTGGTCCATTGGACCAACCTTGTATTGGAGAAGGAAGGTCGACTATAATTCTGAGTTTGCTCTGCACACCTTTAACAAATGTGGCCTACTGTCAGTAAAATCTGTTGTACAAAAACAAATGTATTATAAGTGTATTTGTACTCAACATATGTCTGAATTGCTAATGTCAGCTTGATTCAGACCCTGACAAGTTAGAATGCAAGGTTGTGTTCTCAACAACATTTCTTTGGTAGAGTGAGATTTCTACTGAGAACCTGAAATTAGGCCTTACTCTGTCGGTTGATACTTTTCAATAACTTTGTTTTTATTCTTTATATACTGGACATATCTACTAAGTACAACATTCCTTCATCATTTTGTGTTTGTTTTCTTCCAGCTAAATTTTATCCATGAATATATGAAAAGCTACACTAGAGATTCTTTGATTAATATAGAAATGCAGGATGAGATCTTGAGAGAAGTTCAGGTTTTTTCCCTTGCCTCGCACCTCTTTTGGACTTTATGGAGTATCAGCAGTGGGTACTGTTCTACCATCAGATTTGGTTATTGGGTAAGTTATTTCCAATGTCTCTTCCATAGTAGGACAAGTTAAGTTCTAATTTCTGTGACATTTTGTCTTGTGCTGTTTCACGTTTTAAAATGTTAATGTTCTGTTTCCCATTATACTAATTTGAAACTGTCTTATTTGTTGACTGGTTTTCATCAGCTCTGAAAATAGATTTTTGTAGGCAGTATTTTAGTGAAATTAGAAATTCTTAGATTTTATTACCTGTGTTTGAAATGACAGTTATAGATTTTAGTTTTTTACATGTTGAAAAACCAAATATGAAATAATCTAGGATTTATATTGAGACTTTCAAAGGTTCACTGAATTACATTTTTTACTGCTTTTCATAATTAATGCCAACCTGACTAATAACGCACTGCCATATGTTAATATAGAACTAGTAAAAACAACATGCAGAAATGCTTGTATTTTCTTGCTACCATGTTTGAATCTCCTGTTGGTACAGCAGCAAGTCTTTGGATTTACAAGACTAAAATCAGGGGTTCGATTGCCCTTGGTGAACTTGGCAGATAGTCCATTGTGGCTTTGCTATAAGAAAACACACGCATCATGTTTGAAACAGATGATTTTTGAAAGTGTTATCTTCATATAATGAAGTAAAACAAATATTTTGGAAGTAATATTAGTCTTTTATAACAACAGAAGTATTGATTTGGACAAGTGTAATAGATGTTTTTTAAAACTTAGCCTTGAAATTTAAGTATTTTATTGTCTAGCACTATGAGAAGAAAGAAGAAATCAGTTTGAACAGTATACAATGATAGACCAGTTTGAAGAAGTTCTGTGATTAGAACACACCTTTTTTAATTATTTGAATCTTGTAAAAACATAAAATGTACTATTTGGTTCTTTAAATGTGAGTGATTTTTATGGAAAACACTCAAACATAAAAGTACAAAAATGTTATTAAGTAATTGAAGAAAAGATGATAAGAAAGCAGTTTTTAAAAATATTTAAAAAGAAATTATATACAAGAAGAAATTCAGAATATATTTAAGGAAATGATACAGCTGATAAGTTGTGTATATTAACTCCACTAACAAAAAAACCCCTTGAGATACAAAGACTATCTCCAGTGTGAATCTGAATGGCAATTGGTCAAGAAGAAATTACATTATAGATTTTGAGAATTTTCTCTGTGCAGAATGTCAAAGATAAAACCATAATGCTGGCACAGAGGGTTAAGAAAGAACCAGTTGGTGTTGAGATTGTCATCTAGTGTCGTAAAAGGAAAATATGACATGACAAGTTTATTAATTGATGGAGAAAAGCAGTGGATGTTAGTATAATCCTTATTTCTTTGGAGACTGTTGTAGATGTATCAGAATTTTGGAAAACTGACTGTTACATGTAAGTTTGGTCAAGTGAAGACCCAAACATTCCAAGCATAATGGTGGGACAAATGTTAGTAACATTTACTTATTTGTAAAAATGTGCAAAGAAACCAAAAACAACTGCAACAAAGCAGAGAAAGACAATGCCAAGTTACAATGGCTACCAGACAGGGTAACATTAGAGTAGAATCTAGCCTTTCTAATGATATGTCTAACCCTTTGAACCCTGTAAGCTCCAACTTAAGTTCAGTTGATACTCAGTACAGAGTGATTTAAACAATCATAATTAGACAAGTAGTGTATGTATACATCACATGGTTAATTTAATTCAACCTGTCAACACTGTATGCTATTGGCATCGAAACCTATGAAGACGAGGCAATGTAGATAGGCCTAATTGTTTATCTTGGCTATCAAAGTTCTAAAGGCCACTTGGAGATGTTTTATGTAGAAATTAAAGGATAAACCATGAAACTGATTTGGTAATGATATTTTAGTCTTGCAGAAAGAATTTATCTACAAGGCTCGACTTGTTATTTTGTATAGTAACTTGTTGCGTTGTACAGTGTGAATAGAAAGTCGTGGATATTCCTTTAATTATTACACAGAACATTAATGTGGAAGATGTTAACAATGATGTGTTGGATGTGTACAAACCACTGAAAAAGCTAAGGATATTAAGAGTGCTACTAAACAAATTGCTAGGAATTTTGGAAAACAAGACTTGTAATATCTATTAAAATTTGAGGGTCTAATGTTGGTATTTCTAAACATTGATGTAGATGAAAGCATGGTAGTAAAAACCTTGCTAATGTTGGGGTTACAGAAGAGTTACAAAGAGATTAGTCAATAGATAAACTTCTCATAAATAGAAATGAAATTTGTTTTTTTTACAATATGAAAAGTTCTTAATAAAGGAAAAGCTTTACCAGTAAGAAATCTCCACATCTACATGACATATTGCTGTCACTAAGACTCCATTATTCTCTAACATCTGTCTTGTCACATTTACCATTGTTTTTGTATAGAAGTAATTTAAAATTCATTTTATGCAATTTTAGCATATTAATAACAAAGTTAAAATAAATTTTTAACAACCTAATCATGAATAGCATCTTTTGTTGGCGCTGTTAACTGTTAATCTTAAAAAATACTATTTTCATGTAGTGTAATAAACCAAAAGTCTCAAGTTTCTGAGTTAAGTTGAAGTTAATATTACTCTTAGTAGAATGTAATAAATCATTGTTATTATACTTAACTTTTATCAACTTTGAAATTCACTTCCAATCAGTGACTAGTTACTATTTTACTGTCACTACATAAAATCTGTCATTGCTTTACTTGTTCATTCTTAAATCTTAATAAACCAATCAAAATACAAGTATTCATGGATTTAAAAAAAAATCCTTCAACATAGCAACACTATTTTTAATGTTCTCAGCCTTAGTAGAACTGACTGCTCCCGTATCTATGGAACATACTTATAATGTTTTAAAATTTACTGTATATGTCATCCCAAAACGTTGTAAGGTTTTAATTTATATTGCAAATTTAAACAGCATTTACATTTAACAAACATTACATTGAAAACATTTTTATAAGCATTTTGAAGCAACCCCAGACACCAGAACACCTTTCTTTTCTGTAGAAAAATTGTATGACATTTTAAAGTAATGACTTAAACAGAAAACCATTTTTAGTATAACAAAAATCGCAGAATATTAAACAGCACTTTTAAGAGATTTTACCATAACACTTAATTATTATGTTCTTATCTTGGAGAGTGTACCTGTTCTTCTTGATTGAAGGTGTTGGGAGAGGATTAGATGGAGGATGAAAATAGAGATGCAGCTCTAAGGTCAACATCACTAACATCTGTCATCTTTACAGAAAACATACTTAGGATTTTCTTTCACTTGAGTGTCAAAAGGGTCTGCGTTTGATTCCTTGGGTGTATTTTATTTTTTTATTTTAATGAATTCAGGGTTGTCTACTTTCCTGCTTGCATGTTATTAGCCTATTCTTTGGTTTTTATAATTAAATAAAAAATTTAGTGCATTACTGCCATTTCTATTTAAAAAAATAAGGCTAGAGTTAAGTGTCATCAACAATAAAAGAAAAAGAAAAATTGTATGTTAAAGACTAATATTAACTGAAACACTGCTAAAATTCATGCATGCATGCACACACACATATTGAAAGTTAGAAGTATTATATCTATAAAGACCAAACTAATACAAAGAAGTCATGTGGTCAATCAAATTGACCCAGCCTGTATTGAGAGAGTTAAGCTGAATTTAGTTAAAAATTATGAATGATGTAGGTACAGAACAATTTTATGTTGTTCCACAATCAGGTGGCAATGTAAGTATGAAACAATATACAATGAAGATCCCCTGTAGCTGCATTTCATAGTGATTTCACAGCAACTTGAACTAACTGACAACTTCCATTGCTGTCTGTTAACTAGCTTTTGAAATATTCTCTGACTGCTGGTTAATGGAATAACTGTTCATTTATTATTAACAGCATCGTCAGACAGAGAATGAGAAAATGACAGATTATAGAATATTAAAAAGCAAGATTCTTCTATAGGATTAAAGTTGTCTATTTATGAGTGAGATAAAGTGAAATGATTAAACTAAGCAGTCTAAACATTACAAGAAAAATACTTGAAAGCTAATAATTAGAGAAAGATCCATTAAAATATACATGACCTGACACTGCATCAATCATTCACTGACTCATAAAGTTATAAAAAGTAAAACTTTTAAACTAGCTTTTCCACAGTCACCACATAAAAAAACGTTTAATAAACAGTACAAAAAATTAATAAATTTTTGGCATAGAACAATTTTGTCTGCTACTCCATTTGTTAACCAGTGAATATTTCTTTAACAGAATTACTTTTACATATTTTTGCTGTTAACTTTGTACAAGTTTTTATCATTTCTCTTAGCACATAAATTGAGGAGATAATATTATTTCTTCCACAAGAAGCAGACATGTCATTATGTATAATATCATATTATTACCACTTCTTACATCACACACATGAACAACTTCTGTCAATGATAACTTATATTTTATGCAATCATCTTATCTAGGTTTAAACTACGATGTATGATGCAACTCAACAGTCATATGATGTTGTATTTAAAAATGTTTATTATTTATTTTTTAAAATTAATTAATTGTAAACATAGCACTGTTGTACACTGGGTTGTGGTATATAAATACAAACGTTACCACGTAGGCATCAGTCTAGCAGTACCCGAGTTTAATGTTCAAATGGACTTTGCTTGCATATGTCCAGTGTAGAGAATGTAATTTGTCTAGTGTTCGTGAACTGTCCTTAGCCTGTCTTTATGTAATAAAAAGTTCTTGGAGTTTCACTGTGTCTTTTAATGAGCTAGCCTAAGCTAATGTAGACAACTTAGTTTCCATTTACACAACAAAACTGTCACAGCATGTAAAGGTTTTTTTCCATTAATTTTGCTTTTTTTTAATTGTTCTTCCCTTCAACTAGGAAATTCATAATGCATACAAATTTTGTTTTTTGTATGAGCTAATATTTTCAAGCACAACAACAATACCAAACAACCTACATTTCGTATATGTTGTTTTACTTGTTATCACAAACACGAGATGAGAAAACAATACCAGAATCTTCGACCTTCATTTCATACATGTTTTACTTGTTGTTATCACAAACAACAGAGATGTGAAAACAACAATACCAGAATGTTCGACCTTCATTTCATGTGTGTTGTTATCACAAACAACAGAGATGTGAAAACAACAATACCAGAATGTTCGACCTTCATTTCATGTGTGTTGTTATCACAAACAACAGAGATGTGAAAACAACAATACCAGAATGTTCGACCTTCATTTCATGTGTGTTGTTATCACAAACAACAGAGATGTGAAAACAACAATACCAGAATGTTCGACCTTTATTTCATGTGTGTTGTTATCACAAACAAGAGAAACGTGAAAACAACAATACCAGAATGTTCGACATTTATTTCATGTGTGTTGTTATCGCAAACAAGAGAAACGTGAAAACAACAATACCAGAATGTTCGACCTTCATGTATGTTGTTATCACAAACAACAGAAACGTGAAAACAACAATACCAGAAAGTTTGACCTTCATTTCTTATTTGTTGTTTTACTTGTTTTTGCAAACAACAGAGATGTCACTTACATTAATAAAGTAATTTCGAACTGTTAAAGAAACTCAATAACTAAAAGACTTTGATGTATATCTTTCTTCTTCCCAATTTGTCTTGAGAAATGAATGAGAAAAGTCTACCTCTGGAGGCCTTTCACTAACACGTTTCTTTGTGACTTTTTTTATCCTTGTTTTTTTGAAAAAGAAAATCTCCAAAGATTTTTCATTTATCATTGATAATTTCTGGAGATTGGAACCAAAATGTTTCTAGGATATTATCTGTTAGATAATACATATTTAACATCATTAATACATCATGATGGTAAATTTCTTTTTCTTTTAAGAGTATGGTTGCAAGAGGCTAGAAGCTTATTTCACTTTGAAGTCAAAAATTCTGAAGACGTAAAGAAAACATTCATAAAATTGAAGATACTTCCAAGAAACGTGAGATAGCTACACAGTGTAAAGACGGGAGATCATTTGTTACTGTGATGGAGTGTATTACTGTTTTGTAAAAACTAAAATCAAACATTGCAGTGTTTCTATTGTAACCACAATAATGTTTCTGTTTAATCGTAAGCATCGTTAATGTACATGTTCGTAAGATGGTAAATTTAAAAATGCGAGTCGGGTGTTAATACATGGCGATAATTTTTCTTACTTTAAAACTATGTATAGATCTTTTGTGTCAATACGTAAAGCAACTATTGTTCTTAAGTAGTAGCGTAAGAAATAATTTATTTTTATTATGCACTATTTTTTCTTTTACCTAGTATATCAATGCAAGTGATATTACTTCTCGTACATTACATATGCATTCCAACTTTTGATGAATATGATAGAGATATGTCATCTGACATCTTAAAAATTGGAAAAAGTATAGTAGCTTTTGTGGTACTAGTTTGCAAATACAAGCTACATTTATTAGAGTTACTTACAGTTGGGTGTGTCATTTTATTTAGTTGATTTAGTAATATGCTTTAATATGTAATTATATTCCCACACTTACATTATCCAATTGCCAGTGGCACCACTATTATTTCAATTTGTTTTTAATCTTTATTTCTGTAAGAAGTGCCCAGTTTATATCTCATCATAGTCTTATTTTATGCAGTTGATTCTAAAATTATTCCCTATTGCTGCAGTTTATCAAACACCACCATTAGTACAACGGTCTGTTCAAACTAGGTTTTTAACTATGTTAATATCACCTTAAAATCTTTATATTTTACTTGGATATAAAATGTACAAGTGCTTGTTGTGTTGTCAAGAACGTTGTGGTAGTATTCATCTTGTTTTCTAAACATTTGGTTTTAATGTTTTAAATGATAAATATGCAGTTATTTTTTTTAGTCCTTTGAGTTTCATCAACTTGTAAAGAATATTTGAAACTGAAGTGATGATATATTAATTTTAAGATTCATAATTTACCTGTAAAGCATTATGTCTTATTTAGAATTTGGAGGCTTTTTTGTAATGTTTTTACTCAACTGTATCTCTAAGATTTATTAATAACTTCTTTCTGTCTGTAATGCATATAAGACCCATAATTTAAGATAAATTTCATTTATCCAATATTGAAAAGACATCTGAAAGTGACTTCACTGATACCAAGAAGTCATATTTAAAGTGCATTTTTGACAATGAACACAGAAAGAGTAATTATTATCATAGCATCATGATATATATGTAAAAACAGCTGGTATGGGTTGAGAAAATTTATGTTTGCTCCTCTACATAAAAACTTTTCTAAACCCATACCAGCTGTTTTTACATATATTTTTCTCTACAAGTGGGTTTTCTTGTAATCACCGAAAGCATTATAATGTTGCTGTGAAACCTCTCTCGACAGGTTTCCTAGAGAGAAAAGTGTTATCGAGCAAAACATAGGACAGCATCTGTTCTCTAGGAATAATTGTGAGTAAGCTCTAGCCAGAGTTGTATATAAGTATACCCTGGACATTTTGTTATGTTTCTTCTGTCTGAAGATGTCTGTCAAGAGTTCCCTTTTGAGGGTCATCACATATTAAAGAATTGCTATTCTATATTTTAATTACCTTTTCAGAATGTATTTATTCTGAATCTTTCTGATATTTCACATTCAACTCTAATCGTAACAAGAACTGAAGATGAAATAAAGGCACTTTGTGTACTACAATAGTTCCCAAGAACAAGGTATTACTAATATAATACACAATGGGCTAATTAATAGTATGTTGGAACTTAATAAATAAATGTGTAGAAAATGTTCTGTGATAACATACCAAAGAGCTAAACTTAAAAACACTAACTGTAAAGTAGATGAAGATCCATCTTTATATGTTGTAATTAAATTAAAATATTTATTAAATGTAATATAATCACAAAGTTTGTGGTAACCCATAGGCAGCAAACATGCACACATAGCTACATAAATATTAGCTACACAAGATAATGGTAACTATGAATTTACCTGAAATGTTTCTTTAAACAAACGTGCACACATAACTTTATAAACATTAGCTAGGAATGTACCTGAAATGTTGCTTTAAGTGGTAGAATAATAATATTGAAACAATACATTTGTGGACAATTGAAAGATGTTGACTTTCTGCTGTAGTACATTCCAACTTTTTTCTGCCAGTAGTAATTTGTTTTTTTTTTACTTTCTTTGAGGGTAGATAACTAATATTATGTTTATCTTCCAAACAACAGTTTTGAATCAAATTCATTTCTACACAGTATTTGTGATATTTTGGAGGCAAAGGCATAAATGTTTCACAAACTGAATCATATTGTCAATTACATAGAATTCTGATATTAAAATGTGTGTTGTTACACTTAAATATATTTAGTTATAACAGCTTACATTCAGCAATGTTTTATATATAACTCTTAAAAAAAAAAGTGTTAGAGATTAATTTATCACACTCCTACATACTTAATTTATGCTGTTAGTGCTTTTTATTAAATGAAATATTACACTGTTTATATCAACTGTTCAGAGATATGTGATTTAATGTTCAAGTTTTGCTGTTATTGAAAATCATGAAGGTGAAATAAGACAAAGTTGTATGGTAAAATGATTTTAAAATTTTCAAAATAACTTTCTACAATTGTATAAGATCTTTTATGTAAAGTGTTTTTAACAGGATTTGTGGTAAAGCACAGATGATATTGATTCATGAACTTTGTAACATTTCTTTGAGGGAATATTATTTGAAAATAATGATGGTTTCAGGTGACTGTAAAGACGAAATTTTTAATTTGGCCAATCAGAAAATTCCATTTCAACTTGATGAGCTCTAGCACTATATTTGAAGCTCAGTCATTCATGTAATATAATTTATGTATTAGGTTTTATAGCTATTTCTTAATTTTATGTAAATTATACAATATTAAAAAAAATTTTTTTGGCTGTTTCATAGTTTTCATTTGTTCTTAAATAAAATATCTTGATCTTCAATGATTTTATGATGATAAAAATATGAGTTCTTACCAAATCAGAGCATATGTTATTAAGGAACAAAAGCAAAATTCACAAAACTAAAACTTCATTTAATTTTCACTCAACCAAACCTCCTGTGCATTGAGGTTAAGCCTTGGGAGGAATATCTCATTAGCTTCTCTGGGTGCATCAGATAATGCTAGTTTCTCCACAATAAAGACTTCATGAACTTTCATATCAGTGGCAAATGTCTGATCTCAAGGAAAAAAACTAACCTGATAACTCCTGCCCCTTGGCAACTAAATTTTCATCCTGTTCATAAGTACTTTAACTTGTGGAAAGTGTTATTTAATTCAGTTCAAAGCTTTAACTCAAGAGTTTAAAAGAGCATGGATAAATACAGAGAAAAATTTATTAAAAACAAATTCTGTGATCAGAGAACCAGATTTACTCCTTTTTACCTGCTCTGTGATATTCCTATTTCCTGGGTTCACCTAAAGGTTCACAATCACTAGAATCTTTCCAGATCCTCGAATGAGTTTGACTCAAAGAAAAATAATGGGCACAAATTTGCACACAGTAAAACATTCAAACAATAATGAAGGTTTAAAAACAAATGTAAATCCACATTTTCTGGAGAGAGATGAATCATGTATTATTCTGTTGTTAAAATAATTTGTTAAAATTTAATATCTTCATATAATCTTAAAATCTCATTCCAGACTTTGAACACGTGTAATTGCATACGAATGACAACAATGCTATGTTTAAGTTGCAGGCATCACCCACGTGACTGATGGTCACTCTTACTATAAAACAAGTAATAAGAATCCCTGGAGCAATACGTGAATTACCAGTGAAAAATATTACTGTCTATTTATACAGTAATCTTGGTGTTGCAGTACTACTATTCTACAAGAAAATAAGTGTGATATTCTGGTTGACTGAGCTAGTTTCACAAGTAACTTAGGTGGAAGCAACTTAGTTTCTCCAATGACTGATTTTCTATATTAAAAGTAACCAATACATACAGAAATTTTGAAAATGAATCAACTAAAAGGAAAGAAACAACATGTTTGCAAACTATAGAACAAAGACAAAAAAGCTAGACATCTTGAAAAATTCATTTTGGCAGAATATGCCATATCAGAAACATTGTCTCATTTTGGAAATAGACAGGAATAGTTCATTAAAAATGTCTTCAAAATAATATCTGGAAGTCTAATCAATCCTGTAATTCATAACATGCTCAACCAATTTGTTATGAATGTTATGCAATTCCATTTTGCATTCTGTGGAATAAATGATATAGTTTTGAAAGTTTTAAATAAAACCAGCAATGAAACATAACTTCTTAATTTTGTATCTAATTTCCCAGTTCTCTTTAGAAAAATTTAGGTAATGATGTAATCAATTTTAACAGCATCATATGGAATAGAAGCTTCTTAAGAAACAAGAATCAAATACATAATATTCCTTGGTACTTTGTTTTCCTGCTGGGACAGTAGAAAGTCTGTGGACTTTCAGTGCTAAAATCCAAGGTCAATTCCTCATGGTAGACATAGTAGATAGCCCAATGTGTGTTTGTTCAAAACTAACCAAACCTTATTACTTTATGTTCTTGAAGTATTGGTTACTGAAGTATAATCAGTAATAGTAAGAATAAATCTTTGAAGTTTAAATAAATCAATTTTCATAGTGGAAACAATTGCAAGCATCATCAATAAATTAGATATCTCAAGGCAAACAACTTTGCTCTCCCCATAAAAATAATAATTGGGCCCTCTTTGTACTTCTCTATACTTGTAGTTACGATTCTGGCTGATTGATATAATTAATTTCACAGAAGAGTGCAACTGCCCTTTAGTTCAAACAAATTAAATTGTAATCTCCCCCCTTATCAGCAATTCTTAAGTTTGTTGGGCTGTTTTGACCACTAATCCTTCAATACTTTCATGATGTGAGGCCACACTGAAAATACTAGGCCATGATTTACTGACATTTAGAAAATAGGACAAATATTGAAGTACTGAAATAACTTGGTTTTTAACTGCATAGCAGAAGTACAGGTATTAGTTGTAGTTCT
The DNA here is from genome assembly GCF_004210375.1 of Tachypleus tridentatus. Classification (NCBI taxonomy): domain Eukaryota; kingdom Metazoa; phylum Arthropoda; class Merostomata; order Xiphosura; family Limulidae; genus Tachypleus; species Tachypleus tridentatus. The sequence goes on along the minus strand of NC_134833.1, from coordinate 66,393,533 downwards.
ATGCTAATAAGTTATGTTTGTTGGACATTTTCAGTTGACAATGCTGACTCATCATACTGAAGCCATATATTACTTTCTTATTGCTACTTGCAATATTTTTCAAACAATACTAATACATACCTAACTGTATATTCAGTTGTATCAATAACTGAACTGGGCATTCATCTCCCTCAATAACTGAGTGCATGGATGTAAGATTGTTTGGATAGTTCAGTGGTCAGTAGACCACCTGTGTTAACTTCTATGCTGAATAAATTCAGGCTAGGGTGTTGGTCAGGTTTAGAATCATGACCACATTGGTTTTCTATTTTTCCCCTGTCCCAAAGATTTAGAAAATAGATTGGATCGCCTTCCTATATTCTCAGTCGTGCCATTAAGAAAGTTATAATTATTTTACCATTTACCTACACTTGGGACAACAAAGCACTGTTCACATTTGTAGTATTATGTCTACTAGATGTTTCTTTTTCATGTAGACTTAACATTACAGATCAAATCTGGAATGCAAAGATCCTGTAGTTGCTTTGTTTACTAATTGTCATATTTCATTGACCTTTGATGCTACTTAAAGTTTTCTTGTGCAAGCAGTTGCTACAGGACTATTTAGATTAGTAAACTATACTGTATACATATGCTTGAGCTATCTGACATATCGATGATATATTTTCTCTTTTTTTTTATGGAATGGTTAATTATATGAATATTCCACATAGTTAGGAGATAGACTGTTGTTATATTTGGTATGTATTCATTGTACTATCATAGCCTTATTCAGGTGTTCACGGAGACTTCCTTCTAAACATCTGCTGAGAACTTGTTTCACATTTTTCTGCATGTGTCAGCTTTGATAGTTTGGTGTAAATATAGATTCATTTTCACTTGTTTTATATTGTGGCTGAACTCATTTTTTAAAATTCAGAATTTGAAATTCTATATAATTCTGCATAACATTTCTCATATTTTCTACCAGTGATTACTATACTTACCTAGTAGGTTCATCAGTGCACCTAGTAATACCACAAAAAGTAAAATAGCAGTTAAACGTTGATGCACCCCTAGAATCTGTTATGAATATCTCTGTTTCTTAAGATTTTTCTTAATTGTAATTTTTAAGGGAATCCTCTCATAATACTGAGAAGGCTCGTGATTATTATACTGATACAGAAAGAAGAAACACAACATGAAACCTACTGAACGGGTGCTATGTCTGGAGGTAGACTTCCTTTCACAGAGGGCAAGTCATAATTGGATGCCAATATGTTGACTTGTAGACTAGTGGTTCTAACACCAAATCGATCCGTCTCTTTAAGGCACTCACACACTGACTGTTTAAGATAGCCAAACTCTCAAACAGGCAACTGCCACCTATCCAGCCAAGAGAAACTAGGGGAACCAATAGTAAACAACACTTGCCAACTGGAGATTCCACTAAATGCTGATTTCTGATGAAGACATTCCACTGTGGGCCATGAAGAAATCTGTTGAAGTTGTGTGAACCTGAAAATAAGTTGCTCTGGAAACTCATCCTGCCAATTAGAAACAGGGGGTGGACATTTTCATGAACACATGTATATCTGAGAACCAGTACAAAGCACTGCTCTTGATGTACTAGATGTCTCAAATGAGTGTTAGCCAAGGTAGACTTGAACTTAAATACTTCAAGCAAGTCACTACTTGGAATGGTTTTACTCACATGCTAAGTTTAAATCATTTAGTGATTGATTTAATCAGACATTATAAGGGAGAATGCCATCAGCAGTACGTTTTTGGTTATAGATGAGGAGTTAAACGAAGAAACGCAAAGTTGAAAATCAGAATGACTGTCCAAGACATTAAGGTCCAACTCCTGCTCTTTTCTGAGTGACCATCGGTGAGGATGGTAACTTGGCCATGAAACAAATGATAATCTCTTTCACACTGCTTCAAATTCAGTCGAGTTTGAAGGAATTCATATTAACTGTATTAGCCACCTTCTGTCGAAACCTTGAGTTGTTATTAAAGGGAAAAATCAGTGTATTTAAGAACACGATACTTCACGAAGAGTTTTACTCATTGGTATCTGCTGTCATGTGGTAGCTGCTTGATTATTTCAAAATCTATTATGACAGCTAATCAGTGGATATAATGTCAACAGTATGTGCAACTGAGAATGATTTCAATAAATTCAATCAACACTTACTAGATAGCATTAAAAATGCTATTTGTGCTGATCTCCATTGGATTTATTCTGAATGATCTTATGGTATAACTTACATAAAAGTAAAAGAGTGTCACGTCATGTTACTGTCGATTTCTCGACTTAGGAGAAGTCATAAAATCCAAAATGTATTTAACCAAATAGAGTGATTCGATTACTGTCTACCCATTACTTATAAGTGTAGTGAGTGTTGATATAATAAGAGTAAAGTAAAGATATACTATGAAATAACCTAGCATAAAATGTATAATGAAAGTAAAAATATTGATTTTATTTTAAATTTAAATCGTTTCTGAATCAAGCTGGGTTTTTTTACATCACAAACGTGTTTAATAAAAACAAATTGTAAGATATAAAATAATATTTGGGGTAGGCAGTATTATTAATTAATTTGTTTGTAATTCATTGGTGATGAGGCTATGGAGATTTCTAGAAGGCCTAAGTGATAGACGTATAATTAGCTGCAGCTAGACGAGCAGAAAGAGTATAAGTAAAGTCATGTGAAAAAGAAGTATGGTGAGACAAAAGCTAAAAAACATAAAGTTAACAATTGTAGGAACGGATGTCCTAATAGTTAATACACTAGAGTGAGATTAACAGTTTGAAAGAGATAAGGAGAATAATTTGTCCTGTCAGTGGGCATTCTAAAGTAATTTAGTCTGTCTGTGTAGACTTTGACAAAAAGCAGATAATTATTGGAAGTTTAGGATATAATTGTGGTAACTCATGCGACAGCGCAAATGAATTATAAACGAATACTACTCTAATAAAAATAGAGAAAAATGGTTTGGCTTGCCAACTGAATTATAAAGCAATTGAACTGACCTGGCGAACTTTCGACAACAAGAAGAGAAGCATATGATGTTTATGATAAAATTATGATTTTCATAGTGTAAATAATTTTTGTACATAAGTTTAACTTGTGTCGAATATATATCATTTAAAAACAAGTGAAGTGCGTGCTATTCGTTTATTGTCGAATTAGTCACCAATAACTCACAGACACCTACTGTAGAATAATCATTAGCTTTGTTTGTTTGTTTGTTTGTTTTGGAATTTCGCACAAAGCTACTCGAGGGCTATCTGTGCTAGCCGTCCCTAATTTAGCAGTGTAAGACTAGAGGGAAGGCAGCTAGTCATCACCACCCACCGCCAACTCTTGGGCTACTCTTTTACCAACGAATAGTGGGATTGACCGTCACATTATACACCCCCACGGCTGGGAGGGCGAGCATGTTTAGCGCGACGCGGGCGCGAACCCGCGACCCTCGGATTACGAGTCGCACGCCTTACGCGCTTGGCCATGCCGGGCCTAATCATTAGCCCAACACATCTATATATTTTCATTACTTTATGCATGTGTACTATTTAAAAAAGAGACAGTAAGGCTGTAATCGCGGTATTAAGAAACAAGTGGTGAGAGCAACTGTTAAAAGTTGCTGGAGTTACGTGCATAAAGGTGTGATTGATCTGTGTGACTCTACCATCACATACAATTATACGTGACTTTGATGTGTAGATGACGTATACGCCATCATTTATACGTATATGAAAATTTACGTGCGACCTATCGGGCATTACATAAAATAATTGACAAGTAGATTATTATACCAATTCAACAGCACACAGAACACAACTGTTAGGCAATCGAGCACAGTATACAAGAGGATTGGAAAGGTTTAGCTCCCCAAACAAAAGACTCACATGCCATCTATGCGAGTCATAAATAAATCAAAAATAAATTTTTCATTTGAATGTTAAGATATTCACAAAGTAAGGGCCCGGCATGACCAGGTGGGTTAAGGCGTTTGACTCGTAATCTGAGAGTCGCGGGTTCAAATCCCGGTCGCACCAAACATGCTCGCCTTTTCAGCCGTGGGGGCGTTATAAAGTTACAATCAATCCCACTTTTCGTTGGTAAAAGAGTAGCCCAAGAGTTGGCGGTGGGTGATGATGACTAGCTGCCTTCCCTCTAGTCTTACACTGCTAAATTAAGGACGTCTAGCACAGATAGCCCTCGAGTAGCTTTGTGCGAAATTCAAAAACAAACACAAAATAAGTAAGCACTACTAATCAGTAGTGTATCACTGGAAGGGAATTTTTCAGTTTTCACAATGATATGTTTTACAGGCGATATATTTTTTTAGTGAAAAGAAATGTTGTACTAAATAATATTGTTGATTGAACTAAAACAAAATATTCATAAATGGGTGAAATTATTTTTATAAAATATATATCTTCTTAAACAATCATTCTGGATTGTACTTGTGGACTAATCTAGAATAGTAATGTAATTTTATAAACTACGAACGTTCAGCTTACGAGGATGTTGCTAATTTAGTGCATAACACGTGTAAATAAATTCAGAAATATTTACTTGAATGTTTTGTAATAAGCTTTTTAAAATATATTTAGACGTTTGTATTGTTGTTTAGACAGGGGGGTTTGCATCATGGAAGACCTATTGTTTGGTATTTCTTCAAACGTTTTGGAAATATTTAGGATGGTATCAAATCGTAAGTTAAACTAGATAATTATTATTGATCATTAAATCTATTAACAAGTTACACTAAGTCTGTGAGATATTATTTGATGCAGTTTGTTCGTTTGTATTTTGTCAAGATACTAATGATATGAGAAACTGCTGTACGAACTCATAGGTACAAGAGAAAATGAATAAATTACGACTATTCGGTGTTATTTGTCAAGTTAGACTTATTTCCAGGTGAATGTTAAATTACTATGTAAATTTTGTACAACTTGTAGTTGACGTAATAAAATATTTTTGCTATCATTATGTGAACTGCAAGATGCATTCTTTTTTACTAAATAACACAAAAGGGCCTACCCAATAATTGAAACCATTACAACAATACTTAGACTGGATTAATGCAGCAGCCTTATAGGCCTGAGCTGAACGCTCCAGTGGAAAGGCTATTATTTACGGACATGGGAAGACAAAAGTAATATCTTAGGTGAAAGACACAGTATAATAATTAGTTAGAGTGAAAGAAACTTAATGACTTTCGTCTTCAACATTTTATGTAAAAATTACACACATGCCTGAATAGATAAAAAAATTTTAAATGTATATATTGAAATAAAAGGATAAAAACATATGGTATGCTTGCATACCACACAGATGCTCAACATTAAGTAGAAATGTAATATATAAGTATATAATAAAATGCACTTTAATATTACCTTATTGTTCGTATATTTTATGTCAAATTCTGTTCTTTTACGTTACACTTTTTAAAAATATCTTCATGTATTTACAAAAATTTATTCACAATCGACGTTTCATTTTTCAGAACTGTCGGGGGGATCTCTCAGGGGCACTGGATGGCAATTTAATAGTCTCGCTGTGTAAACCTCATTCATAGGGTCTCAGTGTGTCTTTAGTTTAAAAGCCTTCTGACAGTTGTATACTAACGTTTATTTCTCTGTAAAATACGTAAGAAAATAAAATTATCAGCTATTTGTAATAACCCAGGTTGCAGATCAGTCGCTTTAATCTTTTATGCAAAAATCTACATATTTTCTTCTCTCTACTATAAGCGTGTTTACACATGGAGATACCTCTTGGAAAATAAATTGTATAGTATTTAGAACATGAAAGAGAAAATTAAAGAAGAAGTCTGGAGACAAATTAGCCCATTTTCACACAAAACAAATCTTGGTTACAAGCAACATTTAAAATCTGATATACGTGACACTGTGTGGTATTCCTGGATATAAAATATAAAACGAAAATATTTAATCAACATTCTAACTACAGGATTTGACTGATGAAAGGAAGAGTCAGTGATGCGTTGCTCATGAAATGATAACTAGGTTAATCTAAACAAAAACAAGTACATTTTATTCTCACTAATATACAAAATAAAAATTAAAATCTGATCTGATCAGTGAACAAAGAAGAATGGGAAAAGATTCAACACAAGAAATATCATTCTTGGTTCTTTCTTGAATGTATAAAAAAATCTTCATGATAGTGCTACAGCTGTTCTCAAATTCACATAGTCTCTAGAACCAACAATTACAAGTTAGAATGAAAGATTTAGTAAGAATCTGTACTCCATAACAATTTGTACAATAGCTTCTTAAGATGATGTGAGACACAATACAACAAACTCTTGGCACCGAGAGAGTGACATCTAGGCCTAATTTAATATATAACCCAGTTAATTAATCTATTAAATATGTTCCTAACTAGAACTCTTAAAAATGTGAATGCTGTGTTAGATATATACTAAGAATGAGTGGCTAGAGATTAGTTCTCACGTTTCTTGGTGTATGGCCTGCTTACTGATTACTAAATAGAGAAGATCACATCAGGAAATCAAGTATAAATATGGAAATTTGGATATCCGGTTCTGTCTTTTGTTAACAATGCAGTCACTAGTTATGGTGATGAGTAGCAATCTGGAAAGTTCTGGTAGAATAACTTGATTGTATGTAGTCCTTGGCAAAATTAATTTTCTCCGCGATATTCTCCTGTGATTGAAATTATTAAGAAGTTATATGATCATTAAATAGCCACTAGAAAAGGTTTATTCTTGATATAATTGAAATTTTGTCATAAATAATTACGGAACAAAATAGAATTTCTGTTGTGAAACATTGAACGAGTTCGTTTGTATTATTTAATAAAAATTATTTCAAGTTCAGCCCATGTAATTATAACAAATTAATGTATTATTAGATTGTTGAGTACTTCTTCAATAACGTGTGCTACAATACAGACACGATCATTTAAGTCTAACTTCGTAAATAAACTTTTCAACAAATGTTATGAGACTAATGCTACATATACCTAACATACTTATAAACGTACCTGCAGAATTTTCTAGGTATTCAATTACTAGCAAACATGCTGAATAACTGAATAGATTAAATTGATTACTTCAATATTTTTCGTATTTATATTTCTACACACTGCAAAAAAATCCTAAACAACATATCGCGTTTCGTAGCGCTATGCATTCTAAATTGGAATATTAATAATATAGGTCACAACTATATTTGTTTGTAATTAAGCACAACTTTACTACAGAATGGGTTACCTGTACTCTGTACAACAGGGGTTTTAAAACCCGGTTTCAAGCGTTGTAAGTCCGCAAACATTGAAGTGCTACTAAAAGTACAGATATGTATATATATTACGTAAAATATATTATTTTGTAAATTTTTGTAAAAGTGAGTTTTATGTCTTGTAGAATATCTCCGTTAACTGAACTAATAGTAGCGCCATCTGAAGAGAAAATTAAGCTCTAACCGGCACATACACATACAAAAGTCACTCAGTCAAAGAATGCGTAACGCCGTTCCAGATTCACTTACTCTTGAACGCAGATTAGCTTCGATCACAAAAATTTGGTGAGTAAACAAATTCTAACGTTAGTTAAAATTTTGACAGAAGTAAATGTGTTGCGTTTAACTTACGCCTATTTTAAAAGGTGTATTGTTTTATAATTGCTTGATAGACGTGTAATTAACCATTTCATGTCATTGCCAGGTATTTGTTTCTTCGTTTTATTGTTATATTATTATATTTTATTGAATTTAAAATACTTTATAACTGATGTAATAATATAGCTATAGATACTATACTATTACTAAACTACTTAGAAAAGTATTTTTACTGTTACTTTTAACAAATACTCATTGCGGTAATGTTGATTTAGGTGCACGTGATGGACTAATACTAATAGTAAATAACTTATGAGTTGTAGGAAGAAGCATTGTTTTTTTTTTTTTTGTAATAAGTTTTTGTTTGACGTACTCAAATTTTGTTTATCATATAATTATAACATGATGAAATATCAATGTTTTATTATGGGCCTAATGTTATTATATATTAATTTTAAAACTTGGACTACAGATACTAGTAGCTCTACAGTGTACTTCAGTTCTAGAGAAAAAGAAATTATTATAGCTAATAAAAATGGTTGTATGTTTCATGAATTTAGGGTAGTATGAAATCAGTCAATGAAAAGACATTAAAATTTAACAGGGTTAAACTTGATGAGGGTTATAACCTCACTTTCAAATTAGTTATTTTATTCAGAACCCCAGAACATTACAAGTTGAACTCATGATGGAATAGCTGTGTCACCATTAATATTCATATAATATGAATTGTTTTAAATTAAGTTTCTTTTTCATATATTCCATACCAATTTTTTTAAAGAAATAAACTACATGTAAATACGTTTTTTTTTTTTTTCTTACGAGACATTATTCGTATTTAGTACAAGTTTCAAAGGTAATTTTCTTTTTGATGATATAACTTACAAGTATGTTCCTCTATTGATGTTTGAAAATCTATTTAAATATTTTTGAATCTGTTACTGACCAAGTTTTGTTTGAAAGATGATAAGACAGCAGTGAGAATTTGTCACTGTAAGCATGGATGTGATTTTGTATGTTTGACAGTAATTAGTACATGCCTCTTTGTTCATCTTCACATTTTAAAACATGAAAGTTGCAAAAACTAAAGAGAAAAACAATTTTTATTTCTTCCATCATACTTTGAAGAAGCAAATGTAATTATGAAATTCATATTAATTGCACTTAAAACAATTGTGCATTGTTTATTCCTTGCACTGCATCAGGAGAACCAAAAAGATGCATACCTATTATATAAGGTATCCATAAAAGATGGTATTAAAATGTGATTGCAACTGTAATGTGTACTTATGTGTTGTTATACATTCCTTACCTTCAGTTGTAAGTTGCTTAGATACATGTTGAATAAATATCTGAATCTAATAGTTTGTAACAACAACCATGCAATCAACTTTATCAGTATGTGTCCTGTGTTCAGTATTTATCACAAGGGAATAATTATATATATATATATATATATATTAGTTTAATAGTGTTACTGATTTAAAAACCAAGTTACAGTGGAAAACAAAATCATATCCAGTACCTTACAAAATTTTCTGAGTGTATTGTATTGAAAAACTTGCTTTAAGTTTGAATTTTCGAGTGTGTTTGATCATCTGATTTTACTGTAACATTATTCAGGTGATGAAATGTTTACCTGCTGACAAAACATCATTTAGTTAAACACATACTTCTGATAAAAGAAAGTTTTTATGTTAACTTCAGTAGTGTAATATATTCTGGTAGTTTACATAAGTGGTAACTTCAAGACTGAAAGTGGGAATCAAAAGGATGACATTCATGGATTTATGGGGCAGAGTTATTTTTCATGTAAAGGACAGTCATGGATGATAGATTAGGATGTTTTAAATTAAGGTTATTTGTGTTGTTATAAACGTGAAATTATCAAATACTCTCAATGAGTAACTTTCCATATTCCAGTGTTCTAAATTCTTACAGTTAATTGGTTGAGCAGAATTAATCAGAGACTGAATGATTCTTCATTATTAACTGGGGTTTGCTCATCTACAGTTTTTAGGAGGTAGTTTTAGTTTCGGGAGGCAGATATTTATAGTGATGCCTGCAATCCACAACTGACACCATAGCTGTAAAGCATTATTTTGTAATATTAATTTATTGGGTTACAAAGAACCTAGAAATAAAATAAGTAATTATGTATAAACACAAAATATCCCTTCCATTGTATTTGAGAATTCAAAAGCTGGTGGTTTATGTTATATATTTTTACAAAGTATTTCTTACTTAATAAATATAGATGTATTTTGTTTTGTATTTATTTACTTAGTTGCTCGTAAACTAGACTTTGTTGATGACACGACCTCTTGGTTAAGTAGCTCTGTATCCAAGTTTCCACGTTTCTTGTTTTATCCTAGAGGGATCTTAACCATTTCTTTGTTCTTTCAGATTTTATTGTAACTGTATTTGTTAACACATTTGATAGTTTGTAAAAAAAAAGATAGATATATAAGGAATTTTTCTTTGTGATACTGTGTAATATTTAGGAACAGCTATGTATCGTAGTAAGTTTTACAGACTTACAATTATACTGTAGTTTTGGACAATGTTGTTGCTGGTTTAAAAACAACAACCTTAATACATAATATGGGTTAGATATATATTAATAAAAAACGTGTTACACACATATGTATACTACTATAGAAGTACAAACAAAATATTACTGAAAAGTATAAATTGTAACTGCCAGAGTTTACTAGAATTCGTTAAACGTGGAAAGAGTTTAATTTTTACCATGGAGAATCAGGTAACCAAAATGTACATATATAATATATTGTTATTAAAACAATGTTAGGAAAGTAAGCTTTGTTCACTATGAACTCCAGGGTGGTAATGTTACATGTAAATACTGGAAGTCTGTTATAAAGGAATCGTACTTTAAGCAGGGTTCAAAGTTAAGTGACTAAGCTTTGCATACTAATACATATTACAATAAACACATAGAATATGATCAATTTTGTACAAATTTTATATATAAATCGTTTATATGCTACATCGGTGATAAAAATCAAATAAATAATATTGTATTACTAAACATTATCTTCAAAAATGTGATTTTAAATGACTTAAATAAAGTTGATAGTAATTACAGTTTATATACGTAACTTAGTTCATACCATAAGAGGGTTTTCATTAAAATGGCATCTTAACCATGACTATATCCGTGATGATGAGAAACCCACTTGAAGTAAAAATGTATTCTCAGGACGGCTGAAGATGACCTAAGAAGGTCGGAACGTTGTTCTCTATTTTATTTTATTTAAAGTTTTAATACCCATACCAGCCGTTTTGAGAATACAACTAAATCCGTTGTATGCCAACAGGCCTGATGAGTTCTATTGGACGAAAGCCCTCGTCTACTATATAGCAGGTATAACGTGGTTTACATATTATAACATATTCTTTACTATTACTTGTAATTTCATAGTTTTGTTGTTTTTTTAATTTCGCGCAAAGCTACGCGAGGGCTATCTACCGTAGCCGTCCCTAATTTAGCAGTGTAAGACTAGAGAGAAGGCAGCTAGTCATCACCACCCACCGCCAACTCTTTTACTAACGAATAGTGGGATTGATCGTAAAATTATAACGCCCCCAATGGCTGAAAAGGCGAGCATGTTTGGTGCGACGGGGATGCGAACCCGCGACTCGCACGCCTTAACCCACCTGGCCATGCCGGGCCTGTAAGTTCATAAGTTAACGTAGCAGTAAGTCGATTTGACTATTCTTAATAAATATCGGACCAGGCAGACAGCTTTATTAATTCAGATTGAACATTTGAATCTTGTAATCATAAAATAATTGATTAGAAACGCTTAAAAGTAAGTTTTTTGAACGCTTGCACCAAATATTGTTACGTATAGCTGTCGCTATTAGCCCTAAAAGATGTTATATTTTTGTGTTTTATACCGTAATGAAATATAGTCCAAAGAACATTTTGGTACCATAGTCTATATAAGCGTTATTATCTCTGAATTTTATGTATGTGAAATATATTTATCGTATAATCTAAAACTATACGTTTTCCATGAGAACTGTCTTGGAGGCGAGTCGAACTTTCTTTGGTTACTCGAGCGAACAAGACTCCATTGTTTGTGCGCGCTCTTGAATCACTTGTAAACTAGCTCTGTTATTCAACATGTCACTCAGTGGACGGGTAGTGGGTGGTGAATCGCACATGTAGGGTAAAATACTCATGAAAGTGCACGCTTTTAGTTAGAAAAATCAATCCACATGTGGGTCTTCTTTAAATTTCACATGAAAGTATGACTTAAAGTTACCTACGAAAAGGTTTGATAAACCTGATCGATGACATTTGTTGTTTACTGTGCGAAACTGCCTTGCTTCAAAAGCTATTTCTGTATTTCTTCACATCGCAACAAGTTGAACGACTTTGTTCGTTCCCACCACCACATACAGTAACCTAAATATATGTATTCAGTATTGATATTTATTTCTAAGCCTTAAACAGTTAATCATGAAAAAAATATTTATAATATTTATTTGAATTGTACATACTAAAAATTTTGAAAAATGGAAACAATTATTGTAATAATTTGTTTTAATAGTACTGAATGGCTGGTTAAATTCAAGTTTGTTTTTTTTATAAACCTTTAGTGACTGAAGTTGCCTCCGGATAAAACTGTCAGCTTTTATCTCGTTTAGATAAACTTTTAAAAATATCTCTTAATAACGATGTTCAGAAGTTCACTACGTCATCTTATGAATGTTCTCAAAGTTGGTTCGGTGGTTAAGGCACTCGGCTCGTAATCTGAGGGTCGCGGGTTCGAATCCCCGTCACACCAACCATGCTTGCCCTTTCAGCCGTGGGCGCGTTGTAATGTTACGGTCAATCCTACTATTAGTTTTTAAAAGAGTAGCCCAAGAGTTGGTGGTGGGTGATGATGGCTATCTACCTTCCCTTTAGTCTTACATTGCAAAATTAGGGACGGCGACGCAAATTGCCTTCGTGTGGCTTTGCGGGAAATTCAAAACGGACCAAACCATTCTTAAAGTCAAAAGCTGGTAAGACTTGTTGTTGTTTTGGAATTTCGCACAAAGCTACTCGAGGGCTATCTGTGCTAGTCGTCCCTAATTTAGCAGTGTAAGACTAGAGGGAAGGCAGCTAGTCATCACCACCCACCGCCAACTCTTGGGCTACTCTTTTACCAACGAATAGTGGGATTGACCGTCACATTATAACGCCCCCACGGGTGGGAAGGCGAGCATGTTTGGCACGACTCGGGCGCGAACCCGCGACCCTCAGATTACGAAGCGCACGCCTTAACGCGCTAGGCCATTGGTAAGACTTACAAGTACAGATAAAAACAAACATACGAACGCGCACTTAATAATCAGGTTGCGAAACAAAGCAAACATTGTAACAACTAATTTCTACAAATTGGGGATAGGTTTTTGACTGAATTTTGTGTATGTCGGAGCTAAAATATGAAATACAAAAAGGATATGAGGTAAAATCTTAGGTGGCGGTATCGTTAGAAATGTAATGTACTTATAAAGTTTGTGTATACATATAAATAAAAATGTATTAAATAACGAGAGACCCGTGTATCGGTACTGGTCAGTATGAGAGACCCGAGTAACATGCTGTTTGATTTGTCTTCGAACATAGCTTGTTATTTTATTATAATTTGCATTTTCTTGATGTTCGTTTTTTTCTGTCTGTGTTTTATTTTATTCTTTGTACAATATTTCTGGAAGCTAATGCACTTATCTTTCATGATACTCTTTATATTGGCTATCACTACAACCTTTTATCACATCCCTTGTTTATAACATTGTGGTTGTATTCCTTAGATATCACACATTTGTTACATAGGCTACTGTTGGACATTATTTGTAAACCAAAACGAGAAAATAAAATAATTAATTAAACAATATTAAATCAGTCATGAGACAAGGATGTTTTCAGAGTTTTAATCATTTGTTCTTTTAGGTAAAAAGTATTAACACTTGTTTCTCTTTACAGTACTGGCCAAAAGTGTTAGTACAAAAGAATATGGAGTTATTCTTTCCATTTTTGTGACTAATTCTTCCATACCATTACAGAATGTAAATTTTAACACTATGGTAATGTTTCACTGATCCCTGTTGGCAACTGAATGAACCAGGGTGAAAATACTTATAATTCTGTAGAATTCCAATATACTTGAACTAAGGACATGTCATAAGGGTTCTGTTTGAACGAACATACTGATCAAATTTAGGGTCGGAAATAAATATAATGATACCCCATGCAGTGTCTTAACTATACAGAAGGGAGCTAGTATATGGTACTGGTACATGCTAGAATAAATCAATTTAATAACACTCCACAAATAAACCTGGTAGTGTTGTTTATATTGCGTGGTAGAGATCTGATATAATTTTAATTTTGGAGTATTCAGTAAATATAAATGCATAATTTCACCGCGTGACCATGAGTCACGAGCACGAGTAAAAGGTGAAAATACTTCCATTCAAGTATATAAACTATTTAAATATTTAAAAACCGTCTGAGTCACAAAATTAAGGTCAACAGAATATTATTACATAGCTAGACGTGTACAAAATCCTTCAGTGTGATTGATCAATATTTGTAACGATTTTTCGAAATATATTTGTGCAACAATTAAGGTTTCAATAATTACTTTAGTTTTTGTTCGTGTGAATGTTTCGTTATTTGTATTAAAATAAACCGTTTTTTTTTTTGCGTGTTAGAGACTTAATTTACGTATATTATTATGTATACATAATTTCATAAGCAGAGAAGCATAAAGAGGATGTTCAACTCTACTTTGAAATTGTTTAGCAAGCAACTCGCCAGTACTTTTTACCCTAACCCCCTCTTCTAAGCGGACATGCACTCTACTTTGTAGAGGTTTTGTTTAATTCTTTCCATAGTCTTAAGTTTATGGGTACAATTGTACCAAAGGATTTGAAATTTTCCATTTTCATCAGTTTTCAAAAATGGATTTAAGTTTTTTTCGAAGAAGTATGATTATGGTTCAGTTGTTCCATGGATTAACTTTGTTTTGATGAAATTAAATTTAGAATTTGAAGTTTTTATTTAATAATCATTTAGTGGATTTTTTTTTTCATGTTTACGTATATCGATTCATCCTGTCGCCCTGTGGCTCAGCAGTAAGCCTGAGGACTATAATGTTAAAAATCAGGTTTCATTACCTGTGGTAGTATGTATTCCAACCATATTTTTAGATTTTTTGTATGCTTTTCAATAACAGTATCTTGCTGTTGATATTATGAACTTGAGATGCCCCCTCGTGGTACAGCGGTAAATCAAAGGGCTTTTACCAATAAAGTGTGGAGTTTCGATACCCATTGTGTAGCTCTGCGCTTAATTACAAACAAAAATTCAACATACCTTGCTACGTTTTAATCGCAATCAATATATACGGTCTCTGTTTCTGACATGTATCACCAAGACATACCTTGTTTGTATGAGAAATATTTGCTTTCGATTAGGAATTTGCTGATATTTTGGCCTCTACGACTTTACTAGCATTTGTGTAAAATACAACTTACAGAGAATGTCTTTTTTTATTGGTTGTGCTATCATCCAATAATGTAAATAAATGTGTGGGATTTTCAAAACTACCGTTCCTCGTGAGTCAGCGCCAAGTTTACAGACTGATAACATTAATAAACTCTGGGGCGCATATCCCCATTGTGGACACAATGAGATAGCCCATTTAGTGTTAATCTTTATATTTGGTGCCTTCTTCAGAGAACCATCCATGTGATTCTGTTACTGTGATACGTAAACCTGAGGTGAAAGTTTTCACAAGTGTTTTATGTGCAACTGTTTTTAAACTGTAATGTATTCTATGGTATCTTGTTTCATACGGTCTCTAAATATTTGACGGAAGAACACAACTTAGTAATAACTACTAATTATTATGCACATACACTGCTGGCCAAAGTCTTAAGGCCAATGAATATAGAGAAAAAATATGCATTTTGCGTTGTTAGACTCAACCACTTATTTGAGTAGAGCTTTGAAAGATAAGAAAAGGGAAAATAAAAAAAAAAACTTTTTAGCATTTAATAGGGAAAATGTGAACACTATGAAATTAGCCTAAACACTAGCTGGTCAAAAGTTTAAGACCATACTGAAACGAAGCGTTAATCGGTAAACACGTAACGAAATTTAATCATTTGTGTTCAAGCATTAGCGCTGTCAACATCTCTTGTGTTACGTTTGGTAAAAACATGGCAAAGGCTGATGAGTAAAAATTTAACGTGGATGGTCAAGATGGCCTTCAACGTTACTGGTACGATAAAGATATCCCACCGGAGACATTTTTTACACGACACATTGGAGGAGGTTCCATCATGATCTGGGGTGCTTTCTCCTTCCATGGAACAATGGAGCTTCAGGTTATACAACGGCATCAAACAACAGCTGGCCACATTGGCATGTTGGAGAGAGCATCCTTATTGACTGAAGGCCCTAGCTTGTTTGGAAATGACTGGATCTTTCAGCAGGACAATGCTGCAATCCACATCAGCAGATAGCCCGATGTGGCTTTGCTATAAGAAACACACACACACACTCAACCTTTTAAATAATTTTACAAAAAAGAACAGATTCGTAATATTCAACTTTAGGGAGTACCAACCAGGAGACATTATAACAAAACAAAATATAACGGTGTCATTGATGAGAAAGATCGTAACAGAGAACAGAACTGATTTAGGGCATGGCATGATGTGTGCCCCTTTTAAACTCATGCGTGCCATTTTTCCGCTGAAACTCGGATTTCCGCGGTTTTCAAACGGCCAACGATCACCCACGAGATTCGTGTAAATTCGAGGAGAAAGTATGAGCGATTTGGGGGCCAGGTAGGTGGTTTTTGAGGAGAAATCGTATTTTTTCGATGTTTATTGCAGAAAAAAAACAAATCTGACCGCCATCTTGGAGGCAGTCTCGTTTCGTCTCGTTGCTGGTCTCGTGGTCTGGTATCTTGTGCATACCAGACGATAAAATATTCTCTACGCTCCAAAGAAACAACAGCGATTGAAATGTTTAAAAGGAAAGATGTTCATTTTGATCCTGTAGACAAGAGAATGTGTAAGGACATTAGATCAGCAGCTTCAAAGTATACCTCAAAGCTGAGGGAGAATTAGAAGAAAAGGGCAGAAAGGCTTGAGGCCTATGGTTCTGTGAAATCTGGCCCAGCTACCTTGGCTAAAGAAAAAGCCCAGAAACCCGCAGAGGCACAGAGAGCTGCCCATTCAGAGAAGGAGAGAAAAAAGCTCGGAAGAGAGCACTGGAAACCCTTGTCTCGAAAAAGAGGAAAGTAGCCAAGATTGATTAAAGGAAATTAAGTGATTTGAAATTTGACTGTAATTTATGCAGCAAAGCAGAAGTTGATATCAGTGTCTGAAAAACATTTTATTATTATCTGCAGCATACAGTGCCAGTGGTTTATTTTAAAGCATATCATTAATTTTATTTTGAAGCAATGTCAAAGCTTTCCTTGATTTGCTGTTTCAGTTTTTATTGTGAAAGAATGAAAAATATACTGATATTGAGGTACCAGTAATTTACTGACAAGATTGTATAGATGAACAAGTTTTACTGTAGGTAGTCATGTAGAGTAATTTGAAGTAATTTGAAATTTTAATGGAATACATGCAGCAGAGCAGTAGTTGTTGATGTCAGTGACTGTACAAAATTTAATTTCTGAGGCATATCACTGATATCAGTAGTTTAATATTGAACCATATCAGTAGTTGAATTTTTAAGCAATGTCATAGCTTTCCTTCATATGCTGTTTTAGTTTGTATTGTCAATTTATGAAAGAATGGAAAATTCACTGACATTTAGGTACCAGTAGTATAATGACAAGATTGCATAGATGAACAATTTGAACTGTAGGTAGTCATGATTAGTCAAAAGAGTAATTGTATGTGATTTGAAAATTGTATGGAATATATGCAGCAGAGAAGTAGTTATTGGCAATGACTGTAAAACATTTAATTGGCAGCATAACAGTAGTTGATGATGATGATGTTATTGATGACAAAAAGGATAATAATGAAATGATTTGTATTTGAAATATTTACTGAGTTATTTTGGCTTTATTAACTCATATTACTAATATATTTTGATTATAAAAAAAAAAAATAAACTGAATAAGTAGCAAATAAGCAATCTTAACTTTCATTTATTTACTTTTTATTTTATTTGTTAATTTTAGATATTTTGATATATCTTCTAAAAAATGAATGCAAATTAAAAGAATAAATCAATCTGCTAAAAACTGTAAATGAAAGTTATAGTTTTATTAGTTTGATTTAGTCTTTTAATTTCCTTTGTTATTTTATATGATATATATTGTGTACTTTTCCAACATTGCAATATCAAAAAACATAAAGAAATTATGTCCCAGATTGCACCAAGTCACACCAAATAGCATCCTTTTTTTTTAAATTTCCCGGGGGAGCATGCCCCCGGACCTCCCTAGTCAGGCGCGGCTGGGCCGCGCTGTGGCGCCTCTGGCGCCAGGCTATATACCTTTTCCTCTTTTTTTTCATAAATGTCATTGGCATGCCTGTAAACTGTAACTTTAACTCGGATTCCTTATTCAGTAAATACAAGCCCACCAAAGCATGTATTGAAAGACACTAAACGTGCAACATGCAAATATAACAAAAAACATTGACCAGGATATGTGTGTCTTGGCGTACAAGCCCACTGTAAACGAACAAATAACATCATCTTCTTAGCGCAGTGTTATAAGAACAAGTAAATGTCTAAAATTTCCTAGAATGCATATAAGTGAACTTTTTAAATAATATTTGGTAGAGTATACTCCTCCAGGAGACGTTACTCGCTGTTGCAGTTTCCATAAATAGCCTCCTCATTTGACGTTTGACAGGTGGGCATGAGAATAACTGACGTTGTTTGTTCTAAAATATGGCGTATACCGAACAGTTAAAAAGGGTCAAGAAAAGTGAAAAAGAAAGTTAAACAAATCTGTTTATTTCAAACAACAACCTCCATTTGGACTTAGAGTTCCGTTTAACCAATGAACATAAAGTATAGTGCAGTGACTTATTTTTGATTATGTAATAAAAATTATATTTTTAGTACGAAAACAAAAACACGTGTTTTACACTTATTTTCTGGTTTGTATTTTCGATACATTCACTTGCATGAGTGAAATTCGCGAAAGAAAAGAAAAAAGTAGAGGTAATTTGCTGCTTGAAGTGGACCTGTTGTTTGAAGAAGAACAAAAATATACATGTAAACATAAAAAAACGACAAAGAATCTTAAATACGTCCCGGTAGTTGTCTCACTTTAAAAATAAGTTCCGGTACTTAGTACGGGTAGAGTTTTACCCCCGTTCACTCAGTTAAATGCTGCTTAGATAAAGCGAATACCGTGCTTCTTTATCTTGAAATTGTAATTGAGTCCTAATGACGTCGTTAAAGTGATCATTAAATTTTCTAGATATATAGTAGTTTCCAACTGTTTTCATTGCTCAGTCTCTGCCAATATGTTTATCACTACTTCGGAGTGTTTGTTTGTTTTAATTTCGCACAAAGCTACTCGAGGGCTATGTGTGCTAGTCGTCCCTAATTTAGCAGTGTAAGACTAGAGGGAAGGCAGCTAGTCATCACCACCCACCGCCAATTCTTGGGCTACTCTTTTACCAACGAATAGTGGGATTGACACATTATAACGCCCCCACGGCTGAAAGAGCGAACATGTTTGGCGCGACCGGAATTCGAACCTGCGACCCTCAGATTACGAGTCGAACGCCTTAACCCACCTGGCCAGGCCGGGCCCACTTCGGAGTGTATTTTAGTTTTAAAAGGCATTCTATGTTCTGGGATTAGAAAGTGCGTGTTTATGATAACTTAAACAGAAAAAAAAATCTTGTTACTGGAATGTATGGAATTCTGTATTAGTTATGTGGGTCTCATAATAGAAAAACACTTTTTGCTGATAACACATAAATATGTATAAGACACTCATAGTAGATTTAACCTTTGTTCTATATACTCTGTGAGAATTTTAATCGAATTTTTGATATCCTGGGGATGGACTGTGACTGCCTCTGAAATACCGTTCTTAAGTTGAGTAACCAATTAATTGTTTCATACTTTAGCCACATATCGGAAGTGTTTGTAGCGCGTACTTTATTTGAGTTTCGAACTTCGTAGACGTGTTATTGGTCCCAGTTCGTTACCTACTATAACTGGAGGGGGATCCATCCCACCGCATTTTTTCATAACTTTTTCGCTTTACTGTTTTTTTGTTACTTTTCTTTAATTATTAAACAGTGGGGGTGTTATAGTTATTTATAGTATGATATTATGTTATACTTAATCTGAAACACAGATGAACTTTCTACTTTTTGCTGCCTGATGTTATACGTTCTTAGTTGAAAGTTCATGGAACTTATGAATCGCCTCCTGAACAGAAAACCTTCCTCTTTATAAGGACAGATATTTTTCGTTCTATACTGATTACTGTGTTTTGGGAACTTACCCCCATGTCCCGCGGCTAGTCAAATCAATATCTGTATGCTTGGCACTGTACCTAAGGAACTGTTGAAATATGTTCGCTATTTACTGGACTTTTCATATTTCTCGTTTTTTCTTGTTTGTTTATATTTAGAGAAAAGCAATACTGGATTATCTGCTATGTCCACCACGTGGAGTTGAACCCTGCATTTTAGCTATGTAATAGAGTCTGTTAGCTTAACGCTGCCCCACCGTGGAGCGGTCTGTATTTTTTGCAAATGAACCATATCCATTCGTTGAGTCCCTAAAATACATGAGTGTTTATAAAACAAAACAAAATTACCAAATGCGTTTGTTCATTCATTTCGTTATATTGTTGTCTGTATTTTTGTTCCATATTTTCCTTATTTTTATTTAATATATTTACCACGATTTACTGTATTTATGTGATTTTTTTTTATATGTATATTTCTCTCAACTCATTTGTTGCTTAGGGAGATGTTTTCGAATCTCCGAGACACGTGTTACTTGTTCTAACCCTATTATTAAACAGTTTTATTGTCACGGGCAACCTGAGGAAGGGCTGTTGCCAGAAACCTTGCTTTTATGTTTTATTAATAACTTATTTTAATTTGGCAAGTTACCCCCTACTTTATATTTTATTCTACATTTTGTTATGTTTGTAATTAAATTTTTAATTTAACTTATAAAAAGTTTGGAAATGCACACTATGACCGACTTGTATTCTCAAAATTAAATAGTTTTGACTGAATAAAACTTTGATATTTGTCGAATTTTTCTCCTTTTTTTTTGTTGTTGTCAACGCAACAGTGATTTAAGTATTGTGGAATTGTGAATTGGACTAAAAAGTTTATTTTGTGTTTACTTCTTAGGCTTAAAGTATGATGCAATAGTCACCCTCCATTTTGTACATATTAGGTCATTCAGAACATATACTTTTCAGGTTATATATATAGATGGCATTTTAGGAGCCTACGTTTCGAAATTGAACAATATGTCGTTGGAAAGCCCTCTCTCCGGTGATTGAGTGGTAAGTTTGTGGGCTACAACTAACAAATCGGGTTTCGATAGCCACAATAGTCATTTTATGGATAGTCCATTTTATAAGTTTCCGTTTAACAACAAATAAATCTTCACTAGATGTATCACGTCCTCTTTAACTTTCAAGTGGATGAAGTGTGTTAAGCCCATTCTTCGTAGATTGCTTTTAGTTTTACTAAAGTTGTTTAGTGCAGTGAAACTAATATTGTTGAAATGAGTGTAGGGTTAGTTGTTTAGTGCACTAAAACTAATACTATTGAAATGTGTGTAGGGTTAGTTGTTTAGTGCACTAAAACTAATACTATTGAAATGTGTGTTGGTGGGGGATCATCTGTTTCAAATAAACTGAAAACAAAAAACATTGACGTCGAAACATATATTGTATTAAAATTTAAAGGCAGCTAGCTATTTCAGTTGCGTATTTGTGACGTTAATAAATCATGATAGATAAATGTTAAATGGATCTCAAGTATGTTTCAGGAGTTTAATGTTTAGTGACGGACCTACTGAACTGAATAATTAAACTATACAATAATAGTTACGAGAACTGTATTCAAATGGTAATTTTAATAATTACAAATTTTAGGTTTGTACACATAGTATCGAGAGATATCAAATGAGCGTTACGCTCAAAGGAAAATGTAAATTTTTATTGTAAATGTTTTAGTTTGTAGTTTTGAATTAATTTCTAATTTATATGCAGGATTATAAACAAACTACTTTTTATCTTGAAATACGACAATAAGTCTCAATGTTTGGTAACATATATAGAATCAGCCTTTTGGTGAATTAGCCGTTTACACAAGTAATTGAGTTGATTATTTATAAGATTAAAACAATTGTAACTGACAAATCTCATTGAATAATGACCACTATCTTCAGTAAGTATTTAAGATACATATACGTGGGTGTAGTGACGTTGATATCATCATATTTACCCCTATCTTTCGCACAAGGGAACCTATTTAACCTTCAACCAATCTTTATAAGTTTTAGGATAAGTGGGAAAGTATAGCAGTCTGTGAAGGCCTACTATCCAGTAAATATTATGCGGAATTAGCCACCCCTTGCGTGTATAAGTACGAGCCAAATTAGGAAAATGTAAACAGCCTCTTATTAAAGAGGGTTAAAGTGTTCACCAACAACATAATTCCAAGAGTTAAAACAGGCAACTTGTATGACGTAATGCACGTGTGTAAGAGAACCCAATCGTGTCGAGACTAACGGGCCGTATTTAGTGGCGGTACAAAACATATTTTGACAGTTTATTCCTAAGTACACGTTCTAGTACATTGGGATAACTAATGTATTGTAACATTTAATATTATCCTTCGTAGTTTATACAAACAGGAATGTATCCCGCATACAGAGAGGGAGAAAAGCGAAATTCTTGTACTTTAGCCGACAAAATTGATTTGTTGAAACACACTTGTAATAAAGATTTTAAATTTAACTGTGTGAAAAGTTTGGAAATGCACACTATGACATACTTCAATTCTTAAAATTAAATAGTTCCATCTAAATAAAATATCTGACATCTGTCGAATTTCTCTCTCGCGCGCTTTTTTTTTTTTTTTTTTTTTTGCCTAATCATCCATCGCAACTAAAAAGTAATTATTTTTACTGACTCGGCATGGCCAGGTAGGTATGGGGCTTGACTTGTAATCTAAGGGTCGCTTGTTCGAATCCTCTTCAAACTAAACATGCTCTACAAGTGGGTTTTCTCGTCATCACGGAAACATGCTCGTCCTTTCAGTCATGTAGGCGTTATACGTTACGATCCATTCCACTATTCGTTGGTAAAAGAATAGCCCAAGAGCTGGTGGTGAGTGTCTTCTTCTAGTCCTACACTGTTAAATTAGGGACAGCTGGCGCAAATAATCTTCGTGTAGCTTTGCGCAAAATTCAAAACAAACAACTATTTTTCCTGAAAGGACGGACAAGAAATTTGCCGATAAAAAAGTTCACAGAAAACTGCTGACAAGTGGAATATTGGAAGGTGGATGGGAACCTTTCCCTCACTACATTCCGACACACAGATATTATATACTAACAGAATGTCTAGTATTTCCAAGTGCAATGAAAACAGTCTGATAGATGACTAACTTGTGGACATTATAAGTGACAAATAACTAGGTATTGAAATTTAAATAAAGGAATCGTTTTTTGTTTTGTTTTTTCCAGAACCTTCGGGAATACTGTGAGTTGTGATGGCAGCGTACAGAAGAAGGACGTATGAGGGTTGTTGTAGTGTATCGTTTCTTAAATACGTCCTCTATGTCTTTAACGTCCTGTTTTTTGTAAGTTTTTTTTATTATTCTGATTGTTTGTATTTCGCTACTTATATGTAAAACGATATTTGTTCTTCGACGGAGGTCGAGAAAGAAATATTTTATTTTCTGATCGCCATTTATATGTGATTACAAATACATCTATACCTCTAGTATTGAACGTGTGGATAAGGCACCAGTTATCAAAATAAATCCGTTAAATATGATTTGTATTTTCCAATATTCTGAGCCAGGTGGTTAGAGCCCCTACTCACGATTTGTGGGTCGCCGATTCCTATTCTCATCGTCCCAAAAGGTTAAAGGGTACTCTAACTTGTACCTAATTTTAGGCCTAAGTTTAGAAATAACATTTTCACTCCTGACAAAAATTTACTCGTTTGTGGTATTACGACTAAAATACAACTATACTGACACAATTTTTCATTTACTCGTTTGAGTAACTGATAGCTAACACTGATCCGGATGCTTCACTAACTTCTCAGTCACCGAACCAATTAAATACTGGCTTATTATCGTACTTAGAACATATCCTTTATTCTAAATATCTTGCAAATTCTCCTGATCACGAATGTTCTATAGCAAATTGTATTAACTTTCTAAATCTAGCGTACTCGTTCTATTAGCAGTTTCCACTTACAAATAACTGAATGGAAACATTCAAAATATAGTTAATTCTTGAAAACTGCGTGCCTTTCTTTTCAATACTGGTACCTCTGTGTATTTTTATTGTACTCTTAATATTTATTACGTTAAGAAATAAAACTTACTATCCTTTGTCACAGACTAGGTTTTATTTAATCAGTCCAACGGTCAGATACTCCAGCTAGTTAGTGATAATTTATTGCGGATTATGCGTGTCAATACAGATCGAATTGTTTGGTACTAATATATAAAGTCCAAAGAGTCTATTAGGGTTCTCTCGTCATCCAAGACGTACTCTCAGACAAGTTATGTTTACGTGTTTGCTACTCTGTTGAAGAACAGTTCAGCTATTACAAAAGCACGTGATGAATGGGATTATTTCCATTCATAAACGTCGCTCTGTCTCTGAGATGGTTGAACGTGTTATAAAAGTGACAGTGAATGTCATTATTCAGTTTAAAAAATCTGTAGTAACGGCAAGTCTGCTGTCTGTTTTCAATTCAGTAGCAAATATTTGAGTTATAAAACCCACAGTACTCGTGGCATTATGTTTAACTAGCGATGAGGGTTAAAAATGGATAATTAGATGAATGAGTAAAAAATATATTTACTGTCTCTTTGGCTACCTTCCCTCTAGTTCAAAATTGGGGACGGCTATACCTACATCGTAGGAGTCTCTATTCTGGACGATTACCCCTAGAACATGTGGGATTCGAGTCAGTAAAACTATAGTAAATGATTTTCATGTGACATTCCCTCCATTTATAAAGTACAGATTCGCTATCGAATATGTGGTCGTTAATTTAAAACGTTACTTTCAGTTACCTTTCAGAGGTTGGTATTACAAGTGCGTATTCAGAATGTAACACTAGTTAAAAGGGTAAGGAGGTACAGTACGTGAACCTTCATTTTGTTAAGTACTTAAAAATAAGAAACGTTTAAAATGATCATTCATTTGTCCTTGTAAAATTAATTAAATCTCTTGGTATCGTTAAAACAATAACCACTAGTTTGTCGCCACAGTTTCGGTAATTAACTCGAGATAACCTCGTGGAACGTGATGTTATGACATTTGTACTAAAAATAAACAGCGTTTTGAAGGAGCTTAATAGAAGATATTTATTGTTATTTCTTTAACAATGGTATTTTATACTTCGAAACATAAAGTCGCGACCACTGCCTCGAGATCGGAAGGTGACTCTAAATAGCACATTTGTAGTTAGACCGTATTAAAAATTATACAAATTATACCATAAGGTTCCCCTCTGGGACATCGATAAGTCTTTCTATTTACGATGCTAAAATCAAGGGTTCGATTCCTTTAGGTGGACACAGCAGATAGCCTAATGTGGCTTTGCAATAAGAAACCCATACATATAGCACAGAGTGGGGGCCCACCCAACTGAATTGGGAATTCACGCTAGTTCATATTTCTTTCTTTGCTACCCCACTCCCAAGCTCTCGATTTAATGAACAATTAACTAGGAAAAGGTCTTTTGAACCTGACCTTCCCTGGTCTACAACATCTAAATACCGATACCTGGAACACAACTATTAACTGGGTGTGTTGATTAATTTTTAACTTTCGAAATATAAATTATTTGTTTCCGTTTAAAAAAAAAAAAAAAGTCAGAAAGAGATGGGGGTGATTGAGTCAAGGGTTTGGGGAATCTTTTAGCATTGACTGAACATAACTTGAAAATTGAAATTAACATCAATTGGTAATCTAAATTGAAATTCTATATATTTCTGAACTTTAGTTTCCATATGGGATCAGAAAGGTTTGAAAACTGTGGTTATTGGAGCCAAGAACTCACGTAGAATGTTTAAATAGTGGTTAGGGGTTAGTATGCTTACATTTTCAAATTTGGGCCATCTAATTTGGGATCTAGAGTTTAGTTGGAAACTGACGAGATCATTAAAATTGTTGTTCGAGACAAGATTGTGTGCATGTGGTTTTGTGTAGTTGGCGTTTTCTGTGATCTTTCGAGCTTTCTTTTGTAGTGTGCATATATTTTTAACACAAGGAGCTGCGATTGGTTGCTTCAGAAAACCTTGATCATTGAATGACGTCATGCCGCTTCCATCAGAAGCTATTTAAACCAGTCAAGGTGTAGAGCCAGTTAAGAACTTCTGGTGTATATTTTTAGATTTCAGCCCTTCCTTTTTCGAGTGAGCAATACTTCCTGTATTTATATGAACTACCGTGTTTCTCCGATAATAAGACCTACCCATAAAATTAGACCTAGTGTGATTTTTGGGGATAGTTTTAATATAAGCCCTAGTTAAGAGTGGCAGGAAGAGGAAAGAAATAAAAAAAATTAATTTATTAATTAGTTTAATAGTTAGTTAATTAGTTTGTTTAAGTATTAATCAGTTAGTTTAATAGTTTAATAATAGTTTATTTTAAATGATTAGTTTAATAGTTTTACTTTGTAACTTCATTTTTTTAATATTTCAAAATAAGACATCCCCCGAAAATAAGCCCTAGTGTCATATTTTGGAGTGAAAATTAATATAAGCCCTGTCTTATTTTCGGAGAAACACGGTAGCTGACGTATTCATTCTAAGAACAGGGAAGACACGTGGGTCGCATAAAGAGGTCAGATACGAACACCGGCTCCTTCCCTCGACGGTCCAAACGTTACGTGCCTGGTTTAGTAACAATCGGTTTAACGGTTCTTCAGTTATAAGCGAACATGCACGCGCGCGCAGCGTTTTTCTGAAATATGCGTTTATAGATATTGGATGGGGGTATGCAATTGTTTAAATATTTTTTAAAGGTGCAAGTTTTTGGATATATATATATATATATATATTTTAAAGTGCAAAGTTGTATACTAACCTTTCTGATAAACGTGTAAACAGGAGCTTAATATTTGTTTTCATTGGCCTTCTTAGAAACTGATCATTTCATAACTCGTGACGCTATATTTATGATAAAATAACTGCTAAAATCGAAAATAGTACGTTTGAAACCTTGCTGTTTGTATGTAACCTTGAACGTAATCTGGGCGATTACTTAGTGCACGTGGTGTATATATATTTTACACTAATGTCTGTTTTGATGGTACGCCTTATATAAGCAGTCAAAAAGTAGAAAACTGACCCAACACTAAGTATCTAAGAGTTTGTTTCTGGCAACATGCCAATGTTCATGTAGGCCTAACAAAGACAGTACTGAGTTGATTGGTTTAACATTTGGTTATTAGGGTGTACATAATATTGTTGTGTTTGAGAAGCAAATTAGGTTTCATCTATTATACCGTTGGTTTATGAGTTTCTGTTCGTGGGTGATGTAATGTATAGAAATAATAAAATTGATAAATGTTTAAAATATATAGGCTGATGGAAATATTCTATGTAATGACGTAACCATCTGTTCAGATAGATGGGGCGATGGGAGGGCCAGCAAAGATCACAAAGGTATTACTTAAAACTAAATGTACGTTTTATTGCATGAAAAACTTAATGTAAATTAGTTTCGATGTTCTAATCATACAAGCGTCGTCTTGTGGCATGTAATATATTCACTGTGATCTTAAACCACTTGGGCCAGGTATGGCTAAGTGGTTAAGGCACTCGACTCGTAATATGAGGATCGCAGGTTCGAATTCCCAACACACCAAACATACTCGTTCTTTCAGTCGAGGGGGGAACGTTATAATATTCGTTGGTAAAAGAGTAGCCCTGGAGTTGGCGGTGGGTGGTGATGACTAGTTAGTTGCCTTCCCTCTGGTCTTACACTGTTAAATTAGGGATGGCTAGCGCAGATATCCCTCGCATAGCTTTGCGCGAAATTCAAACCAAAATCGTAAACGACTTATTACTTTGGAATGAAATATCCCTTCAAGAATTACTAGAAGCAATAAAAAACACAAAAAACAAAGCACCAGGTGAAGACGAAATACAAGCTATCCTCCTAAAAAAGGGCACTCCGAAATTGTTTGACCACCTGAATTCACTTTTTAACTTATCACTATCCTCAGGATACATCCCAGTTTCTTGGAAGCTTGCAAATATATTAATGTTCCATAAGGAAGGAAAGCCAGCGAATAAACCTAACAGCTACCGACCAATCAGCCTGACCAGCTGTGTAGGCAAAATTCTTGAAAGAATAATCAGTAATAGACTCTCCACATTCTTGGAGATAACATCAAAATTGCCAAAAGAACAAAATGGATTCAGGAAACTTAGACAAACGACAGACCACCTAATCAGATTAACCGAAACCATAATAGGTAGCTTCAACAAAAAAGAATGTACAGTCGCTTGCTTCCTTGATATCAAGAAAGCATTCGACACTGTTTGGCACGATGGTCTAAGGTTCCGAATTAATGAAATGGAACTACCGCGAGGAATTATTCGCTGGTTATCTAACTTTTTGGAAAACAGAAAATGTAGAGTAAATGTTGAAGGTACATTTTCTGAATACTTTACTCCTGAAGCTGGTGACCCTCAAGGAGGGGTGGTTTGCCCTATACTCTTCATCATGTATGTAAACAATATGCCACTGAGGGATCCGAATCATGGATTCTCTTCACAGTTCGCAGATGATGTGGCAGTCTGGAAAAGTGCCGCAACACCCACAATAGCAGCCACTAACATACAACCGCAACTAAACAGAATAAGTGAATACTGTCAAAAATATAGAATAAAAATAAACACAGTAAAAACACAACTCGTAGTTTTTACGAAATTGACAAAACACAAAAAACAACAGCCAGAATTATATATGAATGGCACACTACTTCAGACTGCCCCATCGGCAAAATTTTTAGGTCTGACCTATGATTCAAAACTAACTTGGATCAATCATGTGAACGAAATTAAAAATAAAGTCTGGCGAAGAACTAAATATGCTAGGAGTCTAACTGGTAAAAACAGTGGAGCATCTACAGATAGCATTCTAAAAATCTATAAAACATATATTAGACCTGTAATAGACTATGCAGCTCCAGCATGGATAACTGTAAGCAATAAAATAATTAAAACTAAACTACAAACAATCCAAAACACACTCCTCACAACTGCGTACAGAGTTCCAAGAACAATATCATCTCAATTCATTCACAAATACTCGAACATACCAACCATACCAGATAGACTCCTACATATTACAATAATGTACTTTAATAAGAATTGGATGAAAAACGAATTACTATGCGAACTAGACAGGTACCTCATACATGATGAAGCTAGTCCTAAATATCTCTCCCCAGTTAACTTATATTTCAAATATAAAAATAAATAATAAATATAAAAAACTTTAAATAATAA
Source organism: Tachypleus tridentatus (assembly GCF_004210375.1). Lineage (NCBI taxonomy): Eukaryota > Metazoa > Arthropoda > Merostomata > Xiphosura > Limulidae > Tachypleus > Tachypleus tridentatus. The sequence goes on along the minus strand of NC_134833.1, from coordinate 66,364,129 downwards.
TAAAAAATATAAACTTTAAATAAAAATTTAAAAAAATATATTTATAGTTTGTTTACTTATGTATTTAAAAAAATGCCACCAGCAAACTTGACATTCTGCTAATAGAATAAAAATTGTATACGAGCCAAAATACATGGACATTGTCCTGAAAAGGACCAAATAAAATTCAGTTCACAGTTATAAATATCAATCAGCCAAGAATATAAGTACGGGGAGGAGGAAGAGGTCACAGAGAACCTGACCCTCCAGGGTATGTACCCAAACACCGACGACATTCATTACTTTGGAATGTGACATTTTTACACATCTTTTATCAAGAATGTTTTGTAAGTAAAAAGATAACTGTTTCAGTGATAAATTCAATGTGTAAAATGAACAAGAGGGAAGACGAGTTTTTTTAGTTTTATCCAATCAGAGTTAATTCATTCCCTTTTGTATACTGAAGATAAAACAAGCTACTCTACTGTAAAGTTTAAAGTTAACACTCCTTATGTTTAATATACCCTGTTGTTACTGTCTGTTCTTAATTCCAAAACTTGTACTCAAACATTTCATTTTCAAGATTTATTTTAAACGGACTATGCCTCTTTCAAACATGTGGTGAGCTACCGGTCAGTTACCTCTTTCTTTCTTTGTGAACCTTACGATGACCGAAGAAGGTCGAAACGTTGTTCGCTCCTCTACGTAAAATATTTTCTCAACCCAAACGAGCCGTTTTTACATATATATTTGTCTACAAGTGGGTTTTCTCGACGTCACTGATTTAAATTAAAAATGTTTTATAAGATAACCTAGAAACGTCAACTTGTACATTTTACATTTATTGATAGGTAACACAAAAGACCTGAAGCTGTAACACAAGGAAGATTAATTATAGTCCTGAAACTGTTGAAAACATAAATGAGCATATGATTTCTGATAATATGAAACTAGTATGAAATTTCTAATTTCTCAGTAGTGACTACGCATACGGGACAGTGTGAATAGAGTTTATTTATCTTCCATAAAGAAATTTCAAAATGCGAAACGTTTACTAGGAAGTTAACGACGTTGCGGAAATGTGCATGCACCGAATATTTCTTCACTATATAATAGCTTAAGAATCTTGACAGCTCAAGTACGTGTACTTCGCTTCACTTGAAATTAACACAACCCTCGTGCCAGCTTCCCTCAAGCGTGGGTCTGGTATGGCCAGGTGGATAAGGTACTCGACTCGTAATCCGAGGGTCTGGGTTCAAATCCTCGTCAGACCAAACATGCTCACCCTTTCAGCCATTGGGGGCGTTATAATGTGATGGTCAATCCCACTATTCGTTGACAAAGAAGTAGCCTAAAGGTTGGTAGTAGGTGGTGATGACTAGCTGCCTTCCTTCTAGTCTTACACTCCTGAATTAGGGATGGCTAGTGCAGATAGCCCTTGTGTAGCTTTGCACAAAATTCGAAACAAACCAAACCTTCCAACCAGTCATTGGTAATATTACATCTTTACATCGCCAAAATCTGGTGCTGAGTTCATCTTGATGTAACATTGTGCTGAAACAAGTAATTAATAATTTAACCACAGAAATTAATTTTTGAAAAACAGTTTAAACTGTAATCTTGTATCAAGTGAAAATCTCAATATGTTACTGTTCTCTAATTATAAAAAAAGAACATATCTTTACTTTAGTTGCATCCAGAAGTATTTTTCACAGAAATATTCTGCATTTCGCTAACGTCCAATTTGCACAAAATAGTATATGCAAGGAGTTAATCTACCGATGATTGATTGTGCAAAGTGAGAATGATTACCAAAATAAGTAATCTGTAGTTTTGAGATGCTGAGAAGGACTTTGATTTGATTTGGAGGTTTAGTATGGATACAATCCTGAAGACTGGTCTAACTTGAAAGTTTATTATGGACACAATTCTAGGGACTTTGGTCTGACTTGAAGGTTTAGTATTAACACAATCCTAGGGATTTTGATCTGACTCTGAGGTTTAGTATGAACACAATCATGAGGACTTTGGTCTAACTATGAGGTTTTGTATGGACTCAGTCCGACAGTTACTTGTCACATAATGATCTGCTATAAATTATAACTCATCTTATTCATGAATCAGTTAATATTTAATGGTGTACAAGTCTTATCAGTTCCTTGTTAGGTGTTCTTGGTGTGATACTTGAGTATTCCAGTCTTTAATTTACTCTCTATTTTCATTTATTTTTTTGTATAAACAAGTTATTTCTACTGAGGACCTAACCATTGTTTCCAGTTTTATGTATTAATACCACAACTTCTATATTTATAAAGTGGATAACACCAGTGGTCTAACTTTAAAATAATAGTGATAAAACATGTATTAGCTTAATGTGGCTTTTCTGTATATGTATATTGTTTAATTTGATGTTTTATAAACTGTCAGTTAACTTTAGCCAGTAGAAACTTGCAATTTCTAACTTACTATGTTTTAAAAGGAAATTTTTTTTCTGCTGTTGAAAAAGATTGTCTATTGGACAAATTTATGTACTTTGTTAAAAATGGGTGTGTGTGGAGTTGGAGTGCAAGTATTTATAAAGAACTGTCAAACCAAGAAGACAAGAAAATTGTTTGACAAAAGGTAACTAATTAAGTCATTGTCTTAGTTAATGCTTATTTCTATACAGGAAGTTTAAGCCACTTTAACTTATCACTCCCCTTCCCCACACACATTTTTATTACCAAAATAATTTTAAAAGTTGTAAAAATAGCATTTATACTGTTGCCTTAAGTGACAAAGTGAAAGTGTTGTTGAGTGATAAAATAACAATATGCTTTGATGCATTTTTTCCAAACTAAAATTTCAATAATTATATAAATCATTTAGTACGTTATCAATAAAAATGAAATATTTGATTATCACAAACATTGTTACATGCTTATCAAAACAGAAGGCTAGTAAACAACCTTATCTCATTTGAAAATTAATATTAGAAATTATTTGCAAACTGTGTATACAATATGGTTTCTTTTTAAAGAAAACAAAATGGTTTATTTGGTCTTAACTTTTCTGACTGGTCTACAGACTAGTATCCTGTCCAGAGGTGGTTTGGAGGAATGAACATCCACTTGTACAACTAGAAATCAGAGTTTGAAATGACTGGCCCTGTGAACCTTGCAAAGGCAAGGACTAAACTAACTTGTGCAATTATTGACCATAAATTAGTGTGGTTTTTGATTACTGTAGTAATTTATTTGTTTAGTTTGCAGGATGGGCTGTCCTTGGGGTAGGCCTGTGGACAGTGATAGACAAACATCACTATGTTAACCTGCTAGCTACAAGTACCTATGCAGCAACATCGTATATTTTGATCATTGCTGGAATTACAGTGTTGTTTGTCACAGTGATTGGTTGTATTGGAGTGCGTCAGGAAGATCGTTGCCTCTTGTTAATTGTAAGTTAGTTTTGTTGATATATATTTATGTGAAGTTCAAAGAGATACTATATAGCTATACTGTCTGCACATCTGTTTTTGGAACAGTGGCTTACAATTCCACTAATGGTTATGGGAAATGAATAAGTTATTGATTACATAAATCAAATATCTATATATGTGTGTCTGTCTGTTTCTAGGTAAGTTGTTTACTGTACTAGTTGCTTTAAGTATATAATATATACATTGTGTATGTTAATGAACATTTTTGTGGAGAATTGAGTTTTTTTGTCAGAACATACTGTTCATGTTACCCATTAATGTTAATATTTCTGATATGTCAGCAAATTGGTATCATCTACCTATTGGTAGAGGGCTATAGTCTAATGTTGGTTGCATCATGTCCTAGTGCAATACACATGATTATGTTGGAGTACATGCAGTAGCACAGAACATTAACTGTTTGTTCTGTGGAGAGGTAAGTATCTATCTGAAATGCAAGGAAGACCATTTAGTTGGAGTTGAACCATACTTTGTTTGTCTGTGCTGAAGGAAATGTGGTTATTTGATAACATATACCTTAAAATATACTAAATAAATCTTGAAGGAAACTTGCATTGAAGGAAATAGTAGCTAGTGGAATAGATTTGCCTCGTTTCTCCATGTGACGGTCATTGTTGCTTCAGTGGTGTTTAAGTATTAACGCTAGGTGTGCTTTGACTGACCAAATAAATATGAAAAATATTGATCTAAAAAAGGGAATTGGACATGTATGTGAAAGATAATTATCAAAACTATGTTAAGTCTTTTAAAGTACATAATGAATTATCTTTAGATCTACCATTGGTATGAGTATAGTAAGTCAAGTTTGTGCTTTCTATGATGTGTAAACAAATTTAGTAAACTTAATACAGTCATCGTATAAGTTGAAATTTCGAGATATGATTTTCAGTGAATTTTTTTCTTCTGCTTCTTGTTACATGTCAAAATATAAGATTCAGTATTGATAAAACAACTAGAGAAATATTTTACCCAATTATACATAACTTCAAACATTTACATTGGATCTGATGCTAGATAAATTTAATTAAAACATCAGGGTTTCACTCATGATTATCAGTTGTGTTTACCTATATTCAGGTCTTAAGAATTGTTGGGTTTATTGTGCACCCATATCTGTTTTGTTTGTAACAAAAAATACCAAAATATGGACTTCACGAGTGCACTTTTTTAATTTTTGTGACGTAATGTTCTTTTTCCTTTCATAATTTGATATGAAGTGAACCAGTTGTATTTAATATATTTTAATGCTTCATGTTAACGTTTGTCCATTTACTCCTCATTCTGTTACCATAAGTAGTATGCAATAAAACTACACTGCCTCATTACTATTGTCAGAACAGTGTAAGTTGAGGTGAGTTAATTTGTTTTTCTGTTTTAGTACACATTCATGCTTCTGTTGATCTTTCTTTTGGAGGCTGTTGCAGGAATTATAGCCTATGTTTATCAGGAACAGGTAAGAACTGTGCCCTACAACTGTATTCCCTTTCATTACACATCTAATACAATATTTGTGGCTTAGTGTTTTATATTATACGGTTGTTCTTTAGTAAAATTAAATCTAAGACCAACTTGTAGTTGTTGATGAAACAGATTTTTTTTTGTTCTCTTTTATATACCAATATATTTCAGTATAGTATATCCATTTTAGAAACATTTGTATAACACATAGTACCATGTACTGTGATGAAATTATTATTGCTACCTTTGTGTATAACAGGTTATAAAACAGACGTATAATACTGGGGGTTTGAAGTTTTGTGATATAATCCTATTTTATTCATATTAACAACAAATACTGAGATCAACATCCACTGAAACTAGGTAGGTAAACCAAATCAATGAATAAATGCTTGTTTTTAAAGTCCATCAAAGAAATACTGTTTTTTGTGTGGTTTGTAGAATAATCACAGGAAAAGGTTCAAATTATTTGCTTCACTGACCTCAGTAGATGGTGTTTGTATGCCTTAATTTTCTCCTATTTGGTTCTGAAGAGACCAAATTAATGCTGCAGTCATTGGAAACTGCCAAATATTACCTTCTGTATCTGAGCATAAAATTATTATTACTTTTGTATAATCAGGAATCATTTTAAAAATTCTGACATTTGGTGTGAAGGTACTTAGTTAATCCTATTGTAAAGTGTAATATTGAGAATGTGATGAAAATTTAAACTTTGATGATTGGTCTTTACTGAAGGGCTACTTATTATAATCATTTAATGAATTTTTGGATTGAAATTAAAATAAAACTGAACTAATGAATGAACCACTCTTATTAATATATTTACTTTTGAAATAAAATTAAACAATGTTGTCATCTTACTTAAAAGAGAAACATGTGCATGATTAGGAAGTTTACTTATCTGTTATTGTACTGAAAGAACTGAACAGCTGGTATAGGGGACTTAACCACTTAAATAATCAGGAAAGAATGTTTGTAAGTCCACATCCCTAATGGTACTATAATGATTGAAATGTTGATGTGAGATAGTCAGAACTGTAAAAACTCATCTTTGTAAGCATACATTGTCAGTGTAACTTTTGAACTTGCAGTTGCTAACCTTTATTTGTTAACTCTTGAATTTCTAAAGACGTTCAAAAGTGATTCTAAAAATAAAACTTTGTTTTTTCTAGAAAACCATTTTACACTTTGATATCACATATCCACTGTGACCGATTATTGACAAATTTTAATAAGTTGCTTCATTGGCTGAAACTGGTAATTGTATATTAATAAATGTACAAAACCCTGTTTTCATGAAAACAATATATCAACAAACTTCCATTAAATACAATAACTTCATTTTATAAGTGCTATTAAGAAGTAAAAGACTAAACTTTTGTAGAATATTTTGTTCAATTATAGAAAATATATTATCTAACGTTTTTAGCTACCTTAGTTAATCAGAGTATCATTAGTGAACTTGAATTTGAAGTGAGTAGTTTTAAACTTGTATTAATCCTTAGCTTAGGCTTAAGTTACATTTTTATAGAGGAGCCTATACCTGTTTGGCCAAGTTTCTGTAATGTCTGTTACCATGGGTGTGAACCGTACTTAGGTGAAGAGACTTGTACTGTTAATATGAGCTGGAAGGTAACCTCTTTAAACTAAGATAATGAATTCTTTTACTAAGACTGATCTGACTTGAAAGTGTGATTGACATAAACACAATCATTCTTGTCTTAATGGTGTAAAGAAGTGTAACTCCAACACCCATTGAAGCCACTCTTGGACCCAGATGTTGGATAGTATTACAGTCAGAAACCCAAACACTTTTTGACAGTTCAAATGTACATAAGAAACTAATATATACTCTTCAAAAAAAGAAACGCAAAAGGGATATTTTTGTTATTTTAAAGAGAAATATATGTAATAACGTTACAAGCTCAGAGTATGTGATGTTACACATGTTAAGGCACTGATTATCAGACCAAAATGACAATAAAAGTTGTGCACTTTGAAAACGGAGGAAAACATCAGATTTTTCGCCAAAACGCATTCGTGTCCAATAAATTGTTTGAGAGATCTGCATGTTCTGCAAGTGCAACATGTGCAAAATCCCTATAAAAGTGACAGGTTCTCGGTTGCCATAGCTCAGTGTTAAGCCACCGACACACAATACAGTTACGCCAAGACTGACTGAAGCACAATGCAACAACGCCATTAGTCGCTTAGAAGCAGGTGAATCTCGATCAGATGTTGCCAGAGCTGTGAATGTCCACCCAAGCACCATCACAAGGCTATGGAATCGTCCCCAACAACATGGATCAACTTGTGACCGTCCACGATCTGGCAGATCTCGTGTAACCACGCCCGCACAAGATCGCTACATCCGGTTACGTCACCTTCGGGATAGGACCACCACTGGGTCGTCTACTGCCTCGACCATACCAGGGCTGCGTAGGATTTCCGATCAGACCGTACGCAACTGTCGACGAGATTCTTAGGCCCCATGTGCAACCCATCATGGTGAACGTCAACAACGTTTTTCAACGTGACAATGCCCGTCCTCACACAGCCCGACTCACCACTGCTTTCTTGAGACACCACAACATCAACGTTCTTCCCTGGCCCTCCAGATCACCAGATTTAAACCCCATCGAACATCTTTGGGACGAGTTGGACCGACGCCTGTGACTGCGACAACCTCAACCGCAGACTCTACCTCAGCTTGCAGCAGTTTTGCAGGCTGAGTGGACAGCCATTCCACAGGATGTGATTCGTCATCTCATCGCTTCCATGGGCAGGAGATGTCAAGCAGTTATTGATGCTCACGGGGGGCATACTCGTTATTGACGTTGAGTGACGTTCAACTTCACCTAGTGAGCGTGGACTTCGCCTTTGCAGACTTTGGATGTTCAGCAGTGAATGTGCAAAGTTTCACACATGTCAAACAGAACTACCCGGAATAAACTTGTTAACAATATTTCTCACATTTTGCCTTTTGCGTTTCTTTTTTTGAAGAGTATAGTTATTCTTTTGTTTAAAGTTGATGTTTTATTCTCTTTACATGTTCATTCATTCAACAACATGTTTTTAATTCTTCCATTATTGCAATACTTAATACTTGTTGGTCCCAGTTTTACTTGCTAGTACTACAGGGTCATGCTGACAAATTGTTTTAAATTATTTCTTTCCTTCTTAACAAACTTTAAAAGTTAATATGTGGACAAAGAAAGATGATTAAAATATGGTACAATGATGATTAAAATAAGTTACTGATGTAAATTAGAAGAAATATCTGTAACTGGGATGACATTAGAAGGTTTAGATGTAATTGAATTAATTAATGAAGCCACTTTGATTAGTATTTTTATGTCCTGTTGAAGACGCAAGTTCCAAAGGCTTTTGACTTCATTTGATTAGCATAGTTTATGGATGAGGTATAAAAGTCAAACTTGTGACCTTTAACCTTATTTTCACCGTACCCTTGTCATCTAAGGATTATGAAACTGAAATAAAAAAAAACTGTAAAACACTTTGTTAACAACAGTTATTCAAAAAAGTTAATTAACACATAGTTGTTTAAAAATTGAAAGCCATAAATTTAAAATCTGTATACCCACAAATGACAACGAAAAGAAATGGTTTAGGATGAACTATACTGGGAAAGCTTCTCACAAATATATATAACACACTGAATAAAAATCTAAAAAACAGCCTTCTACTAGGAATAATATTGTGGAACAATAAAGACCGAACTGAAGAATACAGCAGCAGTAATGTTTATCAGTTAACAGGTCGAGACTTCAGTAGTGTATATACTGGTCAGATAGGATGTTTTATGGAAATGAGAATTAAAGAATATTCTACAAGCTGGAAATTAAAGAAAATTTATTCAACCTTATCAAAACTAAAAACCAATTTGATCTGCAAAATTTTACATACATGTAAAAACAAAATTGTGAAAACTTTTGAAATAAATAGAAGTCTGAAAACAAATTCAGAAAAAGTTCAAAATGACCAAACCAACTTGTGCTCCTCTCCAGTTCATGCCCCAATTGTCTCTAGAATTTCAATGGATGTCTGTTTAAACATGTATATAATTCCTGCTACAAAATATTTCAGCCTGTAGCTAATGATACCTTTTATTGGTGAAACCATGGTTGGAATAAATGCTGTATTTGTGAAACAAACTGTCTTGTTGCATCTTACTTCTGTAAGTAGTAAGGCACTGTTGAACTACAAACATTCTCTCAAATTATACACCCTCAAGAGTTGTGTTAACATAAGCCTTAGCTACTAAATATACAAAAGAGTTAATTTAAGATTTGTAAAAAGAGTTATAGAGCCATACACAAGTTTCTTTTCATAAGTAATATGTTAGGTAAATATAGTTGTGTGAAATACTAATTAAATCATACTGTTACATAATGCAATGTAAGTTGAACATAACCTGTTGAAAATACGTAATCATTTATTATGTATGTTATGTTTAATCCAGGAAAAGAGTCTTATGTATATTTAACAAAGGCAGGAAATTTCATGAAAACATGATCATAGCTATTATTAGATATTTGTACCATTTGTTGCACACCAAGAATTTATAAATTAGATCTACAATTACAATTACAAATACTACAATAACTAATGACATATTAAAAAAAATATTGTTGAAGTTATGGTGATATAATAAAATAACTTAAGTATTATTCAAACAAACCATTATTTTTTATTAAAAAAAATTTTTAAAATGTTCCATTTTTTTGCACACTAATGTATGTGTGATGCTGTAATATATAATTTGTGATGTCAATATATAGAAGTCGTGTGCTGTCAGTTAACAACTGATTTAAAATATTTTATTGTTTTATTACTTTTTATGGTATTTAAATAAAATGTGATTTTTTTTTTTTTTTACTGTGACTCTATTTTCTGTCACTGTTATGTCAGGTGAATGTGTGTAAAGTGCTAACAATTAGCAAGTTGATGCTTTGAAAATGTAGTGTACCTGTTCAGAGTGCTGATAAGTCAGCATGGTAATGTTTTATTAACAGGGCCAAACTGTGTAAAGTGCTGGTAGTTAGCCAGGTAATGCTTTGTTAACTAGGTTTAATGTTACAATAGATTAGCAACTTTGAAGATGTTATTTTTCTCTACAATGCTGGTTGGCTTTTTTTCATCAATCTCTAATCAGTCTATAGTTTACTTAGAATATAAATCATCTACTACTGGTATAATTTATATCTCTGCACAATCTTACACTTTGAATACTGTGTAATGTTTTTTATTTCTGATTAACATTCTCCTTTATTCTGATATAAATGACAATACCCTTGTTAATGTTTCTTGTACTTTAAGTTAGCCCTAAGGTTTTAGTAAGTTTCTACATGGGTATAAGTTATAAACACATTCACTTTACTGTTCTACAGGTTCGCTCTGAGCTTGCAGTCTATATGAATGGAACGTTCAACAGTTATTATTATTTTGATCAAGGTAGAACAGATGCTATTGACAGTTTACAGAGAAAGGTAAAGTATCTTTGGTTTGTTGAAAAATCTCAAGGTTAACAGTGAATATTTTCATTATTAATAAAGTTTAATACTGTTCATTGTAGCTTTTCAAATATGTGGAAGGCAGGCTGTTTCTGCAATTAGGATATGCAGGAGGGTATTCTATAAAAAGTTATTCTATCTTTGGGAAAATTTGGGGGTTATGTCCCCCACTACCACCTGTGGAAATTACACGAATGACTGAAATTGCCTTTGAAATGTGTAACTTGTTTTCCTTTCTTTAGGTAATGAAGGCTTGTTATTTTTTGTACTTTAGTACAAATGCTGTGGAGCTCTGGATTTTGAAGACTGGCATTACAGCAGATGGCTGAAAGAGAATCCTGATGTGAAAAATAAAGTGCCTGACAGTTGCTGTATTACAGAAACACCTTCTTGTGGTGTTCGAGATCATCCCTCAAATATTCATGATGATGTTGGTGTATTTGTTAAATTTCTTTGTGGTTTATACTAACTTAAGAATAGTATAGTTTGGTTAAATTTAATAATTACTTAGAAGAGTAATTAGTTCTTGTTACTTTTTGAATAAGTTGAGTAAAACCTTTCCATTTTGTTTTGTTTATAATGAGCCTCTAAGTGATAATGTCTGTTTATCATGTGTACATATTGAATTAATATGATAAGGAATGTTTAGTAAGGAAAAGAATTTACAAATAAATTATTTTAGTCATTGTGTTATTAAAAACAAATGTTAACTCTCACTTCTAATAAAGTGTGTAATAACTTCTAGTCTGTTTAGAAAATGTATCAAGATTTGTAATATGTGTGTTTACAAAACACAGTAAATAATAATATCTCTTGAAACAAGACAAAATAGAACAGGAATTCTCAATGTTCTTACAGTTAATGTTTTCTAGAAATTAATTATTAAAGGTGTTTCGAGTGTTACTTTGATTTCCACTTTTACATAGATGATGGTAAGCTAAAGAGTAGAGGTGTTAGATAGGAACTGAAACTGCACATGCTACTTCATAATAAACTGTACCAATAAATGTGTTATATTACAATGTGCAAACATAAAATTATTTTGTAAATAAGTACCTCTTGTGTAGTAAGGATTTACTTTGACCAGTCATAAGATTAAGAAATCTTTATTTGAGATAATGTTTTTTTACACCTGTTGGTAATTTTAATCATCTTGAGAAACAATTTTTTATATATGTAGAAAACGTAAGTTTAACAGATAAATGCACAATTTATTTTTTTTAGATATAACAAAACTTGTAAATAACTCTGTACAATTATATTCCCAGCAAGTAAATTTCACGTGTCATGTGCAACATGTTGATTGTGATTTTTGAGTGTTTCATGATATATTACATTTTAGCACAGTTTCCCAAAATTATTAGAACTAGCTTTAACAGGTTCCATCAGTGTATTTTTTATTTTATATAGAAGCAGGATACTTTTGATTGTGTCAGGTATTTTTATGTTTTACATATGGTATACACTAGTAGATTTTTAAGATTTAAAATGCTTGTTTTTGATATTTCCAGTAAGTGTCTAAACTCATTTTTTCTTTCTTTCTGATATCAGTCTAATATCATTCCTCTTATCACTTCTTCACTTTCATGATGTTGAATATATTGTTAAACATCATGTGATGTATGTTTTGTGTTAAGCATGTTCCATAGCCTGAAACTGAGTTAAGTGATAATTTAGAAATAGCAGTATAAGCTATGTATATTTCTAAATACACATCTAACTTAAACAAAGATTAATATCAAAATAGTTGTATGACAGGAAATCTGTCACAAGTTGGACTTTGTCTTCCTAATTTTGTTGTCAGGTGATGTACTGACTAAGATTTTCAGTAACCATTGCTCATTTATTATCAAGTCATTCTTGTGTTGAGAGAAAATTTGTTGTTTTTACCAGAGTTGCATTGGAGCTCTTGAAAAAGAGATCAAAGATCATTTAAATATCTTGGGAGCAGTTGGTTTGGGATTCTGTTTTGTTCAGGTAGGTGGCTTGTTTAGAGAATAATATAATATACGTTTAGAAACATAACAGTATCAGATATGGTTGGTTACTGAATATGTGTACGTTTATTTTGAAAAAGTTTTCAAATTTGAAAGAATACAATCTATATCTTAATGTAGCAGTCAGAGACTTTGCCTAGCTTGTAATGGGAAACGGTTAATAATATGTTAAGAAATGAGTAAACTGTGTGTGTGTGTTTATTTATCAGTGAAATTTTTCTGTTTTTACAGGTCTTTGGAATGATAATTTCTTGTTGTCTGTATATCAGCATCAGAGATTACATTGGACCAAAGAAACATTATAATTATGAAAGATGAAGAGAAATCTGTAATTCAATCAACAAAGATTAATAATTACCCTGGAGGTGTCAGTAGTGCCTTCTACAATTGTGCTATCTTGATTAAATTTCAGGTATACAGACTGTATACTCTTTTCTTGATTGTGGTGTCAACTAAGTGGTTACAAAGCCATCATTAACATACATGCATGGAGACGTTTTACACATTATATCTACGTTAAGTAGAGAGTTCAAACTGATCTGAACTTTTGTAGCTATTTTTAATTTATCCATTTAACATACTTACCAGTTTGTCTACTATTTTATTTTTAAGTTTGAACCATTACATTGTTGTTGGTACGTCTTGTTTTCAAGGTACGTGTTTGTGTTATATGGTTTAACCAGCTAATTATTTATTACAATTAACAAGCAAAAAAGTTGCTTAACATTGAACCTTTAACCATCATTTTGAACATATTTAAGTTTGTCTTCAAGTTTGTTTTGTTTTTTTAATACTACTTTCTTCCTAGTCCAACATGCATTTAAGATAACACTTGCACTTAAACAACCATGACAGTTATGTAGTTAAAATCTAGTGTTAAAGAAACCTTATGTAAGGCATGTGCCAAATTTGTAAGGAAATTATTTAATTGGGTTATGAATTTAGAAAAATATTATTAATTTATCTATTACCTCATTTTTATTAAAGATACGTTTTCTTGGAACTGTAATGACACCCGTGATAATTATCTTGTTAAAAACTGGTGTTAAGAAAACACCAGTTTTGTGCAGCACACGCTGTATTTCTGAGGATAATGTTTTAGTTGAGTTTTTAGGTTGATTTTTAAAAATGTTAATTTATGTATTACTTCTTTAATCTGTTATTGTGAAATAGTGTTTTCTAAGTGAGAAAATTATAAATGTTTTATAATAAACCAAAGAGAATTTATTTTGATAATAGCTTTCTTAGTTGAATACTCAGAGTTGTTATTTTTATTGATAAAAATCTAATGTGTGCAATCATATAGATATGTTAACCTAATGGTGTGAGATTGACTAAGTGCTATGTGAGAGAGCAGCTAAGGCTCGGAAATATATTTGATTTCAGGCTTTAATCAAGAAAATGAAGGGTAGTTCAAAACTTCACCTAGTTCATACTTCAGGTGTTTGTTTAGTCAGTGTCTTTCCTTTCCCTAATTTATTGGAAAACAATGCAGAAAATGACACTTAATATGAGAACACGTGAAATACTTTGAACTGCAGTGCCTGTTTTAAGTTGGATAAAGAAACCTCTAGAAGGACCGAACGGTTAGGTACTTGTTGGGTATAAGCAACAAAAGAAGTACAAGTGGTAGAGCTTTCAATGTTACACTAGTAATTTTTATGAAATGTATTGTTTGAAACGTTATTAAGTAACATTATAATACGTGTGTTCTGTGTATGTAGAAGTATTTACATTGAATAATGAAAGAAAAAGCAGTTATTTCAAAAATTTAAAATAAACAATTTGAGATTTCAATAAATAAAACTTGAAGTAACATGTTATAGATTTAAGTTCTTGGGTGTGTTGTGTGTACTTTTGCTGTTTTACTAGCAGAACCATCAAGTTATATGTGTGGTTTGTATCTTTAAGTTATGTAGCGTTAAATTAATGAATTTCGTAATTACAGGATAAATGTAACCTGAAGCTTCTCCGAGTATGATTCGTTTATCGTTATTTTAACTGGAGTTGCAATAATGTATTACTATTATTAAATTTATTATCTTATTAAATATTTTTAATAATGTGTCTTGTAACTTCATTAAGCTAATTTAGTGATACAAAGATACCTGGTGATCATTCATAACTAGTTATGAATGCCAACTTATTTGCCACAGATTATTGTTTTCAAAACGTCCACATAGAGTAAGTTTGCCTTTTTTAGCATGCTAGTATACAAATGAAGTAGGTAGAAGCTAGAGTGTGTTTTTCTTTTCATGTGAATTTCAAATGTTTTTAATTTTCATGTTACTTCTAGTAGAAGTGGTTATTGTCCTGTATTTCCTGGCTATTCAGCAGTATGTTATCAAATAAAGACCTTTCCAAGTTGATTTAAGTACGATTATTTGAACTTTTTAAAAACATTTAAATTCTGAGTGTAGACTAGTGGGTGTGAGTTGAACAATACCACGGACCTCTGAACCTAAGAGCTAGGTACGAACCCTTGTAATACCACAAAATATTCCCCAGAATTTAAACTGTGGGTGTATTATAAGAGTAATAGTCAATCCTTTAATGTAAATGGTAGGGTGTTGCTAATTGGTCACTTTCCCTCTGAAAGGTGGCATTAGATATCTTAATAGCTATGTCTTAAATACAAAATAAAAGTACTGTAACCTAGCGTCCATTTGGGAAAAAGCAAGGACACTTGAATTCTAGGAACCTCAGTGTAAAAGTTTTACTAAGTGTAGGAAATATTGTACATGTAAAATGGAAATAATATCAGGATGTGCTATTAATAGAGTCGATACATTACTATTAAATAACTAGTAACTTTGATTTAAATCACTGATAAAGTAATTATTGTTGTCAAAGTCAAGCCTCATTCTAATGTTCAACCACTTACCTAGGATGTATGAGTTAAAACTTATTTTGATTTCGTTTTTTTCGGTAACAAAATATCGTCGTTGAATCAGTTTCTAAGTTTAAAAATATATTCTAAATGCCTTTCCTAGTGCATCTGTAGTGTACAATAAAAAAACAAAAGCCAGGTGTTATGTAAATACATGTGGAAAGTTCAAATAGGTATTGAAAGAATAATTGGTTGAAGTATCTCTGTAAAACAGTCGATAATCTTTGTTAAAATGGATACAGTTTAATAAAAAATACAGTATCGTGGAAGAACGTACATTAAATTTATTATATAAATGTAAGTAAACTCTTGGACTCGTGAAGAAATGTGGTAATTGTCGCTTAATAAATCATTATTTAACTTGGTAACAATTACACTTAGATTAAACTAACGTTTTTGATATTACTCACTTTGTTTTAAAATGAGCATGGTGAGGCCTACATTAAAAATGATTTTAACTGCTCAACTCTAAATCTGCCACTTTACGACAGTGAAAAGTGGGTTTCGATCGGGTATCGGGTAGGTAAGGCACAGTTAGTCCATTGTGTAACTTTGTTCTTAACAAACTCCATACCT
Source organism: Tachypleus tridentatus (assembly GCF_004210375.1). Classification (NCBI taxonomy): domain Eukaryota; kingdom Metazoa; phylum Arthropoda; class Merostomata; order Xiphosura; family Limulidae; genus Tachypleus; species Tachypleus tridentatus. Next base: position 66,348,214 of record NC_134833.1, on the reverse strand, counting down.
AAGTGAAAGGAGCAAAAGATGAAGAAATGGAGATGAAACTATCAGAAGGAGAGCAGAGTGAATGATACAGTTGCATATTAAAGTAAAATATAATTTATTGACAAGAATCGGAGAGACTTGTTAATAAGGAAGGAAATTTTGAATTTCATAACCGTTAACACTCCTACGAAAAGACGTTTCTAGTCCTGATTTCTCCAAGCCCATTCCCCTGGCTGTGGTTTCGCTAGATAGTAGATAGGGACAGTGGGAATCTCGTTAATCCATTCATTAATGGATTTAAATGGCAATTTCATTTAAATACAAAATTATTAGCCTAATATTAATAACCTTTCAAGTTGCTCTGGGGCCTATTAGGCCCCACTTTTCGTAGGAGTGTTAAACAATGAAAATACGCAGACAAAAACAGTCACTTCAAGGTGAAGTAAACAAATGTTAAAAGTACCTTATTTGTCAAAATACACAGTTTTGAAAGGTTAAATTGAAGAAATTTATACGTCAATAGTACAAAATGTTTCTAAATACAGCAAGCAACTATCGATGTATTAAATATTTTTGGAAATCTTTCACTGAAAAGTTTACGTGATAATACACTAAGCTAATAATTTATCTTCACGTAAATCTTCATCAATAGAATTGTCACTACCATCAGACGTACATCCTTAAACCGTTGCATCATAATCTCATCAACCTTCCCATCCATTAAAGTGAATATGCAACATTTTTTGAAACCTTTGAAGGTGTTTCAATTATTTTCTTTGGTAGCTTCTAGTAAAATACCTAATAAAATTTATTTATGAGAATGCAATGTGAAGCCAATTTTTGAGGTATTTCAAGGAAAATAAGCTCACATTATATTCAGGCAAATACGGTAAGTCTTTATTCAATGAACTTCTACTATAGCTGAGCTACGAAAACGCACTTAGTTTAAGAGATAAGCTTTTTATTATTATTATTATTATTGGTCGACAGTGTTACTACATGACTTGTTCTCTCGCAGCATCATTAGGCTGTAACATTCAGACAACGTCAATTCGACCAGCAAAATATATTACAGTACTAATTCTTTCAACCGTATGCTATATGTTACTGCAATATTCTCGCGGGCAGAATAGAGATCTGCTATATAAAACAAAGCAACAAGAATAAATTGATATCAACGACTTCCTAGACCATGTGATTATATTAAAACTGAATAGACGAAAACTTAAGCAGTTAGAAAACATGTACCGACATTTTACGTATTTAAAGTAGGCTAAAGATTGACAATATAAACTTCAGTTAATATTTTGTAACTTATTTATTTTCCAATTTTGTTTGTGTAGAGATCTAAGTAAACCAATAATAATCTATGAGGGCTTACCTTTATATTTCCTGTGACTTATTTTTTTTAGTATTTATGTCATTTCTCAAAGTCTAATGAACAGCTTAAAACGTAAAATTTATTTTTAAAAATTTGTCTAGTGCAACTATAGACTAATGATTTCACCTATGTTTCATACCCGTTATGTTTTATATATTTTAAATTGAAATTGAGTTGCTCTTTTTTCCAAAAACGTCTAAACTCGCCCTGTCTTTAAAAAATTCGTACACTTAGAACATATATGCTTATCAATTTAAAACGTTTGAAATTCATATAAAAACACTTATTTTTAAGAATACTTTACAGGAAAATTATTACTTTTTTTTGCACTTCTTAACATTTCATATCGATGTTAACATGATACGTTAGACTTAGTACGTGCTTCGTAGTTAATCTGAGAAAACATTTAGAACAAAAATATTTCGTTTTTGTGAGGAAATTTCATAAAGAAAGCAGTGCTTCCTCCATCATCTGATATAAAGAAATAATTCGAAAATATTATCATGAAGGGAAAAACAGATAAAGATAGGAATTGCGGTGTTCGGTTTATATAACATATGTCCTTCTACCCTAGTGGTACAGAGGTATTTTTTTGCGGACTAGCGCCGGTTGAAACCGGCTTTCAATGCCCATGATGGGCATAGCATAGATAACCCATGGTGTACCTTTGTGCTTAATTCCAGAAACAAACAAAAATTGTATATTTTCATGTCGGTGTTATATTAGGTGCATGATTTTCAGGGTCATAGCCAGAAATGGCCATTGGGGGGTTTATTTTGAGTGTTTGATGGAAGCACCGCAGGCGCGAAGCAATGCTAGGGAGGTCCAGGGGTATGATCCCCCCGGGAAATTTTTAAATAAAAACATAAAAGAAAAGCCTGAATTATGCATTCTGAGACCACCTTTTGGGCAAATTACAGAATGGCACACTGAGGTGTTTGTCTTATTTTTTTAATCATAAATAAATATGTAGGCCAATATATATAATATATACCTTAAAGTTATCAGGCCCAACAAAGTAGGCCTACAGTTTTGTCATCAACATTATAAAATATAGAGTAGCTCAGGAGAGTGCGAAATATAAGTATAGTGTCTATAATCTGTATTCAAATATCATGGACAGTCAGGGGCGTAGATCCTGCAGGGGGAATACATCTCCCTTCATTTTAGATGGGGTTATGGTGCATACAATCATCCCCCCCTACAGTTTGGTCTGTTGAATTGTTTTATTGCACTACAAGACTACTCGACTTGTATTGCTAGTTTTTGTTTAGTTGTTTTTATTTAATAGACGTGCTTATAGACATTATATCACAACGTGTTTGCCTTTTGATGAGCTTTAACAGCATCCCCGTCGCGCCAAACGTGCTCGCCCTTTCAGCCGTGGGGGCGTTATAATATAACGGTCAATCCCACTATTCGTTGGTAAAAGAGTAGTACAAGAGTTAGCGGTGGGGGTTGATGACTAGCTGCCTTCCCTCTAGTCTTACATTGCTAAATTAGGGACGACTAGCATAGATAGCCCTCGAGTAGCTTTGCGCGAAATTCAAAAACAACAAAAAAAGATATCTTAATGTTAAATTACTATTTCGTAATTTAAATATTAGTTTCAAAACAGTTAGTTTAGATTATTGGTGGTGAAGTAAGGACTATATATTAAAACCGACCACAGTTTTGTTTAAATTCCATCGTTATATTAGGCCTACTTTTTGCATTTGCTTCTATCTTCAAACCAGCGCTACTTGGTTTGGAATTTCGCGCATTTACACGAACGCTTTCTACGCTAGTCGTCCCTCATTTAACAGTGTTATACTAGAGGGAAGGCAGCTAGTCATCACTACCCACCGCAAATTCTTGGGCTACTTTTTTTTAACCAACGAATAGTTGGACTGACTGTCACATTATATCGCCCCCTAGCTGAAAGAGCGAGCATGTTGGGTGAGAGGGGGATGTGAACTTGCGAGCCTCAGAATACAAGTGAAGCGCTTTAACCACCTGGCTATGCCGGGCTGTCCAGGTACTCTTTGCTAACCCTATTATTGTAGTGCGAGCAGCTAATCACGGAATAAATAGTAATCGTCTTTACGTCACCTATTCTTCACTGATACTCACGTTTCGGTGATGGAAAAAATAATAAATAAACATTATTATATCTCGTTAAAGAGACATAATGTTTGGTTCCTTCTTCCAAACACTTTTCAATCGACCATGATTCCTTAATTTCTTGGCAAATTGACTTAAAACTTTATTTAATGCCTTCAGATAGATTTCTTTCTCTCTTTTTTATATATTTGGACCTTTTCAAGGATTTAATTAAGTCACAGGTGAAACAGCCCAAAAGAGTATATTTTGTGGTCGTGTTGGATTATATTTACAGCAATAAAGATGAAAACTGGCACAAATATGTATTTTCGTTCTCCCAAATGTTGGATTTGCCCACTTTGAATTCTTTTTAGGGGTTAGAGCTCACAAAAAATTATATTTTTTGAAGTTTTGGTCATTTATTCGGCTATATATCGGCCAATTTACATAGAATTCGGTACAAAGATATCTTTTTACAAGTCTCTTACATACGCGCAAAAATGCAGGATATGTTAATTTTTTGTCATTTTGGGGGGGTCAGAAATTAAATAAACACACAATTTTAGGGGCTTTGGTCAATTATTTAGGTTTGTTTTGAGCAGTTTACATGGAATTTAATACAGGTCCTAAACAGAGATATAGACAATTTCAGGTTTTTTTTCTTTTTTGCTCAATTTTTCAACGAGAAAAGCATAATTTGAGGTTTTCATGAACTGTAAAGGCGTATTTTAACTAACTTATATGGGGTTTCGTACAAATTCCATATATATATATATATATATATATATATAATCAGATACAGACCTTAAGGATTGATATAGACGGTTTTTAACTGTGTATTTCACAACTTTTATGGGACAATGTTGGGACTGCGTTGCAGAAAGACAGGTTGCATTTACCCACGAATGCTGCCCTGTTGATTTCGTTGAGGCAATGACAGTACCGCTAACAGATGCCGCTACTCTCGTGCTGTCATTACTAAAATGTAAGTACTAACTGTCAAACGTTAGAAAATATTTGCAATTCAGTTTTCTTTGAAACTATAAATACTGAAATAACACTTGTGAAATTAAATTCAGTTAAATTAAGTTTAAGTAAATCAACTTATGCATAAGGTCATATTAACTGTGTTTCATATAATACTTTTAGAATATTATATTTATTTCGATTAAAATGGTTATGTGTTGATTGCGGTAACAATATTCTAGCTATTTATTGTACGATTCTGGTAATTACATGGATAATTATTTTTTTACCTTTAGGACCACTAGTTTTTGGCTACATTATTGGTACTGTCCAGCTACTTGACTATATACCTACACAGTAACCCCCGTGGATCAGCAGTAGGTTTGAGGGCTCGTTTATTTGTTATTGAATTTCGCGCAAAGACAGTCAAGATTTATCTGCGCTAGCCATTTCTAATTTATGAGTGATAAACACGAAGAAAGGAGAAAAAAAGGAGTGAGAGCGACATTATAACGCCCCCACGGTAGAAAATTCGAAAAAAAGTGATAAAACAGTGCTGAATTTTAATTGTGATTGGTTAAAAGTTCTAACATTCCTCTGATACTTGATATGGAATAAAAGTAGTAAAATGATTTTATTTCTGTGGAAACACTGAGAGTCGATTCCACTGAAACACGTACACACACTGTTAGACAAAAAGTGTATTTTTAAGTACTTACATTTAAATTATACACTAGTTAATGGTAATATATGTACAGTTTCAATTCTATTTAATAACTATATAATCTTAAACGAGGAAATAATTTACATAAATTTTGTTTGTTTGTTTTGGAATTTCGCACAAAGCTACTCGAGGGCTATCTGTGCTAGCCGTCCCTAATTTAGCAGTGTAAGACTAGAGGGAAGGCAGCTAGTCATCACCACCCACCGCCAACTCTTGGGCTACTCTTTTACCAACGAATAGTGGGATTGACCGTCACATTATACACCCCCACGGCTGGGAGGGCGAGCATGTTTTAGCGCGACGCGGGCTCGAACCCGCGACCCTCGGATTACGAGTCGCACGCCTTACGCGCTAGGCCATGCCGGGCCGATTTACATAAATATCATACTATAATGAAAGTCTTGCTTATATGACACAAGAACTCTTTTATTACACGATATGCAACCCCCAACTTCGCGAAATTTTTATCCTGTGTGTATGTATATTTGCAATAGGGGTCACGATTTTCCCGTTTCCTGTCACAGAGAATTTTTTCTCCATCTCAGGTTGAAAATATAACGTCATGAGTATATCACACGAAGATCTAAATCACTGGCGCCATCTATATAAATATAATAGTACTGTCGTTTGTATGTCCATGTAAATATTTCGCAGCACGAGGATGGATCTTCATCAAAATTGGTATGGAGACTTATTAGGTCCAAGAGAAAATATACAATATACACAATTTTTCAATTTTGCGGTTTTTATTAGTGTTTTTTGCGTTTGTTTTTTTTTACCACTACTTGGCTTCTGTTGATGGATCTTCATCAAATTTGGTCTGAAGGTTTGTTGGGTCAGTGAGAAGATACTTGCAAATTTACGCTTTCACAATTTGCGTTTTGCCGTTTTTACGGGCGTTTTGGACCATTTTAAACTATATATAAAGAAACAAGATTTCAAATCGTAAGATACCCTTTCATTACTCATGAATTTACGTAACTTCCGTCCAGGGTAGGGGTACCCCAGCTAGTCACATAACTTATAAGCAGCCGAAAATCATGAGACTGAAAAACGTGCTGGGATATAGCACGTATTAATTGTATTCTATAACTATATAATCTTTAACGAAGGAATATTTTACAAAATATATGATAATTTTAATTATCAGCAGCTGAGAATCTTAACATCTTAATAAACTAATTAATAATATACATAAAACTTTAATTATTACATAATAATATTTAAAAACCTGTCTATATTCCGTGGTTAAGGCACTCGTCTTGTAATTTGAGGGTGGCGGATTCGAATCGGTTCGAATCCCCGTAACATCAAACATGCTCGCCCTTTTTGCCGTGGGAGCGTTATATGTAACAGTCAATCCCACTATTCGTTGATGAAAGAGTAGCCCAAAAGTTGGTGGTGGGTGGTGATGACTATCTGTCTTCCCTCTAGTCTAATACTGCTAAATTAGGGACGGTTAGCGCAGATAGCCCTCGTGTTGATTTGCGCGAAATTCAAACCAAACCAAACTATATCTACTTTAGAACACCAGTTGTCCGGTTTGGGTCCCAGATGTACGTTTAAATCACTTCTGATTCTCTTAGTCTTTGTTACGTGGTACGAGAAAGACCCTGCCTTTCATTTTACAGTATTTAGAATTTTTGCTGAAGCAAAGCGTTGAGCTCATGCAAGAAGAGAAACTAAACTAAACTAAACTAACGTGGCAGGGGTTCAGTTTAGAGAGAGAGAAATCAGAAGAGTTCTCTCTCCAACTGGGGTGTTCAGGAACTTTGTAGTTCCTCTTCGTCCCCTTTCGTGGATTGTTATTAAGATTAAGTGGTGGTTTTTTTTTTATTATTATTATTTTAATAAATTAATTATCGTTATTATTCTTGACTTTTTGGGTGTAGAATGTCTCTCTAAATGTTGTTTTGGGTGGAGGCAAAGGCAACAGTGGAAAGAAAGGCCGGGACCTGTCCCGAAAGGAAAAAGTTGGGCAGATGTGAACATGAATGTAATTCATTCAAATCCAGATCAAATCAAACGGCCCGATTCAGGGTCTGGCAAAAAAGTTGCCTGGGCTGGGATCTAGAAATCCAATGCAAGAAGAGGTGAAAATGATGTTCTATTAACCATTATGCAGTGTTTTATGTCGTGTTTCCTTCTACTGAAAGCTATAATTAAAACTGATGATAAGTCAAGATTGGCTTCTTTAAATTCTGGCAAAAAGAACAAAACAGGCGTTGTTATCTGAATTTAATAGCACTTTGGAAACCTCTCAATCAAGTATTGGATGCAAAGACGAAGAAAGGAAAACTGCGGTATTCGTGAAGGAAGTGGAGAGAAATTTAGTATTTTCAGAACTCTGTTGAAACCTGTTATTCGAATGTGAAGAGATGTGATAAACACATTCTGTCAGATAATAACAAATATATCATTGAGATCACAATACCTGTTCCAGTCGCTATCACAATTTCACTTGAAAGAATAGTTAGTTACTATATTTACACACATTGTATATATACATAAATAAACTGTATCTACTCTACCATATCCACACATCTTGGAATTAGAGATGCTTGTTAGGCTTATCAAATAACAAAATTCACGATTAAAGCGACATCTGACGATACAAAATACGTTTTAATACTTCTATTATTCTAATCCACAGAAAAACTAATATATTATGATGGCAAAGTACCAAATACTGGAGAAGTTATCCACCCTGTTGCACGCTTGACAGGATCAGGTTAGTTTAATAACACTAAGCAGTTTATCACAAGAAAACCAGAATAAATTCGAGTGAGTCACCAAAAAAGCGCTGTAATTACCTGTTGTAAGTTAAGCCAAAAGGAAGCATGTTCTGTCGTTTGAATTTGTGAAAACTAGGCTTTGAGTACTCTCTATCGCAGATATTTATAAAGCTTCTATTCAGTTCTTAAAGTCGTGTACAGTAGTAGTATTCTACGCACACAATATTCACCGCAACTGATAAAGTGAATACAGTATGACTGCAATACTCTCTTCTATTTCTTGAAAACTTATTAAGGAAATAAATATATAATGCAGTGTTTAAATATTTAAGAGGCCTAACACTAATGTCTCACGACAACTAAATTAATAGTAATTATGTTTCATAGACTTGAAAAACACATTCACACCATGCAGTTGTAAAGAAAGAAGCCATTGCAGCTAAGAAAATAGCCCTTAATGATAAGTGTGTATAGAATCAAACATAAATTACATTTCCAGAGTTAACACTTAAATCAGCAACTTGTAGTCTTAAAATATGAGACTTACAATGAGCTAGTTGTTGCAGTTTAATTACATGTATATTTCTAAGAATAACTAATCAAAACAATTTTATGTTTTTCGCCTATTATAAAAATTATTGTTACAGCGCTGACATTTTATTCACCATTAAAATTCACAAAGTCGTTTGTTTGTTGTTAAGCGAAAAGCTACATCACGGGCTGTGTCCACTGCGAGTATCAAAACCTTATTTATAGCGTTATAAGCCCGCTGTGTTGTCGCTGAACCATACAAGCTTTTTCTCTGTATAATTTATATTGTCCTCTTAGTAACACCTGAATATGGTATCATGAACAGGTGTTCTTATGATTATCCATTTACTAACACCTGAGCATAGTATCATAAGCTGGTGATCTTATGAGTATCTACTTACTTACACCTGAATAGAGTGTCATGAGCTGGTGATCTTATGATTATCCACTTACTAACACCTGAACATAGTATCATGAACTGGCTATCTTATGATATAAACTGCAGCTTATTGTACTTCACGTAACCTGTAAGATTATCACCTCTGAAGTTTATTTCTTTATCTGCTATGGTATTTTTTTGATTTTAAAAGAACATAAAAATATTTTAGTTAAGTAAAACAGCAACAAAAAATTTTGTTTATGAATGTTAAGTGATATTAACAACTTCTCTGCCCAGTCACGTGAAGTGACCAGTACTGACCATGTATAAGAACGATTTCAAAAACCAGGAACTTTTAAAAGACATGGTTTTTACTAATGGCTTTGAGCCAGGAACAGAGACCTGAAGGTCAAAGTTAACACAAACTGTCAATGGAGTTTCAACTCAGGTCAAACCGCAACTAAGTGAAAAACGCCTGACAAATCATTAAAACATATACTATAATATACTGAAATAAGTATGTATTCATTTTCTGAGTTACGAAAGGGTTACAGCCACAATATCTGTATAATACAGAGGTAATTTTAATATATTCTTTTTCACTTACCACGGTTCTTTATGATCAAATTAAGTGTATTAACCTTTTCAGCTTTATTGTTTACTTATTCTTTACTGATATTATTGTGATTTAGGATTACATGTTTAAAATATGTCCTCATTTTACAAGTTTATTTGTGCTTTTGACGCCATATTGGTATTAGTATGACTACAAACAAATTGTTTTTGTTATAAAGTTTCAAGTTTTTACTATCCTTTTTAGTAACTGCTGGATAAAATGTGTTATAAGTTTCATAATAAACATATGACCTTAATAATGGCCAACGGACTCATTGAGCTTCATAGTTATAGGAGTTATCTATGCAAAATATAAAGGAGGCAAAATATTAAAGTTTTATTTAAATGAAGTTACATCGTTTAAGAAATACTTTAACGATTATTTTAAAAGTTCTATAGGCATTAATTTTGTTTTATAAAAAAAATGATTTCATAATATTTCTGAATTTGTTATTTAATTTCTCACGTTTTCTAAACGTTCATTAGGTCGTTGATTTCGACTGTTTAAAACAATAAATGTACCACGACTTGTGTTACATATACAGCAAAAGTCTGGCGTGTGACAAGATTAAAGGGAAAGTCACCTTTTTAGAAACTAGTTAAACAAAATAGGTCATATTTGCTTAAATTATTTTAGTTTTCTGATTATTTATGTGTTCATAGACAAATACACAATATAAAGAATGATTACATTGTATATCTAAGAATCATACAAATTTTTAACCTGCCCATCTTTTGATGGAAACTAAGAAGTCTAGATTTAAGATCAGTGAACACGAATTTAATGCTGGAATTCCAATAGATTGAACTGAAACTTGAGAAGTTCACTTACTTCATATATACATATGTATATTGTTGTAAGCTATAACTGAATGTTGTAGTTTGTTGGCTAGGGGGCATAGAACGACTAGAAAATTCTAATCATCTGAGTCTAGTTTTTATCTAGAATATTCGAGGCCCAGTTATTAATACGAAATAGTTGTGAAGTATTTATTTACATTTTTTTTCAAGATAGAAGATTTAACCACTGTGTTAGCAGTTACGGTTACTTTGTACAAGTAAGTTTATTTGTTTTATGTTAATTAACATTATTTGTAACGTAGGCTTACAGCAAGTTACGACAGTATACAAGTGTTCAAGTCTGTACGAAAGTTAAGGGGAAAATAAAGTAATTTACTGTTGTTACACGCATTGAGCTTTTAATTATCTTCATCATATAATTTAAAATAATACGCCAACAAAATAAATACACTACTATGACGTATACATACAACAGAATGTATACATGCATATACAATATTTACTTTTTAGCGGTGTATTTATTAACACATTGTTATATTTGCTTCTTTGTTCTGGTCCTAATGATATTGTTTGGTTCACTTTAATATATATTTGCGTCAGAAAAATACATTGAAGCTTGTATCTTTTGTAATCTAAACTTACGTTTTTGTGTTTCAAGATAAAATTGCTTTAATTTCCTCAAAACACTACGTATTTAAACCGAAGTAACATATTACTTGACTCTCAATTGAAATTTACGTAATGACTTGGCATCTGCCCATATTTTTGTGGAAAAAATACTATATAAATTGTTACGTCACTCTAATAAGTGCGTCTGTGTTATTGTCTCTGTTTCGAATTATTAACATATCTAATTCCTTGTAACGTTTATCTATTGAATAAGAAATGGTAAACAGGTTTCGAAGGCCACTGTTCTTTTAGCGAGAAATGCAAAACTATTCAGAATTAGGTCACCCCTTAATGAAAGCATGACTGAATAACCTAATTCCAATATGAAACATTTATTTGAAAAATATAGATTTTTTTACCATGTGAACTTAAGCCTACTCCAAAAGTAACTACATGATGTAGATATCTAGCTGTCAGTATTTTAACTCTTTTAAACCAAGGCAAAACGCTATAACTGGACATTAAACATGCATTAACACACAGATAGAAAAGATTGTAACATATGAAAACAGTTACAACAAAAAAATGTGAAATTGGTACATTTTTTTATTTAGATCTGACGTAGCTATTTGAAAACGCACACAGTTTACTGGTTTACTAAGTAGTTACGTTTTATACCGCTATAGAACTGCTTTCAATTATCAGTTTCACTCTTACAACATTGGCCAGCATTTAATAAATATCTTTTCTTTTGTCAGTATAGCAGACGACGTTGTGAGGACACGTGGATTTTAATGTTTTTATTGGAATGTAGATTTTGTAATAACTAGACTACATTAAACTTGCACACGTTATACTTGCTAAGGCATGTATAACTTCTCAATGTTTCAACTTATACGGCGTATTATCATGTGAAGATAATTATATATGCGTTATTACGTAAGGCTAAGAACTTTTGTGTGAATAACTTATTTTGATTTGTTTTTCTATCTTGTAGGAGATAAATATATTACAATAAGGTAAAAAATAATAATTTTTGGACGGACATTCTGATCAGTTTAGCTAACACGGGTGGTGACAATAAAAATACACGCTTGTAGTTAGAACAAAATAAACAAGACAAGTTTCAAAGTGAAGCACATATTCGTTTTCATTTTTTCACGCGGATTTCTGTTACAAATCTTGTAGTCGCTAAGAATAGCAGTATTTACTCTCTAGTCATTCCGGTTTTCAGTTTTGTGACCTACATAAAACAGGGTAGTTCGGGTGTTGTCGCCTGAATCACAGCTGGTGTATCAGAAATCTAACAGCCTACTGTTAATTACGTAGCTCACCTAGGATGTACTTTCCGCTCAGTAAACTTTTAAAACGTTCATCTGACAAAGCCTCCGAGAATACAGTGTAAACGTCTCAATATTAATTCTACGTTACGTTACGAGTTTTCTTTAAGCCACAGTTTCTAGTCACCATAATTTCTCTTCTCGAAACAAAGTTGGTTTAGACTCTCATTTTGATACTGTAAGTATATTTTTTATTAGTTCACAGGTAATAAGTTAGCGTAGCGTGAGATAATATCATAAAGTAGTACGTTAATATTATTTTTTAAATAGTTACTTGTTATATGCTGTAATATAAATATTTATGTTATATACAGTTGAGTGTTGTACAGTGCTGCGACTGTAGTACCTAATTTTCCTTTTTTTTAATATCAAAATTATTTTCATTTAGTTGTCGTACAGAAATACTGCCTGCGTCCACTAAAATCCCGAGTTTTGATTTTTAAATAGCCCTGAATTTGAAACTTTACTTAAGCTTCAGGGTGTGTTGCTTTTGTCCCCACCAATTTGGGGTTAATCAATCCTACCCCACTTAAGCCTGATACGATCTTGTGGTTAGGACGATTGAATCGAAATATAGAGATTACAGGTTTCGATCCCGTTACCGAACATGTTCGCCCTTTCAACTATGAGGCGTTATGATACTACGGACAATCTCACTTTTCATTGGTAAAAAAGTAGTCTCAGAGTTGGTGGTAGGTGATATTGACTAGTTACTTTAATTCTAATCTATCACTTATAAATTAGGGCCAGCTAGCGCAAATATCGAGTACCTGTTTGTTTGTTTTTGAATTTCGCACAAAGCTATCTGTGCTAGCCGTCCCTAATTTAGCAGTGTAAGACTAGAGGGAAGGCAGCTAGTTATCAACCCCCACCGCCAACTCTTGGGCTACTCTTTTACCAACGAATAATGGGATTGACCGCCCCCACGGCTGGGAGGGCGAGCATGTTTTGGCGCGACTCGGGCGCGAACCTGCGACCCTCAGATTAAGAAGCGCACGCCTTAACGCGCTAGGCCATGCCAGGCCATCGACTACCTTACTACGAAGTTCAATAAACAAACTCTAATGATCCCTTAACTCTTCACTATACATTTCATAAGCCTAAATGGATATATTACATGCTGCCGAAGTTAGTTTATACTTTAGTCGTTACTGATATCTCTCATAAGTGTATTGTATAGAATTTAATTTAAACTAGGAATTATGTGAAATGCGAGAACAGTGCTTTGCTAAACTGAGATAATGCATTAATTCGAGAAAGACTATGTAACTTGTGTTTCTAAATTGTAATGTTAATCCACACGTACGACCCGGCATAGCTAGGTGTTTAAGGCGTTCGACTCGTAATCTGAGGGTCGCGGGTTCCAATCCCCGTCTATGCTCGCCCTTTCAGCCGTGGGGGCGTTATAATGTGACGGTCAATCCCACTATTCGTTGGTAAAAGAGTAGCCCAAGTGTTGGCGGTGGGTGGTGATGACCAGCTGCCTTCCCTCTAGTCTTACACTGCTAAATTAGGGATGGCTAGCGCAGATAACCCTCGTGCAGCTTTGCGCTAAATTCCAAAACAAATAATTCACAGGAGACAGAAAAATTGTTCAGAATAAGTCAGAACGAAGAAGTGGTTAGATAAGTTTATTTTTTAAGTATCTGTATAGTTAACATTTTTGAACATTTTAAGGAGTAAGTGCTTTTTGTTTGTTTTTTTGTCTCATTCACCTCAGTGATTTATATGCCAATAATAAATTGAAAGTAGGCATAATTTCAATCGTAGATGATTTTTAATTACATATTTTATATTGAAAAAAAGATAAGTTCAACAGTTTATTATATTGAGAACTTTTATAGCGGTAAGTCTACGGATTTACAACGCTAAAATCAGAGGTTCGATTCCTTTCGGTGGGCTCAGCAGATAGCCCGATGTAGCTTTGCTATAAGAAAAAAACACACACACACACACACACACACACACGCACACACATTGAGAACTTTTAAGTCCATTACAGTTTGGTTATCGATATCAGTATTTTTCAAGATAAAATTAATTTTTAATTTTCGCCATAAATTTGTTAGTGTATTGTCAGATCTATAATAATTTATTCAAAAGCAAAAAGTATGTTACATGTTACCTAATAATTGAGCATTAATTTAACTGTACCGAAAGACAATGATGAAACAAAAATATACCACTAGGGTATGCTTATAAGAAATTATTTCATGCTACTTTTACGTTATAAGTGCTTTTTTATACGTTGCTTCTGGCAAACTTTTACTTTTTTAGATAACAATGACCAGTTGTTTTATGTACTGTATAGTTAGATGTTTATTTTATCTCTAAGCGAACTTCTTTAAGTAGCTCAAAATATTAACTTTTAGACAATGTTATGGTAATTTAGGTTTCATTATTCCTGCGTGTAGGATTTGAAATAGAGACCACTCGCACACTATTGGAACGAGTGATCTACTCATTGAGTTGTAGGGTTAACATGAAATCAACTATTAGAAAGGCACTTTTTTACAACCCAAACTACAACAAAGGAAAAACATTAAATAAAAGGTTTAACAATTGCCAAGTTTTTTATATTGGTATTTAATGAAAGATGACGTTTCCAACTAGCGCTCTTTGTCAGATCTTAGTTTATTTATAACAAAGGCACATGTGCAGAACTCAAAGACCTTGCGTGAGCAGTATTTGGAATGATGAACGTGAAAATTCTAAGCAAAATTACATCTATTAAATAAAAATAACAAGTCATGAAAAGATAAGTATATAATAATTACAATTTAAACAAAATAGCAATTAAAATGTAAACAAAAATGGAATAATAGAAATTTACGGGAGAGAGAAGCATTAATTTAAACCTGATAGTTGTCGGGTTCCCATATTTGTACATGTTTGTTGAAGTATTAATAATGATAATCATTTAGTAGATATTTAATAGATCAGCATGTTAAGAGCTTGTTAAAATTGTTACAAAGGTCTGATGTTGGCCCGTAGGCAAAATTACAAATTTATTTATTGATAATATTATGTACGATAAGTTTAGCCTTAACTAAAGCAAGAAACGTACACAATTTTCAGTGTTAATTTATCTTTTTATCGAATATAGATGGTACTTAATAAAGGCTTAACTGAGATTAGGCCTGCGATAGTGGAATTAAAAGATTCGGTGTCTGATATTAGAATTATTTTATATTCTTCTAGAAATTCTAGAAATGTTTGAAAATAAGTAATGTCGCACACAATAAAGATAACAGTTTTACAGTAGATATCTTGAGGGTCTGTGCTTGCTATCTGGTTTTATTTTAACTCACTGAGACATTTATGGAGGCCGGGCGTAGCCAGGTGTTTAAGGCGCTTGACTCGTAATATGAGGGTCGCGGGTTCCAATCCCCGTTACATTAAACATGCTCGCCCTTTCAGCCGTGGGTGTGTTATAATGTTACGATCAATCCCACTATTCGTTGGTAAGAGAGTAACACAAGAGTTGAGGTGGGTGGTGATGACTAGCTGCCTTCCCTCTAGTCTTACACTTCTAAATTAGGGACCGCTAGCGCAGATAATCCTCGCGTAGTTTTGCGCGAAATTAAAAAACAAACAAACAATTGTGTTTGTCTCAAATAATTATTGTTCACGTTAACTTTGAAGTTGGGTTTATTCATTTATTACGACTTTAGAAGTCGGAGAGTATAGAATTATTCGGTACTAAATTTATTGTCGAATCTCCTCTAATAAAGCACACCTGTATTCTTCCGTCTGAAAAGAACTACTCTCACATAGAAGTTTGTCCCTGGGGGTCAGCGATAAATTTAAGGAATTACAATGCTAAAGTTCAGGGTTCAGTCTTCCACAATGGACACAATGAAGGTTTTAGAGTTTTGCGCTAGTAAAATACTCACAATGCACTTGAAACTACCACAGAAATACATTTTGTAATTTTATTAATATTGCTTACATTTATGAATTTGTCAAATGTAGGCGACTGTTGTTCGGGAAATAGTGAAATTTTTTCAGTTAAAGGTGATGATTCTGTTTCTCCTTTCACGTATTTCTTTTCGGAAAATTTGGAACACTCATGTAAAGTACTCTAACTTCTATACAGCAAAATTCATATAAACAAATACGTTAATGAAATAAGTACATTTTCTTTCTTTCTGAGTGTATCTAATCAAAAACGAAGTCAAACAAATTTTTATCATCATTAATTATGATAAAGCCTCGTTAATATTATTCATACAAGTAAAGTATATCAGGTGAGCGCTTTATCCAAATCTGTAAAGTATGATAACTCACTTAGACCTATTGAATTTTATGTTTTATAGCAGTTGGTGAAATCATAATCTATATACTGTATAGTGAGCGATCCAGTAGAACAAAGGTTAGTGTAAAGGTTTATGATGCTGAAAACTATATTTTGATACCCGTGGTGAGCACAACAAAGCTAGCCCGTTGTGTAACTTTGCGCTTAATAATAAAGAAACTTACTGTTTATACACGGATAAAAAGTGCTTTGTCTTAACTTAAATTGTTATATTTTCTATAAAAAACAAAACTAACACTAAACAGAAAAAAATTACTTGTTGGAATATTGTATCAGGGACGGCCATAACCTCCCCACGGTGAGAGGGCTGACGTGGAAGAGAGACATCTTGTGGGCACACACTGTAGTCGAAAAGGAAACAATTTTAAAAGTTAGTTCCTTTCGTCTGATACGAGGGAGGCTAAAACACATTTTTAGAGTAACGTGAACCCCACCAGGCTTTCCTTACTGTCGTCATTGTTTTAATTATTCAAAAAGCGTTTATTTCTTATTTGGTAAATTTAGTGAATCAAAGCTCAGCGACTGTAAAGCAGTATCCTGCTGTATTTATTTCATCTAAGGATAATCTATGTTGTCCTTCCCTTCTCTAGAGATCTGTAAATTATGGGTGTGTTTTCTTATAGCAAAGCCACATTGGGCTATCTGCCGAGCCCACCGAGGGGAATCGAACCCCTGATTTTAGCATTGTAATTCCGTAGACATACCGCTGTACTAGCGGGGAGGGGCTGCAGATTGTGGCTGAATTTGAAGGGTTATCGCTTGAACAAATTATTAGGCCAACACGGTGTTACAGTCTCTCAGCCGGATGAAATTGGCTAATAGCCAGACAGCGGTTACTCACTTAAGAAAATACTAGTCCATACATGTAAAGATATGATAAATCCTGCTTGGTTTTTTTTTTTTTTGTTTAACGATCTTTCAAAAATCTTATCCTGAAAGGTGACTGGGTCAGTGAGTTATAAAAACTAATCCATTTAACGACGAGTTTTGGAACTACATTGACCTGGGATTTTAAAGCATTGTACTTTTATCACATGCAAGTCAGTGTTAACGGTCTTGTTTGACGTAAGTTATACAAAATACACGGGCTTAACGCGTTCTAATAATTACTTTGCTGAATTTTTAACTTTAGCTGTTTTATCGTGGTATTGCCCACACTAGTGCTACATGTACCCTGGATGTGTCTGTTTGTTTTGTTGAGTTTTGAGCTACCTGTATCTAATTTTGAAGTGAGAAACTAGATTAATGATCCTCGTGGGTGGGTCGTTATGGGCCGCCACGGGCCGAGACAGTTGTCACTGATCTAAACTAATCAATCGTCCACTCCACTTGGGCATTTACCATTGTACCAAATAACTAAATTTACCCTAAACATAAAACACATGTTATGGAAGGGACAGAATGAAGGTTATCGTTAAATAATTGTTTCATCTCTGACTCTTCTTTGACTTCTGGTTTATAATTCTGCTTGCTCACGTGAATGTCGTTGGTCTCTTAAAGACAAAAACTGACTTTTATAATCCACATGTTTACGCAATTTTCTTAGTGAATATAATAATTTACCACAGCTAAATGTGACCCAATTCTCAAAAATATGCATGATGGGCCTAGAATGTTTTTATCTAAACATACTACAAGACTCGCATACAACTATCATGTAACATTACATATGTTTAATATATCTTTAAAGAGTAAAGCCATATAACAGTAGAAGCACGATATCTGTTATCCAACAACTTTGTTTGTTGTTGTTTGTCGATCGACAAATAAATAGAAATTTATTTTATAGTTTTAGAACAAAGCCACATTGGACTAGCTATCCGCTGTGTCTATCACGTGGAATCGAATTCTAGATTTCAGCATTACAAAATCGTAAATTAACCGCTGTTCCACCAGGTAGACTAAATACAAATTAGGAGCTAGCGATTTTGTTTCTTACTTCCTTGTGGCTTCATTACTGACATATCATATGTGACAAACAAAAGTGCCCGTTCGCAGTGAAAGACAATCTTAAGCTAATCTATTAATTTAAATTATTTCATGGAATTTAAAAAGTTTAAAAGTTAACTGTGTTACCCTCTCGGCTTCATTCAGAGCTAAAGCTCTGACCTACGTATGTGTTCACCACAAAAAGTATTTGTTGAGTATTCCAGTCATACTAAGAGCCATTCAACAATAACATACAGTAAACGTAATTTTTTATTAAGTTACGTCACATTTTTGTGAACTATAGTGTGATTAGTTCCTAGCAATTTAGTGTAGAATATCCTGCTTGCATCAACATTATTGGTGCCTGTTCTACTGTCATTTCAATAGTGAATGTTGAGGTTTGTATGCGTGCACAGCTTTTGGAACGTATAGACCTTTACCATGGTTTGCAACATATATAAGATATCCACAATGATTAAATTTGTTCTAAGGCTCGGCATGGCCAAGCGTGTTAAGGCGTGCGACTCGTAATCTGAGGGTCGATGGTTCGCATCCCCGTCGCGCCAAACATGCTCGCCCCTTTCAGCCGTGGGGGCGTTATAATGTGACGGTCAATCCCACTATTCGTTGGTAAAAGAGTAGCCCAAGAGTTGGCGGTGAGTGGTGATGACTAGTTGTCTTCCCTCTAGTCTTACACTGCTAAATTAGGGACGGCTAGCACAGATAGTCCTCGAGTAACTTTGTGCGAATTTCATAAACAAACAAACAAATAAACTTGTCCTAATAAAATACATTTATAATATAGGAAATGTTATATTTTAATTTTGTCTATTTCTTAACAGCTGAAACTAGCTTCCTTTCTAAACATATGTTAAAAGAGTTCAGTTTACGTTATTTTGAACTACAAATCCATTAAATGCGATGATCTGGCATGGCCTGGTGGTTAGGGTGTTCGAATCGTAATCTGTGGGTCACAGGCCCGAATCCCCTCATCGAACATGCACGCCTTTTTAGCTTTAGGGGCGTTATAATGTGTGTGTCAATCCCACTTTTCATTGGTGAAAGAGTATTCCATGAATTGGCGGTTGGTGATGTTGATTACCTGCCTCACCTCTAGTCTATCCTTTCAAAATAAGGGACGGTTTGCACAGACAGTCGTCGAGCAGCTTTACGCGAAATTCGACAAATACGCAAACAAACATAATTTGTGCATTTCAAATATTGTACAAAAACTGCAAGTACAACTTTGCGTTAGGGAAAACAACACTAATCCTAACGTAAAAATAAGGAAGGTAATTATTGAATATCTAAAACACATTGCACGTATGGAGAAGAAAAATTAATGTCGTTAAGTTACACATAAAAAGCTTTAGTGATATTTATAAACGTAATTTACTAAATTTATGCGCAACCAAGAAAAAACAAAACCCAACAACACCATGAGGGGAGTGTTAAGGAAAGTGTGTATTCATTACGTACTGTTACACAGATTATACTTCCCCTAGACTTCAATATGTATAGGTTATATACGTCATTATAGGGAAAATAAATTTAATTTATTTAAACAGTTCTATTCTGTTTTGATCAACTGTGTTTGTAGAGACAAGCTGATTCACATATCTAGAACTCTGATAATTTCAGTTGACAAATGACCCAAATTCACTCTTCACGCCTAAACGAGTAAGTGAAATACCTACCACTGTTTTCACATTGAAGTTTTCCTATTCCATATGTACTTTCTTTGTTACCTTTTATCACCCATATCGTCCTCTTGTGGCTCAGCGGTAAGTTCATTGTGCAGTTTTGTGTTTGAATACAAAGAGACAAACGAGCGCAACCTTACATAAAAGAGTAATACAATTAATTGTAACGTTAATAATAATTTACTGAACGTTTCATTAGTAAAATGGATACAACAACACATTGAATTACTAAATTATAAAAATGTTTACGTTTGACTGAAATAAGTTGAACCATAAAAGAGATTAAAGCGAGATATTCGTGCGTGTTTGTAAACTTAAGTGTAGTCATAGATCTGTTTAAACATTTTCCAGTCGGCTTCGCTCGTTTATCTTGTACTGTACTAATAAGGAAAATACTACTTATAAGAGGTTTTTTCAATGTAATACTATATAAAGGATCTTCTGGTGGAAGCGTGATGAGTCTATGGACTTACAAGGCACAAATCAGAGATTCGAGTTCCGTGGTGGACGCAGCAGATAGCTCAATGTGGTATTGTTCTAAAACAAATAAGCACCTCCAGTGGCACAGCGGTATGTCTGCGGATTTCTACTGCTAGAATCTGGGTTTTGATACCTGTGGTGAACATAGCACAGATAGCTTATTGTGTAGCTTGATGCTTAATAAACAAGCTACACTTGAAACAAAAACATTTTTTAAAAATAAAGAATTGATTTAATTTTATTAACTTTATTATTATTATTAGGTGAACTGTAATAAAATATTGCTATTTATGTCTGTAAATGTTACAAAACAACAAAAGTTCTAAAGTACTTTAGGCCTTATTTCAAATCTTCCGAGACCCCACTAGAACCACAACCCATTGTTTGTTGATATGTGACAGCTACAAATCTGATTGAAAGTCACTGAAATACAGACAGAGAAATGTGTTATCTTGTCATATAAAACCCCTTATTTCACCGTTATTAACACAACAGTAATCACGCTACCTGTATATCAAAGGTTATTAGAAATAGTTTGCACTAAGTGTCATAAAACTGATTCTTCGATAAATATCTACAGTGCTTGTAGTTTATTATTGTATTTTTTTTCTATACTGGATTAAACATGTAACTACAATAACAATGCAATGAGTGCGTAGCATATTTCTGTGAAATATCTAATAAACTCACTCCTAGCAAACTGACAGTTTATTTAATCAAAGAAGGTGCCAATAAGTTGTTATAACGACGTTGAAGCTGTAAGATTACTGTCTTTGGAGATTACATCCACAGTTGATTACCGCCGGGATACTGATATAAACGTATCTTTGATAAAACATAATTCCTTTGTAACAGCAAAAGTGTGTTATTCGTTTGAAACAAATTATAAAAATAACTTGAGAGAAAATACAGAATATTTTAAAAGCAGTTGAATATTTGTTATAAACAAAACTTAACTATAAATTTTTGTCTACAGTTCTCTCAATGTGTCCATTGTGACTCAAACTCAAAGGCATGTAAAAATAGAATTAAAATTGTTTTTTCCCTTTATATTTTTATTTCCTACAAGTCAATCACTGCCCAATAAGTATTTTGTTGAGTACCAGAATCCATTAGTTGGGCTGAACGATAAGAGACATTAGATTATATGAAATTATTTATATAGACTACCTAAAGTATCGTTCGCTGCATGGAAGTTATGTAAGCTGACGATTAATGAAAGGTTATCTTAAGACATGAAAAGTTGATTCCCTTATATGTAACTGTAAAAACGCTCATAAAAACCCAATGGCAAAATGTGAAACCTTACGTATCTCCGCATAGATCTACCAAACCTTTGTGTCAACTTTGGTGAAGATCCATCCACAGGAGGTGAGGCGGTGGTAAAAAAACGTCCATAAAAACCGTAAATCGCAAAACAGAAAATTTGTAACTGCCCACTTAAGGATCTGTTGAACCTACACAATAATTTTGATGAAGCTAACATCCACACATGTAAAGTAGTTACATACAAGAGGCAGTACTGTTTTATTTATATAAATACAACACAGTACTATTATATTTATATAGCCACAACATATAATACTGTTACATTTATATAGATACAACATACAATAGACAGCACTGTTATATTTATATAAATACAACATAAGACAGACGGTACTGTTGTATTTATATAGATATAACATATAACAGACAATACTGTTATATTTAATTTATATGCATTTTAAAAGTTGCGATTTAAATTCCGGTTTATACCTAGAGTTGCTACTGTGTCTTAAAAAACGATAACATTGCATGAAAATAACTCGTTTTTAGAATATAACTTTATAGCAAGGTAGATGTATATTCATTTTTATTTAAACAAATTTTCAAAGAAATCGTAAATTTCGTTACTACAGGTGGCCAATCAAAAACAACGTTAGGTTTACAGAGAATAAACACTAAGCATGGTAGCTTTCTTCTTATGGTAAGATACATGCGTTATTATTTAGCTTTCAAACTATAGCCACAGATAATTAGGGGTTAATTAGGAAACGTATTGTAGAGCTGAGTTTTGTCATTGAATGGATTTGGAGAGGTAGATATTGAACACAATGTAAACAAATGAAAGTCTTTATATATATATATGATACTTACAGTCCCGGCATCGCTAGGTGGTTAAGGTACTGGTATCATAATCCGAGGGTCGCGGGTTCGAATCAGCCGTGGGGATGGTATGAAGTCACGGTCAAAGAGTAGCCCAAGAGTTGGAGGTGCTAAATTAGGGACGGCTAGCTCAGACAGCCCTTGAGTAGCTTTGCGCGAAACTCAAAACAAGCTGTACTTGTAATTTTTTTTAATAAAGGCTTTATATTGTTGTATTACGTATAAAAATATTTATGAATTATGAATAATGTTATTTCTTATGCATAAGATTTGTGTTATACAAGTTTCAGCACTTGGATATTAAAAGCGAAAGCGAGATTTGTGACTACTAAAAGCTCGTCCTATGTGTCAGCATTAATTTTACAGACTTTCAGCTCTAAAATCCGAGGCTAAATCCTCGCGGATGCAAATTAGCCTATTGCGTTGAAAAACAGTTGTACAAATTCGTCTGCGTTGTAAATAATATGGTGGAGAGAATTTTTATTGTACTATCAAGAACTGCTCAGTGAGTTAAGTGTTTATCATTTGAATTTTCAGAAAGAGTGGAAACCATTTGGATTAGCTGCTATTTTCAGAGTTGTTAATAAAAAATAATGCATTAAGTTTGTTATTAAACGAGAGCTGCATAATGTACTATCTGTGATCTGCTCCTGCGGGTATCGAAACCTGAATTTAGTATTGCATACACGTTAATGATGACCAAGGCCTACCCAGGTAGGTGAAGAAAGATAGTTCCTGCTCACTGCTCAAGGGACAAACCTTCTTGAACGTATGTTGTGGACAAACAAACAACCTCTTCCAAATAAAATGTCCCTTATAGAAGCGCTCTGTTCTCACCAACTCAAGCATATTATAAAGTATATGTGAACGACTGGGATGCCATCTATGATGATGTCTTTTTCTTACACATCATATATTACTTTGACTAAATATTTGTGTGTCTCTGTGAGCATGTTCGCACGTACCAGTGGTACCTCCCAGAAATAGCATGTTATTAAGACACTGGTTATATGTAATTAATTATAGATAAAATATAGAGTAATTAAGTTCAGATGTTTGCAGTGTATCTCCGTTAAGTAATAATTTAGTTTCTGTAACTTTATTTATAAAGCTTTGTACCTAATTTGGGATATCCTTTCGTTCAGGCTGTGGCAACTGTTCAACAAGTTATTTCTAATACAGTTTAAATAACTAGTTGTAATCTACTTTTTCCAGTTTTCTCATTATTATTTTAACGGAGAATAAAGTTGTTTTAAAGTCTTTTACACTAATTCTTATTTTTAAATAGAAAATCAACTGAGAAACAGTTCAGAAATTTACCACAAGATGACGCTAAGCTGCGGTGCAAAATGCGCCAAGGTGGTCCTGATTGTGTTTAATTTGATATTCTGGGTAAGTTAATGCATATGAAGTGTTCATTTAATTTTAGATAATGTCTATGGCGCTAGGTCCTTTCGCAAGTTCGTTTGTTTATTCCGATTTGTAAAAATGATGTATTATTTTTGCATCGTTTATGCTTGCTTTTAAATTTACGATAATTTGTTTAACAAGTCAATTAGAAATACATTCACCAGATAACAATAAAAACACTATTTCAGCTACCATCTCGCCGTTGCGGCGTCATCAGAACTAGTAGTACAATGACTTTTTTAGTTCTATTAGTCCTAGATCCTCTATTGTGCACAACAACTGTTTAAAAACAACTTATGTTCAGCATTTAATCATCAGAGTGTTAAAAAGTTCTGTTTCTATGATTACAGTTGTCAGGAGCTGCGATCTTGGCCACTGGGATCTATATCCTTATGGAGACAGACAAGGCAACCTTGTTCAAACTTTTCGAAGTGGATGGTAACTACAGCGTCATGCAATATCTCGCCTTTGCACTCATCGGAGTCGGTGGATTGGTTTTTATAGTAGGGTTTTTCGGGTGTTGTGGGGCAGTTAGAGAGAGCAAATGTCTTCTAATAACGGTACCTTTTTATTGCATGTGTTCTAACCTTCTTGCCTATATTAACTATATAATTATAGTCTTCTGACACACACACCTTTTTTTTTCAAGAACAAAATTCAACACTTATGACTAATCCATATAATACGAAGAAGTGATCCAACCAACTAAAACCTGGTTTATAAAAAATGAAATAATATAAAACTATGCTGTTATAGGTAAAGTTCTAGTTTCAGTAATTTGTAATGAAGTATTTACGTTACAAAATGCATAAAGCTATTTAGATTTTATCTTTTTAGTTTAAAGTATAAAGTTATGTTACTATTAAAACAGTGTCTAAATAACCATGAATATACACACATATATATGACATTGAAACAATATACACACACACACACACACACACACACACACATATATACATCTGTTGCTATCAGGACAGTATACATGTAATATAAATACATATATATATATCTTTTAGTATCAGGAGAGTGTACGTGTATGTAACTATGGATATGTATATATATTTTAGTATCAGAACATATCTATTTCACCTGCATAAAATGCGACGTTATACATTATTCAAACATACTTCTTTATTTAAAAGAAAAAATATATTGACTACTGTGTTGAAATCACGAAATTTTTATTCCAGTTAGATAAATTTTTATTTATCTGCTATTATAAAATTATTAGTTACATTGTGACGTTATATATCGTTTTCATATTTTGTTGAGTTGCTTTTTGTGAAAGTTTAAAAATTATCATGACTTATTTTAATGTAATTATTTGTTGGTTATTCTTAATTATTTATTACAAGTTTCACTGAGAGATGTCATCGGTAATGAATTGTCAACACTGCCTAAAAATTGGAAACTTCATAACATATTTTAAAAAGGATTAAGCACACAGCTACACAATGGGCTATCTGTGCTCGGCCCACCACAGGTATGGAAACCCGGTTTCTAGTGTGTAAGTCCGTAGACATATCGCCGTGCCATTGGGGGTCTTAAAAAAAAAGAAGAGGAGACTATTAAAACGAGTGGGTTACGTTATTGGTAAGTTGATAAAACCTTAGGAAATCAAAATTTGAGATTCCATGTCAATTATTTTGAAGGAATCTAGTAATTTTTTAACATCATTCTTTGTTTTGGTTTGTTATTTTTAAATTATTGTCTGAAAATAAGGCTCAGCCAAATCCATGTAATGATAACAAAATACTTTGTTTGTTCCTTGACTACCTTCACTAGGAGAGAGGGGAGGCGCATGGCCAGATGGGTTAAGGCGTTCGATTCGTAATCCGAGGGTCGCGGGTTCCAATCCCCGTCGCACCAAACACGTTCGCTCTTTTAGCCGTGGGGGCACTATTATGTAACGGTCAATCCCACTATTCGTTGGTAAAAGAGTAGCTTAAGAGCTGGCGGTGGGTGGTGATTACTAGCTGCCTTTCGTTTAGTCTTACACTGTAAAATTAGGGACGGCTAGCGCAGATAGCCCTCGTGTAGCTTTGCGCGAAATTCAAAAAACAAACAAACCTTCACTGGTTCGCCTTTGTGACTAGGTTTACGGTTAGTGCTTTAACAGAAATATCTCGTTAATAGTACTACAACCGCTGTAGAAATAAACTTGTAACATTTCACGACTAATCGATCATATAACCGATGTATCATTTTTACTTTCGATATTCGTCGAAACTGGTAGATTTGTGTGATGCCATTTAGACATACGAGGCCGACTTTTATAGACTTACTTGACCTTTTTTTACTTTTTTTTAATATATCAATTTTACCAAGTTATACTTTCTGTCAACAAGTATGGCACGTAGATAACGTGAGACGTAAGTGAGCCTGAAAAATTGATAATATAAAGTAAATTTCGAGATTCGATTTTTCTGTTTTTTCTTTCTTTTAGAGCAAAGCCACATTGGACTATTTGGTGTGTCTGCCGCGGAGAGTCGAAACCCGAATTTTAGTGTTGTAAATCTGTAGACATACCACTGTCTCATCGCAGGACGGATTCGATCTTTACCGAGATATACTCACTGTATAGCTTTGTGCTAATCAAAAATGAAAATAGTGGTGAATGGAACATGTATATGCCAATATCAAAATGCCAGCTTTTTATAGGGTCCAAATTCTTTAAAGTTGATGTCTATGATTTGTTGGCGATAAATTTTAACAATAAACGGACAGCACACAATCAATTTGTTTTAAAATAATGTATATTAAAAACAAGGCAAACGTATATATAAAACTTCGTTACACTATTGTTTACTACAGTTGTATCCAGAACTTTAAACAGTTTCTTTTTCAGAAAAGTCCACACAGGCTTTAGAACCCAACTGACAAAACAGATTATTTCTTATCACCGACTGCATTGTGATAACTTTTCTGTCAAAAGTCCACACAGCCAGCTTTATTCATTTTGTTAAGTACCCAACTGACAAGACGAATTACATTTCTCTACTTTGTTATTACAATACAGTCAACAGTTATTACACTTTAAAAGTCTCCACTATAAACTCTTCATGGCTAAAGTTGCAAACACAGTCTAGATCTGTATCTCTCACTAAATTTACCATATTACACTATTATTAACTTCCTTTACTAATTTACCTTGTTTTCTTTCTGTATCTGCACATATTTATGACATGCGACAGAAAAACATCTAGAAATATATAAACCTCTAGTGACAGCAGTATTAATCATAAAGGGGAATGACGTAGAAGCTTCGACTAAGATGACGTAAACAATATTACAAAAAGCCTAATATAACAAGTAAACTACATACACAACGTACAACTCATACAGTCTTATATAATGAATCAGTTTTTAACGCTTTTTATTAAAACTAAATAATAACTGCGAAACTAAATAGTCTTGTATATACAACATAAAACAAGTTTGTATATTATTGGTTTTTATATTAATAATATAAGATCGAAATAATTATGCTGTTTTTTTATGTTATTATTTCAGTATTTTCTGTTCTTGTTTATTATACTTGGTTGTGAACTTGCAATTGGAATTCTGGCAGTCATTTATCATAACAAAGTAAGTAATATCAATGCGAAACTATTTTGTGAAATTTTGGTGCATTAAAATGTAGTTTATTTTTGAAAGATGAATTATAAAACGTACTTCAACATAATTTAAAAAACAAAAACGACTGGTACCAGTAGTAATTCAGCAAATGATATTGTTGTTTATGTAATTGAACGTAGTAAGTTATAAATAACTGTATAGCAACTTTAAAAATGTAAGTAAACATAATTCAGTCTACATAAAAGTATTAATAACTAAATAGCTACAAAATAAATTTAACTATTGGTACACAGTTGTTTGTAGTTAATTATAAATTGATATATATTTTTGGAAAACGTTCATACATACCAAAACTGTGAAATGGAAACTTTCTTACAACACGATTGGTTGTGATGAGTTTAACACCCCTCTTTTTTTAAACGTGTCCAAACTTAAATCTGCTATTTTCATTTCTTATGACGTTATTTGTTGCATTGTTTTCTAGATAGTAATAAGTTTGATTCAAAACTTTGTGATATCACCTCGTAACGATAGATGTGAACAGTCTCATTAAAGTTAGGTAATATAAAATTACATAATATTGTAAGCCATTAGCGACACCTGCTGAGAAATCGTAAGATCAAGTAGTATGTATCTTCGATATTAAAATTGAAACAGAGATTGGACAATTGATATTTGTGTCTTAGGTTTCAACTTTCACATACCCACCAAACTGGTGGGAAGATACATCAATCGCACCATTCGTTGATACAAGACTAGTATTCCAGCAAAATCTAAATATTCTAATACTCCCACGCCTGAAAGGTTACACGTATTCGAACACTCAATCCTTATATTGAGAGCCGAGCGCTCCAACTACCAATCCATATAAAACCACGTTTTTCTATATGAACTTAACAATAATTGTGTTGTCAATCTGAACATATATTTTTAATTACATATTATAGTGTTAAACACAGATTTTATATCTGTTTTAGAAGAAATTGTGCATTAAAGTATTATTTAGACGTTTGTTTAGGTGTTTACTTTTCAGTATCCATCTTAACGTACAAAAAACAAGATGCATCAAAATATATTTACTCCAATTTATATATAATTATATTGTAGGTTAGCATTCTTGGTGTAGTTTTCTTGTCTCTGTTTTATATGTTTCTTACTCTAGAAAGTTTAGCACCTGGAACCATTCTCAATACATTTATTTGGTATAACCAATTAAATAGTACTTTAACACTTTTATTTTGGCAAAGAAATTTTACATCGCCTTCTACATGTTGTACCTAAAGGCATATAGTTAGGAAGTGTAAGATGTAATTTACATAAGATGATTTCAGGTATACAGTTTGGGACATAAGTTGACCCTGTAGCAGAACTCTGCATTTCGCAGCTGGCCTGCCGGGCTCGAATTCGTATGATATCACAAAATATTCCCCGCACTTTATCGGATTTGTTGGTTGTTAGCGTTTTATGGCGCGAAGCAATTACGCTATCCGCGCCTCGGATTTATTTACACGTTATAGGACTGATTGTCAGACCCTTTGTGCCTTTGTTTTGCTCATTAATTTACATGTAGATATGAGAGCAGATAACCACTGTAGCTGTACAGTGTAATATTGATTTGATAAATATTACTAAACAGCGATATCCAACCTTATAAACAAACATTATATCGTTACTAGGTCATTGACAAAATGAAAACAAATCTGACAGAGAAGTTACAAAATGATTATGGATTCAACAAGGATGTTACTGAGGCTATTGATTTTGCACAAGTGAAGGTGAGTTTATTTTGTCGAACCGCAAACCTTTTAGCAGTTCAGCGATTTTATTGTACACACACACATATATATATATATTTAACATCCTAAGTAAGTTTTTCTAATAATAACGAAAACCATAATACTTTACAGGTATCTCAAGATAATATACAAAATACTAGATGAGTCAGATGAAATCCTAGTTGTCACTTCTTCGTTCGATAAGAAAGTTAAAACTGTATACTTTAGACTAATTAGTGAGAAACAGGTCAATAATGACGATTTATTGTTGTTTTGTTTAACGCAAACTGATGTATATTATGAAATATTTATATCAGTGTAAACAAAATAACGACATATACCTCCAGAGTATATCTCAATATTTCGCCGTTAAAGCTTTCTCAGCAGTTATAGATATCCTACAAATTCCCTACTAATCAGTGAATCAGAGCTTCTTCAGGAGTTATAGATATCCAAAAAGTTCACTACTCCGTGTATCAAAGCTTCCTCAGGAGTTATAGATATCCTACAAGTTCACTAATCCATTTAATTTCAACTGGATTAACGAAATAGTAAGCTGTAATAGTGAAATATTAAGTTGATAAAGACAGGTGTTAGAGATGTAAGTCGTTATTTTATTTACATTAATATAGTTTCGTTGTGGTATTAGACTTAAGACCTTTATACTCTATCAGTCGGAAAAAAACTTTGTGGCCATTAACTTTCATTATCTTTTTAATAATTTGTTTTTATCCATAACCCATGCGTTGAGAAACGGAAAGCAAAGAAACGGTAAACTATTCATTAATTACGTTTATTCTGTTGTTATGTTCACGTCCATCCTTTTCATTTGTTTGAGGTTAATAAAAACACTAGAAGAAGTAGAGATGTATATAAGCTTCTCGATATGTGTCTGTCCCCTTTATACAACTTGTTTATAACCAAGATGTCTAGTTTCCATGACAATATAACATTCATGTTTACAATGTTTTATGTGGCCTTTAGTTCAGATGCTGTGGAATTAATGGAGCAGACGACTATGTAAATAGCAACTGGAAGAAAGATGTTATTTCCAAAGAGAACAATGTTAGCAAAACCTGTTGTCTGTTAGTTAATGACAATAATCCTGAAGCCTACAAAGAACCACATCCTGTTAACGACACCTTCTGTCAGTCTGAAGATTCTTCAACGATCAATATTTACCGTCACCAGTCGGTAAGTGGGCTCTAATTTGTTAATATATCCAGGGGGCGGTGTTACGACATGTAAACTGTTCAATTACACGTAGCCCGAGTAGTTCCAAGGGGAAATTGATCTTGGCTTTACTGATCAGCTGAATACAGAAACTTAACAGAGGGCACAACGGAAAAAAAAAAACAAAAACATTAACAGCTACGAAAAGGTTAAATATATGCACAAAATACGTGTAACTGTGCACCAAATGTAGTCTCCCTGCAGTTATTCAGTGATATATTTATGGATCAGCAAAGCTCAAAGCTGGGGATTAGTTGAACTGGAGGACAAGAGCACAGGTTGTGAAATGTATGGCTTAATTTTAAAACACAACAAACAAATAATTAAATGATACCCGTGTCGGATGAAATAATTAAAGAACTGTTTAAGGTGCACTATGTTGCATGTGTTTAAATAAACTGGTAGATATCTTGAGTGAATATAAGGTTTATTGGAAGTTCGATCAAGACTCATGTTGGTGTTTCAATGCAAGTATAATTTAATACTTACTATAAAACTTCGTTTTCCACCTGATAAATCAGTATAATTGTTTTGCGTATTTACTGTTAAGTTTCGTATATCTTATCTTTCTGTCGACTATTTTTATATTACATATGGTGAACTTGTCCTTTGAACATTGTACATGACGCATATAGTATGGTTGTCAATAAATAGAAAGGTCCTCTAATGAAGGCTGGACAAGATTACCTGAAAGTAAAACCCACCCCTGATTATATCGTATACTTAGGCCTCTAATTTCCTAATAGTTAATCTATGTTTTAACATAAATATATTCATTAACTACAATAGCAGTGTTCTGAATTTTAGTAATTTATTAACAATCTTTCATCTATGTTTTTAAATCAAAGAGAGCAATGGTCCTGACACTGAGCGCTTTAGTACCCCACTTGTGACGTTAATCCAGTTTGACTGAACTTCATTTGTAATAACAACCCTCTGCTTTCTTCCATACAGCCACTCTTTTATTCAACTAGTTAACTTATCTCCCACACCAAGATAAGCCTTACAAACCTATTAAGTAACATCTTTCAAACGCTTTCTGAAAATCCAAATAAACTAAATCTACACCCTTATCGTGATCTACATACATACCAACCTTTATAAAGAGTGTCAATAGATTTGTAAGGCAAGCTTTCCATTTGTGAAATAATGTTGACTGTCCAATACAATTCTAAATGTTGTTAAATGACTTTGCAAATCATCTTTTAACAGACTCTCTATAACTTTTCCTACAACTGATGTAAGACTAATAGGTCTATAATTACCAGGACGGTTTTTATCGCCTCCTTTGAAAAGAAAAGTTACATTAGCTGACTTCCAATTATCTGGTATCATCCCATTCACGAAATGACAACAAATAGTAGAAAGTGACTCACACATTCAATCTTTAGCTCCTTATGTGTTTAGAAAGTACAGCTTAGCAAACAGTTCTTTGGGCTAAATAAGTATTGTGGAAGGGAATGAGTGACATTTTCAATTTATTTATTTATTACTCAAATCGTTTAGTTTTATTTTCGTGCATCTGTGTCCATTTGAGTTAAAAGAATACTAAAAGAGTCATTTTGAAATAAAATACAATGATTTATTGGGTAGTAATGAAAATAATGGATAAAATTCAAGGAAGCTTGTATAATAATTTAAAATATCTTAAAACGTAATAAAAATATTTCAAATAGCATCTAATCAATAGCAAATAGGTTCATAACTCCAACTGAACAATCGCCGTGGTTAGTGTTCTAGGTATAAACTCTCTCATTAGTTCTGTCAACGTAATAACGGTTTATCTTAGGCTTAGCAAAGTCCGGAAAGTAAATACACGGAGCTAACCCTATCTTGTTTAATTATCTGATCTTTGGAAAGACTATGCAGCAAAATTATTAACTTCCTCTGGTAGTTCAACATATAAATTATTAAAGATACAATTTTAGTGAGATAAGAATCCACGAATATTAATAATCTTACTTTAACTGAAAATGACAGGGTTGTCTGATAAAGCTAGAAGACTTTGTCCGTCGTGAAAGTACGGTGCTCATTGGAATAGGGTGTGGGATAGCAGGACTTGAAGTGAGTTTCCTTAATTATTTTTTTCTCTTGCAGATATAGCTATAAACTCTAAAAAATATATAAAAGAGAAAGTTTTAAAAGTTTCATTCTAAAAATTCAGTTTTTTCTTATCGACCAAAAAAATGTTAGATTGTTAAATAAGGATGTTGTACTTAAATGTTTTGGGAATATTTAAATGAAGGAACAAACAAAACTTTATACAAGAATTTCGCAGAAGCCTTTTTAACTTAATTATGTTCATGTATCAGCTTTAGTTGTCTTTTTAAATCATTTTGTGATTTATTTTAAGTATGAAACTCTCCAAAAATATTTTAATGTACTTTAATGCTTTATTTGAGTTTATCGGTAACCAAAAATGTTATCGACCCACCCCTTAAGGAGTATTCGATAAATGATTAAGCCGCTGCAAAGCAATACTGCTCACTAATCACTCCAAAGTCAATATCACGAACCCGACCAGCAGAGCAAATCAAACTAATAAAACCTAACATTACATACAAATTGAGACTTCCTCCAATTAGAAGTCATCGTTCATACCACGTGGAAAAGCGTCGGTTCTCGTCCGATCCTCCAACTAGAAGATTTGTTGCCAACTCCCTCTTTTTTTCTTACAAGAATATTACAATGTATTATATAAGTTACCCGCTTGGTAACAAACAGAAACCAATAAAAGTCAAACATATTTCAACATTTTCTTTTTACAATAATTATAATACTATTATTTTTTTTTACAACTTACAAGATTGTTACAATGTATTACATCAATTACGCACTTAGTAACAAACATAAAAGAAATCAAACAAATTTCAACATTTTTTATTACAATTTTAACAATGATAATAATAATACTTTTTTTTTACAACTTACAAAATTGTTACAATTTATTGCATCAGTTACCTACTTAGTAACAAACACAAACAAATAAATAAAACAAATTTAAATATAACTTTTCCAATATATCAGTAATAATACATTTAATACCATTTACTGCTCCTGCATTTAAAAATAAATTCTTAAATTCCCATTTTAAATAATTTTTAGGAAAATATTTCTTTCTTATATAATCATAATTTTATATTGCAAAAATTATGTGTTCTTGCGTTCCTATCTCTCCACAGAGACATAAATTAGATTTTCCATAAATTCTTGCTTGATATTCTGGAAAAAAACCCATGATTTGTTAAAATTTGATTTATATAAAAATTTCCTTTACATCTATTAAAGTTTACTTTAGTAAAATATTTATAGGTGAATCTACCAACAAAAGCATCATCCCATCTTTGTTGCCAGTTGCTTAATAATTCTTTATTTAATTTCGTTTTAATTTGTTTTTTGCAAAATCCAAATTCAGCGTTAATTTCCATTCTCTCTGTGGGTGGCTTCCTTAGCTTTAAGATCTACTATTTTATTATAATTGATCCCAATATGGGCTTTAACCCAAACAAAAGTAATATTAAGTTTATTGTAGATAATATGTTCTTTAATTCTATTAACTAAATAATTATTATTTTACTTGATTTAAGTGCAATTAATGATGACCTTGAATCAGAATATATCGCTGCTTCATAAATGTTATTATTAACCATGATATCAATAGTCTTAAAAATTGCAAACAGTTCAGCCATAAATACTATTGTATTATCATTTAATCCAAACAAACTTTCATTTTTAATTTCATCATTATAAATAAAAAATAAGCACATCCAACTTTAATTATTAATTTTTGAGCCATCTGTATAAACTTTATTACTAAATTGTTTTAAATCTTCATCATAACACCAGTTAAAACTACGGTTGATTCAAGGAGCGAAATTTAGCTCTGTTAGAACTTCAGTATTTTCTAATTCAATTACTTCATCTTCTATTCTAATATTTTGATTAAGAAAAAACAATTTATATAGTTTAACACCAACTTCTAGTTTTATATCAAACGGAGGAATACCGTTAAGGTGTTAAGTGTTAAACTAGCTACAGTTTTATAGGTTTTTGCGATGGATAATGTTGCTATTCTTTGAATTTGTAAAATTTTATTTTTAATCCTTTCTGTGTTTTCAAACCAAATTTTATATCCACATGTTATCATTTTTTTCTATACTTAATATGTAAATATCTTTCAAAACTTTTGATTTGAAGCCCCAAGTGGCTCTTGAAATCTGCTTTAATTTTTGAATAACATTAACTATTTTACTTTTAACAAAATTAGGATGCGATAACCAGTTTAATTTCATGTAAATTATAATACCTAAGTATTTCAGCTCTTTGGTAAATTTAATTCTTTTATTACTAATAGTAATTGTAGGTATATGCGTGATATTTTTACCTTTATAAATTAAAATAAAATTTGATTTATCTGTATTAATTTATTATCTAAAATCTAGTTGTTAACCTTATTTAATATATCCTGAGACAAAGACGTAACTTGGTATGAAGCTTTTGCTCACATTAAAATAATGGTGTCATCAGCAAATGCTTGTATATTTGCATTGTTTGTACTCCTTAATTTTAACATTCCATCAGTATAAAGATTCTACAGAATAGGACCCAAACTAGATCCTTGTGGAATCCCCTTATTATATTTCTTACTTATACTTTCTATAAAAACTTCTCTATTTTGAATGAAATCAATAATCACTTTTTTCAACTTCAAGGGTGTTTTTAGATTATTTAAATGTTTTATTAAGATCGTGTTATCCACTGAGTGAAAAGCATTTTTAAAATCCAAAGAAATTAATAATGTAATGCACTTATTGTTTATACTTTCATAAACATAATCTTTAAGTTTCTGTAATGCATGAATAGTAGATCTCTTACTCCTAAAACCATATTGTACATCATCAATTAATTTATATTTCTCTATAAAATAAGTTAATCTATATTTCAAAATGTTATCTAATATTTTACCCCAAATGGGCAAAAGACATATTGGTGTATAACTACTAGGAGGTATTTTATCTTTACCATTTTTATGGATGAGAGTCATTTTAGCCTTTTTCCAAACTAACGGAAAAGTACCATTATTATAACAGAAATTTAATACTTTAATAAACCAATTTTTATTAGCAAAATATATTTCTTTTTTATAGGCAATTTTAAATTATCATATCCAGGAGCTTTATTATCCTCCATCTCCCCCATGACTTTATTAATTTCATACTCTGTAATATTATCTTCATTTATGTTCACATCAATATCATTATAATTCTGTATCTCATCGCAAAAACCTATTCCAGAGACCACTTGATTATAATTCACCCATGGAAAATGATAATTAAGAATTTCATTTATAGCTTCATTTCTATTTTTGGTGATATTCCTATCTTTATCTTTTATTTCATTAATTTGTAGATATTTCTTCTTTTTATCCATGATAGTTTTATATGGGATACCAAAAATATTATTGCCAGTAATACTTGTAATATAATTTCTTAAAGCTTCGTTTTAGTGAAAATAATTAACCTTTTATATTTTGCTTGCTGTTTCCTATATTCCAATTTATAATAGTGTCTTAAATTAATATCTTTAGTCTTTTGAAGTCTTCTCCTTAAAGCTCTCACTTTACTCCTTAATATCTTTAGCTTGGTATTCCACCAATAAGCTTGTTTATATCCAAAATTCTTTATATTATTCTTATTCCTTAAATTGTTTAAACAAACTTTTTTAACTTTATTTGTAATTTTATTAAATAATTTTCAATATTATCTTTGTTGAGTATCTCATCTTTAATCTCATTTATATGTTCTCTTATTTCTACTTTCAAATCCAACCAATTGAGTCTATTTATATTTATAAATTCATTATTATCTATTTCTACATAAAAATTTTAAAATTGCAATTCTATCATATTATGATCACTATTAGTAATATAACCTGTAACTTCAAAATGTATATCAAATTCGCCATTATACTTTATCATTGCCAAATCAATCCAACTTTTCCTCTAATTGAGGAAACAGTAGGTATTGAGTCCGAATTATTAAGTAATATAATTTCGTTTAAATCTATAAAGTTAGTAACTGAAAACCTCTATCATCAAGTGGCCTCTGGCCCCAAGCTTCCGACTTAGTATTGAAATCACCTAAAAGTAAAATAATTTCATTATTATACTTTCTGATAAAATTTTGTAACATATCAAGATCATCATCAATGACTCCAGACGGGGAGCAGTAAATACTAATCACAATCACAATAAAATTTTCATAAGTAATTCTAATACCAACTAAATTATTTGTACAACATAAAACATAATAATTAATGTTTTTATTATTAATGATAATCCCTGCCTTAAGGTCATCACAACAAAAAACAATTCTCATACTTTCAGAGAAATGAACTATATTTTCTTCAAATAACACGGTTCATTTATGGAAATAATATCCATATTTCTTTGTAGGATATCTTGGTTTAACTGCAGATTGGCTGCTCGCGCCACTGCCAAATGAATATGAGTCACAAAACGAAAATAATTTAAAACACTAGCCATAATCAGTACGTGAAATTAATCGATCCATTTCTTTAAGATAAACCCTACAATCATGATCCTTACAAGAATGATTCACATCAAATTGTGTATTAAATTTATTATTATGATTATAACAATTTATACAAAATAAAGATTTTTCACAATCTTTATATTGATGCCTCTCTTGTCCACATTTTAAACAGGTAGTAATATTTTTACAGTATTTAGCAAAATGCCCAAATGTTCCACAATTATAACAAATTGTGGGTCTTACGTATTCTTTAAATCCATATCTTCCTCAATTTAGTTTAATTTTATTAACTTGTAACAATATTTTATATTTATTCGGTTCAATTGTAACAATATAATTGAAACCTCTGAATGTTTTAAATTCATTATTAACAATAATTACATCATTCCCTTCAAATATTTCTGAATTTTGTTCCTTAATACTAATGCCAAATTCTTGATCGCTCATATCATTATCTACATTATAAATAATTATTTGTGGATATCTCTTTTTAGGTATATTTACATCAAAGTTTTCTTTTAAATCCTTTACTTTTAATAGTGCATCTTTAAGTAATAGAATTTCTTCTTTTTTTTCTACTTCTACCAAGATGCCACCTTTAGCTATAGTTCTTAAAGCAGTTACACCTATCTCCAGTTCTTTGGGTTTAACCAAACTTTGTATTTTTCTTTTAGTTTCCATTGATGTCATACTCTTTTTGGGTTGATGGTGACTACGTTTCTTTTCCTACTTTTACTTCTTTCTCTGCTTCTTGTTCTTATCATTTTCCCTTCACTCTGCGGTTCTACTTTCATCTTGGTAACTTCTGCAAAAGTAGGCATTCTCTTCTTTTCTTTTATAATGTCTATATTTTTCTTGAGTTCCGAATTTTCCCCCAAGTAGATGAGAAATCACATTTTGTTGCATGATAACTATTCTCATTATGTCCGTCATTTTCTTTTCTAATGTTGTAAAGGTGTCTTTTTCCAGCTTTTCAGTAAACATTGTTTCTACGAATTCATCTTGATTTTTAAGAGCACGCTCTAATAATTCACTAATATCCAAGAGATGGCTAATCTCCTTCTGTTCTATGATTTCCTCTCCTTTTTCTGTTTCTGTATCATCTGTTTTGTGTTCTTCTTCCTTTTCGTCCTCTGCCTTTATCTCGCTTCTTTCTTCCTCCCTTTTCTTCGTTTTTATTTTCTTTATCTTCTTCATCCCTTTCTTACTAGTGATATTTTTTCCACTATCACCCATTCTTCTGTTGTAATTTACTCACTGAATACTCCTTTAGCCGTTTATTAGTAGTTTAGACGTTTCCCAGTCAGGACCAACGAGGAGGTAGGAGTACTGCCAGGAATTTCTTTAAAAACCAATATGTATAAACAATTGTCCTGCTTATAAAAATAAAGGTTGGCCACGTAATACTTCCAATAGTCTTCGCAATTACTAACCCTGGCTCCTGGCCTGAGTATATCGGTAGTAACAAAATATTCCAAAATAAAGATATTACTCTAGTGTACTTTCTTTGTTTCTAGATGGGTTTATTAACCCATATTTTAACATGTCAGTCAGTATCAAAGCTATTAACATGGTAATTACACCACCTTATTCTATCATAAGATATTTGTTGACGTATAACTAATAAACTAATCTAGGTTTGATATCAAAGTCTATTTGGTGTTTTCTATTATTAAGTTTACGTTGTGGTGTTTTCCTAAAACAAACGCATGACAAATTCCTAATATGTCAATCATATGAATATGTCATATAACTATAGTTACTTGTAAAGTAAAATCTAATTGAAATAGTTACTGTTAATATTGTAATTCAATATGAATTTGAAAAGTACCCTAAATAATGTGTAATTAAGACAGAATTACTTAGTTATACACATTAATTACGTAGCACACCAGTGTATATTGATGTATTTCAAAATAGTCCATACTTATGTTCCAGAGATATAGACAAACATTTTCACAGTTTATTTGCCACTTATGTTGAAATATATATTTATTTTATTTTATGTTGAAAAGATTATTCTTTTTACATTCTAATGTGTGTCCCAGTACACACGCACGTACATATGTATTATCTAAGCATTTTATCATCTTTGGTTTTGATTTTTGAATACAAACAATTTTTTTATAATAAAACACCTCAAAATTGTTGAAATATATATATTTTTTTTTCAGGTTTTTGGAATGATTTTTTCTATATGTCTCTGTAAAGACATATAACAAGCCTAAGATTCCTACCGTCTTGAATTCGTTTATCTTTTATAAACAAGGTACCCTAACAACATAGACACAGCGTAGTGTCTTGACTTCTTAGTCCACTGAAAAAGAGTCAAGACCGGGAAATACTTATTTTTCTACTAAGATCCGCGTTCAATGATCCCATACTTTTGAAATCTATTACGAACTCAGATTCAAATACCTAAGCTGTAAATAAAACTTCAGTAGCACATTGTTGATTGTTTAATCTCAGCTTATTTTGAAGAATAAGAGGTGTCTATTTGACCTGCAGCAAAGCCTCATTTTTTTATCTTTCCCAGTTGAAGATATCAATCTGCTGGAATGGTTCTTCAACCAAGGATTAATGTTGTAAACGATTTCTCACTCTTATAATTGTCGAGCCGATGTAAGCACCCTCACACTTTGGGCATTAAATTCATAAAAAAAAATATGTGACTGTTAACACTGTAAGTTTAACTTCAAGGACAGCTCAAGCATAGTTCATCACCTACTTGGCGAATGCGATATGGTGTCCCAAACCCTTATCAGGTTTAGAAGTTCAAATAAATTTGTAAAGCTGAAAACGAAGTTATGCGAGGGATGAAGGGGCGCTTTTTATTCTTCAAAATAAGTCGAAATTAAACAGTTAACAAAGTGCTACTGAACCTTTACTCACAATTCAGATATTTGAATTTGATTTATACTTTCACGCAATATTGTGTGGTTATTCTTAGATATTAGTGTATTATTGACGCAGAGATAAATAAATTATTTTTTATATTTACATTTTTATATAAACACATATTTAACTCAGTATTTTAATGCTACATTTAATTGTATGATTTATATAAAACTTTAAATAAATTAAAATGACCGTTTTTCTTACTTATGAACTAGATTTTGAAAATTTTAAACATGAAGCTATACACAGAAAGTAAATAGCCGTTTTTACATATATATTTTTCTCTACAAGTGGGTTTTCTCGTCATCACGAATAGTATATTTTGATATGTCTTTTTTTTAGGTTATCAATTACGTAATTGTGTGTATTTCCTTGTTTCTGTTAATACTCGTCTTGTAATACATGTTTATTAAAGTTATACTATACGTTAATAAAATCTGATCGTTAAACGAACCCTACTCCAATATCAAACAAGTTCGACTCTTCTGTATAAGGAGGTAACGTAAGATAGGTATTATTAATGTATATCAAGTATTTTTATTGGCCAATAGATAGTATACTTTTGTAAAGAGGTACGAACGTTTACAACAGCGTAATAACAAAATATTTGTACAAAAAACTGAAAACTGTGAATGTGATTTTAAAGAAATATAGATATTTTATAAAGTTGTAAACTGTAGTAATAGGCGTTTACCCCTATAAAAACAGTGAACCAGCCTTTATATATATATGAATACTTATAGACATGACGTAATGTTAAATGATGACAGCAAATAAATAATTACGTCATTACTCGATATTCACAGACTTATGTTACACTGTTGTTAAAATGTTGGCTATTTATTGTAATTATTAATAGGTGTTTATGCTTTTAATAAAAATTCATAACTTTTTTTATAATTATAAACTCCACAGTATATAACACCCTTATTGTGTCTTCTCAAGTTTATTTCTACACATTAGAGACAACTGTAATTACCTATTATTCAGTTTGTTTATACAATAACATATTATTGTAAGAGAATAGATTGAATTGTTCATTTGTTTGTTACCGTTTATAAAACCTATAGATTCAGAGAAACAATATAATAAAAGTTGTGCTGATATAACATAATACTGAAAATTACCGATCTTTGTTATAACAACAAGTTGATCAGCATTATGATACAATTAGAATACTTTAAAAATACAGGCGAAGTGCATACAATGGTTACTTTTTATAGTATTACTACTTATGGTCAATCCCTCTATTCGTTGGTAAAAAGAGTAGCCCGAGATGGCGATCGGTGGCGATGAGTGGCTACTTCCCCTGCAATCTTACACCGTTAAAATAGCGACGGCTAACGCAGCTGACTTATTAGACAGTTTCGTTACTCGATGAAATACTCGAAAGTTTGTAAGAATGTTTGATCGTTGTTTATATTTCAAACCTGTGGTTGAGGTATTTAACCTAAAATACTTTAAGTTATGTTATATAAACTATCTACTCCACCTGGTCGCAAATCGGGGTCAGATATAGTTAAACTTGGAATACGATCAACTAAGTTAAATGTTTATGTTTATTACTAAACCTCGTATTTACCTAACGTGAAAACAATAACATTCTCATTCCGCAGAAGTGGGGCCACGTTTTTTAGATGCTATCCACACAACCAGTGAAGGGCATTGCCCTCGACATGTTAAAATAAGGTCGCTTTAAGCTACTTATCTATGTGAGTTAACAGGTGTCACCTACTTTGAAAATGAAACAGGCACAAAAATAACTTGAAAAAATTAAGTCAATAGTTTGGGAGCAATTATTTTGTGAAAACCTGCAAATATATAGAACAAAGAGTAAATTCAGGATAAATATCAATAGTACAAAAGGAGAAACCTATGATATATTCCTATATCACACGATGATGGTATATCCCTATATCACGTGATGATGAATACGTCATCTTTCAACGGTTTCTTCTACAATGTGAATAATTTTCCATAGAAGCGAGACATACATCAACCATGGTTTTGAGTTTCAAATATTTTTTTAATTATGTGATTGTTCCTGCATATACAAAAAAATACAGAGTGGGTGCTAAATTCTTTGTGGCGTTGGTAAATCACATTCATATATGCAATCCAAATTCTCTTCCTGGAGCTAGCTTTCGACCAGTATCAGACTCAATGAACAACATAAACATACATTTGTATTTATAAGACTTTCAAAGAACAATGTTAAACATGTTTCGTGACATATTACTAATGATGAAAACACAATCATTACAAACGTTAAATAATATATACTTTACAATGAAAGAACTCTAGGAAAGAATATACAATAAATATACTGTTTAAACACTAATTAATTATAACAGTAACTTACATTCAACGTTGTAATTTAAACTTATATTATCATGTTACATAGGCATATCAAGGTTAATATGGTGACATCTAGTTTCAGACTAAATTGTTTGGGGTCTCATCTGTCATACTGAATTCACCAACACACGTCTTGATGGTGACTATTACTAAGTTCTTAATACTAAATGATGACCTCATCACATTGAACTTTTACACAGTAAAAATGGCCATCCTTGGTGCATTTCGTGGATGTGCCCATTTAATCTAAACCATACCACGTTTTACCAATTACTGCAGAGTTATAACTACCACTTGTTCTATCTCTTCTAGTTCTGTAAAGTATTAGCCATTTTTCACTACTGATCACCAACGACTGAAGGGATTATACTGACGATTCAGTTTACCATAGTAGTAGAATCTTTAAAGTTCGAGATATGAGATTAACTGTACACATGTATTTATTAATGTTGGTGACAGAATGTTACAATGAAACGTTTGACATATAGTGAATCTTTCGTAGATAAGATAAAAGTAACAAAAAATTAGACATAACAAGAAAAACTGAAGGAAAATGAAGTAGAAGTATACACAAACTAATATCAGGAGTTTCAGTAAATGGATGAACGTGAGCGAAGCAGAATTGTTGAAAACAACAAAGGACGGAATCTATGGAGGTCCATGAGTACAACGTTATATCAAGACATATTACTTAGAGAAGGGGAATATTTTCAATCGTGTAGATTGAAATATTGTGTAAGTATACAGTTTTAATGAAAGCTTATGAAATATTGTTTCAGGACAAAGAACTTAAAAATGTGGGTTGTTATTGTATAGCCAGAAGTAGAAAGTAACAAACCATTTGATGTTTCGTAACCATACCTCGGCAGAAAGTAACAAACCATGATGTTTGGTATCCATATCTTGGTAGAAAGTAACAACCATATGAAGTTTTGTTACCATACGTCGGCAGAACAACCATATGAAGTTTTGGAACCATACCTTGGCAGAAAGTAGCAATCATCTGAAGTTTTTACAACCATATCTTGGCAGGTTACAACAACTTCATGTTTTGTAACTATACTTAGTTTGTAATAAAATTATATCTGTTGATATAACAAACAATAGTAAATAGTTCACGAAGCAATACTTAATCAATAGCTTTTTGTTTTTAATTTCGCGTAAAGCTACACAAGGGGTATTCGTACCAGCCGTCCCTAACTTAGCAGTGTACGGCTAGAGGGAAATCAGTTAGTCATCACTACCCAGCGTCAATTCTTTTACCGTCACATTATAATGCTCTCACGTTTGGTGCGACCGGAATTCGATGCGGCAACCCTCACAGTAGGAGTCGAACGCCTTAACCCACCTGGCTATGCCGAGCTTATTAATACTATTGGTTTTAATTTACTAAATATTAAAGCTATCTTTAGAACTGAAAATCTTTCCACGTATTACAAAAGAAATGTAATTTTGATTTTTGCATAAATATATATACTCTTTAAAACAAGAAACACAAAAGGGATATTTTTGTTATTTTAAAGAGAAATATATGTAATAACGTTACAAGCTCAGAGTATGTGATGTTACATGTGTTAAGGCACTGATTGTCAGACCAAAATGACAATAAAAGTTGTGCACTTTGAAAACGGAGGAAAACATCGGATTTTTCGCCAAAACGCATGCGTGTCCAATAAATTTGTTTGAGAGATCTGCATGTTCTGCAAGTGCAACATGTGCAAAATCCCTATAAAAGTGACGGGTTCTCGGTTTCCATAGCTCAGTTATAAGCCACCGACACGCAATACAGTTACGCCAAGACTGACTGAAGCACAACGCAACAACGCCATTGGTCGCTTGGAAGCAGGCAAATCTCGATCAGATGTTGCCAGACCTCGTGTGACCACGCCCGCACAAGATCGCAACATTCGGTTACGTCACCTTCGGGATAGGACCACCACTGCGACGTCTACTGCCTCAACCATACCAGGGCTGCGTAGGATTTCCGATCAGATCGTACGCAACCGTCTACGAGATTCTTAGGCCCCATGTGCAACTCATCATGGTGAACGTCAACGACGTTTTTCAACATGACAACGCCTGTCCTCACACAGCCCGACTCACCACTGCTTTTTTGAGACACCACAACATCAACGTTCTTCCCTGGCCCTCCAGATTACCAGATTTAAACCCCATCGAACATCTTTGGGACGAGTTGGACCGACGTCTGCGACGGCGACAACCTCAACCGCAGACTCTACCTCAGTTTGCAGGCTGAATGGACAGCCATTCCACAGGATGTGATTCGTCATCTCATCGCTTCCATGGGCAGGAGATGCCAAGCAGTTACTGATGTTTACGAGGGGCATA
Source organism: Tachypleus tridentatus (assembly GCF_004210375.1). Lineage (NCBI taxonomy): Eukaryota > Metazoa > Arthropoda > Merostomata > Xiphosura > Limulidae > Tachypleus > Tachypleus tridentatus. Next base: position 66,303,335 of record NC_134833.1, on the reverse strand, counting down.
CTTGTTATTGACGTTAAACTTCACCTAGTGAGCGTGGACTTCGCCTTTGCAGACTTTGGATGTTCAGCAGTGAATGTGCAAAGTTTCACACATGTCATACAGAACTACCCGGAATACACTTGTTAACAATTTGTCTCATATTTTGCCTTTTGCGTTTCTTTTTTTGAAGAGTATATATTACACTGAGTAAAAATAAAAACATAAGTACTATTATGACAGTGTTTGTTTGAAGCTAAGCATAAAGCTAAACAATTGGCTATCTGTGCTTTACCAACCATTGGTATCGAAAACAGGTTTCCAGCATTGTAAGTTCGCAGACATAGTGCTGTGCCACTGGGGAGTACAGTAATGTGGAAGTGAATTTAATCAAACTAAGATACTGCCTTCTTATCTGGAATTATTTCTTAAAACATGTTACTTTACATCGGACTTCAAGCAATGTATGTGGGAAAAAATAAACATTTGCACTTTCTAATTTGATATATACATAAAATTACACACTCAGACGTTCAACATAAACCACGGGTTTGAAATGTGCGTGTATACTATAAAATCCTACGGAAACAGTGGAATGGGTCAACTGTTACTTCTAACTCACCCATTCCATCAGTTATACATTTTTTGTAACTGATTAAGATACAGCAATATTCAGATACAAAATGTTTAGACTTTAGTCTAATCGAAAATATTCCTATTTTATCTATTGTAACGTCTCATTTCCTAGACTTCCGTGTTGTTTCAACTTATCCATAATAATACTTCCTGTTATTTACACATTGTTATGGCTGTTAAATAAAATGCATGTAGTAATATTAAAACCATAATAATCAAAAGAACATGCTGTAACAAGCCTAAAGAGAAAGTTATGTAAACTGGAACACAAGCATGTTTAATATCTTTTGAATATAAATATAATCCAGGCAGTCAAGTTTAAAAATGGAAAATTTAAAAACAACTTTTTAAGAATCTTACATACACAACATTTCATGGAACAAAGTATTAATTTTGTAATATAAAAAGTAATGCACTGTTGAAATATAATTTTGGTTTATTGAATACAGTGAATATTTTGTTTGTTGTTAAGCACAAAGTTACACAATGGGCTATCTCAGCCTTGCCTGTGTAAGATACTGAAATTTAATTTTAGCATTAGAAGCCCTCAGACTTTCCTACAGCTGAGCTATTTATAGTTGCAATTGCTTTATATAAGTACCTTTCAATAAATAATTTCACACATACATCAAGAGGTATTAGGCTAATATTTCTGTAACAGAAAATGGAACAAGTGTTTCTCAAATATAAAGTCATAACACATAACTGATATACATTTATAAATATTTTAATTTCTCACACATTGTTCAACGTAATAATGGAAAACATTCATGTACAAACTACAAAAAATACGTTATCACTGAAATAAACAATTTTATTCTCATAGTTTTGTTAAGAGAACTGATATAAACGATACATCAGTACAGCATTATACTGAAAAAGTAAAGTTTATAAAATATCTCAACTCTTTAAACACACATGTCCTCTGGACACTTAATATTAGAGCTTAAATAACATGAGAAACAACTACAAACTATGGTTTATTTTAACCAATAGTAAAATAACACATTCAACTTCACACAGAAGGTTTATCAATGAATGGTTAAAAAAAAACACACAAAACAACCTAAGAGTATTTCATCATAGATTACCTCAGCATTTTCCACACAAGTGGGGTAGCTTGCACATTAGTTTAATAGTTAACAAAGGCTACATAAACCATGTTTTATAAATTACTCTTTTCATATAGACAGATTACATTTATTCATTGGAAAGTTGCACCATTAATCCAATAAACAAGAACAAACAACAAGCACATGGTAACAAACCTCTTCATTCTCAACACAGATTAGTTAAACAATCTAAACAGACAGTCTATAAATATAGGAGCACATGTTATTCCAATATTCCTTGAGATTTCCAATACATGTTGAACAAAAATCACTGTTTTGATATGGCTACAAGTGACTTATATTAATTTTAATTTTGAAAATTCTCTTGTAAACTCAAAAACAGAATTATACTTTTCCTTGTAAATGTTATTTTCTTTTAAACAAAATAAATAGTGAAAAAAATCTGTAGTAAAAATGTTCTTACTGTTTAGCATAATTAATTGGCTTCTAAAGCTGTTACATCTTTATTGAATTAGTACCATATACCAAATAGCAACTTACTGTTCTTTCCTCAGCCATATTCAACACTTAACAAAAAACTGATTTTGAATGATAAATATTGGAAATGTTATAATAATTATAATTAGTGTTTCCAATGTACACTATTAAACTTATCCTTTGATTGAAAATAAACCTAAATGCTATCTTTTACATTAAATACATTGCTTTCTTTCTATAACATTGTAATAAAATTTAATTACCTTTTGTTTTGTAATGAAGCATGTATCATAATCAAATATTACACATATAAATAATGAAAATCTTAGGCCTACTTCAGTGAAGGGGAAATTAAAACCTTTATTTGTTGTCTGGTAAAATGTCAAGCATACTTTAAATTATATTCACAAGTTTTAATTTCATCATACATAACTGTTTACAGTTTTCTTTACACACAAAAAAATATTTTTTCTTGGATCAATCGAAAAATGATTTTATATTTTTGCTTCAAAATGGTCCATTCAGAGAATTCAGACTGACAGCTGTATGAGAAGTTACAGCTTTGAATTTTGTTTTTTAATTATATGTTACATGAACTTTGTTACATTTACAAGTATACATTTTCTAAGCTTTGAGTGCATTCTTAAACACCTACTGCCACTGATTTCCACATTCAACTCAACTTTTATGGTAATGTTGGTGACATGTCTTCTTGTCACTTGCATTTTGTCGAGTTTGATTATTTATACAAGTTCAAAATTAGAAAAACATTCACACATGTAGTATAGGAAACACATTCTTCACTACTTTTAACGTACTCACCAACTGAATAGTTGAAAGTTTTCTTTCATAAATCACTGGCTAGCTTTAAACATTTAGTAGTTTATTATGATTAAAACTGTATAGAGTCGTACTTTTTATAGAAAATAATTTGTATCAATATATATATTTTAAAAACAAAGTAACAATTTTTTTTATCATTGCAGAGTGTTTGCCAATGTTACGTTCTTTAGCTAAGTGTAAAAACACAGGGTAGGGTGTTTAAATTATTCCAAAAGTGGCATATAAAAAAAATAACACGTACTTGTTCAACTTTGCTTGCAAGTGTATTTTTGGTAATGCTTTAGTCTTCTGGCAATGTCCCTTACATAAATGCAAATAAGACTAATATTTTGAGTTTCATACAAATCATTACATTTTACTATAAATATTGTACACAAGTAATAAATGTAACAGTAACCAATGAATCTCTAAACAACCTGCTGTGAGCATTCTGTTGGATACACAGTTTATTAGTTAAATGGAATCCTTATTGAGAAATGCATTTATAAGCACCATGAACTCATATATGTTTCTTCAGTATGGTAGTATATAGTGCAACCACACTGATAAAACAGTTTGCATACTGAGAGTTCAGGTACTATAACACTAATATGTACTACTTAAGGTTTGCTGTTGTCATAACACCATAAATGTTGAATTTCAAAATTAGTACGTTTATGACAGAATAATATAAACAAATTAATAAACAGGTTTTTTGTTTACTGTATGTACAGAATGTTTTCAATATATTGAGTGTATAAATTAAAGAGCCAATAAATTTGTTACACTTTTAAACCTCTATAAATGTTAACATGAATACCCTCACCTGAGAGAAAAAACTGTTCTAAGATAAATCTGAAGATGAAAAGTAAATTCCAAAGGTTACTTGATTTCAAGTTTTCTTTCAAGAAATCTATGATTATAAATTAGCAAATGAATGTAAGTAAAGGGAAAATTATAGGCCTATAAATATTAATATAACCCAAACTGTGTAGAAAATTTTGATAAAAATCAAACATATAGATCCTATTAAAAAAGCCTAGTTACATAATGAGTAAATATAGCCAACAATTTTAAAATGATCTCATTAACTGAACCCTTTATTTCAGTTTCTTTACACATTCTAATACAATCAAGAATTTTAAGGTCAATACACTTTACAGTCTTTGAAACACAGAAGGTGAGAAAATTAATCCAAAGTACTACAAGTTCAATTCTTTAACTCACTCATAATTATTTGTATTTTCCAGACAACTTTTCTTCACATCTTGTTATACTTAAAGTTAAATAATTAGATATACAGAGGAAATCTGTTAGAGTTAAATAAATTCAACCAAAATAAACGTGGTTAAAAACGTTAAATTTTGTTTGCTATCAGGTTTGATTTTTGTGAAGCTTAACAAAGAAATAGTTCACAATATACAACAACAAAAACAAATAAACAAGCTTGCACACCAAACCATAAACAAGAAAAATCAACATCAACCACTTATACGGTTTTAAACTGAAGCCATGTCCATAACTTACTGATACTTCCACTTCTAATCGGAGCTTGAATACCTGAAGTCCGTCCCATATGTACTATTTCACCTAAATATAACCAATCAGGAATGTAATAAAACTGATTGGAAAGCACAAAGTTTATCTTCCAAGCAACTATAAAAGTTTATGCACAAGCTTTGCAGTTGTTAAAAATATTATTTAAGGATGAACACAGAAAAAAAGTACATTTTTTTAAAAAGAAAGTTGCACCTAATTTGCTACAATAAACATTTTTTTAAAAGATTGTTTAATAAGCTGGAGGAAAACTCAATAGCATAGAATGGCAGTGTTGTGCTACAACAGGTGGGAAAGGGTTATACAATTATTTAACATAATTCAACTCTGAATAATGTTGTTAATATAACAATTTTAGTTTTTCTCACAAAGACTCACTAATTAATAGTTGCCCATCAAAGTAATGTTATCTAGGAGAAAAGCAAAAACCAAAAGTTTGGAAGCAAATGCACTTTGATGAAACAAATTTATCAGTGTTATGTTTATATAGCCTCTATTTGAATGCTACAGAAAATCTAATTTCTTCTGTCACTTTCTTCAATGCTGAGCACGACAGGCGTTATTACTTGTGGTATACTAGTCATGCCAATCCCTTGTGGTCCAAGCTGATTTACTGTAGTCATTTGTTCTCCATAGCCTCCTGGTGTGGTACATGTGCCACAGCTTGTCACTGATACCGACTGGTTATTTACTGGAAGAATCACTGAACAATAGAAAGTTATACTTTTATAAAGATATATAACACAAGTGATAATAGTTCAAGCATTTTCAAAACTGTTATTTTACACACTTTTAATAGAATTCAAATCTACGATATTTATTACCAACAATACAAAATACTGAACACCCTTTCTGGTGTAAGTTTTTTATCAAACATTTGTACCAAAGATAACATATTTCATTACTTTAGTGAGGTCAACTCCCTGATTCAGTATTATCATTACTGTAGAAAAGGTTTAGAAATCTATTCACCTAAAGAATTAGCTCTAGCTTTCAGGTAAAGCAAAGAACTGGGAAGGGACTCTCCCCCATTAAAAAATTTCCTATAGTCCATATTGTTACATTAGTCACTAGCTACAAGTTACAACTTATTGTTTATGTTTTAGTAGGTTTATTGTTTAATACAACAGTAGTATCTTACTGAAATTCTGCAGTCAACATCCAAGTAAAGTATAGGACTGGGGAGGGATTGTCCCCCATAAAATTTTTCCTATGATCTAGTATATTTATAGATTAACATAACAACAGCAACTTATAGAAATTCGGTAGCTAGTAGCTACTCCAATGAATGCGTGTTAAGAGTAAATACGAGATGGGAAAAATGTGCCAAACTGTAAACTTTCCCAGGTTGTTGTAGTCCAGGATCAAATACCATCTTATGTGCTGAACACAATTTTTTTATTTACAAGTGTACAAAAATATCAAATGTATTCTCAACACTCACCAGACACATCAAATATTCAGAACACATACAAACTGAAAGCTTTCTTGAGTAACCTGGTGAAGTATGAATCAAAGTAAATTACATTCTACTACTAAAGACCAAAAGTACATCATAAGTTGACATGTGAGCAGAACATAAGCCACAAAGATTGTTGACTTTAGAAGTTATTATTGATACATATCTTACAATTCTTTCTTTGGAAAGTACCAGAGTTATAAGGGCAGTTTCTTCAGACAAACATCTTGGTTTTAAACCATTACATAGTTCAAATTTTTTACGATGATACAAAATTCCCTAACTTTTCAAGGTTATCCTGTATATTTTACAGAGAGTTTATTTTGGTTTATCCTCTAGTCATTACAACATACATACATTTTACAATGAAGTATTATTATATGGTTAAGATTACTTCAAACTGCTGAGTCAAATGTCTGATAAAAACAGTGAACCCACCATACAAAGGATAAAACAATGTAAAATTTACACAATGCTTTTGAGAACATTGAGTTTCAACAAAATACATAATTTCTACATTATTTTTTGTACATTGCACAAAATATAATTCAGCAACAGTAACTATATTTTGTAAAATCATCAATATTTGAACAACAGAAAATATCTGGAGCTATCTGTATCATGAGACAAGTTACTGTACTGTTGATCACACAGCTTGTTGAATCATTTCTGGAACTAACTTGCTGTTAAAAATATTCTAAATGAAATTCCTTATTATGTACATAAATTACTCTTACAACTTTTACTTCTAAGCCTCTACCATTTATACACTACCACCAAACTATTTACTGCATGATGAATACAAAGCACATTGAGCCATGTTTCTACATCATTAATTAGAGTATCTTTACTGTTTCAGTAGTTCTTCAATGAATTAAGTTTCCTCTTCCTACTTTAGAATATCCTTGTTCTGAGTTTCTCTTGAATTTTCTGTAAAGACATTTAGTTTTGTCAGAATTGCCATGTCAGACTTCCTCTTGACTTCTTCAGTGATAATTAGCTTATGTGCTATGGTTTGCAAAAATCTACTGTGTTTTATTGGCTTCAACTAGCTATTCCTGAAGTACTTTCTTCTTTCTTACTTTCTCAGTTGATTGAATTTCATTGCTTTTCTGTAGAAGGTTCATCTTGTATTGACTATTAATGGCTACAAGACCTTGGAAGCTCAGGTATGGTATTTGCTACCATTGTTCAGACTCTGAACTGACAACTTCATCTTGCTGAGGCCAGAAACAAGAATATCATTACTGATAGAAAAACTCCACAAAATATACAACTGCCATTTGTTTATGTGATAGTGAAGACAATCCTTGCTGCTTTTCATGCACTTCTCCGCATGTCTATTTGGTCTCAAGTCTTGTTCAAGAAGAAAATCTAATCAAGCATTTGTAATCTTGAATTCTGAAAATTAGCCCTTGTCAACCATTTTAGTATCTCCTACAAAAGGCTTGTACTGTGTGAAGACAATGCAACACTGATGATGAATTATGTACTGGTGTCTGATGACTTGATGGCGACATCATCACATTAACCAACAATTATCAGATCATGTAAATCACAGCTATGACAAAACTCTTCTTCAGTGGACATTTTCTCTTGTAGTTTTGATCATGACAGCTATCAGCTTGGAACTGCATTCATTGACTTCACTGACAAAAAACATGACTAAATATTTCTTGTTCAGAGCTTCGAATAAAGTAGCCTTTGTTACAAAAATGTCATCATCACTGAGCCTTATCAGTTACATCTACTTTAAGTTTATGTGCAATGGTGCAAATTTAAGTACAATCTGTTTAATGAATTTGTTTAGAAAATGATTTACCAAGTGAAGGAAAGTAATGTAAGGACATCTGTCTGGAAAGTCTTGTTTCATTAGTGACTTATGCTTCCAATTTGACAAGGGAATAAGTTCCTCAAGCACTGCACTCTTGACATAAGACACTTCTCACCTTTTTTTCCTGAAGTATGGTGCAATTCCTAAACAAACAAAATAAAAGAACTTGGTAGGTTCACTCTTCATTTGTTGGACAATGCTGGTTAAGGCTGGATGATTGAACTGATTAATTAATTAACTACGAGCAGTGATAACATTGATTAGTGGCATGTAAACCAATCAATTAATCAAAAGTACGATTAAATTGGCTGATGAAAATAATCAACTAATTGAATACTCTTTAATTATTCCAATTATCCAAGTAACTGAATTATTATGTTTGTTGTTAGGCACAAAGCTACATAAGGGGCTGTCTAGCCAGTTTTTACCTTAAGTTGTTGTTTTTAAGTTTATTCAACTTTGATGATACATAGGGAAGGGGATGCATCATGAATCAAGGGTCTTGTGTTTGGTTTCCACTGCTACCAAATCTCCTCATCCTGTCTTTGTTATAGCAAGTCTACTAAGAATATATGCAACTAACTGTGGTTAATTCTATATTACTGTCTAGAGGGACAGTAACCAGCTGGAAGCACCCATCACAAAGATTTTTTTCCTTTTGAATTTACAACAAGTGGGAAGAACTTGTAGGGAATTCTTGTCACTAACATTTTTTTCACTATCTTTTTTTTTGAACTGCAGGTTAGAAGAAATGGCGAATTATTAACATTTGTTTTGGGCTTGTATGTACAGCTGTTTGAAGAACACCATACACATTGATTAATGGATCTATGGGTTAATCAATTAGTGAACACCTCTAATCCCACAGACCTGCTATTATCTGAATGCATGACTTTGAATAAAACACAAATCACTTGTGACTTGGTATTACACATTCCAAACATATTTCCTACTGAATCATCACTTTTTCAATCATGGTTTTTCAGTGCCATTTTTTCCATGTATAAAAAATTAAAATATTTTTATTATACCTTGCTATTCATTGTACCCTAACCAGGCAATTCACCACACACTTCCTTTACATTCTGGTTTGTTTTCAGTATTTCTTGAAACTGCTTCACATAAATTATTTTAAAACTTCTATGTTTATCCAGTGCTATTACCCTGCACTAAGATTTGTGTGACAAGAGTGCAGATCCATTTAAAAACCTGAAACTAGTTAGTGAAAACAAGTCATATATGGCCAGCCATGTAAATTTACTTGAAGAAACTAATAGTCATTTCTACATACACTAGGTGTAAAAAATAACTGCCATAAGCTTCATACTTTATTACTATTTTTAACTTTAATGCCATTTCTTAAACATTTATTTACCTATACCTTTATTCAACAGAATAGAAGCCTGTGTTTTTTTTCAGAAGTTTCTAAACATATTTTTATTCAGGTTATTAGAGAAAATTAAGATATTCAGCTGAAACCAAGTACAGTTTACTGTGTATTAACTATAAAGTTTTGTCTGGAATATTTAATGCATTCTTAATGTATTTAAAACTTGCATCTTTTAACATAGTTTAGATTATACATATTGACGAAATCATAAAAATACAACTTCTAAGTTATGTTTTATATTCTATGTTTGAAACCTTCAGTGCTAAAAAATCATTTTCTTACTTTCTTCTATAGACATAAATGTCCTAGCTTTCCGATGCAAGAACACACAATGAAGCTTCCTACATCCACCAGGTTGATTTTCCCAATAACATGGTATCTGTGAGCGATTTTTCTGAAATTAAAGAAAACAATTCATGTCATGGACTGAAACATAAATATAAATATATAATACAAGAAAATACATAGAAGATGATAGGAAAGTTAAAATATTTTGGTACTTCAATAATTGTTGCTTATTTATGTCACTTGTGCACATTTTACACGTGGTAAATGTGTGACATACATACCAGTTATGTACATTTGATGCTTTTTCATTAATGACAGCTTCTAGATTACCTTCACAAGTTTTATAGAAAAATATGTATTAAAAATATTTACCCTGCTTTCCATGCGATGAAATTTGCACACTTGACGAAAACATTTGCCTTCTTAAAACAAAGTACAGTTTCAGTACCAAGAGCTGCTTCACAGTTTTATAGAAAAATATGAGTTAAAAATATTTACCCTGCTTTCCACTTGATGAAATCTGCACACTTCATGAAAACATTTTTCCTCTTTCCACAAAGTACAAACAGTTTCAGTACCAAGAGCTGCTCCACAGTTTTATAGAAGAATATGTATTAAAAATATTTACCCTGCTTTCCATGTGACGAAATTTGCACACTTGACGAAAACATTTTCCCTCTTTCCACAAAGTACAAACAGTTTCAGTACCAAGAGCTGCTTCACAGTGACGAAACGGACAATCTTCTCCCTAGTGCAAGCATAATGGAAACATTAGTAACATACAACAGAAGTTTTTGCTTGTCACATTCTTAAGTTAAAATACATGTATGAAAGAAAAAGTCTAATGTAAAAATAAATTTATTAGCACTTATTTCTCCCAATATAAACAAACTCTGTTAAAAAAGTTTCTAATCATTGTAGTTTGTTTATTAATGAACATTACTCAACCAAGAAGTGCCAAGAACAAAAGCCAAGATTAATTAAATACACAAGTAATTTGGTAACACTAGATGTTAAAAAGTACAATTTTGGAAACCTGGAGACAATGTGTTGGAAAGTAAAAAAATACATTTTATAATTAAATGAATATTTAGTACATGCTTAAACACTTGGCTTCAGCATACTTTCAAAGCTAGAGACCTACTTTATTTGCAAAGAATTTAAAACTTTTCACTTTCAAGCCTAAGCTTTATCTAAACCAAATCATTTTTAACATTTCATATTTTCATAAATTAAAAAAGATGTAAATTGAAAATTGCCAATTACACACCATTTTACTTTGAAGAAAAGCATACAGACTGCTTTGTTGTGATATTTTAACAAACCTTTTAGGCCTACTAAAAGTTCAAGCAAGATACAAGTCAAAACTTGTTTTTACAAGTCTAAACCAATCAGGTGCACAAATTTGTACAAGTTAGGTGCTCTCAAATTTCTTTGCCCAAAGATCCCTCTGTAGTTTTAGTAGCTGAATGAATAACATACTTGTGTTACTGATGTTTTTTCTATTATATTATTGTCTCCCAGCAGCACATTGGTATATCTGTGAAATTTTAATGGTAGAATCCAGATTTTCAATACCCATTGAGGACAGAGTACAGATAGCTCATTAGCTTTGTGGTTAAGTACAAACAAATGCTCATTTTTATCAGTTAACACTGTGATTGAATATCAAGCTAAAACTAATATTGAAGAGTAAAAAGTTCTAAAATACAATAAGTAATAAAATTAACAGAAAAAAATTACTTATACACAAATATCTTATGAAGTTTGGGAAGTTGTGAACATTACTCAACATTTTGCTAGTTTTCTCATGATTCACACAAGACTATTGTTATCGTGTGTTAGGCCTGATCTGTGAACCTTATCTTAATGTTAGGACCCTTATAGCATTACAATTACCAATTTAGCTTCTTAATGACGTAAATGATATGTCAAAAGCTGCATTATATATTGAGTTTGTATTAAAGCTGTAGTACTGTGACTAGGTGAACAAGAAGTGTTTGGTTATTAACATGTTCAAATAAATAATATCTTATGTATTTATTACTTTTAATGCACTGAAACTAAAAATACAGCAAAAATTAAAATGGAGACCCTTAAGTCATGAGGGAACCCACTAATCACCAGGGCTACATTAACCCAAAGCTAAGCCAACTGCAATAAGTGTAAAATGAGAAATCATAATGTCAATATTTCAATTATTTGGATAGTTTGAATAATTAAGAATAATAATAATCAGAAACTACTTCAATTAATCAAGTATTTTCATGTGAATTACAGGATGAAAGTTAATGTGAATCCAATGACAATTACACAGAAATACTCAGAAATATTAACTTAGATTATTTTCAAGAGTCACAACCTTTATTATTAAGTTAAACAAACTTGAACTGATTGAAAAAAATGTTTTCCTAATCCAAAAATGTATTTCCAACAGATACCTACCTCACCACACAGGACACCTATATCCTTCACTTAAGAGGTTTGCATGCCACCACCCTTGAGTTAATTCCCACTTAAAATTCATGTTTTTAACACCAATAGTACTGGAGTATGGTGACAACAACAGACAATTGTAGCTCTCCACCAACAGGAGTGCAACACAATCTCTATGTACAGTTATCTCCCCTTAAGAACTTTCATTAAAAATACCTTCATTCTTAGATGAGGCAAGAAGTGCACCAAGAGTAGGAAAGTCGGATGGCGATGTGTGTCGAGGTATCTATCAAAAATATGTTTCCAGATTAGGGAAACATTAACATGCAAGTCATCACCTCCACACACGGATTATAAAATTCTACATTGAACTAATGGAAGGGATGGTGTAAATTTTAAACTTAGATTTGCTCCATTCAAAAAGTAAATTCATGGAGTGTAACACACAATGGCAAGGACATAAGGTCCCACCCATGGAAAAAAAACAAATCTCTTCAGTTGGAATGTAAAGCAACTAAGTCTACATGTTGTAGGGACAGTAGGAATGAGAACAAGACCATCTGCACTTAATCTTTTAGCAAGCCAATATGTGTAGTATTGTTAGGACTCGATCTAACCATACAGGGAGTTCTCACCTCGACTCAATTTGACAGATTGAGGGTGCACATGAAAAGAACATTAGCTGTTTGAGAGGTGACCCCCTATATTTCAAAGATGGTAAGTGTAAGCCAAAGAAGTGGATAGTCATTTACCTGGTGCCAGATTTTTCCATGATGGTCTCAATTGGACAATTGAATAATTATTTTATATCACAAGAATAACTCCTGCAGTCTTGTGGATACCCCATCTCAACAGTATGCACCAATAGAACCAATATGAATGGGTTGAGCAGTTGCCATTAACCTTGGCATTTTGGGAGCAGCACCAGCTACTTAATGGGATCCTGTCAGGAAATAAAAGAACTATACTTACTCTTCTCAAGGATGGTATGTGGATTAAAGGATAGCAGCTAGAGGGACTCGAAATTCTGCAAGAGATGAAACAGCTAGATGATGGAGATAATGAGGTAACATTGCAGATTCATTCAATTGCTAACCTGAAGGATCTTGTCCAAGGACCAGTGAAACATAAGACACAAGAGAATGGGATAAGTAATAAAGCATGAAAAAAAAAAACCTGTGAGCATCAAAATCCAGTGAAGAATACACCAACCAAAGGAGTTGTTAGATCTATCCAATAAAGGTAGAAGGTTCTGTGATGAAAAAGATCCTAAGAAAAATGAAATGATTGCAAAAGCTCCATAAGAATGTATATGCCAAATAATAGCTGTCCAAACCAGACAAAGAACATAATACAGGTCTGAGTATTGAGATGAGGAATGGATAGAAGGTATGATCATTTTCCTTAGCAACATAAGTCTCACGAAGAAAGGAGAGAACAGCAAATAAACATGGTGAAAAATTAAAGGAAGCATCAATGGAATAAACATTCAAGTGATCATAACCATAGGCAAGAAGAAGGAAGCATATCCTGAGAAATGGATGGTATAAAGAACAAAAACCCCAAGAGATTATGAAAAGTTTGAGAGCAAGTAAACTCCACATGAAGGACTCATTCAGGCATGGGTACAAGATATAAGCTTCAGTGAAGAAGGAATGACAAGAACAACCTGAAAAGGACAAGGGAAGAATATGTGATGGTGAGAAAAGGGAGAAACAAGGATGGCAAAGTTAGTTAATAACTAATCATAGTGGTGACCGACAAATTGGCAAGTAATGGTTGTTACATTCTTGTCAGGAAATGAACCCCAGGTAGCCACAAGAGATAAAAGCTAAATATTAAGAATATCATTATTATAGCACAAAGTGAAAGTAATCACCACTTGAGAATTCAAAGTTAAAATCCAGTAATAAATGAAACTAGTAAAACTTAAAGGAAATTCAAGTTTTTTAAACCTTTCCAAATCTCACATAATTGGGTAAAAATATCTGAATGTAGGTCTATTCTAGACGTTGCAGATGGAAAGAATGAAGTTATTTCATGTGTAAGTGCTTAAGAGAAGTTACTGTGCATGGAAGATGTGTTGCATTCTTATTGGTGGACAGCTGTTGTCTTATGATAATGTCATCATGCACCAGCAAAATTGATATTAAACACGTGTCAAACACATTTCAAAGCTGGTGGTATGCAAATATGACAGGAAGAAGTGCAAAGGATGTATCAATTCTGTGTGAAGAGGTGAGGTATCATCTCAGAAATAACAATGAATGTAAATACTTGAATAGTTGGAATGGTTGAAAATAGTAATAACTAGAAACAACAAGTGATTACCAATGTAAAATTAATTAATGCATTAGGTAATTATACTCACTGAGTTAACTGCCCAGCTCTAAATATGGTATGTGTGTATTAATACAGCCAATGCTAATACAACCATGAACATATATTTTTACAAAGTTTTTTAATAATTTACATATTGCATCTGACATTGACCAAGGATTTAAATACTGCTAAATATTTCTTGAGTGGTTTGTAAACTTTGGTTTTGTAATAGCTTAAAAATTATATTACTGTCAGTCACTAAATTTATGTCTTCAGAAAAATTTATTTATTTCAAATTGAATATTTATTTACATTTAAATTGTCTTTAAAACCACACATAAAACAAAGACTGAAATGAGACTATTTTATTCCACATTCTATTAGGCTAGAGAATAAAAATGACAAAAATAGTTTTTGTTTTGTTTTATAGAAGTACACAAACAAGGAATATACTTACCTTTGTACATGTTGAGTAAAAATAGAAGTAACAGTCATCATTGCTTTTGTTAAATGCTGCCATTTTGTTATCAGTGTCTTAATATCCAAATGCAGTCACACCAATAGATTCAATCTTTTCATTCAGTACTTCTCCCTGGAATTTGTTTTTTGAAATTTTAACCATCCATAAAAATTAACTAACTCAGGAAAAATGTTTTCAAAACTTTTACAGACTATGAAAAAAGAAAATTACCCAAAACTTGTAGAAAATGAGATACCACTGTAATGAATTTCATACAGATACAACAGTGCTTCAAAGCCTACAATAAATGTCAAGAGCAAAAATCTTTTGTTTAGTTCTCAGTTATAGGAGAACTAATCAAAACTGGATGACATGACATTGTGAAACTGTACAGTCTTGTGAGAGCAAACTTAATTAGGGGACACATGCCAAATGTTATTTCAACTGAGAACTTGTCTTTCAAAAACTTTAGTCACAAATCTATATTTTTAAAGAAATACTGAATGTAAGCTTGAAGTTCAATTACAAATAGATGTTATTAAAAACAAATCATTCTGAGGTATACCTGCAATTAATCATGATAAAATACTATAATGTTCTCAAGTTACATAAAAAACTAAGACCTGTCCAATATATTTACTTAACTCAATATTTACAGGTTACATTTCTTATGTTAGCACTAGAAGAAGTTTAATATTTTTTAAACTTACTGAGAAATGCACTATTAGACTGCAGCAATTATGATACTTTTACAATTGATTTTCACTTTACAAACAAACAAATAAATGTCCCAGAAATCTATATAATTAACTTTCAGATCATATGAATGCTAAAACCATACAATAGTTACTGCCACAACTACAATAATGAAATAATGCCAAATTTCACTGTACACAAACATGAACAATTAAACCCAACAGGATCAGTCTTCCTTCAGTTTACAAGGTTCAATGAACTTTGAAAAGCAATTCTGACCCTATATCTCTTGTACAAGATACTCTTTAAATATTTGACATTTGTAGCCTAAAACTAAATACACTGATGTTATAATTTCTAAAACAATAATTAAAAGAGGTTTCTAAAAATATCTGAAGTGGTTAAATGTATCTATAAAAGTATTAAAGTACTGTTGTGAACAAAAAAATGTTTTGAGGCAACTATTAAGACATGTATTAAATATGTAGAATGGATTCTCAATAATTTCTTTTACAAACAATTTTAACACTCCTACGAAAAGACGTTTCTAGTCCTGATTTCTCCAAGCCTGTTCCCCTGGCTGTGGTTTTGCTAGATAGTAGATAGGGACAGTGGGAATCTCGTTAATCCATTCATTAATGGATTTAAATGGCAATTTCATTTAAATACAAAATTATTAGCCTAATATTAATAACCTTTCAAGTTGCTCTGGGGCCTATTAGGCCCCACTTTTCGTAGGATAATAACAAAGTAACACTTAACTGTACTACAAAAAAAAAGAGTGATTTAACTAGAAAACTACAACATTAACTGGAGGTACATTCTAATAGATAGAAACCCTAATATTTTAGTTTCAAACTTTATGAATAAAATTAATGCAGCTCAGTAAAAATGAACATAAAACTTAGGACAACAATTGGCCTTTTGGTCCACCTAGGCTATCCCATCCACTAAACTAAAAAAACAAACAAGCCTGAAAACCAGCAATCATTTTTAAAATTTTATCACACCTTCCCTCCCTTATGTTTTCTGTATCCACCATATCTGAAGGTGGCATATTTCAACAACCAACTACTCTTGTTAGTAAAATTGTTTTAGCTGAATATAATTCCACTCTGCCATGATTTGTGTCCCATAAACCTGCCATTACATTCAAAATAATATACACACACTTATCAGTTCCCTTAAACACCTCAATCAGATCCCTTCTAACTCTTCTTTTGTAAGGAAAACACTTTCAGAAATTTTAATTTGTCCCCTCATGACAAGTTTTCAATTTCAAGTAGCATCTCAGTAACCTTCCTTTGAACCCTTCCCAAAACTTGAATGTCCTTCCTAAGGTAAAGAGCCCAAGACTGAACACAATACTTCAGATGTGGTCTAACCAGTACCCTATTCAATAAAATTACCTCTTTAAGATTTGTATTCTGGACCTTTGTAAATACAACCCAAAATCCTATTTGATGTATTACTAGCAACATCATACTGTTTGGATGACTTTAGAGACTGATCAACTATTACATCAAGATCCTTTTCTTCCATAGACTGTTAAGGTTATTCCTATCAAAATTACACTTATAATTCAAATTATATTAATCTGCATACATTTACTCCTCACAGCCACCAACACAACTTTTTTAATATCAGCAAATGTAAATAATCCATTAACCATTTATTCATCAGTCATTGATATAAATCAAAAGAAAAATTTCTAAAGACTGAGCTCTGAGGTGCACCACTTGTGACATTAATCCACTTTTACTCAACCCCATTTGTAACCCTCTGCTTTCTTATCTAACTTATCTCCTACACCTATAAAGATAATTTTTGACTAGACTTTTAAGTTTCTCCTTGTCAAATGCTTCCTGAAAATCCATGATATACCCTTATCCTCATCTACATAAACAGTGATATTTTCAAAGGCAAATCTTTTCCCTTAGTCAAACCATGTTGACTATCCAATAAAGATTGTTTGTTTGTTTGGCATGGTCACCTTATATGATCTTGGTTAGATCTGCTAACTGTTTAAGAATACTGCTGAAATCTTCATTGGTAATAATTGAAGAAAGAGAAAAATTTAATAACCCAGTCATGATAAAATCATCAGTTTTGAGCCTTGTATCTCAGGATGGCTGGTATGGGTATTAACAATTTTACCAAAATAACACAGGAAACAACATTTTGACTTTCTTAGGTCATCTTCAGGTTAATCTAAGAATGTCGAAACATTGTTCTCTGTCTGTTTTATTTTTGTAGAAGTGTTAATACCCACACCAGCTGTCCTGAGATACATATTTAGTTCAAATGGGTTTCTCGTCATCACAAGTTACAAGCCTTCCTTTATCATCTCTCAAAGACCCTACTCCCATCATAATATTTTTCTTGCCCTCAACGTATTGAAAAAACAACAGCAAATTTTTACATTTTCAATGAACTTTTCTTTATGCCTTTTCAGTTCTCTAACTTACCGTTTGACCAACTCTCTTGACCTCCTATATTTCTACAGTCAACTTTTCATTGTAAGGTCTTTTCAGTTCACTAATTTACTGTTTGACCAACTTTCTTGACCTCCTATATTTCTACAGTCAACTTTTCATTATAAGGTCTTTTCAGTTCCCTAATTTACTGTTTGACCAACTCTCTTGACCTCTTATATTTCTACAGTCAACTTTTCATTATAAGGTCTTTTCAGTTCCCTAATTTACTGTTTGACCAACTCTCTTGACCTCTTATATTTCTAGAGTCAACTTTTCCTTATAAGGTCTTTTCAGTTTCCTAATTTACTGTTTGACCAACTCTCTTGACCTCCTATATTTCTACAAGTTTTCCATCATGGCAGCCAACTGAAACTCCTTAAACATATAATACTCTATCCTTCATTAATTAATTTCTTACACCCTTCCTGTTCCAAGCTCGTGTATTTTTTTACTTGTGGTCACCCTTATTTTTCAATAAGGAACATACCTATCTTGAATATTAAAATATCTCTTTTTAAAATCTTTACACACATTATCAGTATTTTCAATTAATTCATATATCCAGTTCATAACAGGTAATTATAACTGTATTCCCTGCATGGCCAAACATTTACTATTAGTGCTTGTATTCAACATAAAACAGTTAATACTCTTAAAGCTTCAAACCACATTTATTAACAGAGATCGAAGGCAACTTAATATCAAAGAATATTTCCAAACATTGATATCTTGTCACATTGCATAAGTTGCATGAAGTATAATTACATTTATTTTGTATTATTTTTACACAGGTTTTATGATGGATACGAGGGTTATAATAGTTTCATTTATGCTTTATTTAAAATTTCTTAAGATTACAAAGGGTTTTGATGAGATGCCTCATACAAGATTAGCTAAAAAATCAGAGTTGTTAAAAAGACTAGTTAATCATATTGAAGGAAGAAAAGTTATTAATGGAAGTTAGCCAAACTGAAATTATATTGTACATAGTATGCAATGAATCAATGTCCGAGACTGTTTCTTATTTATAAGAGTGATGTGTATAAGGGCATAAAGTAGTAAATTTATAGGTTGCTAGTAATATTAAAGTTTTGGTAGTACCGAGTACTACAGAATGACTTATATAAACTGGAAAACAAACAAATTTCACAAAATACATTTAAATTATAATACAGATCTCACATTTAGCACTGAGCAAAGAAAAAGATTTCACATTGCATATACAAGTCATTAAGCCCCATTCTGTTTTAGGTGTTAAGAAACTTTCAGAATGTATTTACATACACCTTGATTATAACCTAAAATAGTGAACATCTCATCACACAAACCACCAGTTAGGCTTTCTTGGAATATTGTGTACAATTTTGTCTCTTTATCTTAGGAAGGATGTAAATTTATAGGAAAGGGTTCAGAGAAGATGTGCTACCACTAGAATAATTCTTGCAATGAAAATGTTAAAAAGAACAATGATATCAAGTCATTTTACTGATGTTCATCCAAGAGATTGATAGAATAAATGTTATCATATATTTGGTTTGAATTCTGAAAATAACATAAAACATAACAAGATTTAGAAGAAAAGACTCACTAACTTCAGTTGATAGCTTTATTTTCCTAAAAGTTATTAACCCAGGAAACTGACTGCCATAAGCAATAATGAAGGATAAGAATATGATTACACAAGTAATTAACAATTCCCTGTAAGATTAAGAGTGTGAAGGAATAGCCTTAGTTTTTAATAAGTTGAAGGACCAAATGTCCCTTGTAGTTTGTGTGTATGCTATGATGGTATCAGGTACAATTCTGTGACAATAACTAAAATAATACATATTGTTTCCCATTTTCTTCTCAAATTCATAAACTGGGAAAGAAGAGAGACCCCACATTTTATTAAAGAGAATTATTTAAAAGAATTATAGTATTCAGTTACAAAGTACAGATGAAACCTGATTCACCATCTATATATATACACACAGACTAACAGTGAATAGACAAAACCTGACTGTCATGCTCTTTCTCCCAAATTGTTTATAATAGAAGAAAAAAAATTCTGGAGTAAACTACAGGATTATTGTACATTTTTCATTTGTTTGCAATTCCTAAACTTTAATATCAATAACAACAGTTACCTATACATTTGCATATGTACTAAATGATCAATCTCGGAAAAAACAGAAATGTTTCTCTTTGCAGGAGAATTTTGTGAAAAAAATGAAATGTCTTCCTCCAACAGATTAAAAGAAATATTCTTAAAGTAGGAGCATGAATAGAAACAAAATGTATGAACAAAGGAAAATGTTCAGTATATATTTGTTGTTCTGTTTATTTTCTATCTCAGTATTAGACATGCATTATTTTATTATACTACATCAATTGATTTGAATTGAGTATCTCCCATTTGATACTTTTTATGGAAGTGACGAGTGTCAAACAGAATTCATTTGGTTACAATCATTTCTCGTGCTCGGAAAAATGACAAGATGGCATCCAGCAGAATAAAAATACCCACATCAACTCGGCAAACCTGAGCACTCTATTGCACTGAAAACATTTTAGAATTCCAACAAGTGTCCTCTTCTTAAGCACAAATACAAAATTACTTTCCTTATTTAAAGAGGACACAGAATGACAAATGACTTGTAACCAGCTCACTACACAATTATACTGCACAGACACTGATCCCAAGGACTGGGTTGACTGCATATTTTGGATTTATTCATCACCAGACGAACTGTTTAAACGTGCATATGCTAGTACGTATATAGCTACTAATTAAAACCCTGTAGGCTCTAGAATTGGCAGTGTCAGCTTTATAAGTAATTCCAGTTCAACGATTGCAACCTGTCTGAAACCTTAAGCAAATGCTAGTCCGAAATTTATCGATAGGATATAAATAGTGACAAAGGCCTGGTTGTAAAGCCTAAGCTATAGCAGTACCCCAAAATTTCTTAATTATAAAATATAAGCATAACTTTCACTGTCAGTATCACTCGGAATTACGAATCCTAAGATAAGTTTTTACGAAATTAAAAACTAAAGAGTAATTCTGTTAATTATATCGCTTTCTAAAATGAACACGTTAATAAGACACGGAAACTTACCACGTTTCATTGACAACTACCTAACATTGTGACTATATTTAACTAATAACTATTCAAAACTAAAACTGTATCTAAATCCTGTAAAATGTAATTCCTAAGAAGCTGAAACCCGAACGTATGAATAATATTTGAAGAAGAAGAGGTGGGATGCTATTGAATGAGTAAACGGATAAAGAAGGAAAATGTGATACATTCATATATAGCAAAATTTTACCGTAAATTTGTTTGTTTGTTTTTTAAATACGAATAAGAGTAAACTAACATTTTCATTTCAAACACAAAAATAATAAATTTAGTTAGTACTTTAGTGTTACAATGATATGATATTTAAGCAAATAAATTGTTTCATTGTTTGAATTTTAATAAAATATAAAAAAGATGAATTACAATGAACTAATGCTTTAATTTCCTTACCAACATCGGCCCGGCATGGCCAGGCGGTGAAGGCACTCGGCTCGTAATCCGAGGGTCGCGGATTTGCATCCCTGTCACATCAAACATGCTTGCTTTTTCAGCTGCGGGAGCGTTATAATGTTACGATCAATGCCACTATTCGTTGATAAAAGAGTAGCTTAAGAGTTGGCTGTGGGTGGTAATGACTAGCTTCCTTCTCTCTAGTCTTACCCTGCAAAATTAGGGACGGCTAACGCAGATAGCCCTCGTGAAGCTTTGCGCAAAATTCATAAAACAAACGAATAATTCAAGCATTTTTGTTTATCTTTGTAATAAACAGGAATATTACGCGTTTTCGTTTACTTAATTTCTAGATATTTGTTTTTAAAATTTCAATGTTTGTTTGTGTGTAATTAAGTACAAAATATACAATGGACAATTTGTCCTCTGTTTATTTGTCTTTAAAATTCTCGCAAAGTTACACCACGGATATCTGCACTAGCAGCTGTTACTTTATCTAGAGGGAAGACAGCTAGTCATCATCACCTACCGCGAACTCTTGGGCTATTCTTTTACCAATGTATAGTGAGACTGACAGTCACATTATAATACTCCCACAACGGAAAGGACAAGCATGTTTGGTGTGACCGGGATTCGAACCCGCGACCCTCAGATTACGAGTCGAGTACCTTAACCACCTGGTCATGCCGGGTCTTCACTGTGTTTTTCAACGGTGTGATAATTGTTCACAAAGGATGATTATGACAAGGATTTCACACAGCAGATGTTTAATGAAAATCTTCTCAACTTACAACAAAAATAATATTACCGTACAAAACAATTCATTATAACATTACAAATTATAAAAGGGAAAGTGATGACGCTGTTTGTTTTTAATGTGTCAAAAAATGAAAAGAATGATCAATAAGAGTAACGATGATTTTATTAAACAAAGATACTCCTGATCGTGCATTCTCCCACTCTTAACCTAGATTAGTTTATAAAAGAGAATGCTCCCAAGTAAATTTAAAACAGTGAAGTTTATCTTTACTTTAACCTGTTTAAAATCCAAGTTCCCCCTCAGATTTTATCACAGCAATAACATAAAGTGAAGTAATTTATAATCTAAATTACACAGGGTTTACTTGTAGGTGAACTTACACTAATATTACTTGCTTAGTCTATGGGCACAATATCAGTGTCCACACAGCTGGAAATGGAAGTTAACTCCAAAATACTGCAAACCTTTCAGAGTTCTCTACCATCCAAAATTATTCAGAAATGATACACCATCGTGTGATTACAGTAGAGGGCATGTGTTTTAGTATTCCTAAATTCACTGAAACATTATACTAAAATCCAAATAAAATCTAAGAAAACTGTTTGAAACTATGTAAAATTTTAATAACAACTTTGTGGAAGTCTATTGAAAATCTACTCTACCAGGCCCTATCACTGTTTTAAAAATTACAATAAATTTCAAGTTACTTATATAAATAAACAGTGATTGATAGCTGTTAGGTCAGTTGGCCAACGAGCAGTAAAGTTCATGGGTAATTTTACTTCAACTACTACTTCACTTGCTGGGAAGAATAACTTGGCATGCTAATAAAAATAACTTGTTATTCCTAAAAGAATCAGACAAGAAGATGATTCATCTTCACTTGATATAATTAACCCCTGGGAAAAGTTCAAATCTTGCTTAAAGAATATTGTGTTTCAACTGCAGAATTATATAAAAACAGTAACATTTAGTAAACTAAATATAGGAAAGCATGAAGTACAGCCCAGTATTCACATTCTCCCAATTTAGAAGTTTAAATTAGTTTCAATAATTCTTTAATAATCTTATGCTCTAGTAATTGTACTGCTTTTTTTCTTACGTACTTGTTTAACTGTGATTGTTTTTAAGTGTTAAATAAAAATGAATTCATCTTGTTTTATATTATGATAAATATATTTCTTTCTTTAAACTTTAAAGTCAGAGAATTCAAATATACTTTGTGAGTTATTTTCTGTTGGATCTCCTGTTACTCTGTGTAAATTAACTAATCATTCTAAGAGGAAATTAGTCTGAGAATAATACACGATAATTTATAAGCCCCATAAATCATGTTCATATCAGTATATGCATGTATATACATATGTGTGTATGTGTATTTTATAGAAAATGTTTCAAATTACACAAGATTCATTTGATGTTCAACAATGTCGATGATGAATTTTTTGTGTTAAATCTGTGATTACGTCAATAAATAACACAGAGTCAGAGTATTCTAAAGAAATCTAGTTTTGTAGTGTTTCCAAGTCAAACTGAAACCAGCAGGTAACTATTATGCTTCACAAAAGTATCAGACTCAAAGGAAGTGAAATGTTTTGCTAAAAACAAAATGAACGAGGAAAACAAAAGGAATGACTCAAACAAAATTAGTATTGGTATTATAAACGTAAACACAAGAGTAGTATTGTATTGTATTGCAGTGGTATTGTGAAACTGAAAGCACTTTGTGTTCCCATCAGCTGAATGGATAAGTCACAAATCGTTTTAGTTCAAAGCTTTTTAGTAAATATTGAGCTTATAACGCTTAAAGTTGTATTTTGACGTTCGCAAAACACTAACCTAAAGTATAGTTTTGTGCTTAACGAGAAGTAAATAAACAAGAGAAATCCTAAGATTCAGACACAGATTTGTGGATATGAGGAAAAGGATCAGCCAACAGCATTTGTAGACAAGAAAGCTTTGAGTGACTTTGAACTGAACAAGCTTTGACTGTCACTCATTTAATTAATTACAGAAGACATGCACTGGAAACGCTGACATATATTTTTCAGCCCTTAACCTTAAAAATAACTAAACTTGACTAAATAAATAATTAATAACAATAATTAACAGTTTATATAATAATCTCGTTTAAATAATGTGCACAAAAGTATGACAGCTAGATATCATCAAACAAAATCAAATTAAAAATATTGTTAAATGTCATTTGTACTAATTAGTTGATTTCAGTTTTAAACATTGTTCACTGCTTTTATTAGCACATTAGTATTTTTGTTAGATTTGTTTGCTTGTTTTGAATTTCGCGCAAAGCTACACGAAGGAAGATATGCGCTAGCCGTCCCTAATGTAGCAGTATAAGGCTAGAGAGAAGGTAGCTAGTCATCACCACCCACCGCCACCTCTTGGACTACTCTTTTACTAATGAATAGTAGGATTGACCGTCACATATAACGCGCCACGGGTGAAAGGGCCAACAAGTTTGGTGTGACAAAAATTAGAATTGTTCAATCTATAAGCTTAAGTGAGAATATACATTCACCGAAACATCCTAATTGTATAATTTATGCTTTCTAATAAACCATTTTGAAAAAGGAAACTGTATTTAATAAATATGATTCAACAATCGTCATGCTAAGTAAAGCCCCCCGTTATTACAACGGTATGCATACGGATTTACAACGCTGCAATAAGAAGTTCGATTTCCCTCGGTGGGTTTAGCAGATAGCCCGATGTGGCTTTGTAATAATAAAACGCACACACACACACATGCTAAGTAAAATTTAATAATAAAAACATTAACTTAATATTTATATATTTAATTAAATGAGATACATAAAACTGAACGTGTTACAAAGAAAAATAAGCAAAACTGGAATAAGCAGAAAACGTAAAGAATGAATTGGTTTAAAACAAAATAAAATCAAAATTAAACTAAGAATCAAAGTAATTTCCCAGTCTTTCTTAGTTGACCAGCAATACTTAGAGCTTTCATTTAAAGAGGACATCGAACAATTATTTTTGGGGGTATAATTTGTTGTATAGTATTCAAACCAATGCCAACATTTCTTCTCGGATATGACTAGAAACGCTGCTGTCGAATGTTAGAACAAGTAGAGCTCTAAGGATTACGAAGTGCAGCACACGTTGAGAACCATGGTTGAGTGGTTTACAGTCATGACACAACATAATTTCCTGTAGTCGTAATTGACTATACAAATGCCACTCATTATGTGTGTCCAGATTGTGTTCCTATGTTTGTGCTGCCCATGACATTCCTTGCTCCTTGACATTGATTACTCATACCAGATCTAAGTCTGTATTGCTAAAGGTCTCTGTATAAATTCCATTCTATTTACAATATGCCAAGATATCTCACTTATATATGTATATACACGAATACTCGTTTTTCTGCTTTCAGTTTCCAGCTATCTTTATTTATTCAAGGGATTATCACTATTAGGTTGTTAAGTGCAGTCAAATATCAAAACAATACTGACGTAGATCAGACATCTCTTTCCTATTACATCCTCTTCAGAATAAGCTCTTTATTAGCTTTTTAAACATAGCAGGCACATTACACAGGTCAAATGGTATGCTATGGAACTTACACAAGCCATTTTCAAGCTAAGAGTAAGTTACCACTATTACCTGTCTGGATGCAACATACCTTACTTCTTTCTTACAATAACTTCTGAAAGATGCATGACTGCCTATCAACATACACTGTATTTCAGAATTGGTTACATCCTTAGTTCTCCATGGAAGCCAGCATGATAGTTGCTTGATCAGTTGTGTCAACTGTTACGCTACGACACTATTGTTCTACTCAATTAGCAATGTCATCCCATGAATAAACTGGCAAATTCAGTCAAGGAGTCACTGAGTTTCTGTTAAACGTTGGTCTTTGACTGCTTTACCTACCTCAAATAATGATTCTAAAGGCAGACATGTATTTGCTTTTGGTCATGTTGCAATTGATGCATCTCTAATGCTAACATTAACAGCCTCAGTTACTTTCACTTTGATTACCATCTGTATGACAATTTAAGTATAAAAATGGATAGCTGATTGCCTATAGATAAACAAATTCACTGGGTCTTCATCCCTCTTTGTACAGATAAACACCGCCACTGGCTCAGTAATACATCTAAGTCTTTATAGAGCTGAAAATTGGATTTTATATTCGTGGTATAACTTTATGCTTGATAACAAACAAACAAATAACTGTTCCAGTTAATGATGCCTGTTTTCTGGACAGAAAACAATTCATTTTATATGTTTCTTCTATAATTACATCACAGAGTACCGATCCACTTGACTTTATCTGTAGTAAATCATGGAATACCATTTGTGTATAAAGTTGTATTTGATTCACTTCCGTTACATGGAAATGCCTGAACAAGAAGGTCCATTCAAGGGGCAGTGCAGCAGTTGTTGATGCACAATTTTTTCTTAGATACCCAGGTGATGCCTCATTGTTAAAGTAGTTCAACAAACTTATCCATAAGTATGTCCTCGCAGTAAGTTTTACTTTGCAAGTGGCATACATTGTTCAGTTAAGTGGCTTGAGCCATTACTGTATCCTAATCTTCTTGCTGTATCTGGTTAAAATACTCGACAGAGTTAAAGCTAAGGACAAAGAATTCGACACCTTCCTCGTGAGTCGAGCCATTAAAAAGATTTTCCTGCCTTAAACATCTTGGAAAACCATTCAAATCTTCCTTTGCTACAAAGTTGAACACTGACGGCACCACCAACACTTGAGCTACTCTTTTACCGTTACATTACAACGCCCCCACGGCTTAAAGGGCGAGCATGTTTGGTACGACGAGGATTCGAACCTGCGACCTTCAGATTACGAGTCGAGTGCCTTAACCACCGGGCCATGCCGGGCCTGAGGGAGACTTGAAACAAGATCAACTCAATGAGTGCCTCGACTACGTGTAAAACCCGAACATATCCAAAGCAAAGAATTGAGTTGAGAATAAATATTGTTATTGACTCAAGTGATTGTATTTACTATTTTAGTCTTTACAGTGCTTATTATGCTGTCTTTAAATTATGTATATAATTGCGCTTATACTTTTCCTTAATCTTCTGTAATCTAATTTTTAATTTATCACCATTCGTATAAAAAACGCATAAGCTTGGGAAGTAGTTAGACCATTTGATTATAATTCAATATTCTGGATCATAGAGGGCGCAAAATGTCTGAAGAAGACGGAGGGAATTGCTTTACTTGTTTTCTTGGGTTATGAGGGAAAATGATGCTCAATTTGAAAAAAAGTAAAGGTTGAAGGAAATGTTTTATATTTACATAGAAGGTGAATTTACGTTTGTTCATTGATTGGAAGATATTGCAACAGTAACTGTGTTTTATTTCGAGTAAGTTTAATTATGTTTACTAAAGGAAATCAAGAAAAACCATCAGAAACTGGCGAATGGAAAAGTAAAATAAGTAACATTGCCAATTGTACTACAACTACTAGTAATACTGGTAATTTCGTTAATGTAACAAACTCATCTAGATGTCAGACTTCAAGTATGCCATCAAGTGTTTTATGGAGAAAAACGAACTGCGTCTTTTGTAAGAAAGAATTGGCCTTTGAAGAAACTAATAAGCCAAAGATGTTACCTTGTCTTCATAGTGCATGTCAAAATTGTGTTGTCAAGATAGGTTCTAAAGATACTGCCACAGGTGAATAAAATAATTTTTACTAAAATCAAAGTAGAAAACCAAATAACAGACGAAACTTATATGCTAGTGGTATTGCCCCAACTTCTAGGCTCTAATACTTAAGTCATATTATTGAATTAAATAATAAAACTATTAGCACACCTATAAGTATAATATTTACAGGTTCAAATTGATGTATACACTAGGAAGTATGCTTTTCAATTTTGTGTGTTTCAGTTATATGAAATTTTACTGTTATCTTTTCCTTTTGTGTGTGTTGGTATATTGAATGTTTAATGATATAAATCAACCATAGTTAAAATATTTAAAGAAGCTCTTTTTGTTTTTGAAAAATTAATCTGTGACAATTTGAAACAAAAAGAAAAGTAAAGGTTAGGGTAGTGTTTTTATTGCAACTCTAATGAATCTGCATGTTAATTTGTAGTGCTGGGTGCCAAATATTTGAAACCAGGAGAGATGTCTATAGGTGCACTTGTGATAAATAGTGATTATATCTGATTTTAGAGGCATTTCTGAATGGTTACACATTTTCAGTATAAAATACAAAATTTCACATGTTCTTATAGAAATAGGTTACTGTAAATTTATTATTGTGCTGAGAAATTAAATGTTCATACAAACAAATCTATATACAGTTTAATTTTTTCACCTTGTAGATGTGACAACAGTTATTTGTCCAACTTGTAATCAAGGAATTAACTTAGACGATGCCATTGATCACTTGCTGTTACTAGAACGTATTGCTAAGTCCAAATCTGCTCAGAAAGGAGAGATAAAAAAAAATGTATTGTGTACAAGCTGTGATGACAGAAATGTGGCAGTAGGTTTTTGTGTTGAGTGTCAGGAGTGGCTTTGTAACACTTGCATCAGTGCTCATCAGCGAGTACGAGTCACCAAAGATCACAAAATTCAACAGAAGGATGAGATAAAATGGAAAAATGATTCAAATCTCATGCAGAAATATTTATTTTGTTCCATACACAGAAAGGTAATTCTTCCAACTTCTTAGATATTAAATTATCATCCAACATTATTGGAACCTTAAAACTTCAGTTACAATACAAACAAGTCTAAAGCTAAATACTTAACATCTATAAAATGTTGATTTTGCCTATTCATGCTTTTCCAATTTACACATGATTATTGTATTACCAAGGTTTTAAAATTTAACACAAGTACCATTTATTAGTTAGAAGATTACTTGAAAAGCTCATACTTAATGATTAAATCTGTTTTCTTTTAGATCAACTTTCTATTATTATAGCCCTTCTGTTGGAATTTTTTGGAACACTAGTTTTTTTAAGTCATTGTTATTTGTAGACTCAAAAAAGCCTTCATTAAAGGGCATCAAGATATTTGATAGTTAGTGTGATGTTTATGAAATAGGTATAAAAATGAAAAGTGAAGTTAAACAGGGATTTTTCCATTTGAGTTATGAGAAGGTAAGTAGTCATATATCTACTGGGTGTGTCTTTGGACTTGTGACTTCTATTATTTAAATCAGTTGTAGGTATTCCACACTACTTGGAGAGTATTTATTTTCAGTTTTTTTTTCTTTATTTTATGAGAAAACAAGGAAGGCAAAAGAAATCTAGTTTATCATAATATCACTCATTCCCATAAAATGCAGTGAACTGAAACATTAAAATAAAATTAAGTGTAGGCACTTCTCATTTGTAAACCTGTCAAACAAAATCTGAAATTAATTCTAACAAAATATGTATACTAATAAACTGTTTCACAAAACTTATAACATTAATTTTGTCCAAGTTTGAAACACAGCTTCCAAGGTTTGAACTTGTTAACCTTAATGTTTGTTATTTCCAGTATTCTCATTCTACCATTCAAACAGATTCTTGTCCAGAAAATCTGCCTAAAACTCTAAACTTTTAGCATGTGTAAATTTTAAGCTTATCTTTGCTGTTAAAATTTTCATTGTTTTGATAACAGTGGACCAAGTTTTCATATTAGTATTATCATACAGAGTTACTTAACACTCCCTTTCTCAATGATTTTATGACTGATAAAACAACAACAACAACAAACTACTATCTTTGTTTACACCTTTTGAAAATTTTATTCCTTCCCTCCCATAACAAATAAAATTAGAACTTCTCTTTATCTAGACCTTACAAATTACATTTAAAATACCAGACACTAAATTGAAGAAATCTTTGAGTAACTTTTGATAGATATCAATAAAGTTTTATAGAAGAAAAAATGCATACAACTTCTTAAATACAAAGATTAAACCTAACCTGTCAAATTATCCTCTAGTTTTATACCTTACTTTAAAAACGACAGCTTCTATTCTAAAGAAATGTTCACTAATCTAACACAAAAGATATTGAAGCTTACTTTCCACTAAAGAATTGATTTAATAATACACAAATCAGAACGATTTGGTTACTCACAAAAATATATGCCATCTTCTCGTGCACCTGTTCACCTAAGGGGTTTCTCAAGGCCTTGAACAAGGTCCATTTGTACACAATGATAAATTGCCATATTACTCTCAATAATTTTAAATTCTTAGTTCAGGTGGGTCTGATATGTAGCTTCACACCACAGAAACTCTGCTGATCAATAAACATTCACATACTTTTATTAATAAATATCAATAAATGTTGACATACTTTTATCAGTAAATATCAATAAATGTTGACATACTTTTATCATTAAATATCAATAAACATTGACATACTTTTATAAGTAAATATAAACAAAACACTGGCATACTTTTATAAGTAAATATAAACAAAACACTGACATACTTTTATCAATAAACACTGACATATTTTTATCAATAAATATAAATATTGACATAATTTTATCAATAACCATGACCTACTTTTATCAATAACTATAAATATACATTGACATACTTTTCAGTAAATATACCCCTTGGTGTGGATTCCTGTATGTGGTGAGGGGATCTCCCAGGGAAGGTTCTGTTCTTTCAGTTTACTTCCTCTGGGATCTAAACATCCACCCATGTGTTTGCTGAGTGTGGTGACTTGTGAAGGGTAGGAGAGGATCCTGGTGGTTGAGGGGTCCAACCCACTTTGGCCTTGAATTTCTGTAGATGTACTGCCTTTAGATGGCCCCCCTAGGGTTAATCAACTGGTTCATGTGGGCTAGCAGCAATCACATACCAGTTTTGGATGTTCTCAACAGGTGTTGTGGATATTGTATCTGATGCTGGTGTTTGGATATAGTGCTCATGAAATCCTGGCATTGCTGCAGTGTTCTTGTTTGGCATTCTAGTGCATCCCCTCTAAGGGCTCCATGGTTATTGGGGTCAGTGGGCATCAAAATTTTTTTTATTATGGATCCTCCAAATAAAATTAGTGAAAAAACTGTCCATAGGTAAAGGACCACATCTTGAAGATTCTGAGCAGCAATCTTCAACATCTGTAACACCTGTTGTACCTCATTTTCTTATATTGCATTCATTTTCAGACAAATCTTTAGGGTAGATGTCTCCCTTTTACATTCAGAAGGGATTAGAGGGACTTGCTGGCTCTCCAAAGTAAGTAAAGAAGCTTTGATCTGGTGACATATTGGTGGAAACATCCACATCTCAACACAGTGAACTCCTCTTGCATTCAAAGGCGATTGGGGATATACCTATTGAGGTTTCTTATGCTACTTTGAATTCATCACAAGGAGTTATTGTTGAGAGGGATTTGAGGAAATCCCAGAGTTGGAGATTCTTGCTGGTTTCTCCACTCAAGGAGTTTCTGTAGAGAGGCTTATATCCACTCCCTCATTCTTACGTTTACATCACCACATCCACCTGCCACCATGAAGGCAGGTTATCTTAATTGCAGAGTATGGCCATACAATCCAAACCCTCTCTGATGTTTCCAGTGTCAGCAGTTTAGTCACTCAAAGATGTCATGTCATGATTTCTTGACTTGTGCTTGTTGTAGTGGCAAGGACCATGAGGCTTATGAGTGTGAAACAGACCCTCATTGCATCAATTGCAATGGCTCTCACCCATCCTACTTTTGTTCTTGCCCTAAATGGTTGGAAGAAAGACAGGTGTAACATTTGAAGATGATTCAAAAGATTACTTACCCTGAGGCCCGAAAGTTGTTGTCTACCACTTCATCTTGGATGTATGCTGCTGCACTTCATTTCACTACAACAGTGGGAATGCAGACAGATCTCTCTGTGCCTCTAAAAAATCATTCTCAAACCAAATGAAAGTCTTTTGACCTCCATGGTTAGAAAGGTTGATGAATCAACATCAACACCCATCTTTATCCCTGACATACATTTCAGCAAACCCCAAGATCCACTTCCTTTGGTTCTGGTACAGGCATTTTGTTGGGTACATCTTCTCCCACCCTAAGATGCAAAATGATTATTCATTCACATCCTCCGTTGCTGGAATCCTCTTCCAACAACAAAGATCTGCCCAATTGACCCAGGACAGGATCCATGGATGTCAACAGACCTCCCTAGAATAAAGACAATAAAGAAAAAAGATGTGGTTGTAAATAGAAGAGCTCTACACCCAATTTGCCTACACATAAATAAAAATGGCAACATTGATACAATGGAACTGTTGAGGTTTACATTGTAATCTGGATGACATCAATGCACTGATTGCTTCCTACCATCATGTATGTCTTTCTTTACAGGAAACATTTCTGAAACCTGCCGATACAGTTGCCTTTCAGCAGTTTTCTTTGTACAGAAATGATAGGCTGTGAGATGGACAAATGCATGGAGGGGTGGCACTATCAGTTGATCAGTATATGCTCATCCTGTCTTTGCCACTCTACATACCCTTGGAGGCCATAGCCATGTTTCCTTGGGTCATATCATCACTATTTGTTTTCTTTACCTGTCACCTAGATAAACCTTTGATCAATCAGCCCTTGATGCTCTCAATGAACAGTTGCTGTCTCCCTTTTTAATCGTGGGGGACTTTAATGAACATCATCCCTTCTGGAGAAGTGCTGATATTAATGGAAAGGGTCGCTCTATAGACCATGTGCTCTCTGATCACAACCTTTCTTTTTACAGTGCTGGTTCATATACTTATCTTCATGCACCTAGTCAGTCCTTTACTGCTATTGATCTCTCAATTTGCTTCCCTTTACTATTCTCCCACTTTGCATGGAGGGTTGACAATAATCTACAAGGCAGTGATCATTTTCCCATAATTTTGAGAGAGACTGGTTGTGGTCGATGCCACCCAGTCCACGTGCTTCGATGGAAGCTGGATCAAACAAACTGATCCTCTTTCATTGCTCTTGCAGAACTTGATCCTGCCATTGCCTATGAGCCATCAATAGACAACTGTTTGGCAGCAGTAACTAACTGTATTATACATGCAGCTGCTCAGTGTATTCCTAACTCTTCACACGGTTTCCATGATATCTTCATCCGTGGTGGAATCCTGCCTGCCACATGGCACGGAAGGCTCAAAAACAGGCCTGGGATACTTTTCACAGGTATACCACACTTCTGAACTGCATTGCTTTCCAGCAGGCCCGTGCACATGCTCAGTGGATAAGACGTCAAAACCAGAAGGACTCTTGGATTAAGTTCACAACCAGCATATCTTCTATCACTTGTTTCAAAGTCACATGGGACAAGATTTGAAAGGTCAGTGGGCAATATAATTCTGTCCCCTTCTTGATCTTGCTCTTTGATGGCCAGGAAATAGCTGATTCTCGGAGCATCACCAATACTCCAAGTGAAAGCTTTTGCAAGGTATCTAGCACTTCTGCTTAATCCTTCACCTTCTTAGCCATTTGTCCATTTTTATTACAAACTTTTTTAATGGACAGGAGATTCCAAGTTCGTGTGGGTTTGACACTTTCCTGTTATTTCCTGCAGGAACTTGGATTTCCTCAGAGTTCTGTTTTGAGTGTCACACAGTATAAATGCCCTCACTGAACAACTCTCTGTTACTGTTGCAAACGGGCTCTATGTCGATGACTTTCACATCTTATGTCAGTTGTTGAACTTGAGGTATATTAAAAGGCAGCTACAGACTGCCCTTAATCATTTACTGAAGTGGAGCACAACAAATGGTTTTAACTTCTTACTCTCTAAAACCGTTTGCATGCACTTTTGCTTCCAACGGGTTATTCATTCTGATCCTGAACTCTGTATTGGTGAAGTTGTGCTACCTATGGTCCCTGAGACAGAGTTCTTGGGGCTTATCTTTGACTGTAACCTGACCTTTATACCACACATCAAGCAGCTATGGGTCAAATGTACAAGAGTACTGAACATCCTCAATGTCCTCTCTGTCACCACTTGGGGAGCAGATCGATGTTCTATGCTAAAGATATATCGTGCTTTATACGATTGAAACTAGACTATGGATCACTGGCCTGTGGCACTGTCAAGACCTTGGCCTTGAAGATGCTGGACCCCTTTCATCATCAGGGAGTTCAGAGTCTTATGAATCTCCTCTGTACCTATGCTGTTTCCAACTGTTTTTGCTGTATGCTTTGAAACTTCTTTCCTTACCAAAGCATCCCACCTGGGGTTGTGTTTTCCCTCTTTAGTGGGCCATACTTTTTCAGAATAGACGATTTGCCATTGCTCCATTTGGCATTCATACCAGGGCACAATTGGATAACACTGCTGTATCCACTGGTCAGCTTAACCCACCATTGCTTCTTACAGTCCCCTATTGCAACATATCCTTAAGTCATCTGAGAAAACAGACAATCCTGATTGGAAATACTGTCTGCTATTTGCTGAACATCTTTTGAACCATCCTTCCATTCCTATTTATACAGATGGTTTGAAATCAGGTGACTGTGTGGTCTCTGCCGTGGTTTGTTGTGGTTTGGTGGTTGCATGCAGAATCTCCTCTACAGATTCTGTGTTCACTGCTGAACTGTATGCCATTTCTTTTGCCCTGGATCACATAGAAGCTAAGCAGTACTCAATTTGCACTGTTTGTATTGACTCACTTAGTTCTCTACTGGCCCTGGAATCTCTTCATGTTAGTTCTGACCCTGTTCTTGCTGATATTCAAAACTGACTGGCCCATTTCTCTTTAACATTTACTTCTATCAAGTTTTTCTGGATACCAGACCACGTTGGTATTCACAGGAATGGGCTTGCTGACACTGCAGCTATATTTGTCTGCTCTGGCACTATCATTTCTGTGCCTGTTCTATACATGGACTATGGTCCTGTATTCAAGACTCGGTTCAATGCCAGTTGGCAGTCAGTCGACTTGGAGTGAGCAACATAAAAACAAGCTTTTCCAAATATAACCTTCTGTTGGACTTTGGTCGTGTTGCTTCCATAATGATTGGAAAAAGGAAGTTGTCCTAACTAGACTCCACATTAGTTAGTTTTTTTTAACTCATTGTTTTCTTTTGTCTAGGACTGATGCACCAGTGTGTTGTCTGTGTGACACTCTGGTCACAATAAGCCACATTTTACTGTTTTGCCATCATTATGACTCTCAACAATGGCACCATTTTAAACATGTTCTGTTCCAAGGTTTATCCATGATGTTAAACAGTGTTATTGGTGATGGTGACATTGTCCACCCTAGAAATGTTTTTGGTTTTTATAGGCCATTAATCTTTTTAGTGCTATTTAAGTTTTTTAACTTATACATTAGACCTTTTTTAATGTAATTCCCTTTAATGAATCAAATTACATCTAGTTCAATTTGCAATTAGAAAATGGCCATAACATCAAATAACTTGAAACCAGAACTGGAAAGGCCAACTTCAGATGTCTAATGTTGCTGTTTGAACTACCTGTTAGTTATCCTGGCAAGTTAGGATAATTATAATTATTCTACAGTCCTTTATAACTTGTATTACTGTAGTTTTTCTCTTACTGCTGTAGACTAGATGTAAAAATTGGATTTAATGTTATTTACATTTTTAATTCAAAATTTAAAGTTTGTTTTGTTTTACCTCAATTTCCTTTTGTGAATTTTAATATTTTTACTTTATTTTTAACTTTTTTCTGGATATTTATGTGTGTAGTTCTCGGTCAGTAACTAGGGAGATTACAATTGAAGGTTAACATTAGTTATGTATGTCTTATTCTGGGTCAGTTTACTATTTTTTCACGATATTAATGATTAAAGAGATTGTTTTCCATTAATTAATTTTATTGCATAGTTTTCAAACTTAGTCAAGTTTCTTTTCTTCTCAGGTATGTTCTGTTTTGAAATCTTTGAACAAATTCTGTTACCTGATGGTGTCAGTGTAATGTTGAATGATTTGGTTCTTGAATCTTTGTTTTCTGTCTTCTCTACGTTTGATTTTTGAGTCATTGCTTTTGTTCTCAGAACTTAATGCTAAATGTTGATAGCTTTTAGCATGGTTATCTTTCTGTGTTTTTTTGATTCTTAAGTTTTGACTCTCATATTTTTTTTTTTTTTGAGCAGCCACTCTCCTGTTGTGCATATGTATGAATTCATCTTAATTTCAGACTACTTTTAAAGATAATTATTGAACATCAGTTGTAGTTTTAGTGATTTTTTTCCATGGCCATTTTACCTTGTACAGTAGTCTTTTTTTTTTTTTTGCTGCAGAGGTAATTTTTTTTGCAATTTGATTACAGTCCCTTTGACACCGTAGCATATTTTGCTTTGTTACAAGGTATACATCCCTCCTACCCACCAAGAACTTCTCTGCATCAGTTATTTTTGCAAGGATTTCAATAGTAATTTTCTCTTGCATTTTGAAATGGCCAGTAATTAATGATCATGCTTTATGTTGCTTTCATTGTCTACTGAGAACTAGACAGCAAGTTGTTTCATTGGATCCTGAGTGGCCAAACTTAGAATGAAGCAAGTTTGGGTATTTTTGTTTTGTTCATTAAGTTTGTTTTGTTTTCTCAAGGCATCTAGTTTTCAAATGCAGACGTGAGGTTTTTATGAAAGTATTCTTACCATGTTATTTGGATGATGATGTTAAAATTGTAGTTTCTTCCTTTTGCTACTGGGTCTTGTCTATTAGCTCAGTGACATTCTGTTTGGCTTCAAGGAAATTCTATCGAATAGCAATGGTTGTTAGTCTTTTCCATTTGCTTGAAATTGACTTTCTCATGGACAGTTAGCTAATGTTCACCCTTTTGTCTATTCAGTCTCTTACACACATTTATTTGACCATCCATCTGGCTATATTGCTTAAGTGGATTATCTGTAATTCCAGTTCACATGTATCACCAACACACCCCTTATTAAATCTGTGGTTTTGAATCAACACTGTTGAAGTATATCAGCATCTCTTATAGAATTACCATCCCTGGAGTCTTGTGCATCTACTGCCATAGATGTACTTTCTACTTTGAAGATGATGGTTTCACATAACATTGCCATTTCTTTTAGGTGCAGTCAAAGGTGGTGTCTAATAGGACTGTATTATGGGTTTACAACTCACTGTTGATAGGCTCTTTGTCCAATTAACCAAACATTCTTCTAAGAATGGTTTAAATGCTAGTCCATTCTTACTTGTGCTCTTTCCTCATAGAATCTAACTTATGTTGGGCTACCTATTATACATAATATTTACTTTCTATCTCCAACTCCTTAACAAATCACTTCTGTTTTTATTTCAGGGTCATAGCTTAACATATCCTTCCATTTGTAGTTGTATTTGAAGACTTCTTCTGAGCCTTTAATTTTTAACAACCTCATGTTCCTATATATATTTCCTTTTGTTGCTTTAACCAGGAAGAAGATATATCAGTTTCATGCTCCTTGATATTTTCATGGAAAGCCTTATATTTAGTAAGAAGGTAATCATCATTTTCATCTTGTGTTTTTTTCCTTGTTTGACCCTGATTCTTGGGCAGGGAAGAACAACAAAATATAATGGGAAGTTGAGATTACTGAGGAATGAAATCTGACTACTGAATTTTTTTTATTGTTTTATAGATTTTTTAAGTGTTTTTATGTCAAACTATAATTGTTTCAAAGTTGTGAAATTGTTTTTTTTGTACTATGACAAGGCATCAGGCAAAACTTAATAGTCATAGAGTGTGTAGGCAACAGTAAAATATTCCAGTGGTTGAAATCATATCCCTTTAATGTTAATTTTATGGCATCCAAACAACTAACATTAATCTAGGAAGTTATATTTTATTGAAATTAATTATGAAATAAATCAAGAATCCTGCAAAGGCCACCTAAACATAACAATCTGCTAACTTGTATACAGTTCATATTTAGTTCTCAACTTGTATTGAAGGACATCACATTTGGATAAGTCTATAAATTCACCAGACTTCAGATATAATTTTGAAGTATGACAGAAGATACAGTTTGCCAACTTAAACATAACATCGCTCGAGAAGTTTATACTAATAGCCATTACAAAAACCTGAATTTTTCAGAAAGCAACGTTTATAAAATTCTTTCAGTTTGTTGATATCTAAAAAAACCTCGGTAACTGTCAGTACAAAGTGTCAACCTCCACAGTTCAAGAATATAATTTATGTGTTCAAATGTATTCACATAGGTAGTGTCTTGGGGTTTGTATTACACAAATATTATTATAACACACTATGTACAACAAATGATTATTTCACACCAATATCTCGCTACCAAATATCACACAGCATTACAGTTTTCTTTAATTTGCTGATATATTATTCTGTCTAAGGCTGTAATACTGGGCACACGACTAATAATGATCAGAAGGCCTACATTAATATTTTGGCTAATCATTGATGTAGACTAGGTGCTCCATTACTGACATTTTGTTATCTAACACTTCACAATTTTATATATTTACTGATTTATTAGCTGACCCAACAATATTGTATCATCCAAATAATCTTAGGCCTCCAGACTTAAATCCTTTTTGTTATTTTCTCCAAGCATCCTTTTTTTTGACATATAGTTCAAGTAAAACAGACTTTCCCATTGGACATGAATTAACTCATGATTTTAGTGATGCTCATAAGTCCTGTTTATGTGGATTTTTTTTGGATCTGAAATGAGTTGTAGAAATATCAGTTTTATTAGTAGTGGATGCAATGCTTAACTTTTGCATCCTGAAATGTGGGTTATTTCATCACATGCACTGAACAATGGTATAACTGCCAACATGCACCACCTATAAGTTTTGACACCAAAATTTGACATTATTTATTAGTGTTATAAATGACTTAGAGGAAAAATTTGAAATGTTATTTACTGGTGTTATAAATGACTTCAGGTAAAAATTTGACATGTTATTAGAGTTATAAATTACTTCAGGTAAAAATTTGACATGTTATTAGTGTTAGAAATTACTTCAGGTAAACATTTGATGCTATTTATTGGTGTTATAAATGACTTCAGGTAAACATTTGATGTTATTTATTGGTGTTATAAATGACTTCAGGTAAAAATTTGACGTTATTTATTGGTGTTATAAATGACTTCAGGTAAAAATTTGACGTTATTTATTGGTGTTATAAATGACTTAGAGGAAAAATTTGACATGTTATTTACTGGTGTTATAAATTACTTCAGGTAAACATTTGATGTTATTTATTGGTGTTATAAATTACTTCAGGTAAACATTTAATGTTATTTATTGGTGTTATAAATGACTTCAGGTAAAAATTTGACATGATATTTACTAATGTTATAAATAACTCTAGGTTAAACTTTGCCATGTTATTTATTGGTGTTATAAATTACTTCAGGTAAACATTTGATGTTATTTATTGGTGTTATAAATGACTTCAGGTAAAAATTTGACGTTATTTATTGGTGTTATAAATGCCGTCAGGTAAAAATTTGACGTTATTTATTGGTGTTATAAATGCCGTCAGGTAAATATTTGATGTTATTTATTGGTATTATAAATGACTTCAGGTAAAAATTTGATGTTATTTATTAATGTTATAAATGACTTCAGGTAAAAATTTCACATGTTATTTGCTAGTGTTATAAATGACTTCAGGTAAAAATTTGACGTTATTTATTGGTGTTATAAATGACGTCAGGTAAATATTTGATGTTATTTATTGGTATTATAAATGACTTCAGGTAAAAATTTGATGTTATTTACTAATGTTATAAATGACTTCAGGTAAAAATTTCACATGTTATTTGCTAGTGTTATAAATGACTTCAGGTAAAAATTTGACATATTTACTAATGTTATAAATGACTTCAGGTAAAAATGTGACATTATTGGTGTTATAAATGACTTCAGGTAAAAATTTGACATATTTACTAATGTTATAAATGACTTCAGGTAAAAATGTGACATTATTGGTGTTATAAATGACTTCAGGTAAAAATTTGACATGATATTTACTAATGTTATAAATGACTTCAGGTAAAAATTTCACATGTTATTTACTAATGTTATAAATGACTTCAGGTAAAAATGTGACATTATTGGTGTTATAAATGACTTCATGTAAAACTTTGACATGTTATTTATTGGTGTTATAAATTACTTAGGGTAAAAATTTGACATGTTATTTACTGGTGTTATAAATGACTTCAGGTAAAAATTTGACATGATGTTTACTGATGTTATAAATGACTTCAGGTAAAAATTTGACATTATTGGTGTTATAAATGACTTCAGATAAAAATTTGACATGATATTTACTAATGTTATAAATGACTTCAGGTAAAACTTTGACATGTTATTTATTGGTGTTATAAATTACTTAGGGTAAAATGTTGACATGAAATTTACTAGTGTTATAAATAACTTTGGATAAAATTTGACATGATATTTGTTAGTTTAAAAATGACTGGATAAAAATTTGATATAATATTTATTAGTGTTATTAATGACTGGATAAGAATTTGACATGCTATTTATTAGTGGTATAAATAATTGGAAAAATAATTACATGATATTTAGTAGTGGTATTAGTTAGGGTAAAAATTTAACATGTTATTTATTAGTTATAAATTACTTACAGTAAAATTTGGCATGTTATTTATTAGTGTTATAATGAAAACCTTTAAAACCTGCAGTGGTCTCTTACATTATACCTTAAGGTTGTTTTATTTAATTCACCAACATGTGAGATTGGCCAATATAAAAGATAATTAAGTGCATTGAATAAATAGTTAATTTTCTCATCTTAATTATTTTGTTAATTGTATTTATTTTATTTTACTTCTGTATATAATATTTTCATTGATTTTGGAATTCTTGAAAAATGTCTAATTTTTAAATAAACTTTATAACTTATCATAGAATGCAAACAATAAAATGTTTGGTTATCATAAAATATTAAAAATATAAAAATACCAAAAACAAGTTTATATATTATATATATGCACACACACTTCCAAGAAATGAAACACATTTGTAAATACTGGAAAGGATACCAATATACACACAAAAACTAAAATGTAAATGGGAAACTAATACAAATTAACAGAATCAAAGAGATAAATGTAGAGAATGATTTATAGTTCTTGGATCTTTGTAACTCACATAGATTGTGTCAGTATACAGTATAGATACTAAAAATTGAAATATGTTGAGTTATATGTTTGTTTATATGTATAATTATACCAAAGTATATTTTGGGAAATAATACATATGTTAAGTATCTTTTAACCTGACATTTATATTGTTTTTGATGTTAATATTTCTAAAAAATAAGGCTGCCAGTGTTTTAAAAATTATTACTGTTCTTAAGCTATACATTATATGTAAATGACATTTATTAATGAAAGTATTTATTTAAAACAATATCAAAACATGAAATAGAAATTTTAGAGACTACATGTCATTATTTTAGGAACAAGTGAAAATTTACTGCGAGTCTTGTGACAAGCTAACGTGTCGAGACTGTCAGCTGATAGAACATAAGGATCACAGATATCAATTTCTCGCCTCGGCCTATGAGCAGCATAAAGCCTATCTTAGTGCACTGCTGTCGAAGATTCGTGAAAAGCACAGATACATTGAAAAAGCAATTGAATTAATTTGGAAAAGAGAAGATGATGTGAAGGAACGAGAGCTCCAAGTGACACAGGAGATTAAAATGTTTGCAATTAAGTGTGTAATGTGTTTTATATATTTCCTGCTATTGGGTGTAGCTACTCTATATTTTATCATGCAGTATATGTTGAAGTAAAAAAAACATGCATGGAATTAGATTTTTTTCCCCTATTAATACTCATATCAAAAATTAAACATATTAAAGTTATGAATTCTCTTTAAATAATTCCAAACTTCAACCTAAGTTTCAATTGTGTGTGGTAGGACCATGTTTTAATGCAATTTATAAAGTGTTTAAATGTAACATGTATGGGTCTTATAAAAAGATAAATTACATATTGTGTTCCATTTCAAAAGGTAGGACCAGTTTTAACAACTAAACTACTGTTAATAAATCAACTTCAGTTGATGTACTGAATATTTTATAAATTTATAAACTGTTTTTGCTTATAAATTATGTTTTGATAATTTTTATTTAAATGTTTTTTTTTTTTTTATAACATGATCATAATTTCACTAATTCTATCTCACGTTTTCACTTGAGTGAGCGTTTTTCAGTATCAATTTATACATGACTTTATTTCTAACATATGTTTATTTTTGTAATAAGTTTCAAATAAAAGTTACTTGGAAGGTACTACAGTTCTATTACTCCCAGCTTCAAGGAGTATCACAAAATTATTGAAGTCTGTTTCTATTGTTGTTGACAGTTTTAATGAAAACTGATAATTCTATTTCCCTAAAAGGGAGCTAAATGCTACCTGGAAAAGTCACCTGTGTGTTGTCTTTCAGTCAGTCAATACACACTAAAATGATGCCACATAAGGGATGGTTAACATTGCAAGGCGTGATGTTTTAACATCAGTGAAATGTGTGCATGCCATGAATTACAAGAATAATTATACATTCTGTAGAATACAACGCTGCATAATATACGAACTTCAAAAGTAAGTGATAAAAATATTTGTTATTCTTAATTTCGATTGTATTTACTCTTGAAATCGAAGTACGTCTGGTGTTAACATTATGATAACTTTTGTCCTGTGGAGGAGAAGAGTGTGTTATTTTGGTGTGAAACAAATTATTTTGATACAACTGTATTTTTGGTTTTCATGTACAACTATAAAAATATTTCTCCTATGTCTCAGATGTAAGACTGAAGACTTATGCTAAAAACTGGGTTTGAAACTCATGGTGGGCACAGCACACATAGCCTATGCAAGCCTGGGTGAAATGTTTAGTGGGTTGTTTAAAGAGGTAGGTTACAAACATTTCAAGTAAGTTACTGGAAAGTATCAATTGAGAATTTTTTTATAAATAGGTTTTAGGGTTTCTAGTGCAGTACAGTTTTAGCTTGTAATCATTGTGGTTGAAGAGAGAAGACTTAAGTTGTTAACCATGGGAAATGGGAAGCTTAAGGCTCTTCAGTTAAAAAAAAACTATTATGGAATGGACATGCAAGTTAAAGCTAGTGTTAATGTATGGTGAGGAACATACTAGCAAATTAATTAAAAAATATAGTGAGATTAACTGCTCGGTTGCCTCGTTGTTATTGTATTTTTGGTTTCTTTTTGTTGCTTTGTTACCAACCAACTGGGTTTAAACAGGATATATTTTTATGACTTCCCTTTAGGGCAATGTTTCTTAGTCATCAGTCCATAGATTGGTAATAACAGCCTGTTACAACCACTTTCTATTTGCATGGAATTTCACCAAAACACAAAATCCTGAGGCAATACCAATTTTTAAATTTTGATGTTTTTTCTTTGTAATTGCATTATTGTTGCCTAGAATGGTTTAAAAAAGCAGCAATATTGTTGTCATAGGTGTTGAAAAGGCTTGAGAAATGCTACTTTAGGGATTTAGTAGTTAATTTGTAAGTTGTGTTCTCTTGAGGAGTCATGTTTGTAGAATTTACTGTGTTCTTAGTGGATGGAGATTTCATGGTCTGTGTGAATGTTTCATTCAAATCAGGGAGTCATTCCTCTGAGATACTGAAAGCCTTTTCTTGGGAAGTTTTAACTAAAGTTGTTAACAAAACTTTCAACTTAAAGTTTTTGAATGCCTTATTTGTAAAATCAGTTACGTATCGTAAGTGAAGCATTTTTTTTTAAATAAAGAATCGTGTCATGTTATTTTGTGAAAAATTAACAATGACAACAACAATGCCCAAACCATGAAGTGAGATCTCGCACTATCTCATGAGGAAGCAAGACAATTTGAAAGTGATTGATGAGTGCCGCTCGAATGAAGAAACACTTAACACAGTGCATAACATAACAGTAACAAAATCTTTAAATATCATGTACCTTCAGAATGTGTTTTGTAACACTAAATGATTTTCTTTCAGATTCATCACAGAAATTAATCAACGGGGAAAGTTACTGATCCAGGAACTGAGTGATGCCTGTGAGAAGAAGAAGCAGGTGCTCAGCATGAAGAATGAACAACTTGTGGCATTATCAGAAAAACTTCAGTATTGTGAGAATTTCGTAGAAACTGTGATCAAATTTGGAAGTAGTTTCGCCTTACTGTACAATAAAAAAACTTTGGTAGAACAGGTACTGTTTGTATAGCTCTTCATTTCAACATCATTAGATATAAACCATCTTAACAAAAAAAAATGTAATGTACGAGAAGCCATTGACAGGCATTAATTTAGATGTATATGTTTTTTAAGTGAG
The DNA here is from genome assembly GCF_004210375.1 of Tachypleus tridentatus. Classification (NCBI taxonomy): domain Eukaryota; kingdom Metazoa; phylum Arthropoda; class Merostomata; order Xiphosura; family Limulidae; genus Tachypleus; species Tachypleus tridentatus. Next base: position 66,258,838 of record NC_134833.1, on the reverse strand, counting down.
GCTACTTGTAGTTAGGGTTAATTCAAGTTTTGTATACAACTTTTGAATGTATTTTACAGAAGGATGTGTATATCAAACATTTAATCACATCATGAATACATAATGGTTTTTTTTTTTTGTAAAGGTTTGTCTACAGTTGTATTTTGTACCAGCATGGTTATAAGTAAGAAGTTGATATTTAGTTTTACAGGGAAAAAAAAAATCTCATTTTTAATATATGTTTTAACTGGTTTGCAGTTGCGATATGTTCTTACCCAACGCTGTGAGGTTCCAAATCCTAATCATTTGGTTGATATCAAGTTCCTGTACGAGACAGAGTTTTTCAGTAACTATATTAGTGAGCTTGGTTGTTTAGTTGTTGACCAGAAACCAATAGGCAGGGGTAGACTCCCCTCAAGAAGCTCTGAACCTCTACGGTCCAGCATCAAACCAGGAACCTCTGTTGTAAGTACCAACTCAGTATTAAAGTTTTGAGTAGTGTCAATTATTGAAAGAAAGGAAATGCAGGAACTAAAATATGAATATTTGTAAGAAGAAGTGATGTGAAGAACTTGAGCTTAAGAAATTCTTTAATGGTAGCTTACTTCTGATGTTTCAGATATTTCGAGCTAGATAATTCTTGTATGTTTGTTGTTCTGCTGGATTGAACTTCTTTCATCTCATGTGTTTTGAATGTTCTTTTGAATGTAATTTTTTTTTCTGTTATTTAACTACTAAGACAAAATGTAAAACAGTGCCACAAAACCTGATACTGGATATTCTAGTCTATAAAAATATTTTTATGTGCACAATTTCATTAAACATGTGGATGAAATTTCTTATTTTAAGATGTGGTACAAAAATATCCATTACTTGTACCCATAATTATGGGTTGCTTCTTAGTGAAATGCTAAGTTTATTACAGGTTAGAGATCTTTGATGGACTGCAACTGTGAGGTCTCAGAACTTGAAACACTATTCTCTTTTCATTCAACAGTTCATGACCTGGTAGTTAATTCACACAACTCACAATCTCTGAGTCATGGGTTATAGTCCCATCACCAAATATACTTGCTCCTTATATCACTGGAGTTGTCTTAAAGTTATGGCCACTTGCATCAATTGTTTGGTAAAAGAGTAGATCAGAAGTTTGAAGTGTTGAATGTTGTTTTACCAGTCTGTCACTCTAAAATGAGAAACAACTAGCACAAATAACTTAGTTCTAGGATCATAACAATCCAGAAAAGTTATTTTACTGGTTGTATATAATCTGCCTGAAGTTCCACTGGAAAACTAATTCCATGAAATCAAGATAGATTTATATGAACACCTTCTAACCACCCTGAATGTAGTATTTATTTTAGTGATATACTGAGAATATTTCTTGCAGTCTGGCCCTATATTAATTATGACTTGCATCTATACAGAAAGTAATCTTCTGAGTTACTGACCCAGAATTAGACATACATAACTTACCTTAACCTTTAGTAGTAATCTCACTAGTTACTAACCAAGAACTAGGCATATGTAATTTACATTAACCTTCAGTAGTAATCTCCCTAGCCATTGACCCAGAACTAGACATACATGAATTCGATATTGTTACTATTCCAACTTAACCCCTCAAAACATTCATTTTAACACAAGTGAACTATGGCTTTTGAAAGATGGTCTTGAAGCAATTCACCAGGATTTACATTTTGTAATAATTTTGCTAAAAATATGTTAATGGCTTCAATTATCTTCCTTTAACCAATCCTTTTACTTGATCTCATTTTGTTTCAAAAAATGTGAATTCCATTTTTGTCACCTGTTTTTTCTTCTGACAGCTGTGAACTCATCTTTATCTATACTTTGTTTACTATGAAACAAGATACACTAATCACCTTGAAGGCTTATTTGTGTCAATGTACGTGTTTTAAGTTGAATATATTTGGGTTAAAACAAGGTTAATTTTGATAAGAGATTGTGGTCATGATAAAGTGTCTAGGCTCTTTATCAAATAATGTTAAGATTTTAAACTATTCAATGGTCTTTGTAAGTGGAACTGTGATATCAGAATTAAAATATAGTACTATTTGGTTTACCTATGTCTCCCTATTGTGCCAAGAATTAGATCTTTTTATTTCTGTCTGTATTTTCTCTTTCTTTGTTTACTATTTCCAACTTTATAGGAGTCTTATTCTGTTTAGAAACATTATCTGTGTATTCACATTTGACAATCTCTAGGCCAGCCATCTTCTTTCCACTTGATGTCTTCTATCTACTTATAAAGACTTGTGTGATAACATTTTCTTGGAGGATTTCATGTAGTTCAAATCTGCTCTTCAATTGTTATTCTTGTCTTGAAATATTTTTTGTTTGAAACTAATTTACTTGAATTTTTTTGTTTCATATGTGTTGTTTCCAAATTAATTTTCAAACCTTAAGCTCAATTTTATTGTTACGTTTCTCTTCTGTTTGTTTATTTGTGAACTCTGACTTTTAATAGACCTTAAAAGTTATAGTTATCTGACACTAGCTTCCAACAGAAGGCTGGACCTTCCAAGTTATAGTTATCTGGCACTAATTTTATAGGGAAGACTGGACCTTCCAAGTAATATTTGTCCAGTACTAATTTTCTAATTAATAAAGGTACTCCTACTAAAAGTTCCCAAACTTATCTCCACAGTGGTGGGTTTATCATAAAATATGGCTACATAAGTGCACTGTTAGTAGAGAGTGTGAGTCAAGAATTGTGTCTTCAAACAATGAATTTTGTCCAAGATCAAAAACTGTCAATAGTAGGTAATATAGGAACAAATAAGAAGAAAGAAGTAAGGTCTGGTTCTTGGTATGGAAGGTGTATATATACATATATATTCCTTTGTTATACTTTGAAATAAGCTGAAACAAAAATAAACAAAAAATGCTGCACTAATTGAAAAAATCCCAGGGTGCAAGCTATAATGTGGGATTATAAAATGTACCCTAGGTTTTGGAGGTGACTGAAGAAGTAGGACCAACATTGCAGTGGGGATACACTGTCTGTCAGTCTTAACCTACATTTTCCAGTCTCACATAAGAAATAAAAGAGTAGCAATAGACATAGAATTAGGAGAGCGAGATATGGGTGCTTAAACCCACAATGCCCCACATCTATATCACCATTCACTGCCTGCAGACAGTTGTGGGAAGGTGACTGCTCTCCCAAGTAAAGAAGAAAAACATTAATTGAAATGAAAATAAGAAAAGGAAAATAGGGTACTACCATATGGGAGTAAGTAAGTTATAACTTACCTCTTGAAGTTAACATTCTAGCCCCCATTATGGAAGAAAGGCACTAATTGACAGTACAGCAAACAAACTAAACCAGCAGAAGTGTTCTATCCAGCTATCCAGACAAACTAGTATAGCCCCAACCACAGCTAGAAAAGTAATAAAAGAGGTTAGAAAATTTGTAAAAAAATCGTAGGGCTTTATAATTTTTTCATAGTTTATTAAGACATTTATATTCCTGAAAATATATGCATGTTAAATTATAACTGTTTGAAAATTACAACAGTTTTCTTCCATAACAAGGCATCAGGTAAGCCTTATTAGGTTTGATGATGTAAAATATTTGGATTACTTATATATTGAGATTACATATTCTTTTATTTTGTTATTTTTTTTTGCAATTAATATATTATTCCTTTTAGTTCAGCTATAAATTATTTGCTATATTAAAGTGCTAGCTCACCTTCTAGTTAGAGCAGATTATTTTTGGTATGTATGTACCTATTATGAAATTGATACAAGGTTCCTTTTGCAATGATGTACAAATATTAACATTGTGAAAGTTCATGTATATTTGAGGTAATAGTTAGTCACGTGAGATGTAATCTCATGGTCTAACCACTAAATAAAAAGCCTTTTTTGATTTTTAAGAGTTATATTACAAGGTATTGTTAGAAATATTGTTGATTATTACTAGATGTTACTGATCTTGGAATATTGTTTTTTTTTTTCTTTGAATTAGGTTTTTGTGTCCCTTTAGTTCTTTCTTCTATTTCCTTTACTCATTGAAATTAATACCATTGACATTTATGTTGTATTTATTCATGGCCAGGTATGAGTTTACTGTTTTTTTTGTAAGTGATAAGGTTTGTAGTTGTTTGAAAGTTTTGTTTTGGACTTCTGTTAAAATTTAAAAATTTGTTTTTCTCTGATGCTGGTTGTACTGGTATTTCAACTTGTTTTTGTATAACCCTGGTTGTATTGGCATTTTAACTTTTTTTTTTTATAACCCTGATTGTAGTGATGTTTTGTTTTAGTGCTATACTAAATATAACTTATATTCTTCTTGTTGAATATAATTTTTCAGTTTATTTTGTTCAAATAAGTATGAATAAAAGAAAGTGTATTTATAAGCTGTAAACATATATGGACCAATAATATTGTTAACAAACATATTGTTACTTAACTTGAACTGGTGTCATTTTGAAAGGTCAAGTCTCAGGTTGCTGATCTATCTTTTTCAGGGTATTTGGTTTGTTTCTGTTTTACAGCTGGAAAGGGTGACAGCTGTAATCAAGAAAATAAAGATAAATATACTACTGAAAATCAATCAAATTGAAATTTACTGAATATATAAAAGGAACTATCAAAATATACTTACCTCCAGTACATGACTGCCAGACTTTCTTCCTATGCTTCTCTAAGCATTGGTTTGTTTCTCACTTGCTTCAGTCTTTATGGTATCTGTCTCATGACACCTACATCATTTTGTCCTCTCTCCTTGTACTCTATATAAGCACCCCATTCAGATAATATTATGTTTCTTGAAGTCACTAACGGGTTTCCCAGGATTGTGATCATCCATACTTACTTTGAGCATTATTGTGTTATGTAGTTGATTTTTGTAATATTTATTGCACAAATGCTTAGATGGGTAAAGGAAGAACCCCTGGTGGTTGAGTAATTGTTGACAGTGTAATGGGAGGTAAATATTATTGGAAATACATTTTCAACATAGGGAATGGTCAACTTTCTGATAAAATTAAAAAAAAAAATGTTAGGATGAAAGGAAGTATTCCTAATGATTTTTTCAAAACTTGTCTCACAAAAGACATTTGAAAGATTTTACTACATATATAAACAATAGGAAAATTATATTAATTATTTTAAGCTGGAAGAAGATGGAATTTAATTTTGTCTTAATTTTCATATAGCTTAGTTAAATCTTTCTACTGTAAGGTTTATCAACATTACTGAGATCGAAAAGGTTTTCTACTATTATTTTATGTTGTAATCTGTGTATGTGGAACACTTGCTATTAATGAACTTGGATTATAAGACAAATTGGATTTGAGATGAAGGTGTTTAAAATTAAAACACTTTGTATTTATGATTTAAAACAGGTTTTACGAAGTGTTTTGTTACAACATAACTTTATAGGTGTTGATTCCAGTTTCCACACTTTAGCAAATGTTTCCATTAGAGGGTATTCAGGTATTGTATACTCTTGTAATATATTTGTTATAGCAACAGCAACCAACACCTGTTGGAGAGTTGAGGCAAGCTTTACAGAACCCTCCCAACTTACTGCCAAAGATGATTGTCAATAATTCATTGAAAAATTCTCAAGTAAAAACAAGTTCTGCAGTTTCACAGTCTCCAGGTTTTGTTCAAGTACCCGTTCATCAGTCAAATGCATCAACTAAATCTTCAAGCTGTGTACAAAATACTCTGAGTGTCAACATGTCACTTTCCCATAATTCATCATTAAGTCAGAAGCAGAATTTCTTGCCATCCAAACCAGTTTGTCAGAGCTTGGGCATTTCTACTCAACCACCATCTTGCAATCCAATTTTGACAATTACCAAACCTACTCAGTAAGTTTAGTCTTCTCAGCCATCTTATCTCACTGTGTATTTATGAACAGGCCTTACATTAAGTGGAAATGAAAAGTAGAGATATTGATAACTTACAGGAAACTGGGAAGTTAGAGCTGGACAATTAACGGGGTTAACTGATGACCTACGAACTTCGAGAATGTGAATTAGTGTTGTTTAAAATAATTAGTTAATCCAAATTGGAATTGATGTCATGAAAATAATCAACAAATTCAGATTACTGGTTTTGAATACTTCAACTATCTGGTGATGAGAATATTCTGTTAGGATTTTTCATTATTTGTGATTAGTTGAAATATGTTTAGTTTATTCAGCTAGTGTCATGACTCATGAAAATTATTAGCTCATCAAACTTACTGTTTATGATTATATTCCTGCTGTATAAGTAATTGAAATACTGTCATTATGTTTGTTTAACACAAAGCTATAAATGGACTGTTTATGTTCTAATGACTGTGGGTACCAAGACTTGATTTTTTAGCATGATAAGTTTGTTTTTTTACCCATATTGTAAGTTGAAACCAATCATTTACATGTTGGTTCCCAAGCCTGTTTTTCAATACTTTCCAGGGTCCCACTAGTTACTTCACAATTACTTTTTCTTAGGAAAAGTGTATATGTAGTTATTGTTTTCCAGCCAATAAGTGACTATTTTAAAAATAAAATAGAGCACGACTCACCTGTGGGTCGGGTGGGAGCCAATGTGTTAAATGATAGGCAAATCCTGTTAATTGTTCAGCTCGACAGTGAGATTTTCATAAGTTGTTAATTAGATTTCAGTGAACCTGTAGAAAGTTAATTTAATTCATTGATTTAATGTTTCATTACCAATTATAAAGGAGGGCATTTTGTTAAATACATAATAAAGAGTTGTTTTCTCTGTATTTTTACATCATTTCAAGATGCATCAATAAGAAATATTGCTTTATTCAAAACATACAAGCATGCAACCTATTACTGTGGTATAAACATTGGTTACTTTCTAAGATCAACAATGTTAACATTTCCCTCTCATAGTTCTTCTTTCACTTGTAGAGACAAAAGGAGAAGAAAAAGTTAGAGACTTTTAATGAAATTACAAGAGAAATTTTGATAACTATACTAGTGTCTTTCCCTTATTCCATTTCTAGTTATTTTTGCTTTGTTCACCTTCAACACTTATAACATTGATAACTGACATTCTTGTTGTTAATGGGGATATTTTTGTGTATACCAACCTGTTAGGATCAAGAGACTAAATTATACATATATTATAAACTATTCTTGGGATCATTATTAATGTATTTCTTTGAATGTTAGCTGTAGGTTGTTTTTGTAGTTTTGTTTCCTTAGTCTCTTGGTTAATGTTTTAAATTTTGGAATTGCTATCAGTCTAACTTTTTTCTTATTAAGTGTTTCAGTTGAATTTGTTTTTGTTGATGTAAAATCATTTGCATTGTGAGATGAACTGTGTCATAATTATCAGTTTTCTGAACAATTATTGTTGAATGGAACCAGATATTTTTTTGTGGTTACACAAGTTCTTTGTCAATGTTCACACCTGTAGTTGGTGTTTACTAATTCTTTTTTTTTATTTTTTGAAGTAAGAGTCACTGATTCTGGAGTGTATTTTTAGTTTCTTAATGAAATGAGAATTTTGAACAAATTGGTTGTGCTGACATTTTTATTACTTGTTTACATTTTATACATATGTTTTTACTGTCTTAGTAAACTGTAGCACATTACTTATTTTGGCTTTTTCATACTTGAGTACAGTTCTGTTTATTTCAGTTAACATAAAGGCTTCTCTTTGTCATATCTTGTAAACATTTAAGAATGTTATTTATTGGATTTTGTCAGTACACTAGCAATAGAGACGAATATTAATTTAATCTCGAATACATGATCAAAGGTAGATTATTTTTTCTAAGTCCTAGTTTTCACCTACATTTGTTGCATCAGAAATAGAGTAGTAATGACTTTAATATTCTGTTTATTAGATGAGAAGTTAATGTTGAAGGTATGGGTGGGGAAATTTTGTAAAGGAAATGTTAAAATTAAAGAAACAATGTTTCATATATCTATGTCAAAATTAAAATGTATTTCTAGTTTCATGAAGAAAATAAAGAATAATCAAAATAGAATTTGATATTGGAATATTCTTGTTATATTTGAAATATGTTCATTACATTTTGTCATGTTTGACAGTAATTTATTTACTGTTGTTTGTTGCATACATGGTTAAATTTGGTGAACATTTCAAAGCTATTTCCAATAAAAGTAGGCATTTTTCTGCTTGGCAGTTTTGTTAGAAATTATTAGATGTATCTAGTTATGTCCACCTTCTTTGCTTGCCATTAAAATAAATAATCATGGAAAAATTACAGTATGTCATTAAAAATAACATAAAAATAGTTGAACTATTAAAAGGTCATATGCAAACAATAATTATTTTAAGAAATAATCAGTTAAAGCAATGTGTAATAATGTGCATTATTCATGTACTTTATTCAATGCTGACAAGGCCTTTTGGCTCATGGCAGGGTTTAATTGACCAATTGTATATGGCAGACATAGTAGTAATCTAGGTGCAATTTATAGCATCAGATGTATGAAAAACTACCATAAAGGTGTGAACTAGATTAAAGAAGTGAAGTATAAGTTTTAGTAATTTTTTGTTTATAAATTGGACTAATGTGAAGGATTAATAGCACAATATTATTTATTTATTTTTACTTCTAATTATTTATTTATACTTTTAAGTATAACAGAAAATTTAATAGTTTGGGAACTTTGTATATCACACCTCAACCAGGCTTGTTGGTCAGGGTTAAGCACTAATATTGGAGTCAGGGTTTAAAGTTTAATTCTGTTCATCAAGTTAAATAAACAAATATTCTTCTATATAAACTTTCAGTTCACAAACAATAACCATGTTTCCTTGTAGCCAAACAACTGATCAAAAACCAAATTTGGGAAGATCTTCAGTTTCCATTAGCCAGTCAGCAGGACCTCAGTCTGTTAAACCTGTAGTAACAGGTATTATTATTATTTCTCACTTTATTTGGATGTTACTCAGCATTAAGGACTTTTGTAATACTTTTGAAAATCTTATGATTTATACTTATTTTGATGTTAATATTGAAGTCTGTGTACTGTCAGTGAGGTATCTTAAAACTATTACTGTTATGTTCTTGTATGTAGGCTCCAAACCTAAGAACTGTAAAACTATGTCTTGTAAGCAGCTATTTATTATATTTCATGCTATGGAAGATATAAATGTAATATTTATGTTGTTAGATAAATTGTTAAAAAGACAAAAGAAAGATTGAACCTGGTGTGGTCTTGTAATTTTTAATAAACTTTTGCCAAATTTGAGCAATATAGTCAGTGAAACTCTATGAAAGATGTGTTCTGTTTGTGTCATTTTAAGGTTAGGGTGATTTATGTATGCAGTGTTGAGATCAGCATTTGGTTTTAGACAGAACTAAACTTGAATGGAATGTAAAACATTCTTGCAAATTATTTGAATTAAATAACTCAAAGTTGTCATTTAGTTTAATGGGTTTTTTACTCACAAGCTTGTGACTTTGAAGATGGAAGTTTTAGGGTCAATTTTGAACTATTGTAGTGAACAATTTTGTTTGACAGTTGAAATTTTATTGATTAACAAAAAATGATAAGTCAATTTTTATAAAGAACATGATTTATTAAATGTTACAATAAAGTACTTTTATTTTAGACCAAACAAAAATTGTTAAACAATATTTTTTGTAGTTATCAAATGTAAGATGGTAAACTTAAAGTTTTAATCAGTGAATTAATAAACTTTCTTTGGAGCTTAGAATCTTCAAACAAGACCTCGCCACCACAACTTAAACCTCAAGCACCTGGTCCTCCTTCATCAAACAACAGAAACACTCCAACGTGTACAGCGCCACCTATCATTAAACAGCTGTAGGTATTTCACTTTGTAAACATTGCTGTTTGAGGCATAGATGGTGTTGTTAATATTTAGATTTTAGTAATTGTGGAAGAAAGTTTGATATTCTGTGTAATAAAGTACACCTCGTTCTCATAAAAAATTATATATTTTGTTTACACTGTACATATTTCCCAGTTGGTAATTTATTATGTTTATCGCCTTAAAGTGCTAAAATTTGAGATTTAATTCCTCAAAGTGGACAAAGCACTTGTAGCCCATTGTGTAGCTGTTTTCTAATGCAACAAGAATGACGGTTACATTGTATGTTGTGAACTCATATCTGTAAATCAATTACAGTTATTAAAAAGAACACAATAATACAGACCATTATATTACCAAATATGTCATGACAGTAGAAAAAAATACATACAGAACGAAAACATTCAATAAACAAGTTATTTAATACAATACAGTCCAGTAATCTGGTTTATCAACATGAACCATACATACAGTATCAACACAATTATAATGTCATTTAATTACAATGTAACTTAACCATAAATATGTATTTATTGTGTGTATGTGTGTGTGTATATATATATATATATATATATCATAGCTAAAGTAAAAAGGTTAAATTATTTATACCCACACACACACCATAAACATATCTTCTACAAGTCGCATTAATAAACCATGTACAAGTTGGAAACTATTCAAAACTTATCTATCTTAAAACTCATAAAGAAAAAAAAAACCCTGAAAAATAAAAGTAGAGAATTAAGAATAAGAATGGTGAGTAACAGAGGTGACACCCAGGGGCTCGGATGTGTGATAATCAGATGCTAGGTATGAAAGAACAGCCGAGAATTATATCACACCTCAATGTAGAAAATTTAGGCCTAAAAATGAAAAAAAAAAGCATGAGGCATAATGAAGCAAAATAAATAAAAAAATAGTATGAAAAACTGAAGGAAAGTGAAAATAAGAAGAAAAAAGTGAGAAAAGGTGAAAGAGAAAAAACAAAACAGGAAAAATACTAGAGGAAAGGTGAAAGTAAAGGAAGAGAAGAGAAAGTTTTGAAAAGAATAAGGGAAGGTTTGGGGGGGGAATTATAACCATTAAACAGTAAATAAGAACTACAATTTGTCAACCAAATCTAAAAAATCAGAAAGAAACATATTATTTTACGATTCATTTTTCTTTGGTCTTGTTGATGTTTGATTTATTACATATTATTATGGTTACATTACTTTTCAATTAATTGAAAATATATTGTTTTAATGTATTCTGTTGGATATATGTCATATTTGGTTGGGATTATTTTCTGAAAATACTGCTGAATCCAATCCACGTAATGAAAATTAATTGCCTTATTTCTTTAATATTTGCTACAGGCTATTTTCATTTGTAGGCCTAACTTTTATAAATAATATTACAATAATTCTGACACTTATGGTGTGCCTAACTCACAAATAGATAGCCCAGCATGGTCAGGTGTTAAGGGTGCTTGACTCATAGTTTGAGGGTCTCAGGTTTGAACCTTCATCACACCAAACATGTTCACTCTTTCAGTCATGGGGATATTATATTGTGGTGGCCATCTGTGATGATGAGAACACCCACTTATAGAGAAAAATACATATGTAAAAACAGCTGGTATGAGTTGAGAAAATTTTTAAGTAGAGAAGCGAACAACGTTTCGACCTTCTGCGGTCATTGTCAAGTTAACAAAGAAAGAAAGAGGTAAATGACCGATAGCTGACCACATGTTTGAAGGGGGTTGTGTAGTTGAGTGTAGGAATGTATAGGGCATGCTTAGATGTTTTATATTCATTAATATAGGTATAAATGTGTTCCTTTATATTGGTTTATTTTGGCTTGAGTTGTTGTATAAGTAAGGCTTCTTTAATTTTGCATTTGTTTATGCTTGTTTCCTTACTAAGTATTTGGGTGTTTTATGGTTATTTTGTGTTTTTGATTTGTAGTGTTTGAAAATGTGTGAAGGTGACTTTTTGTATTCTTTGAATGGTTTCTATTTTTCTACTTGTTTCTCCAATATAGAAGTCGTGGCAGTTATCACATTGTATTTTATAAATAATGTTAGTGTGGTGTTTGTCAGTGTAGTTTTTACATAGTATAGACCTTAGTCTTGTGCCTGGTTTTTGAATAAATTTGGTATTAACTGGAATGTCATATTTTGTTACTAGTTTTTTCCAAATGTTGGTTATTTTTCTGCTGATGTCAGGAATATATGGTATGCAGCAGTATATGGTTTTGTGATTTTTTTTAATTCATGGGATATATTTACTTTTGTTAGTTGATTTTGCTTTTTGTCTAAGTGTGTGTGTATAATGTTTTCTACGGTTTGTGGAGGGAACGTATTGATGTTGATGAGGTATTGTTTTATTTTGTTTAATTCGTTGTTAATTTTATCTGGTGAGCATAGTTTTATAGCTGTGTTTATTTGGTTTCTTAGTATATTGAGTTTTTGTTTTGTTTATGTGCTGAGTCCCAAGGAATATGCAGTCCAGTATTTGTGATTTTTTCGGTGAATTTCTGTTTTAAATTGTGTATCGGTTCTTGTAATTTTGAGTTTAAGAAATATTTGATTGCTTTCTTCCTGTTTACATGTGAAGTTAATGTTGGGATGTATAGAGTTAATGTGGTTGAAAAAATTAAGTATGTGTTCTGTAGATTTGAATCCCGCAACCGTGTCATCTACATATCTGTACCAGTATAGTGATGGATGTAATGCTGTGTTAATTGCTTGTGTTTCAACTTGTGTCATAAAAAATATTGGCTAGAACTGGTGATACTGGATTGCTCATGCTTAGGCCATTTGTTTGTATATAGTTGTGGTTGTCGAACTTGAAGTTTGTCTTTATCGTGATGAATTCTATGAGGGTTGCTAATTGGCTGCTGGGAATGTCTATTGATGGGTTAGGGTCTCGGATATAGAGTTCTAAGGCTATCTTGCAGGCTTCAGAGGTTGGGACTTCTGTAAAGAGGGATATAACATCGAAACTGGCCATTAAGGCTTTATGATTAAGTTGATTAAGATTAGACTTGAAATTAAAAGAGTCTTTTATGAATAAGCTGGCTGATGTTACATATTTAGAGAATGCCCATGCTATGTATTTACCAAGCTTGTAATTAAACGATTCATATGTGGACATTATTGGTCGTAATGGACAATCTGGTTTATGATGTTTGGGGATGCCATATATTTGTGGTGTGTGTGAGTCGATCTTGCGTAAGTAGGAATAAAGTGTTTTTGGTTTTTTTTCATTTTTAGTAGTATTTTATTTAGTTGCGTTTCATGTGTCTTTGTTGGATATGTGTGTATTGGTTTAAATTTGTTTGTGTCTGATAGGATGTTATTCATTTTTTGGATGTATTCATTCGTGTTCATTATGACTATAGCGTTACCTTTATCTGCTTTTATAATTTTTAGGTTTTTGTCTTGTTTTATGTCTCTTTTTGTAAGATTGTTTTTTAGTTTTCTGTTTTGTGAAATTATGTTGATGGTTTTGTGAAAAAATTCTTTGAAAAAATCATTTAAGATGTTGTTTTTAGGTTTTCTGGAAAATATAAATTTTTAATTTTTTCTGGGAAGTTTGGCTGTTGGATGTCAATAAAATTGTTGAAGTTGTCTTCCTTTTGTTGGTTGTTTTCGGTTGTTTTTTTGTTTTTGTTTTCTGTGGAAAGTATCACAAGTCTCCTGGCTAGGTCTTCTAAACATGTTTTAATTTCTAAGGTTGGAATGTACCTAGGTGCTATTGTGAAGTTGAGTTCTTTGTTAAGTAGATGTATCTCATCTGTGTTTAATTACCTGCCATATCTGTTAATTATGAGATTAGTTAACCGTTTGTCTTGTTGGTGTCTTTTCTGTTGTTTGCATCTTAGTTTTTTAGAAAAATAAACACAACATAACCATAAAAAACACCCAAATACTAAATAAAGAAACAAACATAAACAAATGCAGAATTAAGGAAGCCTTACTTATACAACAACTCAAGCCCAAAATAAACCTATACAAAGGAACACCCTTATAGCTATATTAATAAATATAATCAAACAGCTAAGCACACCCTCTACATTCCTACACTCAATTACACAACCCCATTCAAACGTGGTAGCTATCGGTCAGTTACCTCTTTCTTTGTGAACGTGGTGATGACCAAAGAAGGTTGAAACGTTCTTTGCTCCTCTACATAAAAAAATTTTCTCAACCCATACCAGCCATTTTTACATGTATAATGTGATGGTCAATTCTACTATTTGTTAGTAAAAGAGTAGCCCAAGAATTGGTGGTGGGTGGTGATTTGAATTGATGCAGGTGGCACTGTTCTCTGTCCTTTATTCAATGTTGCTGAATGGTGCATTAGAAAGAAAACTTGTAACACGTTTATGATGGACTATTCAGAAAGGAAGCTTTGTTTCTTTGTGATTTTTCAGGATTCTTGATAAAAGACTTGAAGTGAAACAAGAACCGTGTGTCTCGAGTGAAAATGGTGCCTTTAAAGTAACAGACAAAGAATCAGTTGTTGATGCTGCCTCGAGAACTTTGGTAATAAGCTCATGTTCAGATTAAACAGTTTATTACTCTATATCTAGATTTTAATAGGATAATAAAGCATATTGATTCAAATACAAATGAATAACTATTAGTTGTCAATAGTTAATAGTGTATCATGTTGATAGTTGTTGTTTAACCCATAATATTTGTTACAGTTTGATAAGAAATTCTTTGTTTTTAGTGGTGTTTAAAATACATGAGTGAACAATATTGTTTGTAATCTACTCCAATGATGTTAAAGACCAACAACAGTAAATCCTAAGATACAACAAACTACAAAACCTTATACTGCTGCATACCGTATGCTCCTGACATCAGCAAACAAATAACCAACATTTGGAAAAAAACTTATAACAAGACACAACATTCCAGTAAACACCAAATTTATTCAAAAACCAGGTACAAAACTAAAGTCCATACTGTGTAAAAACTAGACTGACAAACACAATACCAACATAATTTATAAATACAATGCAACAACTGCCATGACTTCTATGTCAGAGAAACAAGCAGAAAAATGGAAACCAGATTTAAAGAACACTAAAAAAAAAACACCACATGATTTTTAACATTGCAAATCAAATAAACACAACATAACCATAGAAAACATCCAGATACTAAGTAGGGGAACAAACACAAACAAATGCAGAATCAAAGAAACCCTACTTGTATAGCAACTAAAACCAAAATTAAACCAATATAAAGGAACATCTTTATACCTATGCTAATTAATAATCTAACATCTAACTGCAATGCCCCTACAATCCCATACCTGTTTATACTCTTGTACCTAAGATGTGTCTGGCAATGGTCACTTGCAAACTCTCTTTCTTAATCTGAAGATGACTTAGGAAGGTCGAAACATTCTCTTCTTATCAGTAAAAGTGTTAGTATTCATACCAGCCTTTCCAAGATACATTTTTATTTTAAGTGGGTTTCTTTTCATCAAGATAAAGCTATGAAAAATTTCAACTTTCACAGAGTCTATCTTGAATCAGGTAACCCTAATTCTATAGATATATGTCAACTTTCAGATGGTCTATCTTGAACGAGGTAATCCCTGTTCTGTAGGTGTATTTCTAGACAATAAGTACTTTTATTTGTTTCTTGACAAGTATGTTTCAGAGTTGTTTGGCTTGACTGAGTTCTGTTCAAACTAAGACCCTTTTATTCATAGCCATAAGATTTATAAACAACATGTACTTGTTTGATACATGTTTATAATAAGTTGAAGCAACTCATTTTACACCATAATCCAACAGTAATTGTTTTGCAATTGGTTCTTATTTGTTGTTACAGGCAGATGTAATTGTTGATACTATTGTTGTTTGGCTGGTCTTGTCAACAATAACACTTACGTTTCTTATCTAAGTATATTATAGTTGGAGATTCAAGTAAATTGCACTTAGGCTTTACTTTCGTATCTTAGTTAATTATAATTAAATTTGTCTTTTAAGATGATAATTGAAAGGATTAAACATTTGTAATATTCATCTTCAACAATTTTCTTGTTCTTGAGGTTTATGACCATGTGCGAGTGTAAGGTAATTTTCCTGAAAGCTTGTGCACACCTGTTGAAGATACTGTAATATGCCTCAAAGGCACCATTGACTTGTGTCAAGGTGAATTATACATTCATATGTATAATTACATATGAATAAGCTGTAATATTGAAACAGCTTATTTGTGTTTAATACAAATAATTGTACTTTTTCTAGAGTACAACAGAAATTGTACTATGTTGTTAGTACATAGGAAACACAATGTACTAATTGTGTACTATACATATTGTACTATGAATATGGAAATATTCATAGTATTTATGAATACTAAATTCATAAGTATGTTATTTCATACAAACTGAAATAACTAATAACAATATATATGTGTTGTATATTGTATAACACATATACAATATATAAGGTTGTATAAATTATACAATACATTCAATATTGTGTTGTATAATATAATACAAAGTGCTATATTTGGTTAGGGAAGAAATATGAAACGTTAAAAATTAACCATATATGAAAAAATCAGAAATTTGAAACATAACCAAAATCAGATCTTTTGAGATATTTTACAAAAGATTAAAAAGTACAAACAAATTTCTGATTCTTTTAAGAAAGGAAGCTTCTAGATGTCTTAGTTATAAATTATAGTTTCTGATTACGATGCATGCAAAACACATATTTAATGATTTCTGTTTTGTTTTTTCTGAACTGTTCTCATAATTATTATTATTATTTGTGTTTCAGAATGAGTTTGCCAATCCTATGCAATGGAAGACACCTAATTTTGGGGTTTTCCAAAATAACTCCAAGGATAATTTTATGAAAGAAGAGGTATGTTCTGAGTGCAGTGTTTTTCTTGTTTTCTAACAAGATAATTTCAGTGTTATAAGTCAGAAATAAGTTTTTCTAAGTTAAAATTATGTATAAGGTTGCAATTATGAATCATATTTAATTTCCATGAGGTATACATGTGATTATTTCATGTAATCAAGAAGTTTGATGCTTTAAACCAATCCTAATTTTAGCAGCATTATACAGACAATTATGAATTTATTTCTTTAAAACATAAAGTGTAAGCATCAAGGTTGTGTTTGCTTAGTTTCTGAAAATTAAACTTCGAATCATATTGTCTTTTATATTAAAAAAACAAACAAGTGGAATCAAATGGAGTAGGTTTATAGAATGTTGTAAAATTATTCCTGTTACCAAATTATTTAAGAAGATTGGTTTTTAATGATAAATGAAGAAAACTGTAAATTAAATTCTTCTTGATGCCTGAATATGATTTTTACACATTTCATTGATTTTGTTTTTATTGTAGTTTTTCCCATTATAAAATTGTTTCAAAAGACATTGTACAAATTACACACTGTGTAAGATATTACCTAATGAGATTCACTTGCATCATTGTGTTGAATATTTATCTATTGATTTTGGTGTATTGCTTTCCTAACATATTTCCTAAAGTTGAACTTTAGCTACTAGGTTTAGTAGATATATTGTATTTAAGAGTGTAGCATTTTTACTTTGACCCCTACATTTAATAAACATGTCTACAGTTTTTGATTTGGTACTTTGGCTTTTAATTGAACTACAGTTATCACCTGGTGAATGTACTGATAAATACACAAATATGTTTAAAGTTTTTACTGAAGTTTAGTTTATGTAAATAATCATTATATTTTTGTGATTTTTTTAAATAGCAAAATATAATTCAGATAGGGTACATTACTTCTCCCATGTACAGCTGTCCTTTTTTAGCTCTTCAATATGCAAATTTTTGTTTGCATGACAAGCCTTGCACACCCATGTACCCCACAATTATGGTTCAGCTGCACCTCACATGCAAATCATTGTGTGAGTTCACCACCAATAGGAGTATGACAATCTTCTCCTTATACATGCTACTCCTTCTAATATTCAATTCTTCCAAACTGTTACTTCTTGTTAGGCAGTGCTATAGTAAAAACATATGTTGATTGTGCTCTCATCACTCTATTTTTATTTTTAACCCCATTTGCATGGATGAAAGTCCATGTCATCGAGGTTATTGACCTGAATTCAAATCTTTATTGAACTACTATTTCATGAATTTATATCAACAAGTTCAGTATCAAATTGTAGATTATAATTCAAAGTTTAGTATTATACAATTGTTAATTTCTAAATTTAAGAGTAAATGTTAAAAAGATACCTAAATATTGATTTTTGTATGTCACATGGTATGTTGAATATAGTAGTGGTTCAACTTAGATGTTTGTAATGTCCACATACAAAATCTGTAGCTTCTTAGAAGTTAGGAAGTAAAATTACTAATATTGAAAAGCTAGAATATTAAATAAGAATGTCTTATGTTTCTATTTACTGAAATTTTATTACATTTACTGAACCAAACACGGTAGCCATGTTTCCATTTTTGGAAACACTTATGTACTTCTATCTCTAACATGTATATAACCAATCAAAAGCTCAAAATGCCCCTAGTGGCTTTTTTAGCCTATTTGAAGTGTTTGGACAGCAAATTCTTTCTCTTCATGCTACCTTCCAAACAGTAAGGTAAGACATCAGAGAGCTTGACATTTCATGTTTTTTTAGACCCAAATATAGTTACTAATTTTCTTAAATTATAGTAGAATTCTATAGCAATGATATCATGTGTTTTGGATTCAATTCAACCTGTTTTCTCCCACTCTTTGTAATGTTTCTCCATTTCTCCATGTCTGAGACACTGCTTTTCATACTGGGCAAACAATATACTCGGTACAGAAGTGGTGTAGTCTCCCCTATCTGATTATCAGTATCAGGTGTTCTTTAGATTATTTCAAAGAATGCTTCTTTTTATCCCTTGTACCAATCCCTCTATCTCTTCAATGTGGGAGTCTAGTTATATATGTAATATACCATATTGGAAGTTGTAATTTTACTTCACTGAAAACGTATTTCAAATAGGCACTTACTTTCCTTCCCACTGATATCTGGCACTTAATGTTTTGCCTAAGCTCAAAATAATAGTTTGAAAGAATTGAATAGAGAGCATCACATGCATCAGGAGAGTGTGTCACACTCCTGTTAGTGGAGGGTTGTTTCATGATGGTTTACATGGGAGATGCAGTTGAATTTTTGTTTCATGAAGAAACAAAGCTGCTGTTTCAAGTAACTACTATTGTAATTATTAATATATTCTTTTTAAATTGCTAATGTTATAATTATTTATTATTTTTCAAGTAGCTAGTGTTACTTGTATATTGTTTTTCAAGTAGCTGGTGTTATAATTAATAATATATTGTTCATTTTGTTTGGTCATATTTTCAACTGTAAGAACTTGGCTATATGCCTTCTTAAACAGAACAACTTGTAAAAGTGACATAGAATACACAGCTAAGATGTTGTATTAAGTTTTACTTAACCAGTAACTAGTTACCTGAAATGATTTTTGTTTATATCTCTTGTACTAATACAGTGTATTAACTCATACTGTTACAACTGGAGCTGTACAAAATGGAGATAAACTACATTAGCTTTATACATTCTCACAAATCTTCTACACAAATCTCCCACAAAGTTTGTGGTTTATCCAATCATATGTTTTCTTTGCCATGTTAGTCTGTTCTTTAGGAAATGTTAACTTTTGCAAAATTACTTAACCAGGCAAGTGACTTCACAGATGGCACTGGTACTCGTGTTCATCTAAACACACCACTGATAACAGTTCACTAACATGGTCAACTAAACACAAAACTGATTATACAGTTCACTAACATGGTCAACTAAACACAAAACTGATTACACAGTTCATTAACATATTCAGCTAAACACAAAACTGATTACGTAATTTACTAACATCTTCAACTAAACACAAAAC
Organism: Tachypleus tridentatus; assembly: GCF_004210375.1. NCBI lineage: Eukaryota > Metazoa > Arthropoda > Merostomata > Xiphosura > Limulidae > Tachypleus > Tachypleus tridentatus. The sequence goes on along the minus strand of NC_134833.1, from coordinate 66,239,121 downwards.
TGATTACACAGTTCATTAACATATTTAACTAAACACAAAACTGATTACATAGTTTACTAACATCTTCAACTAAACACAAAACTGATTACGTAGTTTACTAACATCTTCAACTAAACACCACTGATTACACAGTTCACTAACATGCTCAATTAATTGCAGTGCTAACACGATTCACTAATGTGTTTAAATAAACACAATACTGGTTATGTAATCCACTAACTTGCTCTATGGTAAACACAATTAGAACTACATACTCCTTTGGTAGCAGTGGACCTTTTCACAAGTCATTCCATTCTGTAAACAGTTGGAAATGTCATTTTCAAATAATGCAGTTAACACTAGAACTTAATTGTCAATGAGTGAAAGAAAATACCATTTTATTTTGTTTTAAAGAATTAAAAGAAGCATTGTATCCTGAATACATTGTGCTGCTGGATTTGGAGTATGCTGTGTAGCCCATTATTGCAGCCGGGTTTGGTGTATGGTATTTTGAAGTTTGTGATGTCAGTAAAGGCAAGGTGTCAGATTCTCAGATTATTTACCAGTGACAGATCCAGACTTAAGTTCTGACCTATTTCTGAATGGTACCTCCAGCCAACATAGGGCATGGGTTTTAAATGTTTACATAATCACCACAGTTTTCTGATGTATAGTATCTTTGGAATATGTTGGAATATTGCATCTGGAATAGACCACTGCTGTCATTGTCTTTGAGCCACTTCCTTCATTCAGTAATGATATTAAATTTCAAGATATCCCTTATATTATCCTCTGAAATGAGTGCCATAATGTGTTATTGCCTTAATTCAATATGGTGGCCCAACACATTAGTTGGACCATTCTTTAATTTCCTCGTCAGTGTGTCTATGTGTGTAGTACTATTATGTTATTAGATATTCTATAAGTGAAGTTGTTAATCATTAGTAATTCTTAGTATCAAATGTTGAACTATTCCTCTTATTTGAAAGATGGATATTGTTGTATCAGTAACTACACTTGTGTAATTTCTTTGTGATAACAATTTTGTCAGTTAAACAGTTTTTTGTTTAATTGTGTATAAATTTTTTTACAAAGTTTAGAAGTGCTACAAATTAATGAACAGACTTTTTAATTTCTATATCTTTGCATTTGTTAGGGTTTAGACAAAAGCAGGACAAGTGTAAGTAGACAAGAAAAAAATGACCACAGATCCAGTTTACCACCATTAGAGTCATGTCCAATAATTGTATCGATAACAGGAGGCGATGGCTCAGTGCACCTCCCTCATGAAATGGCGAACTCGGGATCACACCGAGATGGAAAAAACAAAATAGAATCTGAAAATAAAACAGTTAACAGAAATAATAAAATCAATTCTCTTTCAAAACCAAATATTTTGAAAAAAACATCCACTTTACCAGTAATGAATAAACTTTTGGGTAATTCTGTTGTTAATGGGCAAAAAAATAGTAGCAAGGCCATTTTAACAACACTTCCAGATCACCAAACTTACCAAGATAAAGAAAAATCCAAAGGGGAACAAGAAATCTACAATACAGAATCTAAAGGGAAAAGGAAAAACTATTCAAAAAGAAAAAAAGGTATTGAAAAAGTTTCTCAGACAACTACTCAAGACCAAGCAATGAAGAAGTCTGTAAATGACAAATGTGCAGAAGGCACACAAGATGATCCAAATGAAGATTGGTGTGCAGTATGTAACGATGGTGGAGAATTGCTTTGTTGTAGTAATTGTCCTCGTGTTTATCACTTACAGTGTCATGTCCCTTCTCTTAGTTCTACTCCAACGTAAGTCTTCTAGACATGGATTCTTGTTATCAGGGAGTAATGTAGGTTAAGGTTAGTCATCTAAACTGTAACTGTATAAACATTAGATTTTTGTTTCAGAGAGTGATGATGTTTAGTCATCTACACTGTAACAACAAAAACATTAGATTCTTGTTTGAGAGAGTGATGATGTTTAGTCATCTACACTGTAACAACAAAACATTTGATTCTTTTTTCAGGGAGTGATTTTAGTTGTCTGGACTGTAACAATAAAAACATTAGATTCTTATTTCAGGGAGTGATGATGTTTAGTCATCTACACTGTAACAACAAAAGCATTAGATTCTTGTTTCAGGGAGTGATTTTAGTTTTCTAGACTGTAACAATAAAAACATTAGATTCTTATTTCAGGGAGTGATGTTTAGTCTTCTATACCATAACAATAAAAACATTAGATTCTTATTTCAGGGAGTGATGTTTAGTCATCTATACCATAACAATAAAAACATTAGATTCTTGCTTCAAGGAGTGATGTTTAGTTATCTAGACTGTAATAATAAAAACATTATATTATTGTTTTAGGGAGTGATGTTTATTCATCTATATTGTAACAATAAAAGCATTAGATTCTTGTTTCAGGGAGTGATGTTGTTAAGTCATCTAGATTGTAATAGTAAAAATGTTAGATTCTTGTTTCAAGGAGTGATGTTTAGTCATCTAAACTGTTACAATAAAAATATTAGGTTTGTGTTTCAAGGAGTGATGTTTAGTCATCTAGACTGTAGCTGTAAAAGCATTAGATTCTTGTTTCAGGGAGTGTTGTTTAATCGTCTAAACTGTAACAATAAAAACATTAAATTCTTCTTTCAAAGAGTGATGTTGTTTAGTCATTTAGACTGTAAGAGTAAAACATTAGATTATTGTTTCAGGGAATAATGTAGGTTAAGATCTATTTTTTTTTCATACTGTTGTTATAAATTTATACTTGGTAGTATGTGACTGTTAAAAAATAATTCTTTTACTAGTACCAAGGTTGTTTATGTGTTTATATATATTTATAAACATATGTAGTTACTATTAAAAGGTTTAATTTTTAATGTTAATAATATTTTTTGTTGGTATTAATTCAACCCCCAAAGATGCTACTAGTACTTATAATTAAGGAAGATCTCAAGAACGTAAGATATTAATAATTTGCATAATGAGGTTATAGCTGTGTTAGACTTTGGAGATATAACTAGTACTTTTGGAGTAACCATAAATGGTTATCAGTTTTAATATTAATTACATGATTATCTTGAGTAAGGTCAGTTAGTTACTGGTAACCCTTGGTGGAAAGTTATTATTGAAATGTAAAGTATGACACAGCAACATAAAGTGCACAAGATAGAAAATGTACAATACAAATGTAAATAGTTATATAGTAAAACATAATAGGAAACAAAATAAAGAAAAGTCTTTAAATATTACAGTGATCCTGAAATTATAAGATATCTTAATATAATACAGTATAGAAGCAACTTTAAAAACACTGGTCAAATTGTCTTAAAGTGAAATGTCCAACTAGCATACCATGAGGACCTTACTTGGCTGGAATTACTAGAACTCTTAATATAGGAAGTAGCAAAATGACAATTTACAATGGAATCTGTAGTTAATAGTCCAGTAAAAAGAAACCAAACAACACATTGCTGAGCTAGCCAACTTGCAGAACCAGAATATACTACACCTGTCTGCCAACAAGCAGAACCAGAATTGCTATATCTGTCTGCCTAGCTAGCCAACATGCAGAACCAGAATTGCTATATCTGTCTGCCTAGCTAGCCAACATGCAGAACCAGCATATGCTATACGTGTCTGCCTAGCTAGCCAACATGCAGAACCAGCATATGCTATACGTGTCTGCCGAGCTAACTGGCATGCAGAACTAGAATATGCTAAATGTGTCTGCAGAGGTAGTCAGCATATAGGACCAGAATATGCTATATGTATCTGCCGAGCTAGCCAGCATGCAGACCAGAATGTACATCTGTCTGTTGAGCTAGCCAACATGCAGAACCAGAATATACTATATCTGTATGCCAAGCTAGCCAACATGGAGACCCAGAATATACTATATCTGTATGTCTGTTTCAGTTGGATAGGAGGTGGACATCAAGTGGTAAATACTGTTTCCAAGATGTTTTCCAGATAGTACTGTATTCAACTGCATAATTTAACCTACAGTTCCGAGTAATCCCATAACATTTGGATGATATATGCATGTTTGACCCATATAAGAACCTGTGATGATTTTGAAGTTATTGTGCCATATATCTGTAGGAATTTAAAAAGAACGTACAATTTTTTATAATTGTAACATAAAATATTTGTTTTTTTAGTGATGATTGGACTTGTCTTATGTGTATGGATGTAAAAATTGCACCCCTTCCAAAAGAATGTACAGGAACAAAAAGAAAACCACCAGTTGGCTTGAGTGGACGTAAATTACTGGTTAGTTGTTTTCTCTTCTTAGAAGTATGTTAATATCAATAGTTTCTCTTTACTTTACATTGATAAATGATCTTGTATTATTAGTGACCTTTGATATACTTTGTTAATTTTTTCATGGTTTTAAGTGCTGTGAGAGAATACTACTAGAACTGTTCTGTCATGAGTCTACTCTGCCGTTCCATCATCCAGTTAGCAGAACTGTAAGTTTTGAATTATTTCTTTATTGAACTTTGTTTTGAAATAACCCTTTCGCAACGGGCTTGGTATAATATATGGGTTGCTATACACATTTGTACACGCTGTGTATTTATACTATAACTTTTGATGCATTATGTGCATCTTCACAAACTTTGGTAGAGATTTACTGAAGGTTGCAAATTTTTTTGTACACAAAAAATCAGATATTTTAATAAAGTATTTTTACTAAAGATTTGTTTGAGAAAATATCAAGTGTTTCATTACTAGTCTGAGTGCTAAGTAATTTTGTGTTATAATTAAAAACACTATTCTTTGTCTCATAAATTTCAGATATATTTGTGTAATCTCTAAAACCTCCTAAATACATTTCAAACGTTTGTTTTCAGTTAAGATTATATTTTGTCTGTTATTTTCTCTACCCTAACTACGTGGGATTTGTCAATTTGACTATTTTCTTAACAGTAGTAAAAACATTGGGAAATAAATATAAATTATGTTTTTTGTCATGCTAGAATGACTATGGATTATAACACAAAAATGCAAATGTTTAATCTGAGTAGCTTGAGTCTCATAATGCTATATATTCATTATTTTCTTTAACACTGACTTTCCAGTCGTGACTGACCAGCATTACATAACTTGCATTGACGTGGTGCGTGTACTCATGTTGCCATATGCAATAACATAAAACTGGTTGTTTCGTGGCCTTTGTTTAGTGGACCAGTATTTTGTAATGTGTAATCACATTTGAATTATTATACATTATATATATGTATATGGATTATTACTATTTAGAAATAAGTTATTAAACTTTTTTTTCTTAAAATATAGAACATTAAATATAGTAAAGCAAAGAGTTATCTCTTCTAGCTACAACCTTTAAACTCATTGCTATGATTTTTAAAATTTCACAAGTGCAGGATATGAAACAAAATATTTTTTTAGGTTTTATAAATATATAATATAACCAAAAAAATCACAAATTACTCTTATTGCTATCACAGAATTCTGCTATAATTTATCAAGCTTAAAAACCAAGTTGTATATAGGTCTGAAAAAATAAGAAACTTGGAGCAGACTAAAGACATAACCTACCTCCTTGAAATCTTGTTTCAAAAAAATATGATAGCCTTTTAACAGATTAAAATGGCTGAGGAAACCATGAGGAGGAGAGAAATTCTAAGTTGTCAATTGGTTATTCGTGTCACATATTAAAGTTATGTAAGGGACTGTTTCTAAAAATGGAAAGAAGTGGACAGGGCCACTGTGTTTGATTCAGTATATAAGTCGTATCTCAGTAAAATAAAAAGATACAAAGTTCTTATTTTGTAGCCTAGCTTGTTAATATTGGTAATTTGAGTGTCTGATTTGTACAAAACTATAGACTTGGTATTTTAACATCACAAACATCTAATTTTAAACAGTGCTGCATTCAACATATCATATGACTGGCTAAAATCTATATTTAGATGTGTTCTTTTAATATTTACTTTTATATTAAGAAATTATAAAAGGTATGATACTAAAATTTGGATTATCTATAATTTGACATCAAACTTATTGACATGAATTTATAAATAGTAGATCAGTAAACTTTTGAATGTGAGTCAACAAATACAACAACATGGACTTTGACCCTTCTCAATAGGGTTAATAAGAATTTTTAAATTAGTTTTGAGATTCTACTTATGTGAAGTATAAACACAAGAATTATTATTATTTTAGCTAAAAGTATTAATTGGCCTCAGATGTTTTGTTTTTTTAGTGTGACTTATATCATGACAGCAACAACGACAACAAAACTTTTGAAAGCTTCACTGAAGCCAGTACGTGTTCAAGGTGGATAAGGTTTAAGCATAGTAGCCCATTTCATAGCTTCCTTCTATTGTATTTTGAAGTAAATCATAGTTGTGTGTGTTTGCAATACTGTGTTATTTATTTTAAACAAATCTGTACACAGTAATTTTATTTTAATCATTAAAGTCACTGGTAAGGTCATAAACTATGTAAAGTAAATAAAAAGATGTCGGAATCAAGTTTAGAAAAAAAAATGATTGTAACAGTTAACTGTGCTTATGATTTACATTCAGTGGTTAAGCTTATAATTGTGTGGTTTGGTTTTTGCTACATTAGCAGGACAGAAAGCTCAGTTTGTAGCTATGATCTTAACAACAAATAACAGTTTGACATCCATTAACAGTCACTTGTCATAACTAGCCAGTTTTTGTATCCATGATTGTTTTTCTTAAATATTTTACTTCTCCTGGCCAACAGTCACTCACAATAATTAGATCCAAACTTTCCTGTTAAGCAGTCATATGTTATGCCACCTCCACACCTTCAGGTGTTATACCACCTACATAAAACATTTGTTAGCCTCAGTGTTTTGCTGCATCTGTTCTGAAGTATCATCAACTTGATATAAAGTACTTTGTGAAAGTGTTAGGACAGTTAACAATTCGATTTCAGGCTACTTATCAAGAACAATGGAGGGTAAGTCACAGGTGAAACATCATAACTTTATTAACCTTCATATTTAGTGCTCGAGTTCAGCAAACAGTTAATATTTTGTGTCACCATTTTGTTTTAATAACTGTTGACAGTATTTCAGGTATTGTTGCAACATATTTAATCAAAGTATCCTTTGGGATTTTATTCCAAATATATCTAATACATTCCAGTAAAGTTTCTTTGGAAGTAATTTTTGATTTGTTAAGTTTTTGATGTATCAAATGCCAGATCTGCTCAGCTGCAAAGAATGACAAAATATTCTGTTGTCCAGCAATAACAAGTACAAAAAGCATAGGGAAAGGTCATGCATAGTCAACCCAGTAGTGTGACAGACATTAACACAGATGGGATAGTCTTGCTGGGGAAATCCATTATCTTCAATATGTAGGAGAATACTTTTCCCACCAGGCCCAGTGAAGTCTGATTACCATGGCCCATTTAGACCTGGTCATCTAGTGTTCCTTTGATTATACATGACCAAATTATTTACATTGTTTGGTGGAGTTGGTGGATGGTAGACTCGTCAGTATTGGCAAAGCATGAGAACATTAGATGTAAATTCCACGTGGCCTGTAATCACTACTTTGACAGTGTCTGTTAACATTCTTTGTTAGGCTATAACTGGAAAGATGGAATAACACTTGAGGGTTTCTATAGACAATGTATACATTACTGTATATTTTAGTCTCTGAAAAAAAATTCTGAGCATCTTAGAACTGATGTCTAGGAAATTAGCATAACCACTTCAGATTTTTGTTTGTAACACTGTGATCATTTGGAAAGGATTAGTTTTTTCAACAGTATGGAATTTGGAGTAGTCAATAAGAGAATTTGTGGGCTTCCCTCTCCAAACAGTAATGCACCAACCAATGTCAGAATACATTTTAAATTCACAGCTTATTAGGTATTGTAGACTTCATATTAACGTACAGTTTTTAATATCTAATATTAATATATTAGTACATAAATTGATTTTATAGTGGCTTTGATGAAAAAACTAAATATTGTAAATTATTTTATAATAAATATATAAGAATGTTTATAGAAATCTTAAAATGGCTATTTACACAATTATGAATAAAAAAAAAGATTTCTAATGTTTATTGTAGGAGAAATAATTGGAATTACTTACTAGACACGTCATGTATTTTATAGGTAGAGTAGTGTAGTGGTAGTTATATCATCTTCCAATATAAAACTAGTTACTGTGTGGTAGAGTAGTGCAGTGGTAGTCATATCACCTTCCACTATAAAATTAGCTACTGTGTGGGAAAGTAATGTAGTGGTAGTTATATCACCTTCTTGTAGAAGACTAGATGCTACATGGTAGAGTAGTGTAGTAGTTGTTATATCAGCTTCCAATACAAGACTAGTTACTGTGTGGATCTGTTTAGAGATGTAGAACAGTAGAGGAGGGGAGCTATACTTATAATATTAGTTATTGCCTAGTGGAGTAGTTTGTTAATATCTTTGAATTTGTGTCACAACATCAGTTAGGGGCTGCCTCCCTCATTGATGTATTTCAATATCTTGGTTTTTGGCCCATAATGGCCAGGTAGTTAAGGCACTCGACTTAATCTGAGGGTCATGGGTTTGAATCCTGTCACACCAAACATGCTTACCCTCTTAACCGTGAGGGCATAATAATGTGATGGTCAATCCCCTATTCGTTGGTAAAAGAGTAGCACAGAAGGTGGCAGTGAGTGGTGATAACTAGTGGTCTTCCCTCTGGTCTTACACTGGTAAATTATGGATGACTAGCAGAGATAACCTTCATCCAGCTTTGCATGAAGTTCAAAACAAACCAAACCAATCTTTATTTTATTTTTTGAGAGCAACCACCTTTCCTCATTTGGCTTTAGATACTGAAAGGTGGTAAAGATGTTGGATGTTTTGCTCAAATCTATTCCAATGTATTGTTTCGTTCTTGATCATATAATTCCCACTGGATAGAGGGTGTACCTCCAGTGCAACTGGGATCTTACTTCTTCCAGTATCTCTTAAAAACTACATGTTATATAATGAACCATCTTATTATTTTTGCACTGGTGTTGGGGCTAACAATTTGGTTTAGTTTTTACAACTAGTTATTGCATATATTTATGAAGCATGGATATTTATTATGTAAGTATAATATCTATATAACACAACAAAACATGCTTACAACTAATTTGAGAGAGCAAATCTTTATGATGAATATATTTCTTTGTTGTTGTAAGGGCAACAGTTGAGTTCTGTCTGTGCTGATGCCTGATAATTTAATAATTATATTTTGAAACCAGTGAATATGCTCTTTAAGTATTTATGTGTAACCTTTTCAGGCATTGTATGATGATTTTATGAAGAATGTGGGAATAATGGAACTCCCCTTTTCAAACTGTTTTTATCTTTCATTGCTTGATCTAAAGGAAGGAACTGGTGGACTTATCTGAATATTCTGAAAAGGATTAATTAAATTCACTACTTGAAGACCCCAACATTTACCAGTATCATGTTTAAGGTCTACTAGTACTGTGGAACATTTGTATGTTTTGTGGAATTCAACATTTTGGCTATTTCTTTTATGATAGGTTCCCACCTACTACAAGGTCATCACTAAACCTATGGACTTGATGACCATCAAACAGAAGGTTTCACCAACTCATTTCAACCATTATCACAATGAAAAGGAATTTTTAGCTGATGTTAAGTTGGTTTTCAGAAACTGTTGCACTTTTAACACTGTAAGTTAACATGTGTGGTTAATTATGTTAATTACAATAAAAGCAAAACTTCTAACACTAAATTAATAGGTGTAGTTAATAATGTTAGTTACAATAAAAAACAAAACTTTTGACCCTGTAAGTTAACATTTATCTAGTTAGTTTTTTTCCAGACCTCATTGCATTTACAGGTTTTAAACAGTTAGTGTTTAAGTCAGTCTGCTTTAGGCTAGAAACATGACCAATTATAGATTTGTTCTTAAAACATATATGTCATTAATAAATGTGTGTGTTCTAATAATACAAAGTTTTTCCAACTACATTTGCTCTGTGGCCAAACTTGTTGTGTCCAGGTAATTTGGGTACTCCATACATGCACAAAAGACCAGGACTTCTTTTACCAGGGTACTTATTATGATGAATGAATGCATTAAATTAGTATGGTTCTGAAAGACTAGTTTTCATTATATTCAAGGTGGAAAACTGAGGAAACTTCAATAGTAATTTATTTTTAATTTAACAGGAAGGATCTACTTTATACAATACTGGAAAACTCTTAGAAGGATACCTTGACAACCTTGTAAAAACTTATTTATCAGGTTATGGTTATGATAACGACTCGGAGACTTCAGCTACAAAGCCAGAGGAAATAACACCCCTGAAAAAAAAGAAAGTGGCATAATCCTAGAAGGCTGGTTCCAGAAAATTAAAGGTTTGTACGTTATTTATTCAATAGCATAATTGATTTTTAAGTTTGTTCACCAAATCCTTTCACCTCGTGGGTTTGCTTCTCAAACATGTTGGTGTGTTAAATTTGGTTAGGTTTAGTACTTAAAAATTTCGTTGTATTATAATCACATAGCTTGTTCTCACTACCGTGATGGCCTTACATGAGTAAGTTAGGTTGTTTTCTCATTGAATTTATTTTATAATGCTTTCTGTCAGTAACCAAGTTAACCCTCTTCTAGCTCTTGTATCTATGTTGTTCAGTTATTGTTATTCAATAGATTAATGATCTAGTTTCAAACTGTTTGAATGTGTTGATAATTTACTTTTTTTTTTAATATACTGCCCAATAATAATAATTATAATACATGATTGGAGAAGCCTGAAAATTTATTTTGATAACTGACCTAAAGAGATCAAACTCCCAAATAATATTTTGACCATTTAGTATCTGTAGAGTTCACATTTGACTGTTTTGTTCAACAGAATTAGTTTTCCTTATCAGTTTTAATATACGAGTGAAATTTAGCTTAGAATTGTATGTACAGTAGCTCTCTGGTACGGAATTGGAGTCTACTGAGATTAAAATTTTGATATTCACAGATCAAGGTATAAAAACTTTTAACAGAAAGGCATTGTAGGAGGATTGTTTTGAAGTTCTGTGTTAGCCGTTCTGAATTTAGCAGTGATTGGTGATAACTAGCTGCCTTCCCTCTTGTCTTATACTGCCAGTAACTAGCCTCGAAATTTAGCAGAAATAAAATTATTCCTGCCAATTGTTAACGGTTTCATTTATTTTGTTCTATATTTTGGTTTGCTGTTTAGATTTTTCCTTCTAGAAGGCCTGACCCAACAAGACACAGAGGGTGTTTGACTCATCTTTGAATGCCTGTCACTCCTACATGGTCGCCCCTTTCAGCAGTGGATGTTATGTGATGTGTCAAACACCCTCTGTGTCTTGTTGGGTCAGGCTTTCTAGAAGGAAAAATCTAAACAGCAAACCAAAATATAGAACAAAATAAATGAAACCGTTAACAATCGGCAGGAATAATATTATTTCTGTTAAATTTCGAGGCTAGTTACTGCCATGATCAGTTCTTGGGTGATAACTCTAGTTGATGGAACATCAAGAAAGATTTCACCAGTGGACTAACTACAGGAGTTGTAGAAGTACTACATATGTGGTATAACCGTGCCCTTTTATTTTGTTTTACACAAACTAGTTTAAAACATATTGCATTATACTGTAGGAGAAATAAGCTCCCTATTGGTGGAAACACATGCACTGCTTTCTTTAGTATGACCCACATCTTACTTTTAAAGGAGGTAAACTCCATGCTTACAGTAACATTGCAACACCCTTCAGTTGAATATTACCTTTCAAAAGAAATAAACTATGTCTATAAACCTTACCAAATGTGGTCTGGAACAAATCTGGTTACAGGTGATCCGTTTCTGAAACATTGGTTTAAAGCTAGGTATAGGCTACCTAAATGACAACAAAATGTAGAGCACGTGCATCTATTTTTCTACTTCTGGGGGTTAAAATACTTGCAGTTTAAAAGTTCTCCCACCCCCTCTTATTTCAGGGTCATTCATAAACATTAAGTTTATAATTTTTAAAGGCCAAGTAGCCCACACAAGTCCTTGAGGTGGCTAGTAAAGTGGTATATTGACACAAATATACACAAAAAGGATACAGCTTAACCTCAAAGCAGCAAACTTTGAACAAACTCAAAATGTGATTATAATAATATGAGTGGAATAAATACACATTAAACTGTTCTTTAACAAAGTAATGAATAAATATAGTTATTCACACAAAAATAAGAGGGAATCATCACTAGCTGCAACACTTGAAATTCTTTGAGGCATGATTAGAATAAATTAATCTGAGACCTTGGACATGGGCTTGACCTCTTGTGTCCATATCTGTATTTAGATCTGAAGTTGATCAAGAGATAAGAGTTAGGAACTAAAGTTTGGCCTTGAAAAATAACACTGAAGGCCATTCTATGGTTATGCATATCAAAATGAAAGTAAAGGTAACCAATTGTTTTAACTTCAAGAATTAGCAGCTTAAAAGAATATTCAAAGAGTGATGAAGAATTATATCGCCCCTGGCACGAGAAAGTTCTTTAGCAACATGTTTGGTGTCTGTTGTTTATAAGAAGGTGTAGTGCATGCTCAAAGCTTTAGACATATGGGCAAGAGAGTAATGAAAAACACCTTCACTCTCCCTACAATAATCTTTGTATTACTTACCCTAACAAAAGTTCAGTGGCAAAATGTTGGCTTAAGTAAAGTGTGTTCTTTTCTCACTTTGAGATGGAGGATCATTTTTGAGTGGTCTGAAATTGAACACACATTTCTTATTGCTGGTTCTCTAATTTTAAGACAACTGACCAAAAAACAGTGAAAATTGATTAATCATGAATCTACAAATGATGGTGTAGTAGCATTCTACCACACTATAGGTGAGAATGATAATAAAACACGAGTTGGCTACTCAATTGGAAAAATATACCACTAATTCTGGAGCAAATTTGGGTTTTCTTAATGAACAGATGGCCAACTGTGTAATTTATTCTTTGTTCGTGATCAAGGTTGATATTCTGTACTTACAGTTCTAAAGTTAGGGTGTTTATATTCAGCAGGACTTCTTAAATGTACAACATTTACTTAAAATGTCTATTTATTATATTGAATTATTATACATGCATAATGTTTCCCTAGACATCACTATGAAAGGAGTGAAACTTGGAATCTCTCTTTCATAATTTGCACGAGGATCCATTATCTTTTTCACTTTTCCATTGCCAGTTTTAACCCTCAAAACCTGAATAGTTCTGTGTCAGTTTGAGAATGTATCTCTAACTTATGAATAGAAGCTTTAGTGTTAATTTTTATTTCAAGTGCTTTAAAGTTTACCAATTTTTAAGTGTGTTGTAATTTTATAAATCATAAATAAAAAGTAACAAATATTAACTGGTGTCAAGTGCTTTAAAGTTTACCAATTTTTAAGTGTGTTGTAATTTTATAAATCATAAATAAAAAGTAACAAATATTAACTGGTGTCATTACATTTTGTCATGTTTTATATCATAAATAAAAGTAACAAATATTAACTGGTGTCAACTTTAAAGTTTAACCTTGTATGGTGTCATTACATTTTGTCATGTTTATATATGGGGTACATAACCTTGTATGGGCCTCAATTTTATAATGGTGTGAATTATAAGGAAGTGATAGGTGTTTCATTTAAAATACCACATCACTAAAATTAGGCTATTTAAGGGGTTCCCTCACTCTCCTCATTCTATATTATATGCTGTGTTGTGCTAAAGTTTTGCTACCAATGAACATTATACAATCCCCAGCCTTTTTCTTAATCACTGTTGAAATTCTTTTTCTTACAGGTTTACAGAAGTGGTTTCATTTCTTTCAATTTTGTCTCTTCAAGACTTACAAACAGCATTTACTTCAGATGCCTGTATCATTTTAAAAATTTTATTTCAATAAAAATATCAGTATCAGATGACTAAAAATTTCTACGGTATCAATTTGTTGAAGTGTTATGGACAAGTTTGTTCTTTAATCATTTTCTCACTAAGTATCATGAAGTGTTTTCATCCCAATGCATCTCTTTCATAACTTGTAGTTTTTCATTGCTGAGTTCTCATATTCTAAACTTTTAAAGCATAATCCCCGTTGTAGACAGAACTGGAGATAAAATAGGAATAAATCTATTTTTGTATATATGATTTGCTTAAGAAAAGTGATTCCATACAAACAGTAGTAAGATAATGTTATCTCGGGGTTTAGGTACAATAGGAAAAGAAGCCTGTTTGAAGATTGTTTTGTGGTTTCTCTACCACCACCTTTGGGTCACTGGCTGGATATAGTCTTACACAAGTATGCAAGACCATGTAAGCAGTGAACGTCTCACTATCCTTTTCTTTCAATCAGCACTTGTAATCCCTTTAAAGTTTCATTGAAAGAATAAGAGAATGTTTACAGAAATGGTCAAAAGGAGACATGACATTATTCTGACCTAATTTAATTCATCTCCTACACAGTGAAAAGGACTAGGTGGTTTCCACACACTATCCACTGTGAAAGGACATTGCATCTTCATTACATACCACCAGATCTGTGTACACACTTCTAGTATATTGTGACAAGACAGCTTACCTACTTTCGTTATTTGGACAGGACCAAGCAACTGGATGGAGTTAAGTGACAAAAGCAAAAAAATAGCATGTTAATACAGAACAAGCTATTTAGTGAATTTATATACACTATTTAAAGATAACTTTAGCATATAACCTAAGAAGTAAAAAAAAAATTGCATAAAAATCAATGAGAGAAGGAAATTTTTTGTTAATTACATTTGGACAGACCATACAGTATTCATAAACATTACATGAAATATATGTCATATGAGTTCTGTAAGGCATAGAACAAAACACACATGCAACAACTTATAAAACAAAAAAGTTTAATATTATTAAATGAGTGAAAAAACACAAATGACATACATAACCTGTTAAGACCTTTTAATGTATTGAATGCAAGTTTTAATTTCATCTAAAAAAAAACAAACAGCATAAAAGTTAAATTGTCAACATCAATCATTAAACTGAACTAATGACTTTACCTCAAACTTTTATATTTCAGTATTGGTAATTCACTTCTTTGTATCAAAAAATAGTTAATACATGGATGTCTTTGAAAATAGGTTTTTATTCCATTTATGCTCTCATTCCAGTGTCCCCTAAATTATGGAAATAAAAAAACATACTTTGGCAGAGTGGCAGAGGATAGAATAGCTAAGTGTTGTAACATTATAACTACTGCCAAGTGAACAATTAAAGTGTCATGTTATCATAGTACATTTATTTAAATTTAGTTTTGCTAATAATTTGCACTTTACTGCTGCTACTATATATTTTGTACAATAATAATATCGAAATACTCTAAACTGCACCATCAACCTTTGATTCTTATTTCTTGATTAATAAAGATTATGGAGTAAGAAACGTAATTGTAGTTTTCAATTTTTGGTTGAACAAGAACGAAATGCTAACTCCAAAAAGTAAAGATAATACATGTATATATGAACAATAAACAGTCAAACTTATAAAATAATTCCTTTTAACCATTTCTAATTCACAACTCACCTTGTGTAAATCTCTTGAAAGTGGGGTATTATAGGACTTTATTACTGTACTAAACCTTATTTTACATTAAGATATCTCAAGTAAAGTAAGTTTCAAACCTACATCTAGTGGTGCATTGCAAAAACCAGATTCTCACATTCTGTAACTAATAAGTACATATCTGTTTGCAGAGTAAAGTATTACATAAAAATGATAACCTGGTAGAAGAATAAAAAAAATATCCTACAATATTACATTCAGTAAACACTTTATGACAATTAAGGAAACATTTACAGATGAATTATCACCCGCATTGCTTACAGAAATAATTGCAGAAAACTTTAAAAAATGTAATTTACAAATGCTAAAGGATGAAACAAATTCAAAATTAGTTTTTGTTTGCTGTCCTAAAGTACAATTTGTTTTTATATGATAAACACCTAAAAACTTCTACAATGAAAGTGATGAACTAGAAGGATTTAGAAACCAAACATTCAAGTACAATTTCGCTTCTGTCTCAACAACTACAGAACTTATAGTATCAGTTGGTACTTATAAAATAATCTAAAAAGATCCACATGACCTCAATCTACCATATAAGGCAGTGTGTTTGTCTGAGAAAAATGAACAGTTGTATATTTATCATTTCATATTTGTTTCTTACACATTTCCACATTTCTTAATCAGTCAGCAAACCTGATACATGATGATAAGTGGATGGTCATTAAGGGGTGGGTGTTTGATCATCTATCTAGGTTTGGAAAAACTACCAAGTCAGCACAACTTGACATAATAATATAGGATGACATGAAGAAGGTCATGGGATACTCAAACAAATGAACTGAAAGCCTGCCTGAAATTAATCCAGTTGTGGAGATGAGTACAGAAATTGAGCCTGACAATGAATATGAGAGTTCATCTGCAAGGTGATGTAGGAGCAGTGAATTTTGGTCAAGTAGAAACAAATGATCTGCATAAAATGATCTATACAAACTTTGAAGATCACAAGTAGCTATGTGAGCAAGCTTTTCTGGCACCCCAAGATGATGCTGCCAACCTCATTGATAATCAAATGACCAGAGCATGAAATTGTCTAAGTCTATTGACACCATAAAGACCAAGTAGTATAAATTCATACTGAATTTCTGAAATCTTTAGAATTGCCAGGATTCCTTCCTCATAAATTGACATTAAAAGTGGGAGCATCAATCAGGCTGCTGAGAAATTTAGATGTACAATTTAGAATCTTATGGCTTATGTTATCAAAGCTCCAATCATCATTGGGAAAGTTAAATGAGATGTATTTAATCCAAGAATTCCATTAACTTACAGATGTATCACTTGAATCCAAGTGCCTTCATTTCTTAATAAGGCTTAGTTTTGCCACATCCATAAACAAAATGCTCGCTAAAGATGGTAGGTCTTAACGTACAATCTCCCTGTTTTGCTGACAGATAACTTCATGCAGACTGCTCGAGATTTGGGTCAAGTAATAACATATATTCTGACACCAAATAGAAAGACAGCTAATATTGTATATCTTCAAGCATTATAGTAAATTACTGTCAAACATAAATACAAGTTTATAAAATAAACTTATTACCTATATTTTCTTAGCATAGACATTCAAATTGACCTTAATATAACAGATGGTAGAGTTAGTTGATCATGCAGGTCAAATGCTTTCTAAGAACTGAATGACCAACTCTCTGCAGGAGCTATCAGAAATGGCATATCTGTAATATAAAAAGTAGTTTAAATGTTTAATCAAGTACATAAAGTTAACTCTTCCCAGAAGATGAGAAGTAAACAGGTAATAGTGTATCAAAAGTCAACCCCACCCAGAGGGTAGACACTTTGTGGTAATTAATTTAAGCTCTCTTTCATGACAACAGCATTTTCAAAATATTGTTTCTCATTGGGGAGAACGAAAATCAGTTTTGTCTGACAGCAAATTATACACTTTAAAAGTAATGAATCTTAAAAAAAAAAAAGACAACTCAAAAATAGTTAACTATTCAAAAGCACCCTAAAATTTGAGTTTTTTGAAATTCATTGCACCTTATGTGTGATACTGTATTCAACCATTCTACCAGAAATGTCTTGACTGTAAATACAATAGAAACTTTTACATAGAATTAATTACAGTACTATGAATAGAAGTTTACTTTAATAACAGGTTACTATAAAAACTTATCAAAACATAAAAGCTAGATAAAAAAACAACAAAAAATGCAAGATATTTAGAAATAATTTCTTTCTATCATTAAACTAAAAAAAACAAGAGCACGTGGAAATAAGTAAATAGATAAATGTTAAAAGTACCATTCTTCAAAATGTACAGTTTAATCCTCTACACAAGAACAAAAATACGAGGACTAGTAGTCACTATTGTGTATTTTGTTAAAAAAGACATTGTATTAAAACTCGTCATGTCTCATCAAAGATTCTCCGAAGTCAGTGGCCTGGCTTCCAACAAAGAGGTCATAGTTTCCCAGAATTTCATCTTTTGTTAGCTTCTGGTCCTGTAGCAAGATAAAATAAGGTTTCTTCCTACGTAAAGATCATACAAGTAATATGAAACTTTATATATATAGCCAATACAAGTACCTAATGGACAAAGAGAAAAATCAAGTTATTTTTATTTAGTTGGAATGATATATCGTCTCTAATAAAAATAAAAAATATATACTTTTTTTTTTCTCAGAGACTAAAACAATTTGATTTTGCTCACGAGTAAGTTCTATTAATGTAACAAGATTATCCAATCAGGAAACTGAATATATAGGCAGTGGTACCAAACTTCCAAAGAACACTTTTATAACCCATTCATAGTGAATACACGTAACTCTCCATAAAGAAAATAAACAGGAAGGTAATTACAGATGCACAACTGATTTTTCTGTGTCAAAGATCTTTAAAAATGTACAGTAGATGAGCAAACAGCATAATGTCAATACAGTACTCATAAGCAACAATACTATACATTCATTAGTCATGTTAAGTTACCACTAGCAACATCTGTATCAGAAGCAAGAAAAAGATTTAATATCATTAGCACTATGGATAAAGTAAAATTTTTAATACCGTTTAATCCCACGAGCACAGGAGGTTAAAGTGGACATGCCACAATCTTATACAGTACCGAGAATTTGATTTCAAAGTTGATTTAGTGACACTGTGCTAGATGAGAGTAAATACCAGACACGGCCTATACTACAAAATGCTATAGGTATGTCCATTGGGGTTTCTAGATATTATACAATATGAAGGAAATAGTTTTATTCCTTCATTCTTGAAGGTCACCTTGCACTCTGACTTAGCAGTCTGAATCAAGCTGACTGTGACATGTCAGATGTATCTTTAGAAACATATCTGATCTATTTGTACACAACTCTGAATTCTAGTCGATGTTACTTTCCCAGTGCAAGGTCAGTCTATGGAGTAACCTCATGTACATTTGGTTAATTACATCATTACAGCAAATACACAAGTCTTTTTATTACCATTAAAAGAAAGACAAAGCTGATATTCTTATTAAGTTAGAAATTAAGTGCATTTCATATCTAGCTCTAATTGACAAATCACAAAATGGAAACATGGTCTAAATAACCACACATCATAAAAGCATTCTTTATGCAACCATGAACAAATTACTGCTTAGCTTTATATTATTTCTCAAATAGGATTAAGCCTTTTTTCTTTGTTCACATTTAGGCTCTGACATGTTTAGGATTGACATAATACTGACCCGTATGAAGATACTTTTATAGATAAGTTAGACAGTCTTTGTGATGAATGAACAAATTTAGAATGTAGAGCAACAGTCTAGTTCAGATATACTTGAGGAGAACATCTTAGTCTCCTCGTGAGGACGTTTCAGATTTCTCTAAGTTATATGCAATCTTGGTATAGAATGGTGCTCTAAAAATGTTTTTTCAATCTAATATATTACTCAATTTTCAACCATCATGTTTAAGCTAACATACAAGTTACATAACACTGTGTTCAGAACTTTGTAAGCATGAAACTATAAAAATATCATCCACTACTTCATTAAAAACAAAAAAACCTGAACTACGTACAAAAATGAAAAACTAGTGATGTTGCCAAGTACTTTTCTTGTTCAATTTAAGACAAGCTACAGAGTCTGTTAAAAAATTTATAATTTGTCCAAGTCTAATTATCTTGAATCCATATTCATTATCAAATATAATGCTATTTTCGTCTACTATAATGTAGTACTTTCACAACTCACAAAACCAATATAACTTTACTACACCATACGGAATAACATGTTACAGTAGGGACGAACATATCCTTCAACCTTAATATACTATTCAGGTTGCAGAAAATAAAAAGTAAAATAAAAAAGAAATTTTCTTATTGTCTATAAGAAAATAAAGACATTTGTCACAAAAGAAAATTTTTTTTTTAAACTTGAGATTTAACAATGAATATATGAAATAATTTAATTGTTAGCACGGTAGAAACAGGATACCTTGTTTGAATCTGATTCGAAAATGAGGTGGCGAGCTTCTGCTTCACTGTGATCATAGTCTGGAGGTAATATCCACTCTTTAACCTCTTCTTTATCCATGAAACCGTCTTTATCTTTGTCTCGAAAATTCATAAACTGGTCTCGTTCACTCCTTACCCAATCAGGTTCATCCTCATTCTTTCCTGCTCCACCATATGTATCACCTGGAAGAACACAGAATTTTAATATATAAACACAATGTGCAAAAGCAGTTATTTCATTCAGCCATCTGCAACAAGAAGACCAAGAGATTTGTCTGTTAGGAACTGCAAGCACACTGTTAAACAGTCTGTATAGGGGACTAGAACTTGTTTGTCTTGTCTGATACTCACATAAAGAACAGGATATATCATCCTGTACATTAGAATAACTCCTTAGAAAGTAATCCTCAGGGACTCGTGGATAGAAATAGACAAACTGAGTCTTCTCATATGTTAGATGTTGTGTGTGTGTGTGTGTGTGTGTGTGTGTGTGTGTGTGTGTGTGTGTGTGTGTGTGTGTGTTGTAGCAAAGCCACATCAGTCTATCTGCTGAGTTCACTGAGGGGAATCAAACCCCTGAATTTAGCATTATAAATCTTTAGACTTACCACTGTACCAGGGATATAATTAGAGCAGCAGCTAGATTAGAATGTTCTATAGATGTTAATTGAGCTTTCATCACAGAGACAACAGAGCTCTTAAAACAGTGAATAAAGAAACCAACAAGTTAGCTTATTCACAGTCTAAATGTGTTATCTCCAAACTCTGCCCCAGCTGTTGTTATTATTTCAAAGTTAGGAGTTTCAAGAAGAAAATGGATGAGTTTAGGGTCCTAGATGAAACAAAAGGCTAAATAATCATGTTTATATTACAAACTTGGAGAACATTGATAACAAATTATTTTAAAATTTAGTTACTTAATAGTGATGTTTCAGAACTAATATTTTTCACAGTTTTCATTCTTATCCTAAAGTATAGGTCTGGACCATGTCTTATCTTATAAATATATTGTAATATATCAAGTGAATTTCTTTTTCTCTCAACAAATCCTTCAGGAACTATGTTTACAATAATTTACATTACCACAGCGTGTGGATTCAACTGTACCTAATAAATATTAGTTTCGAAACAAGATAAAACCGGTGATTAAAAGGAGTGTGTACAAAAGATCCTCATAAGTCTACATGATTTAAAGTAAATTGGGTAAGAAAAATTAAAGTTTCTGAAAAAGTACTAGCAGAAAATCTCACAATGGAGAAGAAATGGTTCAAATACATTTTACAAAACTTAAGCCACAAAAAATGTAATATTTTATAATTATTTTTGCCAGCATTTTTGTTATATGATATCTGCTTTAAAGCTGTAGTAATATTTTTTTTTTGTATGAGAAGGTATCATGTAAGGATACTTAGGGTAAATAAGCTAGGACGTCAACTACAAATAAAGGTTTTAATATACATGTATTAGTAAATTTGTTATTACCCAACACGAAGAAGTATCAAAATTACTACAGAGAAACTGTAAATAAAGTTGGCCTATAAGATTTGTTCTTACCAGTCACCAGTGTTTTACACTACAACTGTTTGAATACACAAGGATGATTAGTAAATAGAAATCATTGATGAAAACAAGTTACAACTTGTTTGATATTTCTAAAATGGAAGTTTTTGATCAATAATATTAAAATAAATTTGGTTTTCTTTAACATTTGTTTAATAGTTACTTTCTTTGTATACAAGAACTTATTCAATTAAATAAGAAAATTAGTATTCTGTTATTAGAACAACAAACAGTGATGACAGTTTTGTTGACAAAATTCTACTGGATAAGCTTACATGATTGTAGACAAAAAATGAAATATGAAAGAATGTATTTTTGAAAAGAGTTTCACGTCAAATATTTTCAGAACTCCACAACATAAAACATTACACAAACTATATATTACGTGCACTACTCCCCAAATTAAAGCTAATAGAACTTTACATTATATTTAGACATACTGATTACAAATTAAACCTATACCTATCACAAGTTGACCCTTACTATGAGAACAGTGGTTGGTTGATTTAGTATTTTATGGCACAAAGCAGTTAGGCTATCTGCACCAAACATCCAGTAAAAAATTGAAAGTAAATTTTCTAAAGTTCATAAAAAGAAATTAAGGTAAAACAAAACAAAATTAAAAACACCAAATAAACCCAATGTTTACATCTAGTCTACAACGTTAAGAGAAAAACAACAGTAATTCAAGTTGTGAAAGACTTTCTGTAGCATAACTGTAATTATCATGACTCGCCAGGAAGACTAACAGGTAAGTACAAAAACCACCGTCAGTCACCTGAAGCTGGCCTTTCCAGTCCTGGTTCCAAGTTATTTGATGTTATGGCCATTTTCAAAATGGAAAGTATTAAAAAGGTTTTAAAAGACGTGTAGCAAAATTATAATAACTCGCCAGGAAGACTAACAGGTAGTTCAAACAGCAGCATTAGTCACTTGAAGTTGGCCTTTCCAGTTCTGGTTTTGAAATTGAACTAGATGAACTGTGATTTTTAAAAGGAAGCCATATTAAAAGGGTGTAATGTATAAATTAAAAAACTTAAATGGCATTAAAAAGATTAATGGCCTTTAAAAAACTAAAAACATTACCAAGGTGAACAGTGTCACCATCACCAATAACACTGTTTAACTGTCTAATGTTATGGACAAACCTTGGGACAGAACATGTTTAAAATGGTGCCATTTTTGAGAGACATAATGATTACAAGAAAGTAAAATGTGGCTTATTGTGACCCAAGTGTTACACAGACTACACACTGGTACATCAATTCCAGAAAAAAGAAAACAATGAGCTGAAAAACTGACCAATGTGTAGTCTAGTTAGAACAACTTCCTCTTTCCAATTCTTATGAAAATAAGATGGCCAAAGTCCAATGTAGGGTTTGATTTAGAAAAGCTTGTTTTCGCCTTGCACACTCCAAGTCGACTATCAGTTGGCATGGAGCCAAGCCTTGAATATGGGACCATAGTCCATGTATGGGACAGGCACAGCAATGATAGTGCCAGAGCAGATAGATTTAGCTGCGGTGTCAGTGAGCTTGTTCCCGCCAATACTCTATGGCCCAGTATCCAGAGAAACTGGATAGAAGTAGATGTTAAAGAGAAATGGGGTAGTCAGTTTTGAATATTGACAAGAACAGGGTGTGAACAAACGTGAAGTGATTCCAGGGTAAGTAGAGAACTAAGCGAGTCAGTATAAATAGTGCAGTTTGAGTACTGCTTAGCTTTATGTGATCCAGGGCAACAGAAATGGCATACAGTTCAGCAGTGAACACAGAAGCTGTAGAGAGGATTCTGCATGCAACCACCAAACCATGACAGAGCCCACACAGTCACCTGATTTCAAACCATCTGTATAAATAGGAATGGAATGATGGTTTGAAAGCAGACAGCAAATAGCAGACAGTATTTCCAATCAAGATTGTCTACTTTTTGCAGATGACTTAAGGATAGGTCACAATTGTGGACTGTAATAAGCCACAGTTGGATGGGCTGATCAGTGGATACAGCAATGTTATCCAACAGACCCAATTCATCCAACTGAACCTGGATATGAAGGCCAAAAGGAGCAATGGCAGATTGTGTGTTCTGAAAAAGTATGGCCCACTGAGGAAGGAAAACACAACCCCAAGTGGGATGCTTTGGTTAGGAACAAAGTTTCGAAGCAGAAAGTAAAGACAGTTGCAAAGGCAGAGGTGCAAAGATGGCTCATGAGACTATGTATAAGCTCTGAACTGGGGAAATGCAGAAAGCCCTAGAGCAGAGCCAAAGCCCTTGATGATGAATAAGGTTTAGCATCTTTAAGGCCCATTTTACATTTAACCCATAGATGCTTGATGTGTGGTACAAAGGTCAGCTTATTGTCAAAAATAAGCCCCAAGATCTTTGTCTCAGGGACCGTAGGCAGCACAACTTCACTGATACGGAGCTTAGGATCAAGGTGAATACCCTGTTGGCAGCAAAAGTGCATGAGAACAATTTTAGAGAGAGAGAGAACTTAAAGTTGTTTGCTGTGGTCCACTTCAGTAAACAATTGACGGCAGTCTGAAGCTGCAGCTCAACATACCTCATGTTCGACGACTGACATGAGGTGTGAAAGTTTTCGACATAGAGCCAGTTTCCAACAGTGAGAGGGAGTTTTTCAGTGATGGCATTAATTTTTATACTGAAAAGAGTGACACTCAGAACACAGCCTTGAGGGACTCCAAGTTCCTGTAGTAAAGAACAGGAAATTGTCGAACCCACACGAACGTGGATTCTCCTGTCCATTAAAAAATTAATAAAAATGAGCAAATGGTCACCTAATCCTTATATATGGAGGTCTCGCAAAATGCCATACCTCCATGTTGTATCATAAGCCTTCTCAATGTCAAAGAATATTGATACAAGATGTCATTTGAGAAAGGCTTCTCTGATTGAAGTTTCAAGTCAAATTGGGTGGTCCATGGTGGAGTGCTGTCTTTGGAACCCACACTGAGTGGGCGAGAGGAGGTTGTTTGATTCGAGAAACCAAAAAAGATGGGTATTAACCATCCTCTCTAAGGTCTTACAGAGACAGCTTGTCAAAGCAATTGGACAGTAGTTTGAAGGAAACTTGGGATCCTTCCCAGGCTTAGAGAAAGTTGGACAACAACCTGGCACCAGATTCTCCTGCCAGATCCAGTTAAAAACAATCAGAAGAATAGCAAGAGAAGCAGGAGATAGATGATGCAGCATGTCAGTGTATATCATTCGGTCCAACCAATGTACTACCAGACCAATGAAGGGCCAGTGTAAAGGGACTATTATAGTCATAGAGACAATCAGCACGAAAGAAAAAAGGTGATTGTTCTGCCCGAGTCTTGATAGCTAAGAAGGTGGAAGAAAAAGCAGAAGTGCTAGATACCTGGCAAAAGCTTTCACTTAGAGTATTGGCAATGCTCCAGGTATCAGCTACTTTCTGGATCTCAGAGAGCAAGATCGAAAGGGGGACAATTACATTGCCCACTGACCTTTTAATTCTCCCATATGACTTTGGAACTGATGGTAGAAGATATGCTGGCTGTGAACTCAATCCAAGATTCCTTCTGGCTTTGACATCTCACCCACTGAGTATGTGCACAGATCTGCTGGAAAGCGATGCAGTTCAAGAGTGTGGGATTTCTACGGAAAGTATCCCAAGCCTGTTTTTGAACCTTCTGTGCTACGTGGCAGGCAGGATTCCACCATGGACGAGAATATAGTGGAAAACATGTCAAGGTTATAGGAATACATTGAGCAGCTGCTTGTATAATACAGTCAGTTACTGCTGCCGCACAGTTGTCTATTGATGGCTTACAAACGATGGTAGGATCAAGTTCTGCAAAAGCAGTGAAAGAGAATCAGTTTGCTTGATCCAGCTTCCACCAGGGCACGTGGGTCAGGTGGCACTGACCACAGCCAATCTCTCTCAAGATTATAGGAAAATGATCACTACCTTGTGGATTATTGTCAACCTTCCATGAAAATCAGGAGAATAATGAAGAGTAGCAAATTGAGAGATTAATAGCAGTAAAGGACTGACTGGGTGCATGGAAATAAGTAAAAGAACCAGTATTGAAAAAAGAAAGGTTGTGATCAGAGAATATACACTACAGAACAACTCCCTCTTATTAATATCAGCACTTCCCCAAAGGGGGTGATGTCCATTAAAGTCCCTCAAGATGAGAAAGGGAGACAGCAACTGTTCAATGAGAGCATCAA
Organism: Tachypleus tridentatus; assembly: GCF_004210375.1. NCBI lineage: Eukaryota > Metazoa > Arthropoda > Merostomata > Xiphosura > Limulidae > Tachypleus > Tachypleus tridentatus. The sequence continues at coordinate 66,213,266 of NC_134833.1, read as the reverse complement.
GGTCTGATTGATCATACGTCTCTCCAGGAGATAGGTAGAGAGAACAAACAGTGGTGGTATGACCCAAGGAAACACTGATGGCTACGACCTCCAAGGGTGTGTCGAGTGGCAAAGACAGGGTGGGCATATGCTGATCAACCAACAGTGCCACCCCTCCATGCACTCGTCCATCACACAGCCTTTTATTTCTGTACAAAGAAATCTGCTGAAAGGTGACTGTATCAGCAGGTTTCAGAAATGTTTCCTGTAAGGAAAGACATACAGGATGGTAGGAAGCAATCATTGTTTTAATGTCATTCTGATTAGAACGTAAACCTCAACAGTTCAATTGTATCAGGGTGACCATTTTTATTTACATGTAGGCAAATGGGGTGGAGAACCCTTCTGTTTATGACCACATCGTTTTTCTCTACTGTCCTTATTTGAGGGAGGTCTATCGACCTCCAATGGATCCTGCCCTGGGTCACTTGGGCAGGTCTTTGCTGTTGAAAGGGGATTCCAGTGACTGAGGATGGGAACAAATGATTGTTTTGCATCTTGGGGTGGGAGGAAAAGATGTATTTGAGGAAATGCCTGTACCTGGAGCCAAAGGATGTGGATCTTGGGGTTTGTTAGAATGTATGTAAGAAACAGATAGGTGTTAAAGTTGATTCATCAACTTTTTTAACCATGGCAGTCAAAAAACTATTTGTTTGGTGAACGATTCATTTGAAGGCACAGAGAGATCTGACTGCACTCCCACTGTTGTGGTGGAATGAAGTGCAGCAGCATACATCCGAGATGAGGTGGTGGACAGCAATTCTCAAGCCTCAGGATAAGTTATGTAATGAATAGTTTTCACATGCTGCACCTCTTTTTCTTCCAACCATTTAGGGCAGGAATGAAAGTAGGATGAGTGAAAACTATATCAATTGATGCAATGAGGGTCTGTTTCACACTTGTAGGAATCATGGTCCTTGCCACTGCAACGAGCGTATGTCAAGGAACCACGATATGATGTCTTCGAGTGATCAAACCGCTGAAACTCCTTGCGTGGAGAAACTAGGAAGAATCTCCGACTCTGGCATTGCTGAGCATTATACCCAAACACCAGTATCAGATACAATGTCCACAACACCTGTTGAGAACATCCAACACTGGTACTTGGTTGACCGTAGTCCTAGTGGACCAGCTGATTGACCCAAGACTGCCTGTCTGTCAGAATTCAAGGCCAAAGTGGTGTGTTAGGGTTGGACCCCTTAACCACCAGGATCCTCTCCTCCCCATCACGGGTCTCCACAAACAGCAAACACGTGGGTGAGCTTTGGGATGTTTAGGTCCTAGAGGAGGTATATGGAAAGAACAGAACCTTCCCTAGAAGGTCCCCTTACCACGTACAGGAATCCACACTGAGAGAAGGAAACAGTGTACAGGCTTGATTGTCTTATCTAAGAAAGGATGTATTGATTTACTGCAAAATATTTAGATGGTCTGGGTGGGAATCAACAGAATAAAGGCTTCAGAGTTTTTTGTAATGCAATCTCAAGATATGATTGGTTGATTTATTAATCAAGATGCCATGGAGATTTTCTGCGAGATAAAAGGCAGATTAAAATTTTTTCTTTCCTCAAGGGTGGGTGCAGAAAGAAACCTTTGAAAAAACAAATATTTCTTGTTGTATACATTTTAAAGAAGCCATTAATTCTGACCTCACTGATTAGATGATATACAGCTGGTCAACAGCACCCATCACCCAGTGCTTATCTAACTGAGTAATAGGACTTAGTTTTGTGATAAAGCTACATAGGAACCCTCAAATTCATGGTCTGAATACACGAACCATTTGGCAAAGCTTGGCCCAAAGTAATTTGGAAGTTTTGGTATTGCTGATACATCTCTAGTGTTAGATTTTACTGATTAATGGAATTTGATAACTGGTTAATAATCAATCAATTCTGCATGAGAATTAGAAAGCTAGAAAAACCAGAAACATGAATTTTGTTAAGTTAACTATTTTTGTGACATTGAAAAATTAATCATAATTTTGAGAAACTGATTACTTAAAATTAATTGACATAATTTATGCTATGGGTAACCAATAATATCCATTAAACAAGTTAATCACAAGCCACATCCAGATTGTTATAATAAAATTGTCAACTTTATCAAAAGTGTATCAATAATAAACACCTATGTATTCTTCAAGAGAAACTTTGCCATCTTTATCTTTATCAATATCCTCTAGTGTCTCTTGGATCACTACATCCTGCATGTGTTTGGCTTCTTCAGGATGAAGGAAATTTGCAAATTCCTTTTCATTCAATGCATCATCATCATCAGTATCTGCTACCTCCCAACGACGCTTGTCTCGTGCAATCATGTCTTTGTAAGATAGATCATCCGAGTTACTTTCATCTGCATTCTCTAGATCTTACAAACACAATAAGATAATAAAATTAATTGCTATCTAAAATCTCCAAAAAATTAAATATACACTGTGAATGAGTATTTTCTCTATATCACCAAAATGTTTAAATTTATTGTTTTAATGAGTAAATGGACTGATGAAATACTTAATAAAAATAGTGATATTTAAAAATATTTTGTTGGAATTAGTTTATAATAATTAGAAGTTTCATCCTCACAAGAAAAACTTGATTTCTTTTATACTAAACAAATATCAGTAAAACAATCAATAGATTTTTAACCCTCAAATGACCAGTATACCCCCGTGACTGGTCTAAATTTATTTTATCAAAGTTGTCCAGCTCTTTAATTGAACCTTCTTGGCAAAATCACCCTATTTCCTCGACATTCTCACCCCCACAAAAGTGCTTACTGTATAGTGATTTTGAAAGAAGGGAAATGGGTTACTAGCAGTCACAGTAATATATGTGACTTGTGTTAAATTTGTGCAGTACAGAAACAGTCATGAACAAAATAAGGACTCAAACACTGCTCCTACACTCAAAAATGTGAGATTTTCTGTGTCCTAATTCCAAAGCCTGGAAAACATCACTACACCTATTTACTCTGCACACACACAATGAAAACAACTGTGCTAACTGTAGTTTATAGCTAACATCCACAGGAAGAGCAATACAGTATTAATGGACATTTCTGTTACTGATCTAGTATTGTTCAAGTTCTGTTAGACTTAATGTAAGAAACTTACACGTTACATATGGTCTAAATATCTACCTTGGCAAGTTACTAGTGGCCCACATTATGCATTAAAGCAAGTGTAATACTTCATGCATTTGACAGTTAAGTAAGTAAGACGAAGCACGTTTCTTTGGAATACATGACTTATCTTTCTGTGATGATATGAATTTCAGTGTGAAAATAACATACCATCTGTAAGCCCATAGGTGACTTTCCTGTAATCTTCCCACGTAAGAACCTCTTTCTTGTTGGGGTTGTGAGATTTCCACTGTCGATCAACATCGTCCAAAATATAACGTTTCTGTGTGAACTGAATCCAATCTTGGAGTTCCTTCTGAGTGACAAACCCATCCTGAAATGAAAAACAAATGTGAACGAAGGCTGTACAGCCCACTTTCGTTACTTATAAAAAATGTATCAAACAAAATGTATACTTCAATTTAAATTCTTAATAAAACCAAATTTAAAAAAAGTATGAAAACCATTTAACAAGTTAAAAATTTGTTTGAATCTTAAAAGTATTGCCTCAATATTAAAGTTTGTATTTCCAATGTATTTTTTCCATCACTCAAGCTAACACAAAAAGACAACCAAATCCCTAACAATTTTAAAGCCTGAATGCCTGCTTTCACACAATATATCTAAACTCTAAGCTTCTTATCATTTAATGACATCAGTCAAAATTCATTCTAGTTCTCTTTGCATTATGGTTGTACTCTCCACAAAGGTCTCACTGAAACCTATAGGTCTCTTTGTATTGGGCCTAACTTTAGTTAAGTCTTTATTAAGTACAACCTATATTAAAAGAAAAAAAAAAAAAAGAGGTAAGTTAACACAAACTTGTGTATCCATTTTGTTTCAGTTTAGTTAGTGCTAAACTGTACCATAATTAATACTATCAGTAAATAAAATTAAAGTTATTCTACAGCCTACTGTTATAACTTTGAAAACTTCAACCAGTTTAAGATGTTGTATAAAATGTCTTAAAATATATTCATATCCACAGTTTGTTCAGATTCACATTCAGACAAGGTGTGTTACATTAACAGGGCAGACAATACTGCACTATTATTATATGTTTCAATTAAGGCACTCCTTGTTACTTTTTTAACAGTACTTTTACGCATTAAACCTCTTAAATCTTGTGCTTTTTTGGGGTCAAGAAATATTACAGTCCCTATTACCCTGAATGATAGTTTGTTTTGGTTTTTTCTTCTAATATATCTTGTTTGTAAAATCTCCATTTTCTATCTCAACTTAAGCTTTCAAATATAAGCATTCTTTAATTGTTAGAAGTTTGAGCCTTCCATCAACTTAGGACTTTTATTTGTTTTTTTGAAAACAGTTGGTACAAATAATTTTTGTACTACTTAAACAAAAACACCAATTTTTTTTAACCTTTTTCCATTTACATTAGCCACCCAATATATTGTTCTTTAAATATTCAAGGTTTTGAAATTACTCATGTTTTAACACATTCTTCTATGTTGTTAGAAATTTATAACACATTGGTCGCACATTTCAGAACCTCAGTGATCTTAAGATTTATTCATTAAATGTTTATAAATGACTAAAATACAGTAAGGAGAGGAACCTGTAATATTTACTATAAAATTATCAAAACATAATTAAGCAATTAAGAAGAACATGATATTACTTGCAAAGAGTACATGAATTAATTTGCACAACATAAATTAATCACTTTAAAAGAAAACCCTAATTGGTTTATGGTACATTTATTAAATCTATAATTCTCTCTAACTTCAAGGAAGAAATACTTCATATTCATTTAATTTTTGACTTATGGTAAAAACAGTTTGTCAAAGTTGTGGTCATACAAGAAACATGATCAATTTTTTTTTTTTAATTTTGAGAACTGAATAAATATGGCATCACTATATTACTTCATGTTCACTTAAAAATATCCAAGAACTTTCCTGTCTTACTGGTGAAGAGGTTTGTATATAGCGACATACTGGAACAACATGGGACCTACTGGTCCTTCTCGGTTGTTCCATCCTCTAAATGAAATTAAAATAATTTTAAAAAATAAATTAGAAAAAACTTAGAACCAGCCTTATCCATGCACTTAAAGATTTTTTTTTCTTAAACTCCCTTAAATTTACTGACTCTACAACATTCAAAGACAACCCACTTTAAAGATCAACTACCCTAATTAGAAAAATTTAGTTGTGTCCTCCAGTCCTACTATTCTCACTGTTAAGTATGAAAAAATGGTATAAAATGTTATAATTTCCATTTACAATCTTAAACAGCTCAATCAGATTCAACACTTTTTTTTCAGGAGAAAACAATTTGAGAGATTTTAGTCTCCTTGTATAGCCCCCTCTATCCCAAGCACCATTCTAGTAACCCTCCTCTGAATCTTTTCCAACAATTCAATGTCTTTCCTAAGGTAAGGAGCCTAAGACTGAACAAATGTGGCCTAACGAGTGACCTACACAATGAAATTATAACCTCTTTAGATTTGTATTCATTATTTCTGTAGATACAACCTAAAATCCTATTTGTCCAACCACTAACAACATACTGCTTGGATGGCATTACAGACTGATCAACTATTACACCAAGATCACCTTTCATGACATTGTTAAGATTATTTCCATCCAAACTGTACTTACAATTCATATTACGATAAACCTTTAGTATACAGTTAATTTATTCTTCAGTTTCCCAGTACATAAACACTTTTATTTCTATAATTATAATTTAATTTATTAACTGCCTATTTATTGTTAAAGGTTTTTCCCTTTTGAGATTGTAATGAAACAAAGATTACCAAGTACATAATACTCAACTGATACATTAATTTTATGTTAATGTTGGCGTAAAGTTAAACGTGTGAATAATTTCATGAACAGTTATATTTACTTACATTATCTTTGTCTATTTTATCAACTATTTCACCAAGTCGTTTCTTGCTCTCTTCTGGGGTAAGATTTTCAAAGGTTCTGGCTTCATCTTCCCCAAGGAAAGCTTCATGATCGTAATCCACGTTGTGTTCAGCATCATCTCCATAGTGTTGCTCATCACTTAGAGGCTATAAAACGTGTCGTAATTATCACGTTATAAAAGACTTCACTAGCAAATACTTGATAATTATAAGGAAGCTTAATGCACAAAAAGTATAGTGGGTTACGTTATCTTCAGTATGCAGAATAACCAACTAATTACTACATCCAGAAAAGGATGAAACAAAAATAAAATCAAAATATTAGTATATCAGTATTTCGTATAACATCATTTCAAAAAAGTTTGAATGCTTGTAACAAACAAGCTAATGATTTTATTTTTTTTTTTTCTAAAACTTACAACATCACTATTCAACAAGACAAGTGAGAGCTTTAAATAATTTCTATCTCATGTGCAAAAAAGCAAAATGAACAAGAACTTTAGGACACAGGCTCTACAAATATTTCAGAAGTGTGAAGAATTGGGAGTGTACATAAAAATGTGTAATACAAGTAATTACGCCTGAGAACTCACAGAAATGGACTCTACATGCTGCTAATTTCTAGAAAGGATAAAATGCACTTTGCTTCATGTTAAAACTTAACTTAGTTTTAAGAATATGTAATGGCATATACATAAGTGACATTTATAAAACATCTTGGTTTACTGCAACGCAAACAGATTATGGAGCTTTGTAAACAAATTTGTAAAGTTTCAAATGCAAGTGAACTGTCAACAAAAATGTCCTATAATAGTGTTGAGTTTCTTATTTCCTCTTTAATAAGTTAATATGAAATACAATACCTGGCTCTGAAGAAGGTGTGATTTCATAAACCTGAAGAAATGTCTTTTTCACCAAAGAGCAATGGTGTATTAACAATTGTAGTGTTTTGTGTAACACTATCTAGCAAGGCCTTCTGTTTATTCAAACTTGGATATTTTTGTGTATGTAAAATATTTTGTTTTTGAGAGAATTCTGTATTTGATGTTTCTGCAGAGGGTAATAAAAGTGGTTTCTATTATACTAACCTTGTTTACAACTCTCTTTTTTTCATTATCAGGATTAGGAACAGCCAACCCAATAGCCATCAGCAGAATGACAATGAAAAGAAAACTCTGGTTTAAAAGCAAGTCCATTATCTTCAACTGATGGAGAGCAAACTGCACTAAGGAACAAAATTTTCAACAAATACACGTGTATAAATATTAAAAAATTTATAGACATAAGAAAAAAATCCACATTTATTTATACTAGTTAAAAAGGGTGTTAAAACTTCATTACATTACATTACTCAAATTATTCAAAATGGTAAAATGCACAAATTAATTTTCCAGATTAGATAAAAACAAGCAAGACATTTACATTTCTGAAAGTTACATATTTTAACAATGACTCACTTAGGTCATTTCTATTAGAAAGTTTAAACTATATTCTAATGAATGAAGTCCTTTCAAAAGAAAGTATACAAAAATGCCATTAAAAATCCAAAAAGATTTAAAACAAAGGTAGCATACTACACTTCAAATACTAGAAAGACAGAAATGTCATACAGGTACGCTAATTGTTACAACTGCTTATCTTGGAAGAGTCGGTTATAATAAGTTGTTTAATTATTAGCATCATTAATTTGTTTATACAAAAAAAATTCAATTAGATATGTAAACTGATACAATCTGTATGTTACAAAAGCAGAAGAAAATAATTTTCATACATTTTTTGGTTACAATACCTTGAATAAAACAGGATGACAAGCATACATATATTATAACAATTAATAATATCTTCAAATCATTTTTTTGGACTTAACAGATACTGTACTTCCTAGTTTGGAAAAAAATATTTGAAACCTGCTGCTTAACAGGTTTGAATCAATTTACATATTTACAACAGTTTTACATTATATATGTAATAATACTTTAATTATGCAAGTCAAAACAGAATAAAATGTGAAAGTTCAAACAGTTTACAACCAGCTGTAACACCTCCCCTAGTAAAGTAAGTTTAAAATAAATGTTTAATATTTAAGAATGTTATATAGAAACAGCAGTATTATTAAAAAACTAATTCACACTGACAGGTTTTACTATATACACTTGCATATCAAGGCTGTTTATTGTTTATAACATAGCACTACTAATATATACAAACTTTACAAAAATTGATTTAATACTTGTACTTTAGGTCTGCACTATCACAGTAATTACTTCTCGAACAGAATATTGCATGCAAAGTTACACAACAAAATCTTTCTTTTTTAATTTGATTTTGTACAAATTACTGAGAAACTTTAAGAATGTACAGTACAACTGACCACTGCATTAACACCCTCATGGATAAAATAGCTTTACAGATTGCAAATACAAAAACGTTATGACACAATGGCTAAATAATAAAGTCAGTGACCCAAATATCTAGGAATGACCATCAGCACTGTAACCAGATCCAAGAGTCTACAATTTTAATCTATAACTTCCAATTAGATGTGTATGTGTGAAGGAAAGTTCGTTTGTTTTTGAATTTTGCTCAAAGCTACTAGAGGGCTATCTGTGCTAGCCGTCCCTAATTAAGCAGTGTAGGACTAGAGGGAAGGCAGCTAGTCATCACCACCCACCGCCAATTCTTGGGCTACTCTTTTACCAATGAATAGTGGGATTGATTGTCACATTATAACGCCCAAATGACCAGGAAGACGAGCATGTTTGGTGCAACCAGGATTTGAACCTGCGACCCTCGGATTACGAGTCGAACGCCTTAACATGCTTGGCCATGCTGGGCCTATGTGTGAAGGAAGGAATTTTGGATTCAAACAACCAAATAGCATGACCTGTGTCCTCATGGCTAGTTAATGACATAATAATCTATTATAATTAAAAATTGATGACTATTAAAAAGAGGAAACAACTCAGTAGCATCTACTTCTAAACAGGTACTCTTTGATGAATATTTTCACTTTTATAAAACATCCAAGGCTGAAAGTGAAGTGTGCATGTTCAATGGCACACCTTAGTCAATCTTAAATCATGGATCTTTCAAACCACAGCCTGATACACTAACCAATAAATAATGAACCATTGTACTTGGATAATAAAACAAATTTATCTCCTAGGTGAGGTAGATTTTTGAAACTTAAACTGTGAGCTACATGTCAGTCTGACAACTAGACTATAATGTGCCTAATTCACTATTTGATCTTTCAAGATGCCTGCTATTTTCTTCTTCCAGAAATAACCAATTCCACTCCTACATTTCAGTAAAATGTCCTCCTTCACTAATATCATTAACAGTTCATTCCATAAATCAACTGTCCTGTTAGAAAAATATCTACCTTTACTGAAGCCTAATTTGTCTTTAATAATTGAATTTTTCTTCTTTCATCAAACTATCTAAAAAAACAATAGAAATCAAGATAATGTAACATTCAATCACCTTTTTTTCCCCATTTCTCCAGAACTTAAGATGTCTTAATCTATCCATGTAGCATAATAATTATGCACATGGAATAGTTACAGCACAAAAATACAATACCATATAACCCAATGCTTTGAAAATGGAACTTTCTTCTTCAGTTTGACCCTGAAAAAGAAGTCATTTTTTTAAAGTGCTTGGATTAAAGGGTATTGTATTTTTGTATTAAATTGATTCCTTCAACTTATGTTTTATTACCCTTACATCCAGAACACCTTTCCAACAAGTCAGCATATTTTTTTCAGAGAAGATCACAATTGTACACATTATTCAAAATGAGGCCTTTCAATTTAAATAATTGTTGATTCAAACTTGTAATCAAAAGGTTAAGATAGCCAGCCATAATTTTGACTGCTGTCTGTGAAAAATTTTAGCTCTTGAATGACAGTGAATGGTTTAAAATTTATAAAACTACAGTGTGCAAGAGGCAGATTTTAACAGATTTATTGCCTTGTTCATTAGATATGGATTTCAAATGAGATAAATCAGTGTGTGGGATTTCACAAATTGACCATATATTTACTTTATTCATGTAGTAACTAAGGTTGACACACGCCTAACATTTTCAGCATTTCAACCTCAATCACGAATATTTATCACTTCTTAGACATGAGATAATTCACAAGTGGATTAAATAGAGCATTCAACTGTATTTGTTTCTTTGTTCAACACGAGATTGGGTCTTCTTAATCACGAGAAACCCACTTGAAATAAAAATGCATCTCAGAACAGCTGTTATGGGTATTAACACTTATTGATAAGGAGAGAACAATGTTTCGACCTAGGAAGTGTTAATACCCATAACAGCTATTCTAAGATACACAAGATTGGGACTATTGACTTTACACAAACAGCCAAACTTAAGTCCTTTTCAAGTTAATAAATTAACTTGTTTATATTAACAACAACATTCACTTAAGTTAAACTCAGCCTTAACCCCAATAATCAATGTTCTATGACATATTCCCTCTCACTAAAAATGGAATGACACCCAACTTCTTAATCCCAGTTCCTGCTTGCAACAGATGTAGACACACACCTTATTAATTTTGTGAGTTTTCTACCACTATGCTAAGTTCCTTTTCTTTACTCATGCTACTGAGTTAGTTTACATTTATATTAAATGTGACCAAAGTATGAAACCAAAGTGCATCATTTTGTATTTCTTGTAATGAAGATGAATTGTGAAATATTCTTCCAACTTATTGATTCCAGTTTTAAGATAGTCTGTGATGGTTCACCATCTTTAATACAGCTCGAACACCCAAACATAAATATTATCAGTAAAACTTATCAATGATCTAACTATCATTACCATAAAGAAGAAAAGGCACTGACCCCTTAGACAGTCGACATGGGTTCAGTTGAACTGGATTCCAATAACGATTTTTCACTATCTTACCAGACCACTAGAGTTGAGTAATTTAATTATTATAGATAACATATGAGAAACAATTGCATCAACTAGTCTTGTAAACTGACTCGCCTAAATCGCTGTTTCCAATTATTAGTTTTAGATTATTCTGACAAAAAATAAATTGACCATCACAAACATAATAAATTTATTATTATTTTAAATTATTCTAACTAACCAGAAATCTAAATTTTGCCATCAAACTTGCCCGTTTTATGGTATAGCTAATATTAATAAGGCTAACATTGTTACTAATTTCTGACAATCTACCTTTAACATTACTAAAAATCCCTTGTCAATTTTATGACCTTAAATTTAAATGTAATTGTAATAACAAAATCTAACACTCCAACTCCAACTAAAACAATCCAACACAATTCTTAAAAGTTTGCCCTATGAAAATTCCACAAACGTTTCAAAGGTGTTACATCTCCTATTACTATATCAAGTTACACAATGAAAACTTACAAATGAAATAATTTACATGAGGAAGTTATATCTTTGTAGACTATAAGAAGAAATGTTAAAATAAACATAGAATTTAAATAAGGTTGTAATAAACATTAAAATACACAAGTTACACACACTGTATAAGATTATGGGTATGTTATAGTTACTATACACACATTTCTATCTACTATTTAATCAATCCAATTGTATAAAGGTAAATTTCAATTTAAGTATTATGTTAGATTTTAAACGCCAATACTTTTTACAAAATATTAAAATTAATGAGCTTACTTTCCCGATTACTTAAGAAAGTGAAAGTATGCACTTATCGGAATTATTAACTTATAAGTAGTTTTTACAAAATGTTGGATTTCATAAATATTTGCTGTATTATTAAACTTTAACACGTACTCACACTGTCACAGACCAGTTATTGTTTAGGTGCTTGTTTTTATCAGTCGTAACTAACTAAAAAAAAATGTAAAAACCTAAGAGGGCAACATACAATCTCGAGAGCTTTAGATATTTGCCGAATATTTTAAACTTTGAGTGACTATCCTTATCTACGTATACATCACTAAAACTACCGTGTTTAACTTCTGATATCACTTGAAAAAAAAAAATAAATCCACCTTATACACTAAACTCCAATATCTTTTCCACACACATTTTGTCAATTAAACACGTATTTTGATAACTCAGACAATTATATATAGCTTGGACACGTGGCTCTTTGACCAAGATTATTTTCCAATAAAAATTTAATAAAGAAACAAAATTTGGAAAGATGAGACCCTTATTAAATCTATGAACGCAAAATAACTAAAGGTATATAATTTTCAAGTAAATATAAATGGTAATAATTATAATAGATATCAGATTGAGTAAATGGATTCTTGTAACTCAATAAATAGAAGTACGTGTTACGATTATTATCTACGAAATACGAAGAAAGAAAGGAGTTATTTATTAGCCAATAAATAATTTACAAAACATTATTATTTGACAAAGACACTTTATGACACCCTTCATATAAGTTTGAAACTCAGTATTTTGAAACAATTTCAAGTTTAATAATGTTCATGTGGTAAGTGAAATATATCAGGTGTTTTCTGAGTCTTTCAGTTTAAAAGCAACTTTTTTTTGGTGTGCGCAATTACACATGCTATGTTTTACCTTACTTGTCTACCAATAATGATTAACAGTACAATGGCATACAATGATTTATAAGCATATTGAACTAATTTTATTTTGGGAAACCAAAGGCATCGTTAGATACTTAAAAGATTCAGGGCTTGGGCCCGAATTCACTAGAAGTTTCTCTATTTCAGTATGATATCGATCATTGCTTTCTATTCTAATTTTCAAGGGACACCAGATGGAGTCAGGATACTGTCAAATAGAATCCAAACACGAGTCACGTGGCAAGTACCTAAGGGGCGTCTCTGTGGGTAACATACTATGTTTCAATAAAACATTGGTCTGTTCTTCTTCAGGTATGTTTCTGTTAAAACATGCAGTATATACCTCAAAATAAAACGACTTCATTATGTTTATAAGTTGTTTTTGTCAATTCACTATTACATCAGCACAATGCACTTTCGTACATAAGTGAACAATAGCGATTGTTATAAATTTTACCAATTTTTGTCTTCTTTTATTTAACATAAGCTAAAAAGGCTCAGCTATTTGATTCAGAATTATTTCCTTATTTCCTGGGCACCCGATGGGACAGCGGCAAGTCTTCGGATTTACAGCTCTCAAATTAAGGGTTCGATTTCAATTGGTAGGCACAGCAAATAACCCGATGTGGCTTTGCTATGAGAAAACACATACAAGCACTCCCTTATTTCCTGAGCAAATGTGCACGTTGGGAAATCAGTTTTTACTTGAAAACACCATATAGCCGTACAATGTCAAAGGCTCTCTCCTAAAGAGGGTGTTGCTGTAGAAATTCTTATTTGTTTATGAATGTGTGCTTTAGCTTTAAGAATACCTAGTGGTTAATGTCTCCTCCTTGTTTCTAGACACGGTACAACAACTCAGAGAACTTCTCTGATTTTTTTTTCAAGCACAAACTTTTAAATCATAGTTCAGTCATCTCTTCACCGATTTGAGATCTAATTACAGATTTGAACTCAGGAGGTCAAATTCTTTTTATTGATATATATGACCTATGAGTATACCGCACTTACTCTGTCCACTCTCAGGGCAATGTTCATGTATTGTATTCCGATATGTTTGCGCAGAGATACTACTTCTCACAAACAGTTCCATAATATCTTACACTTTCAAAATGTATAGGCTTAAATTAAGAATCTTCACATAAGTACTCTAATTAAAGAAAAAGTACATGACTATTGTGAGGTTTAGTCTGATAATTAAGTGGCCTGTTTTTATATCTTATACACCCTTGTGTAAATTAATTGAAAAAAATGGTCATTTTACAATATTTTCAGCATGGAAGCCGGTGAAGGCACGCTGGACCCGCTGATTTCCTTTAATAGTCATTTTTTCACATAGACGGCGTCATTAGCTGTGTTTTGTAGTACGGTCGATCTATTTTTGGGATATATGACGAAATTTTGAGGAATATTACGTCATTCGAACTTGCGTTAGAAGGGCAAGAAGACCAGTCAAAAAACAATTTTTTACCAACTCAATGAAGAAAAAACGGTATCAATGGGGTCTGAAATACAAGAACTGGACGCAAGAACAATGGAGGAAGGTGTTATTTAGTGACGAGACTCACGTTTTCTTACAGGCTCAAAGAAGTCTGCATGTTCGCAGATCTCTAGGTGAGAAACTTCGAGAATCTCTTATCAGTCAGTTCGTGAAACATTCCTTGAAGAAGATGTTTTGGGGCTTTTTCAGCTACTATGGCGTCGGAAAGTTACATATCGTAGAAGGTATGATGCGAGGACCACAGTACATCGAAGTTTTGCAGAGAAGAGTCGTTCCAGAATTGAAAAAGAGATTTCCAAATGGATCTGGCATTTTTCAGCAAGATCTGGCTCCGTGCCACATATCGAAACTTGTGAAGAATTTTATTACTACAACGCGAATAAAGGTGCTGGACTGGCCTGGAAAATCTCTGGACTTAAATCCTATTGAAATCTTTGGGCGATTTGTAAAGAAAGACTTTAGGGAAAGGACTGTGCTACGAAAGATAAGCTAATTGAGGCCATAATTGAGGTGTGGTACCGCGATCCAAAAATTAGTAAAGATTGCAGTCAACTCGTGGACTCGATGCCAAAGCGGATTAATGATCTTCTGAAAAATAAAAGCGGTCATATCATGTATTAATTTGTGAGTGATTTTTGGATTATCAGAAATAAAACGCAAAAAATTGAAAAAAATCGTAATTTTCCGCCTTGTTTCAATTAATTTGCACAAGGATGTGTATATATTCACTAGGGAGAAGTATTTAGGACTATCATCATCATGCATACAGTACTTGTCTAGTTCGCATAATAAGTCATTTTTTCTCAAATTTTTCTCGAAATAATGTAATGTGCTATGTAGCAGTCTGTCTAATGATGTTTTTGCGTTTGAATATTTGTGCATCAAAATGGAGGAAGTTGTTTTCAGAACTTTATTATATGTTGTTGTAAGTAATGTGTTTTGTATTGTTTGCGCTAGTTTTGGTATTACGTTTGCTCATTCTGGGGCTGTAAAGTCAATTACAAGTCGTATGTATGTTTCGTAAATTTGTAATGTGTTATCGGCTATTGTTCTACTATTTTTAACCAGTTAGACTCCTAGTATAGTTTGTTCTTTGCCAGATTTTAATTCTAATATTGTTTAAGAGGTTTAACCTCTTTAATTTTGAGTCGTATGCTAACCCTAAAAAATTGTGGTTGTAGCAGTTTGAAGTGTTCCGTTCATATATAACTCTGGTTGTTCTTTCTTGTGTTTGGTTACTTTTATGACAGTATTCAGTTATTCTATTTAATTGGAGTTATATGTTTGTAGCTGCTATTGATGGTGTGGGGGCACTTTTCCAGGCTGCTACATCATCGGCGAACTGTGACGAGTATCCATGATTTGAATCGTTCAGAGTCATATTGTTAATATGTAAGATGAAGAGGATAGGGCTAACTACTCATCCCTGAGGGCCTCCTGCCTCTGGAGCAAATAACTCTGAGAACGTTCTCTCTACATTTATTCTCCATTTTATGTTTTCCAAAAACGTTGAGAGCCAGTGAATAATTCTACGCGTAGTCCCATCTCTGTCGTTGGGAGCTGGAGACCGTTGTGCTATTATACAGTGTCGAAAGCTTTCTCGTTGTTGAGAAAGCAAGCGACAGCGCATTCTCTTTTATTAAAGCTATCTACTACGGATTCAGTTAGTTTAATTAAATGATCGGTTGTCTGTCTGAATTTTCTGAATCCATTTTGTACTTCAGGTAGTTTTAGTCAAGCTGATTAGACGGTAGCTGTTTGGTTTTTTTCACTGGCTTTCTTTCTTTATGGAACATTAATACGTTTGTATGCTTCTAAGAAACTGGGATATATCCAGAAGTTAGTGACAGATTAAAAATTGCTGTTAGGTGCTCAAATAATTTTGGAGTGCCTTTTTTAAGTGTGATAGCTTGTATGCCATCTTCTCCCGGAGCTATGTTTTTGTGGTTATTTTTCTGAGTTCTTGTTTGGTTATTTATTATTTTATTATTATTATATTATTATTATTTAGTTAATTTTGTTAACATTTTACTTGTGGGGTTGTTTGCTATGTTGATGTTTCTGTCGTTTGTGTTAGCTGGGATATATTGTTAAAATAATTATATATTATTTGTTATGTGGTTTACTTTATTATACAAATACGTATTAATGCCTGAGTCATGATGTGTTTTGAACTTGTTTTTTGTAAATGTTGTTTTATACGAACACTTTCTGTCGTAATTGTTAAACGCAACCACTCATATCTCACCAGTCAATGTAAAGTTTTCGTATTCCTGAGTCGTGAGTAGTTGTTTCCTCATAAGTTAAAAAGTATCACGATTAGGATAATGAAAGTTGAGCATATTATAAATATTATACTAACACACGTCTACATACATTTTTATGTAAATTGAACAACAAATAAACTGTTTATAAACAAATAACCAAACATAGGAGGGCCAGAAAGTGTTCGTGCGTCTACTTTAATGGTCAGTTGTACAGCCTTTTAGGTGAATTACTTGACGCCATCTCTCCTCATAGCATGTTTTTCGGATAATTCTGATGAACCCTGGTCTTCAACTCATGCCAAACGTTTTCAATTGGGCTGAGATCGGGTGACTGCGATGGCCACTCCAGAACGCTTATATGCTTCCTCTGCAACCAGGATTGCACATATTTCGATGTGTGCTTAGGGTCATTGACGTGCTGGAAGATCCAACGACGCCCAAGCCGCAAGTTCCGAGCATCAGTCTTGATATAAGTGCCCAATATATCAACGTACTCTTCTCTTTTCATGATTCCGTTGACGCGATGAAGACTGCTTACACCAGAAAAGCTGAAGAAACCCCATAGCATGATCAAGCTACCTCCGTGTTTAACTGTAGGGACGGTGTTCTTTGGAATATTTCGTTCTCTCTTCTTACAGAAAATATAGCGAACATCTTTGTGGCCGAAAATCTCGATTTTAGTCTCGTCTGACCAAAGAATACTTTTCCAGTAGGTAAAGGGTTTATCTACATGTTTTCTTGCATACCTCAATCGTGCTTCTAAATGAACAGGCTTTAAATATGGAGTTCAACGAGGACGGCATGCTTTGAACCCATAAGAGCGTAACATGTTCGTAACTATAGAGGTGCTTACTTCAACCAGGTTTTCTTTACCAGTTTCTGTTTGTCATTCCGAGTTAAACGAGGGTTCTTACTAGCGTCTCTGAGAACCTTCCTCTTGGTTCTCTCTGGAATTTTGGTGGGGCGTCCGGAACGAAGGAGGTTAGCAGTTGATCGTGTAAGCTTAAACTTGGCAATTATGCTTTGAACAGTAGATTTTGGTACATTAATTTGTGTAGCAATACCGGAAAGAGACACACGAGATTTATATTTTACAATAATTCGATTTTTTAAAATCACTGGACAGTTGTTTTCTGTTCGCCATGATGACCAAGCAGATAATGACGGAGACGGCGCTAAATTGCCGGAAGTACACTTTTTTTCTGGCTGAATTTCAATAATTATGAACCAAGTGCCTGTTCATAATTGATGAATATAGCATCCCTGATATAGCAGTTCTTGAATAGTATAATGTAGTTTATTCGCCAAACTAAACAAAAATTTCATGGGAATATCAGTTTTTCACAAGTTCTGAACTGTACGAACCCTTTCTGCTCCTCCTATTTTTTGTTATTTGTTTATAAACAGTTTATTTGTCGTTTAATTTACATAAAAAGTTATGTAGATGTGTGTTAGTATAATATTTATAACGAACTCTACGTCTATTAGCCTAATCGTGATACTTTTTAAGTTAGGAGCAAAAAACCACTCGAGACGCAGGGGTACGAACACTTTCTGTCATAACTGTACATGTGTTGATTAAAGTTTGAAAATGAACTTTTGCCAACCTATATCGATAATGTTGGTTGTTGTTATCGTCAGACATAGGAGCACAACAAGACACTTTTGTGTCGAGAATGTTCCGATTTCAGCTCAGAATATCAGAATATCCTTTTTATTTATTCTTGTAACATCTTTCAGTTGAGGATAAATATTACTTCCTAATTATGTTAAAATTCATAACTTTACTGACATATCTACCAATCACTGCGTGACCCTTTTCTGATTGAACAAACTTAATACGGTAACAACCAATAACATAGCAATCATACCAACACAGACGCCTTCCCTTCATAGCTTAATACCATCACTTAGCCGACATTTATTCGTCTACTGTCTCGTTCCTCGTGTAAGTTTCGCAGTGTTATAATACCTCATATATAATATTGATCGGAAGTTTGTTTGTTTGTTTTGAATTTCGCGCAAAGCTACTCAAGGGCTATCTGCGCTAGCCATCCCTACTTTAGCAGTGTAAGACCAGAGGGAAAGCAGCTAGTATTCGCCACTCACCGTCAACTTTTGGGCTTCACTTTTGCCAAAGAATAGTGGGATTGGCCGTCACATTATAACGCCCCCACTACTAGAAGGGTCGTCATATTTGGTGTGACGGGGATTCGAACCCGCGACTCTCGGATTATGAGTCGAGCGCCTTAACCACCTTGCCATGTCGGGCCTGAGAGCTATCTGCCGTCCCTGATATAGCAGTGTAAGACTAGAGGGAAGGCAGCTAGTCATTATCACCCACCGCCAGCTCTTGGGCTACTCTTTTACCAATGTTATATATTATAATTTATTTCGGACAAGTATCCGATTTATTATGTTACGTATAGTAGCTATTCATTTTTCAAATAATTGGAAATTTTCATTTTATTTAGAAGTTAATTAAATGTTAATATATATTAAATTTATTATATTTGTCAACAAACTGATACACACAATTTTCTTTTTTAATACAAATATATTTTAACTTATAACAACGATTATTAGAAACAATACTGACCCTCATATCCATTGTAGAAGTGAATATTTTATCGACGATCCAGGTCCATGTCGAACAAGTTATGATAGTTCCGAGTTGATAAAGTCACACCTCGCTTAAGCTAGCTAACTTGGCTGGCCTAACGCCGCTTATAAGCTGACTTTAACCGACGGAGATATTTAATGTCCTCGTAGAAATAGTAATGTCCAAAGTTGAACGGTTTGCAATTTCCGAAATTTATAAACTTTCCTTGTCCAATTCTGTAATTTTCCGATTAATATGCGTCAATCACAATTATAACTTCCGAGGTTCATAATATCCTGACTGTAGCTGACCAATAATATTCTATTACCGCCCCTCGGCTAGCTGCTTTTATACGAATTACGTGGGATTCTAGAACGTTCAACAATGTTTGAACATGCAAGCATTTTTGTAAAACAAGTATTATTAATCTTTACTCTCAAGAATCTTCTACAAATTTGGAGAACAAACGAGATTTGCGCAGTACACATTCAACAATTTACGTCACGTGCATCAAATTGAAACAAGCGTAGGTATTAATATAAACATACAAAAGTAAATCCGTACACCAACAAATAGTGGAATTGATCGTAACTTTATAAAATCCCCACGACTGAGAGTGCGAGCATATTTGATATGATGAGATTCGAACTCGCGACCCACAAATAACAAGTGAAGTGCTCTAATTACCTGGGCCGACTAACTGTGGACGTAGTTAGTAATGTAAAGTTAGTATCAACTATGCTTTAATTTTATGAGTCACGAACAATTGGTAATCCTGAGGCTGTCTTTTTTGTGGAAAACTTTTGTTATTCTTAGGATATGTTTGAAATTAACCTTTAGGACTCCGGATAATTCAAAGTGACAAAAGTCGTATGTCAAATTATTTCCTTTAATATGGACCATCTTACTAAGATGAATTATCTCGTCATGAATAAGAAGTATTGGAGAAGTCGACAGCTTGTAAGTAATGCTGTTTCCATGGCAATATATTAGCCGAAAGAAAAGGAAATTGGTATTCGCCACACCGTTGGTACAGCGGTATGTCTCCGGATTTACTACACTAAAATGAGGGGTTTGATTCTGCTCGGTGGGCCCAGCAGATAGCTTAATATGGCTGTACTATAAGAAAACAAAGAAACAATTTGGTATTTCTAGTGACACAAATTTTAGGACACTCGTGCGACCTAAACTATGAACGATTAATAGTTTAAGGGAGTTAACTATAGCAGAACTACAGAATGGAATTATGTAGTGTAAGTTATTTATTTAATATTTTATGAACTTTGCGACTGTGAGGTTTTTGTTTTTACTCGCAAAGCTGCACAATAGGTTATTTGCGCTTTCACCCACCGCGGGAAATCGAACCTCAGATTTTAGCGTTATTTTTCCGTAAAGGCCAACTGAAGATGTGATCACAGCCACATCTGGGACATCAGGAAGAATGCTAGGCTATTGTAGCTACCTGTACATTATACAGTAAGTGAAATTACTGGAAATACTTGTTCACAGATGTTTGGTTATATACGTGATAAGATGTGAAGAAATAAAAGAAAAACACAGAAACGTGACAGCAAATATTGAAAAAAGAAAAAAAGAATTGAAAAACAAGAGAAGGAACATTAAATAGCAATGCTGGAATATGTGACTGACTGGATCATTTACTGATTGTGATTTACACTAAAGAGAAGAACAGAATGCTAGCAAGCATTTGTTGTTTTTATCCTGTTTTTATCCATTTCTCGTCTGTTGAGTTCTTTCTACTGAATTGTGTTGACAGTGTTATATGTTTATGTCTACAGAAATATGTATGATATAGGGCAATAAATGATCGGTGTTAGTAATTCAAAAGGAAAAGGTGCATCGCAACACTTTTACACACAGAAATTAATTTGTATATGTTGAACATATTTATATATATATACACATACACATTTGCATTATTATGTTTGGTAAATATTAATAAAGTCATAGAGAACTGAAAGAAAGAACTATTATGAGAAATTTACTATACGTGTAGAGAAATGGAAGTTAAACTTTGTTACCCCACATCTAATTATCATGGAAAAACTGGCTACTGTCAACTGATAAGATAAAGAAGTTATAGTTTTTGAATGTTTGAAAATAAAGAATAATTTCACAAACATGAGTTTATACATTCCTTGAAGTATCAGAACACAAAGTTAATTAGTATACCTGTCTTTCACAAACTTATACATTCCTTCAAGTATGAGAACACAAAGTTAATTAGTATACCTGTCTTTCATAAACTTATACAATCCTTCAGGTATGAGAACACAAAGTTAATTAGTATACCTGTCTTTCGTAAACATATACATTCCTTCAAGTATCAGAACACAAAGTTAATTAGTATACCTGTATTTCACAAACTTATACATTCATTCAAGTATGAGAACACAAAGTTAATTAGTATACCTGTATTTCATAAACTTATACATTCCTTCAAGTATGAGAACACAAAGTTAATTAGTATACCTGTCTTTCGTAAACTTATACATTCCTTCAAGTATGAGAACACAAAGTTAATTAGTATACCTGTCTTTCGTAAACATATACATTCCTTCAAGTATCAGAACACAAAGTTAATTAGTATACCTGTATTTCATAAACTTATACATTCCTTCAAGTATGAGAACACAAAGTTAATTAGTATACCTACATTCTTTCGTAAACTTTCGTATACATTCCTTCAAGTATCAGAACACAAAGTTAATTAGTATACCTGTATTTCATAAACTTATACATTCCTTCAAGTATCAGAACACAAAGTTAATTAGTATACCTGTATTTCATAAACTTATACATTCATTCAAGTATGAGAACACAAAGTTAATTAGTATACCTGTCTTTCGTAAACATATACATTCCTTCAAGTATCAGAACACAAAGTTAATTAGTATACCTGTATTTCATAAACTTATACATTCCTTCAAGTATGAGAACACAAAGTTAATTAGTATACCTGTCTTTCATAAACTTATACATTCATTCAAGTATGAGAACACAAAGTTAATTAGTATACCTTACTCTCAAGTATTGTTGACCTGCCCAGTGTACATGTATAACGGTGACTGAAGTGAAGTCACCGACTTGTTAGACATCATAAAATACTCTGCATGTTATATACATATTAGTTAACATCCTGGTTACTGTTGAGTATAGATGCCATAGATTCTGGCTATATGATTAAACCTTATGCTTTGTTTTCTTGTTTTTAATGTTCTCCAGTATGGGTATCGTATCAGCGGTAACTCTGTGTACACCTAAAAACCTAGCACTTTCCTAAAACGTAAATCCGCATTTCGTTATTGTTTCTGTTGGTATCATTGTGGAACAAACAATAAGCTTCTTTCGTGGCAAAATTCCCATGTTTATGAATCACATCTTAAAAAATCTCACTTCATTATTGTAAGTTTAATAGAAAAGTTAATTATGATCTTATCTAACAATACTTCAGAGGAAATGGACGTCATGTGAAAACTAGCACAATATACTACATCAATAAAATACAGCTCTTATATTTTAAGACAACTTAGCTGTTTCTTTTAGGAAAATCACTTCTAAATCCCAACTAGCTCAAGTTTATCAGGATAAGTGTAAGACACTTTCTAACTATTCGAACAATCATCTCTTCGAACCTCAGTAATTCAAAAATAACTCAAGAGTGCGAAACACTTAGTTTTATTTTATGAAATTAATTTTTAGTCAGTAAAAATACATTTATAAAAAATTATTAAGTATCTGTTATTATTTATTTTTTGCATCCTCTAAATTGACTTGGATCTGTATCGAATTTCATAATTTTAGTTTTATCATTTAGAATTTCAATTTGTTGATGCAATCAGTTTTATTTTATTGTTAGTGAAAAGATAAGCGGTGCCTTATTTACATTCTATGTACAGTGGGCAATCGATACATATATGTTTCAGAACTCTGTACGTTTATCACTGACCCGTAGAAGAACAGTCCTATGCCAGATAACCCATCAGGTTTATATAATAACTCCTCATTTATTTAAGCCCGGCATGGCCAGGGAGGTTAAGACGTTCTACTCGTAATTTGAGGGTCGTGGATTCGAATCCCCATCACAGCAAACATGCTCGCCTTTCCAGCCATGGAAGCGTTATAATGTGACAGTCAATCCCACTATTGGTTGGTAAAAGAGTAGCCCAAGAGCTGGCGGTGGATGGTGATGACTAACTGCCTTCCCTGTAGTCTTACAGTGCTAAATTAGGGACGTCTAGCGCAGATAGCCCTTGAGTAGTTTAGTGCGAAATTCAAAAACCAACATTCTTTTTATCCGAGTAAATTTTTAGGTCATCATTTGTATAGCATTTAAATTCCTCAATTATATATAATTGTTTTTGATTATTGAAACTGTTGTTATATCCATAGAATTACAGCATTGAACAAAATGAACCTCTTTCGCAGGCGAATTTGTTATAAGTTTGGCTGATAAAATCTCCGATACTAATCTGTATTCTTTCAGAATAGCTGCTTTAACAGTATCATAATCCATATATTTTTGTGGTTTACCAGTTAAAACACTTCGTAATAATAATGATATTTTTCGGTGGGCCAGTCAATGATTTGGACAATTTTCCCAAAATGTTTGAGCTATTTATCAGGCCCGGCATGGCCAAGCGTGTTAAGGCGTGCGACTCGTAATCTGAGGGTCGCGGGTTCGCATCGCCGTCGCGCCAAACATGCTCGCCCTTTCAGCCGTGGGGGTGTTATAATGTGACGGTCAATCCCACTATTCGTCGGTAAAAGAGTAGCCCAAGAGTTGGCAGTGGGTGGTGATGACTAGCTGTTTTTCTTCTAGTCTTACATTGTTAACTTAGGGACGGATAGCATAGATAGCCTTCGAGTAGCTTTGTGCGAAATTCAGAAAACAAACAAACAAGCTATTTATCAACTTCTTTCCACTACATGGTGGTATTTCAATATATCGATGAAGTTCAAAGTTGTTATGTTGCCTTGGTCAATTGCAGTTGAGACTAATTTCTATATCTCTCAGCCTAATTTATTTCTCGGCTACGATACGAATTTGTTTAGGTCTCGAGACATTTATTTTTACTTTCAGGTTAAATACTGGCTTGTTCTGTCTGTTTTTAGACTTCGATACGGGCTTGTTCAAGCTCAATTTGTTTGAGTTTAAGTTGGATTTGTAGCTTATCTTTTTCGTTTATTTCTGATCGGCTGGTGGAAACACTACAGTATCCCACTATTGTTTCTCAGAGACAAGTGATCATCGACTAGTATTTCAACAATACGCTTTTCTCGTCCATTTTCTCATCCATTTCTTAACCTTTATTTCTAAAACATTGGGAATTTCAAGCAGTTCACTTCTAAACTAAATACAAATTTTTAGTTGTTCAAGTGAGGTTGATTCAAGAAAATCTCAACAATCAGACATAATGAAAAGTTGATGGCATTGATAAATATAAATTGAATTAAGACTAATTTTAATTTTGACTAAAATTTGTTTGTGATCCAGATTTCGGACACGATTTCTTAATTTATTATATTACGAACTATAATATATCTCGGACGAATTTCTGTGTTATTGTATTCATGGGTAGCTAGTTAACTCTCTATCCTTGGTTGGCCACACGCCGTTTACAAGCTAACTTTTCTCCGATGAAAGCATATAATATTCTCGTAAAAATACAAAAGTCCAAAGTTAAGAGTTTGTAATGTTCGAAATCTATAAACGTTCCTGCGAGTTTCTAGAAAATTCAACTAAAGCAGGAATACTGTCACATACATACAAAGATATATTTTTTATTCTTTTATTCTTGTAGAATCTTCTACAAATTTAGTGAATAAGCAGGAATTTAGCAATTCATATTTAACACTATAAGTTACATGCATTCCTAAATATATATTTAACTAAAACAAATATCGATATTAAACAATTTGGAATTGGATAAATATGTTCAATAACAGGAAATATAACACGATAGTTATTGTAGTACTGAGCTTCTCAATATATCCAAATTCATAAAAATGAAATAAAGAAAATTGGTACAACGTAAAATTCAAATACACATTCATGATGACAAGAAACCCAGTTGAAGTAACAATGTGTTATACATACGGTTGGTATCGGTATTTTTTATTTTAATTAAAATAAAGTACAGAACAACGTTTCAACCTTCTTAGAGTCATCTGCAGGTTAACGTCCTTTTAACCAAGATTAATTATCTATTTTGTCTGGGAAGATATTTCTAGTTTTTTATATATAAATTTTATTCTATAAATCAATTTACGAAATTCAACATTTCTTTATTTCCTTGAGCATTTCACCTCAACTGCTTTTCACATAAACTATGTGTTATTTATTTTATGAATCAACCTTAATATCTTACATTTTTGTATGTTATTTACAACCGAAAATATGTATTCAGTAATAATTCGTATAAACGTGGTGGAAGTAAACTGTATGTGACAGCACATTCTGTAGTTGAAATTGTGGCTGATGTGAACATCACTGTTTCTCTGCAGGAAGCATGCGAGCAGCACCTGCATTCAACCGAACTACGAAATGAAAATATCTGTAACCTGTTATTATGTTAAAGCAACAAATGGTACACCGACTCATGAAACGTGTTGGTTGGAAACTTCTGGATCTAAAAGACGACCAGGTACCACTAAGCTAGGTAGAAACATATGTTTTATATCAAAGTTCTAGAACAATCCAAAATTATGTATTCCACTTGAAATATTGAAATGTTGCAAAGATGTAAAGCATTAGGGTAAACATTTTATTTTGAAGCACATGGGAGGGATGATTGTTATTTATACACTTTATCTCCTGTAGCATATTTTACAAAATAAACAATATGTTAAACAGAAAACTACATTACGTAACACTGAGTTACATTTGAATCATTTTTCCCTCAAACATTTTCTTCGTTATCTTCGTAAACTTCTATTATTTTTAACAAGTGTTAACATTATATGTTACTGGCATTAGCTTAAGTAATAACAATATAATTCAAGTTAAAAGGTGATTAATTTTATTGTATTCACATGTTATGTTTTCAACTTCTACCGAGTTATGCAATGAGATTCGTAAAACTAACATAACAGTTTCTATAACATTTTTTCAAAATTGTGGAAGCAAATTTATAAACAATGGTATTAAACTGTTTCTGGTATGTATATGGCAACCTACACTTTGATTGTGTGAGTGATTGCTTAGAGACTCGTAATCTGAAGCTTGCAGGTTCGAATGTCCGTCACACCAAATATGCTGGCCTTTTAAGCCGTGGGGATATTATTATGTGACGATCAATTCCACTATTCATTGGTAAAAGAGTAGCTCAAGAGTTGGCAGTGGGTGGTGATGACTCGCTGCCTTCCCTCTAGTCTTATACTGCTAAATTAGGGACAGCTAGCACAGATAGCCCTTGAGTAGCTGTACATGAAATTGAAAACAAACAAACAAACAGGAATATAAGCCCTCCAGGCAGGTATAATTGCTAGCTCCTGTGGAAGTCTACTGTGCCTGGGACCAAGAACAGGCCTGCAGCCTTTTATGGAATTGTCTGATAGTTGTACAATAACATGAGCATACTTCATATTCAATAAAGTTCACCATCTATGAGAAAAATAATTTCATATTTTCCCAATAAAAATATGACCTAGTTATAAAATTATTACTAGTGTACAATTAGTGTGGTAGTTTGTGAGTAGACCCCCGCTAGTACAGCAGTATGTCTCCGGATTTACAATGCTGAAATCAGGGGTTCGATTCCCCTCTGTGGGCTGCGCAGATAGCCATTTGTGGCTTTGTTATATGAAACACACACACACAGTTTGTGAGTTCCGAGTTTTGGACTTATACATTGTGAACTCAACTCAATTATAATATGATCTATATTAAAATACACACTTTTGTATGTTTGAACAAGCTTTTTTTTGTTTTATCAACATTTTTAAGGCTTAACGTCTTTGTATTTTTCAAAATTTCCTTTCCTAGAAATGTGTAAGCTTTATGAGAATAACTTTTTTCATCAAAACTCCAAAGGCTAAAGCCTGGATGTTTCTTAGAAATTCTAGATAGCTTCGATTTTACTTTTTACTTGAAGAAAAGATCACCATGGAACTAACTGACAAAAACAGAAATTTCAGTCATATTCCTAAATCTAGAATCAGCACATATAGACTATTGTTTATCTTTGCGCTTAATTACAACCATTGCTTGTTTAAGGTTTAGTTCAGTATTAATTTTGGTTTAATTTGAATAAATGAAAATCCTTGTTTAAGTTTTTAAATAATATAATTTGTCTTTATCACATTTTTAGTATTTCAGGTCTCGCTGTTTTTATAATAGTTGTACAAATCGTGGATTTCACATTTATTTTTGCATTGAAATACTTTTTGTTGTATGTTTCGAAAACTTTTATTTTTTAAACTTACTACAGATTGATCCTTAGTAATTTTCAAAATTTTTGTTTACAATACTTTTTAAATGTTATTCGCTAAAAATATGTCTGATGTAAAATTAAAAAACAAACAAACTTTATCATCAAAACTCCATAGGTCTGAGTCTTGGTATTTCTTAGAAATTGTAGATAACAGTAACTTCAGTTTTAGTTTACTGAATAATAAAAAAATATCCATGGTTCGGCTTATAAAAATAGAAAATTTCAGTCAGAAGACTTAAGATGATGGAACGTCTTGTTGATCAGTCCTCTAAATCATTAACTGTAATTAATTTAAACATCTAAGTTAAGCATGCATGACAGTCAACAATAATGGAAATTAAACGTGGTGACCTTTACTCTGATCAGACACTGAAACCCAAAATCTCCTATTTAAGCTTTCGGTCATATCTTGGTCTGGGATGTTTAGTCTTTCCTTATGTTTACGAGACCCTCGGCTGGATAAGAATGTTTTAGTGCTAAATAAATGAAAGAGTATTTACTGATTCTCTCACTTGGTAAGCAAGGTTAACTCCTGTTTTCAATGACTAGATTCTCTAATGAAGAGGGAGGATATTTATTGATAGTTTTTATACTTCTGTCACAACATAACCATGAATATACAACTGTACTAACTAAAGCATAGATTAAAGCTTACAATTTTTAAATGCATATTATTGAGAGTACATTGATTTTGACAGATTTTTTCTTATTCTGTTATTTTCTGAAAGTGGTAAATATTTTTTTTTATATTTTAACGGCACTGAAGGCAAAAGTACTTATCTGAAACATTTTATCTTTTCTGATCATACCAAGCTTTGAGCTGACATGTCTTTTTCTTGTCCAATATTAGGCTTACCAATGAATTGAAGATTGGGTAGAAGTTATTGATTTCTTTTTTTAATGTTAAAAGAATCAGATCTTATTCTAATTACTTTATTTTCTTATCCACAAATTATAATTCCACATCATTAATACATAATTTGGTAATATTGTTTTCAAGTTATTCAGGCAGAAAATTAACTTTTATAATAGTAGAAATAAAGTGATACCAAAAACACATTTGTACTTGTAGATTTGGAAGTTTTCAAATTCTGTCGTCAGTGTTGTAGCCTCAAACATTATTTTGATTACAAAAAAAACAACAAAAAACATTTGATATTGAGAGGAATTTTGATGTAATCAAGTTTAAAAAGAACAAAGATTTAATAAATGGAGACAAGATAGTGAAATGTACAATAAAGTGTGTGGTAGACATGTATCTTGTAATATTTTAATAGAAAATATTATAAAGAAAGGCTTGGATATCAATATAAATACTTGCATTTTTAAACAATAATAATAAGTGTATCACAATATAAATAAAAACAGTGGGAATTTGAAAATTAGTAGACTAATGGCAAGTGATGAATTGATGGTGGGCAATAATCAAAATGGAAAAGCTTTCTTTAAAAATGGATTTATAACATATATTCTCAGTGAATATTTTAAATATTTTTGAGAGGAATGAAATTGTTGTTATTCTCATTATGCAATTGGATACAAGTGTTGACTGGAGTAGTGACTTTTAACTTCTTGCAGAAATTCACACTATACAATTTTTTTGATATATAAGGCTGGTACAGGAACTTGCATAAAGTTTTGCAAAAGTTGTATCAGAGATGAGTTTACAATATTTCAAAAATACCTTATAGTTCACTGATGCTTTTCTTCACACTTGAGAGTATTTGTAGGTGATGTGTAATTTCAACAACAGAGGGGGATTTACAGCCATCACAAGAATATTTATTTAACAATGCATGGGTGAAAAGGAATTAGTAAAAATTAACCCTAAAAACATTCAAATTAGAAATTAAAGACCAGCATCCCTTGTAAGAGCGAGTTTTCTGAAGAATCTTCCATTTCATTGCAAAACAAATTTCTCAGCCCTCTTGGGATTTCAAACCTTAACCATAGCATTGGGTTTTATTTTTATATTGGAGATTAGGTGATTCTGCTGAAAGAGCATTTAATGTGACATACTCTGAAATAGTTTTTTAAAGTTCTAATGTTGATATTGAAATTTCAAACATCTGTGAAACACATGTAATTAAAGATGTTGTGTACATGGTACTACTGTGTCTAATATTTGTAATATTGCTATTTTAATGGAAAATATAGAATCTTAAAATAGGATATGACCATTTATGATACCTTAAAAAATTACCTGATGGTATAAAATATAAAGTTAAAAGACAATGTTATATGATATGGTTTATAGAATACATTATTCTGTTATGTTATGTAGGTGTTACAAGATGTGATAATGTTCAGGTCAAAAGCTTGAAAAAGAAACAGAACTTGTAACCATATTACACATGTGTAAACTGAACTAAGAAATAAATTGATCAGATTAAAAAATTTAAATGCATATTGTGTTAGCATCTTTCCTTTGTAACCTCTTAACTTACATTAAGTTAACTTCAGCTATACATTTATGTAAGTTTATTGAACATCAGATTTAAATAACTAATACATATATAAGTTTATATATATGGTAGGATTCTGCTTTGCTGCCACAACTGAATTTCTGAATTTTTCATTAGTCCTGTCAATATCTCTCTTTAACTGTAGTGTTCATAGTTCTGAAACTATTGCCATTTTAATCATTTATAGTAATTAATCATTTTTTATTTATTGATTGAATTAGTTCTAAAAGAAATTGTAATTTTGTGTATAAGCCAGCTGTAAACAAATATTTAATTATAATAATCACTCTGAGATCTTCAAAAGCCACATAAAAAACCTTGTCACTGTAAGTTTCAATTCAGTAAAAACTTCAAACATGTTATTTTTAAACCAGGGTTGCTAACAGTTGGTCCATGAACACTTTAGGGGTCTCTGAAGTGGGGCTAAACAAATTGATTCTTTCCTCTATTATTTTATGTGTTTGTGTTTATGTGCATTTTCCTGTGGAGGGCATCTGTAGCTTTCAAAAATATGTTTAGAAGCACTGTTTTAAACCATGTGTTTTAGATGCACTGAAGACATCCATGTGTGATTATAAGAAATAACAAAACTCCGTCTTTTGTGACTTCATAAAATAATATTAGTAGTATGAAATATCTTCAGATATTCATAATCTTACCATAATTAAGTTTAACTGTTGTATTCCACTTTTTACTCTCCATGAATGTTTCTTATTTATTTATAACTTTACAATTTCCAAGAAATTGATACTGATGTATTCTGTTTATTTAATTATGTAAAAATTCCTCTGTCACAGGTTCAAAGAAAATTGTTTTGCAAATAACAGTTAGCGATGTAGAATCATTATGACTATACAATTT
This sequence comes from Tachypleus tridentatus, assembly GCF_004210375.1. Lineage (NCBI taxonomy): Eukaryota > Metazoa > Arthropoda > Merostomata > Xiphosura > Limulidae > Tachypleus > Tachypleus tridentatus. Next base: position 66,182,483 of record NC_134833.1, on the reverse strand, counting down.
CTTTCATTAATTCTTATGTGATAATTGACACGTTACTTAACCCTATGTGCAATAGAGTCTTAATTGTGCAGTCTTCATCAGCATTTTGAATTTGGAAGTTTCGTATTGGTAACATTTACCCCACATGACTGTCTTGGTTATAATTTTTTTTGCAGTTTGTTTGTGATTTTACTTTATTTTGTGTGTTTTTCCTTGTTTATAACAAAAATATGCCTTTTTATTATTCTATATCTCTTCTTTTTTGGCATTTCTCTGTTTTTTTGTTTTAGATTATATCTAATTAATTCTAGTACATATTCTTATTGCTTTATTTTGTACAAATTGCATTAAAAAGATTTATCTCCACTGTAGTATGTTTTAACATCATAAGCCATGAACTAAGACTTTTATTATTATATTTTGCTCACAAATAATGGTTTGAGTAAAAGAAAGCATACTATTAGAGTTGTTTGAGCTTTATGATAATTTAAATATAGTATTGGGGTCATAATAACCCCAAGCAACCACATATGTTTGGTTTTACCATATAGTTGATTGAGGGTTAAAATTCTACCTAATTTTTTACACACAACTTTCTTGTTTGTCATTTATTATTGCATTTTGTACATACACTACACCATAAGTTTAAACATTCACTCTAATCCATTATAAATGTTGTTCATCAGTACTCTAGTCACTTATTCCTCTGTATTCCTTTATTTTTAGGTTCATGTCCTTTTAATATAAATATTCTCTGTATAATATCTCTTGTACTAATATATTTAGTACTTGTTTACCTTCATTCCTGAACTAATTTTAATTAATGTATTTTGAACATGGTTTTGTTTCTCTTCTTTTCTTGCACTGCTTTTGCCATAAAAGTACCTCCACTCCACACCTACATAGTGTAATAAAGATTCTGGGAAACTGTTCTATAACAAGTTGTTTTAGATGGAAATACTTTGTAGATGGTAGGATGCTGTAAGATTTAGCACTAGGTATCGTCATGTCACTTTTTATACAAACATATTTTATAATATTACTTGTATCAGCTAACATTTTAATCTTCATCATGTAAAGTAAGTATGGCATAAAACACGTCAGAGCACAATTTAAATTTTAATTGTCAAGTGCTTTTAACATACGTAATGTTTCTTATGTATCATAAAGCAATGCTTCTGAATATGCTTATGTTTTAGTATTTTATACATGAGGTATTAACTAGAAGTTTATTTTGTTAACTTATTCTGTCTAAAAACATTAGTCAGTGGAAGCATGTAAAAAAGTAATGAGCAAAATCACAGAGGAATATGTAATAATATGTGAACCATACTATATCTACAACATGCACTGAGACTTTTCTTCCACTACCATACATATTTACAGATTTTTAAATTGCCAATTTTTTATTTTTCTTGTTGAAATGGTAACCATTGTACATTGAAACATCTTTTCTGTTAGTTTTTTTTCAACCATGGACTTTCAAAAGGTAACAGTTTCTGTAATGAACAATGAAAATATTGACAAGAGCTTTAATGACATCATACTGTACAGTTGATGTTTTTATTACAAAAGTTGTACAACTTTCTGTCATCTACAATACCAGAGGTGATAATATTAGTTAGATTATAGATGTGTGTGATTTCTAAACACAAGAAGTACATAAATAATACAAGTGTTGTCAAAGTTTTTCCTCTAAGCAACAAATAACTTGTCTAACTTGTCTGCAAATGTCAAGCTATCTAGAAATTTTAGGCTTCAATTAAATTTATATTTGTCTGAAGGAATGCATATGAATATTATAGTTTGAAAAGCAACTAAACAAACAGGGCATAAGACAGGTCTCACAAAAAATTTTATTTATAGATTGTTTAGAAGTTTATGAATATTTTCAAAAGGGATATATAAATCATTAAATTTTTTTAGAGTTCAAACCCTGTCTTAAATAAATATTGATTCATCCTGGAATAGCAGTATATTTAAATTAAATCAGAAACATTTTCTTAAAAAAATATAGTTTTATTTATTTATTTTATTAATCAAGAATTCCATATATTAACCAGGATTGTTTATAAATTTTTAATATTACAAACTATTTAACTTCAGCAGATTAACATAGAATATCAGTATATTATTGAAATATTACATAACTTCATTGGTGAGAAACTTGTAATTGGTGTGTGATCAGCAAATAACTAGTTAGCTTCCCATTAAGTGAATTGCACCATTATCTACTTCAAATTAATTCATTTATCATGAACCCTCACAAGGATATCAAGAAAGTTCTGGATAAGACAGAAGACTAAATATTGTCAGCAAGTTTGTGAGACTTTTGTATATAAATTGTTATTTGTAATAACCATTATCATAAATTGTATTGTTTGTATAAAAAAAAAGTTCTGTATTAAGAAAGAAAATTGTGTGTAAAATTCATGTTGTCAAATATCATAAATTTATTACATGACATTTAATTAGCTTATAAATCTGTCACTTAACTCAATTTCAGTCTATTTCAAATTTTAATAAATTGAAGGCTCATCCATGATAAATTATAATATGTATCATTGTCTGTTATTTGTTTTGAAAGCAATACATTAAGTAGCACAAAGAAACTACTGAAATCATTGGGGAAAGTGTGGAACATATGTGCAGTAAAACTATTTAACTGTTATTATTTCATTAAAATGCATGATTAAATTTAATAAGATTTACATTACAATAAAAATTTTAAAGTTGAGTCATATAAGTTATTGTATTGAAACATTTGGATTTTTTCTTGAATCTGATTTTTAAAATAATATTTTTACATTAATTATGTGACCTAATTTTTATTATAAAAAAGTATTCAAGTTGTGAACCATAGTAAACAATGGAAACTGCTGCTACACCCTTAATTTGCTATGCTTATTTCTAAATAAAACTGTTGGTTGTGTTAAACTTTGAATTTGATAATGACAAGTTCAAAACCATACACATTCTTTATGTGTAACAATATTACTGACATGTGAAACAATTTTGATTATTTAACTTTTCAAGGTTAGCAGTATGTTTCATTAACTTTTATTTTACTGCACGTTACATTATTTTGTATCTTAAAAATAAATGTTGAACCAAGCTTGAATAGCAGTATGTTTGGTATAGATTACAGAAATTTGTTTTTACAAAATTATTTTTTTCATTATATTACTTCTGCATAAGCAAATGAAAAAATACTTATTTAAATGGCATTCCTCAAACTTTGTTGTTCAAACTGTAAGAAAAAAATAATATACTACACACCAGTTAATAACATACATTGGCATTCATTGTGGTTAGGCTTACAACCAGAATCGAAATAGGAGTTGAACTTGTGTTCTTTGATTGTATAACATGTATCATATATAAATATTTCCTTTATATTTCTAAAGGAAGAAGTCTTGAAAGTAATGGTACAGTTCAGATTTTATTACTTCTTGTTTTACATAATAATAACAGCATATTAAATCAATAATTATCACCAAAATTTCTTGCAAAGACAAGATTCAAATTTTGTACAGATTATTTCAAGTCAATAAAGAAAACAGTATAAGTACACAAGAAGCATGTAAGTATTTATGTTAGTATAAATTGGTGTTTTATGTAGATAAACTCATAATAACATTAGCATTTCTGTTATATGTTATTCTTATTGTTGAAGACATATATAATTCTTTTAGCTTGATTATGTTTTTAATCTGCAATTATAAATGCCTGCTTATCAGGGGCAAAAGGCGTGAAGTTGGTAATTTGTATCTTGAAGGGGTGAGGCTATCCTTTCACAAAATAAATAATACAGCATGTTCATGAAGTATGCTAGTGTATCAACCTAATAACTGCAGTATCATCTTGATCCCAACAATTCCCACAAATTAATATTTGTAATGTAGTTATGTGATTAAAATGACAGTTAAAAAAACCACAACAACTGGAAAAATACTGTCAGAAACCTAAACTTTACTAAGACTAGTTTTGACATTTTCATGCATCTACTTCAGTCTGAAATCATCTTGTAGGCAACAAAACTATGGTGATGCCAACCATTAAGACCACAGGAGGTCCAGAAAGCTGTTTAGGTCAAAATATTATTGGAATATATTAAAATTATACAAGCTATTGGTGAAGTACCTTTTTACATTTTTTCTTCATGTACTTATCCATTTTGTATGAAATCATTGCTAATTTCCAGTTGATCTGATAGTTATGATGTTGCACAAATAAATATGCCATTGTTCTTGTTTCCATATTTAATGTTTTTGTTTATGTTCGGAAGTGCCTAGGTTGCCACTTCTGATTTCACCTACATTACCCTTCTGGTATAATGTGAATGCCACGTTTTTATCTTCAGGTGTTATTCTATTTAAAGTTAGGTTATTTTAATGGTGTTTGGATATTTTTTTAACATGGTGATTACTACAGCTGTACTGATGTTTCAATTTGGATACTTTAATTTTATGTTTGAAACACATAATAATATGTGGTGGGAATTGTAAGATTACTGACTCATTTTCATATACTTATATTTTGTTAATTTGATAATATATGATATGGATATAAAGTAAAGGACAACCCAACTCATTCCTTGCCCATATCCCTTGGTAAAGTCATCATCTTTAAACTTACTTAGGTTTATTTTTACTTTACCATTGACAATCTTGGACAGCATATGTCCAATATGAATAAAAGCTTTTAATAGTTTGAATAGATGTATGTTAAAACCAAAGGGAAAGCCCTGTCTCTTAGATAACTCACTTTGTTAAAAATCAAAACCATGCCAAATTACTTCCAAAGAAAAAAACACTGAAGAAAGAAACAGAAAATTGCTAATTATATTGTTTGGTTAACTGTGCATGTGTGTAACTAAGGGATTTAATAATAATAATTCTGATACAATGAAGGTATTTGGAGATGGTGAAAAAAAACAAAAACATTCACTTGTATATGGAACATTATGGTAGCTTAATCCTTTAAATTCTACCCTTTAAATCTACCTGATTACCTTATCTTATGACTAGCTAATTCTTTTCTGGAGTGGCTGTCAGTAATTTATTATATGTTGATGATACAAATTTCACACCTGTGGTTAAAACATTATGACTATATCTCTCTATGTAATACTTCTCCCAAGATCTTACTATGCTGCCGATAAACTTTAAGAGCCATTTACACACCCATCAGTCACCTACTGTTATCTCAGCAATCCACATCCCTCTCCATTTTCTTCACAACTATCTACACACTTATCTTATCAGATACTTAGATTCCTATCAACTTTCTTCCATAGTTCTTTACTACCCATCTCCAATGACTTATAATGTCAAAAACTTGGTTTCAGTACCTTTGGTTAATACAGCACAGATAGATCATTGTGTAGCTTTTCACTTAACTGCATTAATATAAAAGTAGTATTATATGAGCTATATTGTTTGGGGCTATCCAAAGATTCTCTAACAGTTTTAATCTTTCTATCCATTGTGTTTTGACATTTCTTCTTAGATCTCATTTAGTGCCATTAATTCTTTCCAGCATTTAGAGGTTAGTATTATCATAAATAGAAAATTTGTCTTTTAAAGTAATAATCAGCAAATAGAAAAATATTAATATTTCTTCACGTTGTTCTTATGAACTCGAAGAGAAGTTTTATATTAACTATAGATTATCATGAAGTACAGATTCAAACACTGATATAATGATGCATTTAAGTAAAACTGATTACTCATGTTAAAATATGATAATCCAAATGAATAACATAAAAATTACCTGTTATTGTAATACTGTGCTTTTCTGAATACTTGAATTCATAATATTAAAACATTGAGACTGAGCATGATATAAAGTACCAATATATATATCATAACAATAAACAGTGTTTGTACTTGCTTGCACAATGGACTGAAACTTCCACTTCATTGGAAACATTCTCTGAAAACCCTCCTCAATGAAAACTTCCAGAAAACTATTTTAATCTAACTTTTCTTACTTAACAGATAATATAGAATTTACCCAGAGCAACTACTGCTACTCATGTGCTGTTAATTATTATATAGACATTCTTTTAAGGCTTTATACTTCAGATATAACCTGACCTACCATTAAGTGATACAGCTATTTACATTCTTACATGATGTTCAACATTACAGCTGAATAAGTCCAAAGAGCTTAACAGTTGTTATCTCTAAATAATGATGAAAGACAGCTAAAACAAAACTAATGAATTCTCTGAGCAAGTTATATGCCTAAATTTTACATACTAGAATAACCAACCAATGCACAAAATGTATTAAAATATGTTGTTAGAAAATGGTTTGTATGTTTATATACCACAAGAATTTTTTATTCATAAATTCAATAACATAAATTTGCTAACACTATTTCACAATATTAACAGGACATTTAACTCATCTACACTTGATATCTTAGCATGTAAGAAGAGTTTACATTAATATGACCTTAGAGATATAACCACAGTGTATACTGCAAAACGGTAATACATGCAAAAATGTTTATAATGTGATGGTCACTTCCACTATTTGTGGTCAAAAGAGTAGCCCAAGAGCTGGTAGTGGTGGGTGGTGATTACTAGCTGACTTTCCTCTAGTCTTGTATTACTAAATTAGGGATGTATAGTGCACATAGCCCTCATGCAGCTTTGTGCAGAATTCAACAGTTGTATTTTTATTTATTGCTTGAGAAGTTCATATGTCATGCTCTTTGTAATCTATAGAGTACATCAGTTGTGTCATGGTTCTTGACCATGTTAGTGTTAACTGACTTAAAAATCTCACATAATTATACAGAGGCACAATTTCACTCCTCAAGGTGACCTTTGGCCTCTTTTTAAAGAAAGTAAGAATGCGTCTATATTATACAAATTTTGTTAAATTTTAGTAATGTTTCATCTCAGACTTTCTAAACTTCTATTATCTTCAATTAGTATTACCATTAAATCCTACTGGAATGGATTAAGTAATAATTTCTTATTTTTCACACTTTGTTTTTAATTCCTCTTAAATAATGCAATTAGACTCATTAATCTAACACGACAGTTTCTATAAAAAACTATCAGAACTGCTATAGAAAATGTAAGTCATAATCCTTGCAATTTATAGAAACGTTGTTATACTGTTTGTGAATTGTATATAATAACCCACACTTTGATTGTGATTAGCTAATGACATTGAATAGAAAGCTAGATCCAAATGAAGTATTTATGACTTGGTTAGCTTATATTAAAGAAATGTAAAGTTTCTACTAAGAAAGGTTAATTATGCTGTTATTTGGCATCATTTTTCACTACAATAACAGTGTAACATATTCCAAAAGGCTTCACTGAGATTTCATTATAATAGTCAAACACTATCAATCCCCCAAGATGTGGATTCCTGAACATGGTGAGGGGATCTCTCAGGGAAGATTTTGTTCTTTCAGTTTACCTCCTCTGGGATCTAAACATCCAATCACCTGTTTGACATATGTGGCAACCTGTGAAGGGGAGGAGAGTATCCTGGTGGTTGGGGGTCCAACCCTAACATACCACTTTGGCCTTGAATTCCTTTAGATGGACAGCCTTGGGGTGACCCCTTGGGTCAATCGGCTGGTCCACTTGGGCTGGGTTCAGCCAAGTACCAGTGTTGGATGTTCATTGTATCTGATGCTGGTGTTTGGGTATAATGCTCATGAAACCTTGGCATTGCTGCAGTGTCCTTGTTTGACATTGTAGTGCATCCCCTTGTACGGCTTCATGATGGGTGGGGTTAGTGAGCTCCAAAATTTTCCTTTTTTCATTATGGAAACTCCAATTAAAATATTGATAAAATAGTGAAAAAACAGTCTATAGGTAAATGACAACGTCTTGAAGATTCTGAGCAGCAATCTTAACCATCTCTACCACCTGCTGTACCTCATTTTCTTATATTACATTAACTTTCAGACAAACCTTTAAGGCAAATATCTCCCTTTTTCATTCAGAATCTCCTGTCCATTAAAAATTTTTAATAAACATGGGTAAATGGCCACGTAACCCATATGTATGGAGGTCTCACAAAACGCCATACCTCCATGTTGTGTCGTAAGCTTTCTCAATGTCAAAGAATATTGATACAAGTTGTTGGTGTTTGAGAAAGGCTTCTCTGATAATTGTTTCAAGACGAATTAGGTGGTCTGTGGTGGAGTGCTGTCATCGGAACCCACACTGGGTGGGCGAAAGGAGGTTGTTTGATTTGAGGAACCAAACAAGATGAGCATTAACCATCCTTTCTAAGGTCTTACAGAGATAGCTCGTCAAAGCAATTGGACGGTAATTTGAAGGAATCTTTCCCTGGCTTAGAGAAAGGTAAAATAATAGCCTGGCTATGATCCGGTTAAAGACAATCAGAAGGACATCAAGAGAAGCAGGAGATAGATGGTGCAGCATGTCATAGTGTACATCATCAGGTCCAGCAGATGTACTGGGAGACCGATGAAGGGCCATTTTCAGTTCCACCAGTGTAAAGGGACAATTATAGTCAAAGAAACAGTCAGTTCGAAAGGAAAGAGGTGAACGCTCTGCCCGAGTCTTGATGGCCAAGAAGGTGGAGGAACAAGCAGAAGTGCTAGATACCCGGCAAAAGCTTTTACCTAGAGTATCAGCAATGCCCCGGACATCAGCCACCTCCTGACCATTAGAGAGTAAGATCTTGAGGGGGACAGAATTGTAGTGCCCATTAACCTTTCGAATCCTGTCCCATATGATCTTGGAACTGGTGGTAGAAGATATGCTAGTTGTGAACTTAATCCAAGATTCCTTCCGCTTTAACGTCTTACCCACCTAGCATGTGCACGGGCCCGTTGGAAAGCGACACAGTTTGAAAGTGTGGGATATCTACGAAAAGTATCCCAGGCCCATTTCTGAGCCTTCCGTGCTAAGTGGCAAGCAGGATTCCACCACGGACGAGGATATCGTGGAAAACGTGTCGAGGTTTTAGGAATACACTGAGCAGCTGCTTGTATAATACAGCCAGTTACCGCTGCCACACAGTTGTCTATTGATGGCTGATTTACAATGGCAGGATCAAGTTCTGCGAGAGCAGTGAAAGTGGACCAGTCTGCCTGATCCAGCTTCCACCGGGGTACACACGGGTAGGGTGGCATCGAGCACGGCCAGTCTCTCTCAAAAGGATAGGAAAATGATCACTGCCTAGTGGATTACTGTCAACCCTCCATGAAAAGTGGGAGAATAATGAAGGGGAGCAAACCGAGAGATCAATAGTGGTAAAGGACTGACTAGGTGCATGAAAATAAGTGGAAGAACCAGAATTGAAAAGAGAAAGATTGTGATCAGAGAGCATACGCTCTACAGATCGACCCCTCCCATCAATAACAGCACTTCCCCAGAGTGGATGATGTCCATTAAAATCCCCAAGGATTAGAAAAGGAGACAGCAACTGTTCAATGAGAGCATCAAGGTCTGATTGGTCATATGTCTCTCCAGGGGACAGGTAGAGAGAACAAACAGTGATGGTATGACCCAAGGAAACACGAATTGCTATGGCTTCCAAGGGTGTTTTGAGTGACAAAGACAGGGTGGGCACATGCTGATCTACCAATAGTGCCACCCCTCCATGTACTCATCCATCACACAGTTTATCATTTCTGTACAGAGAAAACTGCCAAATGGAGACTGTATCAGCAGGTTTGAAATATGTTTCTTGTAGGGAAAGACAAACAGGATGGTAGGAAGCAATCAGTGTTTTGATATCATCCAGATTAGAACGTAAACCTTGACAGTTCCATTGTATCAAGGTGGCCATTTTTAAGAACGGGTAGCAAACTGGCCCTCTTTCACTGCTCTCACAGAACTTGATCCTGCCATTGTCTGTAAGCCATCAATAGACGACTGTTTTGCAGCAGCAACTGACTGTATTATACAAGCAGCTGCTCATTGTATTCCTTAAACCTTGACACTTTTCCTGTGATATCCTTATCCGTGGTGGAATCCTGCCTGCTACATGGTACAGAAGGCTCAAAAATGGGCCTGGGATACTTTTCATAGATATCCTACACTCTTGCACCACATCGCTTTCTAGCAGGCCCGTGCACATGCTTGGTGGGTAAGACATCAAAGCCAGATGGAATCTTAGATTATGTTCACAACCAACATATCTTCTACCACCAGTTTTAAAGTCATATCGGACAAGATTTGAAGGGACAGTGGGCAGTATAAATCTGTCCCCCTTGATCTTGTTCTCTGATGGCCAGGAAGTAGCTGATTTTCTAGGTGAAAGCTTTTGCCAGGTATCTAGCACTTCTGCTTCTTTCTCCATTTTCTCAGCCATCAAGACTCAGGCAGAGTAAACATCTCTGTCCTTTCAAGCTGATTGTCTCTATGATTATAATTGTCTCTTTACACTGGTGGAACTCAAACTGGCCCTTTGTTAGTCTGGCAGTATATTGGTTGGACCTGATGATGTACACTGTGAAATGCTGCACCATCTTCTTGCTGTTTCTCTTACTATTTTTCTGCTTGTTTTTAACTAAATCTGGCAGTAGAATGTTTTTCTTGATGCCTGGCACCAGATTATTGCCCTACATTTCTCTAAGCCTGAGAAGGACCCCAAGATTCCTTCAAACTCTTGTATCAGTATTCTTTGATATTGAGAAGGCTTATGATACAACTTGGTGATATGGCATTGTGCGAGACCTTTGTATATATGGGTTACATGGCCATTTGCCTATTTTTATTTTAAAATTTTTAACAGACAGTCAATGTGAGTTCAACACTCCCATTCTTTTCTACAGAAACTCTTCCCTAGACACTTCTGATTGTAAATACTGTCTGTTATTTGCTTAACATCTTTTGAACCATCCTTACACTGTTATTTATACAGATTGTTCAAAATCAGGTGACTGTGTGGGCTCAGCCATGGTTTGTTGTGGTTCGGTGGTTGTGTGCAGAATCCCCTCTGCAGCTTGTGTGTTCTCTGCTGAACTGTATGCCATTTCTCTTGCCCTGGATCACATAGAAGCTAATCAGCACTCAAACTGCTCTATTTATACTGTTTCACAGATGTCACAACAAATTCTATCTACTCTGGCACTATCACCACTATGGTCCTATATTCGAAGCTTGGCTCTGTGCTAGTTGGCAGTCTTCTTGGAATGAGCAACATGACAACAAGCTTTTCCAAATAAAACTCTATATTGGACTTTAACCATCTTGCTTCCATAAGGATCAGAAAGAGGAAGTTGTTCTAACTAGACTACACATTGGTCACAGTTACACCAGTGTGTGCTTTGTGTAAAACTCAAATCACTGTAAGCCACATTTTACTTTCTTGCCATTGTTATGACTCTCAATGATGGTGCCATTTTCACCATATTTTTGTCCCAAGGTTTGTCCATAATGTTAGACAGTGTTATTGGTGATGGTGACACTGTCTACCTTGGAAATGTTTTTAATTTTTTATAGGCCATTAATCTTTTTAATGTCATTTTAAGATTTTAAATTTATGAGTTAGACCTCTTTAAATGAGATTCCCTTTTAAGAATCATAGTCCATCTAGTTCAATTTGAAAGTAGGAAATGGCTATTAAGTCAAATACCTCAAAACCAGGATTGGAAAGGCCAACTTCAGGTGACTAACAATGCTGTTTGAACTACCTGTTTGTCATCCTGGTGAATTATTATTTAAATTTTGCTGCAGGTCTTTTAAAAATTTTATTACTTTTCGAAAATGGCCAATGATGGCCATAACATCAAATAATTTGGAATCAGGACTGGAAAAGCCAATTTCAGGTGACTGACAGTGGTTTTTGTACTTACCTGTTTGTCTTCCTGGCAAATTATGATAATTACAGTAATGCTACAGAAAGTCCTCTACAACTTGTATTACTGTAGTTTTTCTCTTAATGCTGTAGATTTGATATAAATATAGGTTTAATCCTTTTTTTAACATTGTTTTATTTTACCTTAATTTCCTTTTGTAAATTTCCTGATTTTACTTTAATTTTTTACTGGATGTTTGGTACAGATAGCCTTTGTACCATAAAACACCAAATCAACCAAACAACCAACCATTATCAATTGCCATCACATAATTCTAATTGTATGTTAGATAACATGTTGGTTCACAGCTTCAAATCCTAATTATACAAAATAAAGTCTCAGCTATAAGAATTACTTAATTTGGAGCAAATTTTAATGATTACAACATTGGAAGAGAGCCTAAATACTTACAAATATAAATAAGAATTTCATGTCGGAGTAAAGGTTAAATCCAAATGAAGATAGAGTGAATGTAAAATCTGATAAGGGAAATGTTACATTAAATACAGCTTAAATTGGGAGTTTTCTCACTGTGTGGCTGGCACTAAGTATGATTAAGAAAATTATTAAACAGTCTAAAATAATAAAGAATCTTTATGTGGCAAAGCTGAATTTCTGAAACTAATTACAAATCTGACAACTACAGGATATAAATTACAAATAAATCTTCCAAAAATTAAGAAGAGGATGTATGCATCTGCTCACGAAAGAGGACCATATATCATGTCAACGGTAAGTAGTAAATATTAACAAAAAATGAGCTTGGCATATGACAAGTGAAAATTACATTTAGGACCAATATACTTGGTAGCCTTTCTTACATTTGTTGCTACACTATCTGACTGCAGGTGATAAGGTAAAGTGTGAACTTTCATCACATGTAACATTTTACAACATTCATAGAATAATTGGCTCTCTGGTCCAGCTAATTCTCTTCCAAAACTTCAATCTGTGCTGTCCATTGCTCAACTACAACTTCAGTGAAAAATGGTATCCATCTATGGGCAAGTGGGTAAGCCTCAGACCACTTCATGAAGTAGCCAACATCAACAAGTATGTGCCAGTAACCTCTTTCAGTCTCCGGTAGTGGATCAGGGTTTTCCTATGGCACACATTAATTTTTAGGCTGTTTATTTTTCTAGCCAGCACTTACCATATAGTATTGACACCAGCATTGGGCATCTTGGTTGAATGTACCAGTAGAACCACTGTCATATGTTATTCAATGAATTGAGAATCTCAAATCTCTGAAGACTGCTACTGCAGCAAAGTCATTAACTTTTTCTCATGTAACATTTTGATGGAAGGTTATAAATCTTTAAAAATACTGGTACACATATATAATTTGAAGTAAGAAGTTTCCAGCATTTGGTTTCAAAATCAAATATAAATATCTGAAATTTTAAGTCTAAACAAAACGTAAGTTTAAAAAAAAAATTATATTGGGTGTTTAATACTATGATAAACAATTAAATCCAATACATTCTTTTAACCTGTTGAAAAAAGTTCCCTCAAATTTAGCATAAAGATTTCATAGCAATAAAATCTAATACTAACAGAAATAATTCCAATAAAAATATAAGCAGTCTATATCCGGTACACAATTTAGTATAATTTTACTTTTACTACATTTTCAACATGTAGGAAAGTGTTTGCTACTAGAGGCACAATACATACTATTATCGACTGCATGCAGATTTACTCAGCACAATACCTGATGAGAAAAGGTCAACAATTAAAACACTTACTTTATATCTAAGTCCTAACAGGTAACTTTAGGTTTTTGTTTTGTTTCAACTAAATGAAAGATGTATACTTCAATATTTAATGTCATGGATACCAGAAAGAAAAATATCAGAAAACATGGTTCTGAAACCTCTAGTTCATAGAATGATATTAACATGACAGAAGTGGATCAACCAAAGTGAAAGTTCTCACATGACCACTGACAAAAGAGAGAACTCTCTTGGATTAAATAGACTTTAATCTATGTATCAAGGTTTTTTATTTACCATATCAGCCAGTCTACTTTTCTCCATGGCATATGCTATTGTTAAGTATTTAGGATCAGTAAGGACTGCAAAAGAGCTTTGGGTTAACTCAGTTTTTATGACAGAATGTAATATTACTCCTCCTGCATTTAAAAATGCTCCTTCACTTGGTCCACTATCTATAAGAAAAATTACATTAATTCAAAGTGTTTCTTATGTATTGGTAGTGTATATGAGATATAGTGTACTTCACTTGATGGAATAAATTTGATTTTAAATTAGTTACCTACTCATTCACTGTATGTATAATTTATAAAATACACACCTACCTGCCCACTACATCTATATCAGTGAAGACTTTATGTTCCTTATAACATATATAGCACTCTAGAAACCTCATTCATAAATGAATAGAAAATGTTAAATTCAATTATTGTGAAACACAAATGGAGTAAACAAATTTGAACATCAAACAGTATCAGTTAGATAATTCAAAAATGTATTCAGAAAAGTTAATTAAAAGTAATTTATAAAATATTTTTGTTGTTGTTATTATTTATGAAAGGTAAATTGTACAATAATTGTATTACATGGCAGGTGCATCTCATCCTTTTCTAATTTTGACATTACAATGATAATTTTATAAATGTTGAAAATAAGGGTGTATTTTAAGTAAAATATTCATTTGGCCAGTATTCATTCTAAACTTCCCCCAGTGGCACAGCTATTTCTTTGCAGATTTATAATGCTAAAAAACAGATATTATTGAAAATAACAGTAAAAAATACAACATATTTTCATGAGTGTAGTAACTGAATTGCTTGGAAATGTAAGAGAATCTCTTTCTTCAAGAGGAGAAACTGTGTGAGTGTTGACAGATCTTCACATGTATAAATAGGTGTTGAATGATTCAGCAGTGGAATCTAGTTACTCAGATTTTCAGGATAATTCTGATGTTTGCATAGAGAACATATTTCTCATTGGAACATTACAGAGTAAAATTAGATTTGAAGGAAAGACTTTCTTTATAGTTTAGTGGTTGAGTAGAGAGGATTCTAGATGTCTCAACCCAATAACTTTGTTTGTAAATATATGCAACATCAAATAGAAAATGATTTTAATGCCTTTAAAATTCTCTGATAAATCATAAATGATAAGACCCACAGAATTCTGAATTTGAATGACATCATAAAGAGAAATGCTATCGGCAGAAGTTATCCCATTCTTATTGATAGAGGCATGAACTTGACAAATAATGCATGAAAGAAAAAAAAAGAGTTCTACAAGGGGAAACTGTAGGTTTGGAAAACAGGTTTTAGTTTTTGAATTGTAGCTGTTATACCAAATGTAGTAACTTCCAATTTCTATGCATAGTACCCTTGATATATTTTAACCAGTAACACCCATTGTGCTTCAAATCATGTTTTTATCATCAGTTAAGCATTGTCTGCTCAAATCACATGAATTGTTTGATAGAGTTGGAGATATTAATAGGGGTATTTTTAGCTTCTTTGTTTTTCATTTTAATTCATATCTACTGATATTCACACGTGTATCTTTTAAATCTATTTTCTGCGTTTTCAATCTTGTACTCTGAACTCTTAATAACACCAAATAGATTGTACTGTCATTTATAGCCTTTAGGTTCACATCACTGTGTAAATAATTTTTTGTTATAATTTATACCAAATTCAGTGATAAATAATTTATAGTTTGATTAAACAAAAGTTGGACTGTTATGTATTTCATAAGCACCTCCGTTGTATAAATCTGATATTTATGTTGAACTTCTATCTTTTCAGAAAGTATATTTTATAATCCTTGGTTTTTTGCATCTGTTGTTCAAATTAATCTTTGCTTAAATAACAGGTATTTCATTAGTTTTTAGCGTCTTATAGAACAGTCTTACTAACCCATTATAACTGTTTTTTTCTATCATTTAAAATCATAAAAGGAATAAAATTTGTGAAAGAATATTCAAAAACATTTATTTTTAGGAAAATCGTCTTTACGATCTTTGGGGTCACTATAGTCCACCCATAATTACATTTTTTTCTTCAATATTTTCCTTCAAAATAAGTAATATAAAAAAGATTCTTTAGACATAGCACTACTCTTAATAATACTTGTTTTTAATAATTCATAAATGCTATTTCCTTATTAGTTTATAAATATTATATTGTGAGACACTTTAAAAATATCCTATCAGTGATGGATTATAATTTCTTTGAATGACACAGAAAAACGAAAAAAAGAAGGGCTGTGGGTATCATGCAACATTTTTGGATACTTTTTTTATACCTTAAACTAAAATATTTCACAAAGAAAAAAAGTGTATTAAAGAGTTGCTGTGTATTAATTTCTAACATGTATCACTATAAATCAGGGGTGTGCAACATTTTTCGTCGGTGGGCCATATAACCAACTTCATCAATCAAGCGGGGCCACTTAAAAAAACAAGCTTATTCGTGTACATGCACAATAAATTAAAAAAAATTCTCAAAATGCAAGCAATAATATTTTATATTTTTGCATGAGTGATCATTTTAGTGCGACACTTGAAATTTAGAGTCCTTGCAGAGCTTGTCAATATCAGCTTTGACAGAAGTGGTTGCCACTCTTAACTGACTGGTCAAATGTTCATCAGTTAGCTGACTTCTACATTTGGTTTTGATGAGCTTCATTTTGGAGAAAAATTGCTCACAGCAGTAGGTGCTACCAAAAAGGGAGGCAATTCTTTGTGCATGACGGGACAAATTGGGAAACTTTTCACGTACACAGAGTTTGTAAAAGTCTAGCAAACTGTTTTCAGAGAATTTCCTTTTAGTGTCCATGTCAGCCTGCAGTTCAATGAGTTCCATTTGGCAATCATCAGGACTGTCTTCCACTGCCAAATCAAAAGGTTGAGCGAACAATTTCAATCTAATTTCAGTTTGTCTGAAATCTGGAAATCTGTTTGCAAACTCATCACGCAGCTTTTGTACACTGGTTCCATATTTGGTGCAATCCAGATTAGGAAATTCCAGTTTCCTGGTTGCAAGACATGTAAAATGGGTCAATATGGCTCTTCTCAACTGAACCTGGAAAAGTTCCAATTTCTTCTCAAAAGCACAAATATGCTCAAACAACTTATTCACAAGTTGACTTTTCCCTTGTAGTTTTAAGTTTAAATCAGACAGATGCTGTGTAATGTCTGTGAGGAATGCTAAGTCATTCAGCCAGTTCTCATTGCTCAAGAAGTCCACATTCTGACGTTTGCTCTCCATGAAGAACTTAATCTCCTCTCGCAGATTCCAGAATCTCTTCAAAGTAGCAGCTCTACTAAGCCAACGTACAGCAGAGAAGTACAAAACATCTGAATACTCACTGTCCAGCTCATCTAAAAGTTTTAAATTGTCGATGATTTAATCCTCGTGTTCGAATATAATTTACGCATTGGACGACATTTTCATGACTTCTGCAAAATCCAGAACTTTGGTGCACAAGCTCTCTTGGTGAATAATGCAATGGCTTACAACTACGTCTTGTGCTCCAATTGCAGTTAGAAATTTCTTGGTGAATCCATTTGTCCTACCTGTCATGGAAGGAGCACCATCTGTTGTAACACCACATAATTTATAAGGATTCAGTTCAAACTTTTCTACAACCTTAAGCACTTGTTCACAAATATCCTGTCCTGTGGTTGTGGAGGAAAGGCTTGCCATATCTAAAACTCTTCGAAAACATCAAAGCCTGCAGTAACAGCTCTGATGAAAATGACAAGTTGGGATGTGTCATTGATATCAGTGCTTTCATCCAAAGCCAGACTGAAAGCTTCACACGAATTCAATCTCTCTTTCAAAGTTTCTTTGATGTCCTCTGAAAGATCTTTTGTCCTGCGTGAGACAGTAAAGGGAAAGGCTAGTTTGCTCCACCAAATATTTTTTCTCTGGACATGCATATTCTGTGAATATTGTTAAACAATTTTAATAAATTCTCCATCACTGAAAGGCTTTTCCTTTTCTGCCATACATTCACAAAGCTTAAAACTCAGTTTTGTCACCAGTTCTGAATTTTTCTTGAAAGTGGTAAAACACCTTGCTTTTCAATGGATGTTTTAAATGTTCAATTTTGTCCTTTCGTGCCTGACCAACAATTTCATCAAACTGGGAGGAGTGCTTAGTTGCGTAATGTCGCTTAATATTGTACTCTTTCATGACTGCAATTGTAGTTTGACAGACGAGGCAGACAACACCTTGATTATGTGGGACAACAAGATATTTTGTGCACCATTCACTGTTGAATAACCTTCCTCATCATCAATTTTTCGTTTCTTAACTGCTGACATTTTACTAGCCCTGAAATCAAAACAAAAATTATTCTCACGAAAATAGCAAAGTAGAAAAAAACATAGAATTTATTTACACATGGAACCTCTTATGGACAGAAACACATGTTTCTAAATTGGCATCCCGATCATAGCCTTCCGGTACTTAAATTAATTGAGAATAGCAAAATACAGTGTGACCTCGCCTATTCGCGGTTCGCCATTCGCGGCCCCGCATATTCGCGGGTTATGCGCGAACTGCGTTTTGTAGGTCACAGAGACTGAAAGGGCTTTTCGAGGAGATTTCTGTTGTATTTACTCAATCAAGCCGTTTTATCAATTGTCGTCTTCACCAAACAAGATTGGACTGCTATTGGCTGACTGCCTCAGCTTCCCAACAACGCAAACGGCAAAGCACAGCCCGGTAACGCACGGTACAATTTAGTGAAATACATAACAGTATGCAATATTGCTACATTATTACTGCATCAATGAGTATAAGTATCATTAGTGTTTGGGAAGCATTTCATATAGTATATAATCGCATACATATACGTTTTAAAACTGCGTCCAATATTCGCGGTTTTTTGCTATTCGCGGGAGGGTAAAGAACGTAACCCCCGCAAATAACGAGGTCACACTGTACATAGAATCAGATGCATCTGAAAGCAAAAATTTTAATAAATTCAGTAAAGTCACAACAATATGCTAAATAATAATCAATTTACCTTCAATCTCTTGTAGTAACTGTAAAAGGTAATAAAATTTTCACCAATAATGAATGACAGACAGCAGAGGTTAGGGAAAATTGTCGCCAGCGGGCGAAGGCGAGGTTCAGGACATGACGTTGAGTCGTAGACAATAGTGCTAGTGCACGTCACCTATTCATGCCCTAAGGAGGCCGACCAATCGAATTCGGCCTGCTCCTCTCTAGCAAAGATAATTTTAGAAGCTTGTCGAGTCGAAGCCTGGGAATCCCGTAGGATCGATGCTTTTAAAAATATTCCATTTGCGTTGGATTACAGATCAGGCCACATGGTTAGATTACAACAACTAGGGCCACACTAAATGGCTTGGCGGGCCGGGTTGTGGCCCGCGGGCCGCCTGTTGCACATCCCTGCTATAAATCTTTCTACTAAAGGCAAATTGCGCTATGTAACAACATTTTTACTTTTTCTTGTTCATGGGCAGAAAGTGTTATTTCCCAATTACTTATGCCTAAAGTAAATGGAAAAGACCTATCTTCAAACTTTGCTTTTGTGAGCTGGGTAATGAAATTTTCAAATTTACCCATTTTCCAGAACATTCCGAGTATATTCAGTGCTGAGTAGCTAATATAGAATTTTCCCTAATTTACAAGAATTTTCAAGAATATTTTAGAACCTCACTCGTTTAGATGGGGTCTGCTTCTGCCACAATACTTCAGGTCTGTGCGAGGCAACTGGAATTGCCTGTAATCCAAACGAGTGGCGTCTCTTCATTGATAACTCATCCAGAAGCCTGAAGTTGAACCTTACTAGACACAGTATATCCTCAGCCAGAGATGTAGAGTTCAGAATTAGATACTGAGTTTGTAATTAATTGAATTTTAAATTGTTTGGAAACACTTGTTACGTGAGAACAATGTTGGCCCTTGATATAAACTTTTTGTATACACACGTTTATTACTTACAACACCATATACTAAGATGTACTTCTGTTTGTATAAGCGAATAACGATTGTGTTTACAAAGTTACAGCCATATAGATTAGATGTTTTGCCATCTGTAGTTAAATAGTTTAAAGAATTATTTTATATTTTAGAGTGATAGGAAGAAAGAAATGATAAAAACATTTTAAGATATTGAAAAGTTATATTTTACAACATTTAGTTTGTTATATGCAAGTGTAAGGAGTTTTTGTTTGTTGCAGCTACAGAATGGAATCTTTATGCTCTGCCCAACATGGGTATCTAAATCTGGCTTTAATTACATAAGCCCTCAAACAAAATATTGAGCTACTAGAGGATTTAAACCCGTATACTTTCTCTTGTTCCTGGGCAGAAAGTGTTATTTCCCAATTTCTTATGCCTAAAGTAATGGAAAAAGACCTATTTTTTTCTTCAAACTTTGCTTTTGTAACCTGGGTAATGAAATTTTCAAATTTACCCATTTTCCAGAATATTCCAGGTAGATTCAGTGCAGAATTTTCAAGAACTTTCTAGAGTGTTGTAAAATTTACAATAATTTTCCAGAACAGAAGGTAGAAGTTGAAGATCCAGATTACAATTTCAGAAGTGCAGCTGGTGAGAGAAACTCATACTTCCCCGACCAAAGAGACCTCAATGGCTTGATCAGAGATTTTGGTTCAACAAATTCGAATGCCGAGCTTTTGACATCTAGGCACAAGGAGTGAGATTTGTTAGATGAAAGTGTGCAAGTCGCAAGTCAGAGGAAGCGTCACCGACATTTCTCAAGCATCTTTACTCGTCAAGAGGGGTTTTGCTTTTTCCGCAATGTATCCAATCTGTACGAGACAGTTGG
Organism: Tachypleus tridentatus; assembly: GCF_004210375.1. Classification (NCBI taxonomy): domain Eukaryota; kingdom Metazoa; phylum Arthropoda; class Merostomata; order Xiphosura; family Limulidae; genus Tachypleus; species Tachypleus tridentatus. The sequence goes on along the minus strand of NC_134833.1, from coordinate 66,161,868 downwards.
AATTGCCTGTAACCCGAACGAGTGGCGTCTCTTCATTGATAACTCATTCAGAGGTTTCAAAGCTGTGCTCCATTGGAGACTTCAAAATGGTGGCATTCCTGATGGGTCTCCAAGGAGGCTTTACGAAGTTTCCCTGTTATCTTTGCCTTTGGGAGAGCAGGGACACAGAATTCACCAAGAAGCTGAGTATAAATGAAAAACATGCTTAGGGCAGCTATATCGCAGTGGTTTGGGGCTTCTTGGACAATCACAAGGCCGAAAATTATGCGGAACTGGTTGAAACTCTGGTGAAGAACTACAACAAAATGGGCTGCACGATGTCCCTGAAAGTCCATATCCTTGATTCTCATCTTGATAAATTCAAGAAGAACATGGGAGCATACTCAGAGGAGCAAGGCGAGGGCTTCCAGCAAGATATACTGGACTTCGAACTCTGCTACCATTTTGTCATGAAAACATGACGGGAGACTATATTTGGGGGATGATAGGTGAAAGTGATTTACATTACAGTCGCAAATCTCGAAAAACTACTCACTTATAAACATGTTTGTATAACCTTATTATAAATACATGTAAATCTCGATTCATATGTTGTTTCTGTCAGACCTTAAAGAAATGAAAATGTGCAAATCCGTTTTTGTATCGAAAATAAGTTAATTTCTAAATTTCATTATCCAGGTCACAAAAGCAAAGTTTGAAGGGAATAATCGCCATTTTATGTACTTAAAGCAATTAAGAAATAACACATACTATCCGGGAACAAACTTTGTGTTACATAGTGTTATATTTCATAGAGTTATTAAAGTACATGCTTCTTACATCCACAGAAATTGGCTTAAAACAATTAAATTTTCTTATCAAAGAACTCTTTATTAGCAATGAATGTTTCTGTAAAAGCTATTTTCACTTAACATTTTGAAGAACAGATCTTGCATATGATCTGAAGAATTAATATTATTTTACTTATATATAAATATACACTTTATTTTTCTTTATGTGTTGTATATAAGAGATCTGCTATAAAATTAGTGTAAGAAACAAACAGTGCCTAATTACTCAATAGCAAGAAAATATGAAATTTAAAAATAGACATAGAAGCAGTTTTCTTGTGGAAATATTGATGGACAAGTGTTAAAGTGAGATTTTTATTTGTTAAACATTCTGAAACTGGAATGCATCGAAGTTACTGTGATTGTTGACGTTTTTTTTCTTTCCCACGTCAACAAAAAATGCTTTTTACTGATATTTATTACATTGACTGTGAGAAGGAATAATTAAACTGAAAAGGTGGAGAGAATGCAGTAACCCATAGTGTAACTTCACACTTAAAACAACAGCAACATTTTACAAACTATTGTTTTATGTGTTCTCTCTTTCTTTTATCTTTAAGTTATTACTATACATATATATATATATATGCTTCAGTGAAACTTTATTATTTTAATGTTCTGTGTTTCTCAAATTTATGTAGAAATCCAAATCTGAATAAAAGTTTATAAGTATTTTGTCTCTTTTTCCCAAAAAGTGAATGCTTTAAATTAATACTTGTTTCTACGTGTTGTAATAAAAACTCTTTTATTAAAGGATATATACGAAGTGAGTTGTCATGATATTAACCTGTTTAGCTTAGATATTAGTAATTTCGTTTATTTTGTAAATGAATATTCTTTGTTTAGTTTTCTTTTTTAAGAGTTAAAAGCAGACTAGTATTAGAAGTTGTGTTTGTAACTCATCGATGTAGAGAATATTGTCAGTAGACGATGTGTTACTAAATATATAAATAGTTTACGATGAACAGAAGACAGCAGAGAGACAAGAGCAGCCAAGAAAATGGAGTTCTGGGAAGTTCGACCAAAGTAAAATTAACCGCCCCAGGAGGGAAAGGCCGAGCAGTTAATATAGACCTGGTGATCAATATGTTAGACGAAAATTAACAGTCGAATTTAAAAAAAAATGATAGTTTATTTTACCAAAGATAGTTCTACAGTTACTGAACTAGCCTCAGTGGACTTTGACAAATAAACAGACAATACCGAATTAAAATATGGAACAGACGAGTTTAAAAGTATAAATGCAGTCGTGGTAACCCAACAATAAAGTAAGTAAATATACAACGGTACCTCGGTTCTCGAACTTAATCCGTTCCAGAAGGCTATTCGAAAACCGAATCAATTTTCTCCCCGCTAGTACAACGGTATTGTCTCCGGATTTACAACGCTAAAATCAGGGGTTCGATTCCCCTCGGTGGGCTGAGCAGATAGCCCGATGTGGCTTTGTTATAAGAAAAACACCCATAAGAAATACTATAAATTAAAATAATCCGTTACAAATCTCCAAAAATTACACATTATGAAGCATTTTAAGTAAAAATATTGCTTAATTATACCTCTATAATAATATTTACAAACCACATTAAGTCAGCAACAAAAAACTATAAACACAATAAAAAAACAATAAATGAAAATTTGACTGCACTTTACCTGTGCTGAGGAGAGCTGATGGCGTGAGTGAAAGGTGGTGAGGAACGTGGAGAGTAGGAGGGTTATTATTGTTTGGAAGATGAGTCACGTTCCATAAAAACGTAAGGTAACTCTCCTTCTGGGGTTCATTCTCTTTTCGGTCTCGTTGCACCGCTACAACCTGCTTGAAACTCACTGGACCGATTTCTCACTAAAAACTTGTCTAATGAGGTTTGTTTCTGCCTGTATTTTAAAATATTTATGAAGTAAGACATGGCATTGTAATTGAAAAAGTTTATGCTGCGATTTGCTACAGCTTTGTCAGGGTGAAATTTTTCCACAAAACTTTGTAACTCTTCTTATTTTCCACACATTTCCTTGATTAGTGAACTAGGAACATCCTCCCTTCCCTCCTCCTCATCTTAAGACACTTTCTCAGTTGCCTTCTGTTGCTGTTCCTACTGAAGGTCTTGGAATTTTTTCCGTTGTGAGTTCAGTGTTGTGGTTTTCCACTAACTCCTCCACATCATCACCACTCACATTCAAGCCCATACACTTGCCTAGTGAGACAATATTCTCGACAACAGGATCAGCCTCAAAGCCTTCAGAGTTTCTATCTGCTACTGAGTCTGGCCACAATTTCTTCCAGGCTGAGTTCATGGTCCTCAAAGACATTTCCCTCCAGGCTTTGTCTATGATCCTTAAGCAATAGTAAATATTAAAGGGATTTTTCAGAACACTCTGAGGGTTAACTCTGTGTCAGAGGTCACTTCAAAACACCTTTGGAACAGTGCTTTGGTGTAGAGTTTCTCAAAGTTTGATATGACTTGCTGGTCCATGGGTTGAATGAGAGGAGTTTGTGTCAGGGAACAAGAGCTTTACCGTAATGAAACTGCACTTTTCCACCAACCCGTTCTCTAAGCCTTCTGGATGAGCAGGTGTATTGTCCATCACAAGAAGGACCTTAAGGTAATTCTTTACACCTGGGGCAAACACTTCATGGACCCACTCCATAAAAAAATGCCTGGTTACCCATGCTTTACTATTAACCCTCCACATGACATTTAGTTTACTTTTCAGGACAATATTTTTCTTAAAAGCCCTCGGAGTCTCAGAATGGTACACAAGCAAAGGTTTATGTTTTAAGTCCCCACCTGCATTACTATATAACAATAGAGTTAGCCTCCTTCATTGGCTTGTGTCCTAACAGTGACTTTTCCTCCTTGGGGATGTCGGTCCTCTTTGGCATTTTCTTCCAAAAGAGGCCTATCTCATCACAGTTGAACACTTGTTGGGGAATATAACCCTCATCTTCTACATATTCCTTAAATTCCCTAACATATTTATCAGCAGCGTCTTTGATAGAACTGGCACCCTCCCCATGTCTCACCACACTATGTATAACACTTCTCTTCCTAAATTTTTCAAACCACCCTCTACTAGCCTAAAATGCACACTTGTATCAGCACTCGTTCCAGTGGTGTTTTTCAGGAGGTCAGCATGCAACTGCTTTCTCACAAATGATGGTCTCAGAAATGCTATCACCAGCTAACTGTTTTTTCGTTTACCCAAACCAACAACAGTGATTCTACCTCTTTCATTGTTTGTGATCTTTGTTTCGTAAGCACTTTCACTCCTTTTGCAACATTAGCTCCTTTAAAGACCTCTTTATTTTTCAGTATGGTGTAACTGTAGACTTCGCCATTTCAAACTGTGTAACAAAGTCAGACACGCGAACACTACTTTCATACTTCGCTATAAGATCTTTTTTCACTTATATTGTGGCTCTAAGTACTTTTCTTTTTGATTTGCTGCTTTCATTATCCTTCTTTGAACACATGGTGGCTTATTTGATTAGAATATTTAGAAAAACTACAAAAAAACAAAACAAAAAGAAAAACGAGAACGTTCACAGCAGATTTTAGCGGGGATGTGAACTGAGCGACAGGTGCAGGTAAAATGTTTTGGACAAGCTTGGCGTGGGCTAAAATGGTCGAAGGGTCCTTCAGGTCAAAAGTCGGGTTATTTCGGGGGTTCGTTCCACGACAGCTTGGTTCAGGAACCGAGTTTATGTTCGACAACCGAGACAATTAGCTGGTTCAACTGGTGGACCTCTACTGCGAGGTCATCCTTTGCTACATCATAGTTTGCTGTCATTTTTAGGAGTGCTTGCTTGTTCAGAAATGTGGAGTGTTTGGGGTTCAGTGCAGTTGCAGAGATGACAGATTGTACTTGGTCCTCTGCAGAGGCCATCTGCAGGTCAGGTGACTGAAGGTGGTCTGATAGCTGTTTTGTCATTAGCAGTAGTTTTTATATGGCTGCTAGACTGGTTACGAACTGTTGATCTAGGAGGATGCACAGGCCCTTTGATTCAGTGGCTCTGTGGACATTGTCCCCTCCACAAGACGATTTAGGGTTGTCACAATGGCAGGGAGGGTTCTTTTTACAGCCAGACAAGCAGCATGTTGGCAGGCCCATCTTGTGTGTGACAGTCGCTTCAACTCTATGTGCTGGTTCACGGGTTCAAGCTCCTTCTGTACCTTCAGAAATTTTTCATGCACAACCGATGTAGAGAAGAATTTGTACAGCTTCTGAATTGTCACAAAGAACTATGCTGCAGCTTGGACGTTGTGCACACAATCAACTAGCACAAGGTTGAGCCTGTGTGCATAGTAATGGACATACATAGCCTGAGACACCTATCTCCTGAACCTCTCCCATACGCCACTGATGTGCCCTGACATGACTGCAGCTCCGCCACAGCACTGACCAATGCAGGCATTATGGTCAATACCATATTTAGCCAGAGTTTCCATGATTTTCTTGAGCAAGGAATCTGCATCCAGACCCTCAGCAGCTGTGAAGTCCAAGATCTTCTCCTGAAGGCTCTGTTGGTGGAGATACCTTACCACAATGGACAGCTTTTCTTGTTTGCTCACATCCTTTGTTTCATCCACTATCAAAGCAAAATGCTCAGCTTCCATGGTCTCTTCCTGCTGATATCCTTCCTGATCGTTCCAGCTATGATGTCAAGGAGTTAGTGTTGGATATCATGGTGCGTGTACTTGGCATTACCAAGACCACTCAGCTTCTTCTTCACGATTTCATCATACCTGGAAATCATATCAAGAAGTTCCAGGAAATTGCCCCTGTTATCTGACTGACTACCTTTCTTGTGACCCCTCTTGGCTTCATTCTGGCAGATTGTGTAGAGCAGTGGATCTATTACAGCTCTTATGTAATGTCAGTTTTCCTCCACAGTTTTAGCATGGCTTGCATCGAGAGCATGTTGGATCCTTGCACCCTTTGTTTTCTGCAATGTAAACTCTGCCCAAGCTTGCATAGCAAACTTGTGTCCTGCAGAGTTATCATGGGACTTCAGTGATGTGGTCGCCTTCTTCCATTTCCGGAAGCTTTCATGAGTGAAGGACTTCTCAATTTTACTGGATATGTGTGACTGAAAAGACGACTCGAGAAGCAGAGTGCAGCATCTCGGGTCACAGAGTACTCCAACCACGAATGCTGATCACGCCAATTCTTATTGAATGACCTTGACTGGCCGCTGTATTCTGTAGTCCAAGTCTGGACAGGTAGGACCACTATCTGAAACCTGGATTAGGTCCTTGGGTCCTGGTGGTAGTTTTTCACTCTGGGTGTGAGTGGTGCCCTCTTGCGGCTGAGGTCCTGCACTAGTCGTGTCCTCATTCTCACCATCACGATGACCACTGTCCTCCTTACTTGCACCACATGTATTCGTAGGTCCATCTACTAGCTGCCTCTTCTTGGGTAGCATGTAGTGTTACATAATAAATCCTATGTGTAGTATGACCGGTTTATGTTTTGGTGGGTGATGTGTGACTCTTGTCTTGTGTGTTGGTGTCCTTGTTTGAAAACGAGTCGGTAATTTTGGTTTCCTTTTATTAATCCAAACTGAGTGTGTGTTCCTGTGTGAGACCGAGTACCAGAGAGAGCAAAAGCCTCGTAAACAAATATAACTCCCTTTTATATAGAGCGCGCAAACGTCAAAGTGACCCCCGAGCCGGCTGACTGCTTGTACCACTTCTTACTTCCAAGTTGTGTTAGTTTATATGAAACGAATGGCAATTTCTCTTATTATATTGGCATTAGGGCTTACAAAGGATATTCATTTTAAACATCGAAATCTAAGGAAAAAGACAAAACATACATACTATTGGGTCATTTCATAAATAAGGAACAAATAATAACTAAACATAGTTCAATATTACAAACAACTTATCTGCGGCATTGAAATCACCAAATTATATTTATAGCACATGAAAATCTAGAACATATCCGTGAAATACTGTCAGAGAAAGTGTTTATCTTTAACCATGTAGCACAAGTACTTAATTAGACGATAGTGATAATGTAAAATTACAGGGCTAATTAGGGAACACAAACACAACTTTGATAGGTCATGTTGTAAAACTGTGGGCAGCTAATGGGAGTGATCGGGATGGTGTGTGGCGTGCGGCTGGCATCTGGATCTCGACTTGGCTGAGCCGATCGTTAGCCGTACGCAGAGCGTACACCATGGTCAGCTGCTCGATGTTCATACGCTTAAGCCATTCAAAGAAGGAGCTTGAACCCGTGAACCAGCACATAAAGTTGAAGCGACTGTCAAACACAAGATGGGCCTGCCAACATGCTGCTTGTATGGCTGTGAAAAGAACCCTCCCTGCCATTGTGACAACCATAAAGCGTCTTGTGGAGGGGGACAATATCCACAGAGCCACTGAATCAAAGGGCCTGTGCATCCTCCTAGATCAGCAGTTCGTAACCAGTCTAGCAGCCATAGAAAAACTACTGCTAATGACAAAACAGCTATCAGACCACCTTCAGTCACCTGACCTGCAGATGGCCTCTGCAGAGGACCTAGTACAATCTGTCATCCCTGGTTTCTCAGAAATGAGAACTGAAGCAGCATGGAAAGACTTGGAAGAGTCTGCTGAGGATGTATGTAAGAAAGTGGGAATACGCACTGAGGCGGTGCGTCAAGGTGGACAGCGATCTGGCCACAGACACCTGGACGAATTAATAATCACATCTAGTATTGGCCAAAGAGATAAACCAACACCAGTTGCCAGGATACACACCTTCAATGCTATCATAGACAGGATGCTCAACGAGCTGAATGAAAGATTCTCCTCTGATTCCTGCAGTTTTCTGATGGGTGCAACTGCATTGAACACCAAACACTCCACATTTCTGAACATGCAAGCACTCTTAGGAATGGCAGCAAACTATGGTGTGGCAGAGGATGACCTCGCAGTGGAGATCCACCAGTTAAACCGACTAATTGCCAGGAAGAAAGACAAGGGCCAGGAAGAATTCACACCATTGGAGACTGCAACCATGCTGGAGCCATACAAGGATGCCTTCATGGATATCCACAAACTTCTCTGCATCGCTTGTCACTTCAGCTGCCTGTAAGAAAAGTTTCTCATGTCTGAAGCTTCTCAAGACATACTTGCACAACAGCAGTGGTAACAACCACACCAGCAACCTTGGTGTAAAATCAGTAAACTCCAGGAGGGTAAAACAACTCGATATTGATACTATTATAGACACATTTGCTGCCAACTACCAGAACAGGCGCATTGTTTTGAAGTAATATTGACTATAAACACAACATGATGAAAGATAGTTAGCCTGATAGTGATCTTACTTTTCCTCAGAGTGTATTAACTTCACGTGGAATAATTCGTTTCTGCTATGTAAACTATGTCTTCATGTTATATTTCTTTTGATTTATAGCTTTACTCTTAATGGTATATTAAATGTTCAATCTAAGCTAATCTCGATTTTATTTATTATTATGTATTGCCTTGAGTGGAATGTAGGTGAGCTTCCTCGTTTACATATATGCATATTTTCATAAACAGATTATTTCTAATGTGTAATAATGAATTATTAATCATAGTCTAGGTTTCCAATGAATACTACATTGAAAACGCAGTTCAAAATAGCACACATTTCTGAAATGTATGTTGGTATTTACATTATTATAATTTACCATCTATACTTCATATTGATGGCATTGTAGGAAACCCCTCCACAGTTTTCGTTATTACCCCAACGAAAATATCCTGGAGCCTTCACTAAGTCCATAAGAAAATCGATGAAAAGTTGTACAGTGCTGAATGAGGTGATCTGCTCACAACAAGAGTAGAACTTCGATTTTTATCGTTAAAATTCCTTAGACTCACCGCTAAACCACAAAGAACATCGATAACAGTTTGTGAGAGGAGACATTATTGAAATGTAATAAATATAATACATGTTTGTATCTAATATGATTGTTTCCTAAATGTGCTGTTGGTGACATCGTTTATAATTAACATGTGATCTTGTTGATAATAACGATATGATCGATAATACTTTACATTTCTTTCAGCCTTTTACTTTTTATGGCTGTATACATTGTTTCAAGTTGATCAAAACTCAGTTTTGTATCCTATTCTGGAACTTATGTTAGGAATTTGGTTAATGTTTGAACCTGAGGTAGAAGTATTTAATCCTCATTTAATTTCAGTTATCAAGTCTTTCATCAGTACTTTTAACCCGAACACATTTCATGAGTGAATGTACCATTTGTTTCTTTAACACAACAATAGCCCAAATATGTTACCATGGCATAGTTTGTTGAGTTTTCCTGCCAGATGTGACACGCAGATGTTGTGTGCTTTAAGTACTGTTCAAATTAAGTACAATTCCAACAAAAAGTCGTGGGATTGCGCAATGTCTGTTTTAACTGTCTTTTTTTCTTTTTCGTTAACCAACATCGCTTTGAATCCAGAACGTTTTATTTTGAATTTTAACATTCGTTGACACCGACTTTAATAGTTAAAATTTTCTGTTGGTTATATATTATTTTCAGTAATCACATACAGTAAGATGAATTATACAGCGTGACTTAGTGGTCAGTTGAGAAGCAAACAATTTAGAGCAAGTGAAATATGAGAAAATGATTGTTTGTTGTATGTATTGATGAGTTGCGGCCTACTCTACATGTGGTTATATCTGTGAGGTCAAGGAAGTCGTTGGTTTTGACTTAGCTGACTTTTTTATAAGTAAAAAGTAAGAAGCGCAAGAATGTAAACAGAAGTATCTTCTAATGACAGGTCAGTTGATATCCCGAGGTTTTAGGTACGTGAATATCGCAAATGGTTCAAAATAAACCCGAAATTACGTGTTAAATTTATTTCCCAAATTTCTAGTCACAAATTTAACTTTTTAGACATAGCTGTTGACACTTTTACATCTACTTTTATTACCAGCGTACATTACAAACCCATTTACAGATGTTCCTGTTCACATTTTAATTATTTTCATCCCTCTGAGTACAAACATGTTGTCCCCCGTTAGTACAGCGGTAAGTCTACGGATTTATAACGCTAAAATCAGGGGTTCGATTACCCTCGATGGACTCAGTAGATAGCACGATGTGGCTTTGCTATAAGAAAACACAAACACACACTAAATATGTTATTCCCAAGGGTCGATTCCTACGTCTGAGACGTCTCAGTTTCGACGTAGTTTGTAGATTTCAGACAATATATTTGTAACTGTTGTCGAGTGATGCAATCATGCTCGCAAAACCAACTTATAAGTTTCTATGATATTCTTTCAGAACTGTTGTAGCAACGTAACTTTTTTATAATCATTGCAATTTACAAAAAATATTATTAAACTATTTCTGGTTTTTATGTCGTAAATGATCGGATAAATATTTTTTTGCGAATTTTGAGTTACAATTCTGATTTAGGATCTTGTGTAGAATAGAAATTCTATATGAAGAATTAGTAAGTGGAATACAGGTTACACAGAAGTCTTAAGCAAAGAATGTGAAAGGTTACATTTGTATCAAATCTGTATGAATCTATTGATATAAGTAAATATACTCTGTGGTTATTCAAAATACAAACAAGTGACTTGTGTGTTTTAATCGGTAAACAACATATTGTAAAAAACGCTTGAAAACATACCGCATCTATGATAGAGTCACGTTAAAACGGAATAAACATGGTGGCCAAACACAATAATCATTTATTCACATTTTAGGGTTAATTTACAACATTTTGTGACGCCCGAAAATATATTTAGAAATGTTCCAGTTTTTGCATGTTCTCAAGGATAGAAGTCTCATAGTTCTTAAGTTTTCATTAGTTGCAGAATCCTAAGATAACAATTGATATCATTAAATAGCTTACACACATATATCAGTTAACAGTAAATAAATGTACATTTGTGTTGCACCTGACGAAGTATCATCCAAGAAATTAAGCATCATCCTCGTATTGGTTTTTTCATGTGAAGTTGGAATACTACACCATCAAGTAATTTGACAATAGAAACAGTAGGGACTACCATGTATATGTCTGCCAATACTAAATTCACACACAAAAAATATATATAAGCATTGTAAAGTGATTTTATTTTGAGGAACATAGTAATGTTTCACAAGGACATCAATTTGTTTTCTTGGTATATGTTGGTCACGTTTGCTGATCCTGTATGGAATGAACACTTGTTGTATGTCCGTTTCTGACACAAAGCACATCATTTACTATGAAGAAACCAATATCTAACTCTCAACATATATTCCTGAACAAACTCTACAGCAATAGCTCCTATCTATAAAATAAATGTATTGGCTGTTATTTGAGAGTGTTTATTCCCTAAAATAAATAACTGAAGTTTTTAATGTTGTAACATATATACATATATATATATACAGCTTATATATTTCATCTATTGTTTTGTCAGAGCTTTTGTTCTGTGGAGAACCTCAAAAGAAATTCATTAGTCCAAGAGAAGACGTAAAGGTAACCTTTATGCACCAGAAAATAGCAAATTTATCCATTACTATCCAAACAGCAAATTTATGTTCCTAGACCGTAGAATGGCATTACTATCTAAAATAAGTTTGTTATAAACATTAGTAAGAAAACGGAAAACCAAGAAAACTGTAATAACAGCTTGGTAACAGATGATGTCAAGGTCTCACCATAGTTATCTTAGGATGATCAGTAAAGACTTTATCTTTCTTTATAATGTGACTAAAAAGTCCGCTTTCTTTGGTAGTAATGGACTATTTTCAACACTTGCACTATACATTTCATAACTAAATATATTTTTATACGATAAAATTTAAACTCTTTGACAACACCGTCATTTATAATTAATTGTTCCAAAAATCTTAACGAAACCATCGCCAATTCATGATGACACGTGCCAGTGCAGTCATCTCGTGCAACAGCGGTAAATCCACGGACTTACTAAGCTAACATTTGGGGTTTGAACCCTCGCGGTGGTTATAGGATATAGCTCACTATAGCTTTGTTCTGACACAAACAAAACGTCAATTCGAAGAACATATACAAATGGCAAACAGTTTAAAAACATTTGTGTAAGTTGCAAGGAATAAGTTGTACTTGCTTCAAGTTACAAACGGTTGTAGAAACTCTCATGACTGACCACGAGTATGACTTCATCACTTGATAATGTTATTAATATCATAGTTTTAATCACTCGATAATGTTATTAAAATCTCAGTTTTCATTATTCTATAATGTAATATCATAGTTCTCATCATTTGATGATGTTATGAATATCATAGTTTTCATAACTTCATAATGTTATCAATATCATAGTTTTCATCACTCGATAATGTTATTGATATCACAGTTTTCATCACTTGATAATGTTATTAATATCAAAGTTTTCATCACTTGATGTGAATTTGAACCACAAATCTATATGTATGTTTGTTAAAAATGTTTAAGAATGAGTGGTAAAGTGGATTTTTAAATTTATTTGTGATTCTTTACCTAATTTAACCATTTTTTAATTTTTTCAGAAACATCAGTGGTGTGACATCGCTATGATAATTTGTGTACATTCAACTGGATTATTGTTATATTTTCTTTCAACAGTAACAGGTAGAAAACAGGTTCAAAGTTGTCACCATTCAACTGTAAACTTAATATCAGAATGCATTTGGTTAGGTTAAAGAATAAACTGTAAACAAATTAAAATGTTAAAAATTTATAATATAATTTATTATAATTATAAATCAAACATGTTTTATGTTTATATAATCATAGCTAAGACTGTGATTTATCTTGTCCATAGTTTTATCATATAATTCAAAACCTTTATTCTGTTGAGAACCTTATGGATTTCCCAATGTGTATCATACACATTCTACGTTTATTACAGATCCATCAAGAAACCTACAGCCATTGGTTCTCGGTACGAGCCCCCTCTCCTGTGATGAACGCATTATTGGATACATGTTATATTTAGATATATAATATAAGAAAAGCAAACTATAAGTAATAATTTAATAATGGTGATATTTTAATATTGCATTATAGTGTTTGTAATTTTGAAAAAGAGATAATATTTTTCTAGTTAAGCTATGTAATTAATCTAGAACATTATAAAATTCTCTTGTCTAGGGTATTGATCACTAGTTGAATGTAGTTCATTGAAAATAAAACTCCTTTTAGATATATAGATATGTGCCAAAAGTATTAAAAGGAGCATTAATTTCGAAATACTGTGTTTTTAATATTTTTACTTGGTTGGAAGCGCTTTCAGATCTTACATTACTCTTCAACCAACCTAGTTAAATACAATACATACAACTCGTCAGGAAAATAAAAATGTGTTTACAATAAATACATCCTATTAAAAATATGCTAACAAAGATATAAATACATTTTATATTACTTCCAATCCATGAACAGCGTGATAATATAAATAAAATAAATATAGTTGTATCATTTAATAACCATAAAAATAACATGTAAATAAAACATAGCTAAATACATATGAAATTAAAATTCTTAATACTTTTTTTAATGAAATACCTGAAATAATAAATGTTTTTGTCAATCATCACAAGACCAAAATAGAAATTAAAACGAAAGTTTTCTGTAATATATCATTGTCTCTCAAGATACGCATGGCCAGGTGGTTAACTCACTCGACACGTAACCTGAGAGTCACGGGTTCGGATCCATGTCACACCAAACATGATCGCTCTTTCAGCTTTGAGGGCGTTAAAATGTACAGTCAATCTCACTATTCGTTGGTGAAAGAGTAGCCCAACAGTTGGCAGTGGGTGATGATGACCAGCTGCCTTCTCTCTTGTCTTTCACTGCTAAATTAGGGACGACTAACGCAGATTGTAAATCCGTAGACTTAACGCTGTACTAGCGGGGGACTGTTGGAAAGAAATTGTACACCGAAATTGTTGAAACCTTACAAGAAGAACATACAACAGCTATTCAAAGGTTGAAGCGAGTTATATTGAATATATATTAATGAAATGCACTGATTACGTTATGCTAAAATGATTTAGATTTTGCAAAAAAGCAAAACACTCTACGTTATAAATTCTCTATAGAATAGATGTATCAGAAATATGTTTTGACGATGTTTGGTGTTTTTTTCTTGTACGTTAAGATACACTGTACAAAAGAGGTAAATGTATCCTAACCAAATGGCGACGTTCACAAATTGTGTCATTGAACTTATGGATAAAAACTTCTCCATACGTTCCTGTATAAAATGCATACAGAACCTTGACTATAGCGATATATAAGCGTACAAAGTAATTTTGATTCCTTATTTTAATATAATATTTTCTGTGAATTACTTATGGTATGTGAAATGGAATATAACTTGCTCAACGATGTCGTTAATTTCGCTCTATCTGCCCTTTGTTATTTTTTAAAGATAACATCAGATATGATCTGTGGAGTTGTACACAATAAGCTATCTATGCTCTGCTCACCATAGGTATCGAAACCCTGTTTCTAGCGTTGTATGTATGTAGACATGCGGCTGTGCCACTGAAGGGGGGGGAAGTAAAAGATGGAAGACTGAATGAGCAGGAATGAGAGGGGTCGAAGTGAGTGACAAAGATAAAGAAGATGGTAACTGTATGAAAGGACAGTTCAAAATATAGGACTCTGGTAGAAAGCTGACAGATATGTAGAATACCTTCTGTATATATACTTGATAGATCTTATAAAAAATTGATAGGTGGGTAGAAAGCAGAGAGCAAATAAGTTTAGGTAGCTTTGATAAGTGTGTAGATAGTCGAGACAGGCTGATAGGTTGATATATATATATACATAGTTGTGTAGACTGCTGATAGTAATGTAGATAGTTGGTAGATGTGTATAGTACTGTAAAGATGTTCAGATATCCGATAACTGTGGTTTCAGGTGACAGATGTGTGGATTTCTGGTAGATAAGTAAATGGGTGATAGTTGTGTGTAGGTGGGTGAAAGTAAAATAGAAAATTGTATAGGGTATGGATAGGTTGTTCAGATATCTGATAGTTCTGTGGGAAAGTGAACAGTTATACAAATGGCTTTGTTTTGTTATCATTTAAAGAGAGTGAATTAATCAGATGACATATAGTAATGATTAACATGCACCAATATTCCATAAAGGTCTAATATATTTAATGTAAATATTGAATATGGTGGATGTATTAAACCCTAAATTTTTCACCTGCAGTAAGTAAGAAATTCATGATTAGGTGCATTATTGGAAACAGAGAAGTAAAATGGACTTTCTCAGTCAGACTTTAATAAAATATGAATCACAAAGACATAATTTCTTCGAAAACATTTTTCATTTATTTATTACTCTTATGTTCAAAACACAATAGTTTGGGTTTTCAAAGAATCAAGAATAACTTGTCACATGGAGCACCAAGAACCTAATTCATCCAAATTTTCCTAGAATTTAGAAGCATCATAAAGAAAGCTGGGGGAATATTTTATACGCAATGTTAACAGCACACTGTTTTAACTACGTGAGAGAAATAAGGGACTGGTCAGTTTATTCACATATTGACTTCACCATTAACTCCAATATCACCAATAAATATCACAACTGTCCTAAAAGCTGTGGAGTCAACAGAAAAAAACCAATTCAGTTTCCTCTCGGACACTTGCAAAATGTATTGCTATGAAAACAGCTCTACCAGGATAGACTTCCATGCAAACTTTTGACTTCTCCAATACCTCTCCTTAGCTACAAAAGTTCCTGTCTTATCCAGGGAACATTATACTCGTGGCGAGGTAATGAATACACCACTTCTTGATAGGTAAGCCCAAATAAAAAGAAATAATTTGATATTAGTCTTTGTTAATATTGGGAATTCTTTAGCGTGGGGTATCTGGACCAGTAAATATCTGTATATACCACCTCAGGGGATCTATTCTGTAATCATTTTTCACCTGATGTCTTCATCTCCATGCGACCGTAGAAACATTATTAGCAACATGGAGAAACCATGTTTCAAAGATGTTCAAACCAATTTACTTTTTCGCGATTCCTGCGCCTCTGATATAAGACATCTCGGAAAGAACAATTCACAAAATAATGGGACTTAGAGAAGACATAAAAGATATAAAAAAACGAGTAAGTTAACTCATTTAACATATTCAAACAATCACAAATTACTCGACAAAATACACAATCACAGGTAAGGTTAATTCATGTTTATTTGTTTTTTTTTTTTCAGATCTGGGCACAGGACAGGTAAAACTTTCGGCGCCTGTCCTGTGAAAGTGGGTTTTCGTGGGGCCTTCCCGTTTTTCCCCACATCCAAATCTAAGACATTGGATCTTCAGATACCAGCCAGGGCAACACTAATGTCCAGCCCTGAATCGGGTCGTATGACGTTGATATCTGCTTGTTATTAGAAGACTCTACTTACGTGTCTGAAGTTTCTGATTTATTTTTAAACTTTTCAAACACCTTTGTAAACTCTTGTCTTCAATTGACAAGAAAAACAAATGTGCGTGTTATTCTTGGTAAGAATATACTATCGCACGAAAGACAATTCATAGTACGAAGGTTTTATTCTTGATATATATATTTATCGTACAGATGTTCTTTAAGAATAATTTATCGCTGTTGCTACATGTGGTACTTACATGTCTGTTTTGATTGATAAAACAGTATTATTGTTTAACGTTTCTTACCAGTGTTATATTTCTCTGTAATAAAATATACATGTTTAACATATAAGTGAGATACATGTTGAAACCTTTTTAACTTCGTTCCAAGGATAAAGTCTTGTAACATATAAAACTAACCAAATTTATGTATTAGATAATTCCTGATGGAAACTCTTGACAATTAGTTATCGTGTTGAATAAATATTTAAAACTTTCATAAAACACAACAGCACTTACCACCAACTCTTTAACCGTGTAATGGGATTTCACAGTCATGCTTATATCACACCCAGCATTCATAAATTTCAAGAGAAATTATCTTTGAACTTGCCCTTAGACTAAATAATTGTTTCCATAACATGGACCGCCAGTGTTAATGACTCATTTATTTAATTGTAAAGTGACCCAAATGAATCACTGGCAAGTTTATGGAATTATACCCTTGGCTTGTGGTAGAACTTACACATGTTATGTCTTCCATTCAGGGGAAACTATAGGTCATCTTGAACTTTCAATATATGAACTTACGGGAATGTTGGATAAATGGATAGAAAAGTGAAAGTTCTTTTACAATGTGTGATACATCAATATATACATCAAACAGGACAATATATGCAACTTTAAAACTCTTACTGTTGCTACGTCTTAAATATAATATTGATATAGAAATATTGCTAATTTAAGAAATATCCTTTCTTCACCAAACAACACACAATCTTCTCACATTTTGAAACTGTTCTAATTAATTTTGTTACTTATACTTGTCAAGCATGCCGGAATGTTAACGTACACTAGAGGACAGTCACGAAATGTGAAACATTTTCTGACAGTGAAGAAAACGCTTAAAAATATTAATCAATAATTTCAAACAACAGCAAGTATTGTATTGTACAAACAAAATTTAAACTGAATTGTTTATTGTGTAGAAAATAGTAAGTCATACACTTAACAGGAATATTTCAGATAATATTCAGAATACACATCATACAAATGCTAAAAAATTATTAACAGCGTAATGTTTGGAATTTAAAACAAAAACCACTATCTTATACTTTCAACTCATAAAATTAACCGATTAATGTTAAAACTAAACAAAAATTGTTATCAGTAAAATTTTGGGAGGTTGGGAAAGGAGCAAAGCTATTCAAACTCAGCAGCTGAATTGTTGGGGCAGATCGTACTCCCCAGTTCCGACGTCTGTGTTTATCTTTAACTTGTGCTGAGCTAATGGTTAACGATCTTGAATACAGAAAGCAAGTTTCTAAAAGTAGATTAATTCTGTAGCTGAGCTCAGAAAATTCGTTTTCCATTTTTATTATAGCCCACCAGTGGCTCAACGGTATGTCTGCGGACTTACAACGCTAAAAAACCGGGTTTCGATATCCGTGGTGGGCAGAGCACAGATAGCCCATTAAGTAGTTTTGTGCTTAATTCAAAACAACAAAACAATATTATTTTTACTATAAGCACAATAATTCTAATTTAAATTTATATTCACTATTATAGAAACTCAGACTTTGTTTTTCTTACCTTTCAAAAGATAAGATGTATTAAATATACATGTTTCATTACTTGCATTTAATGTTAAAATATCTGCTTTAGGAATAACAAGAAAGAGAAGGATTTATAACGTTAAACAGATAAACGGTTACTCCATAACTTAAACTGTATTAAACACAAAGAGTGTTTACAGGACACTTAAGAATATTCATACGGTTCTCAACAGAACAAAACTGTACATATATATATATATACACCATTTAATATTACTTGTTATTAGATTAGTACCTTCACGGAAATATATTAAAGCTGTAATATGTATAACGTGCTCTAACAGAGTCAAGACTCTACAAGGAATGAAAGTGTAAAAAAACAGATGTGAGACACGTGATATTATTATGTTCATAGAAGTCTCATGATTTAGAAAGATCACTCTGTTATTGGTTTATAGAAAACACGGTTCGTCCAATCTGTGAAAGAGACTTGCGATGGTTGGTGGAGATGCTCTAACTATTAAATTTATGTTAACTAGAAATTAATTTAACTTATTGGCTGAAAAATGTTGAATAAATGATATAAAAAGGGTTTTCTAAACTGAGATTTTCATGAAAACAGTAATATTGTCAACATGAAAGTTCTGCTTGTAACTCTTGTTGTCCTCGTAAGCCTGGCGATGGCGAAAGGCGACACCATAGAAGTTGGCGTGCAACTGATGTGTAGTAAGTTCATTTTTAATATTTATTACTATATAAGATATTAATTAATCGTATTACTTGAATAAATAGTATCTTTTTGTATTTTTCCATAAGAAAAACAAAGCAACAGAAACTGAAATAGAATATTATTGAAGTAAACTTTTTTATGTGCACAAGAACATTACGATACATATGAAAATATAAAAAAATGTTTCCTTCAGACGTGACAATTTCCAATGACTCCAAGGATTCGAGAGTGAGATTAAAAATACTTCCACAGAATATTTTAACTGTATTATACATGGACTTTTGGAATAATTTCATTAAAGTTCTACACTTCTATTTACGTCTAAATATTAAGATCTATTATTGGGAGAAAATAGTATAACTTCTTCCTTCTATTAAATACGTAACGTAATTCTATTTTTTTACGTAACACGACGAAAATATTCTTCTAAAGAAAATCAATCACGTATTTTTATGCAGAGACGAATAAAGAAAAGCCTGAAAAAATGAAAGAGATAAAAGAGTGCGATGAAAAAGTATTTGGTAGAAAGGCACCTGAGGTTAGTGTTTGGAGTGTTATAACAAATCATTTTTCTTTAATTCATTATGATTTTTGGAAACAATGTTTTATTTTATGATTGGCAGATATTCTCTTCAGTATGAAGACTTCTTGATATACGAAAGGTACTTAAAATTTCATATATATTTAGGGAGGCCCGGCATGGCCGAGCGTGTTAAGGCGTGCGGCTCGTAATCTGAGGTTCGCGGGTTCGCATACCCTTCGCGCCAATCATACTCGCCTATTCAGCCGTAAAGGCGATATAATGTGACGGTCAATTCCACTATTTGTTGGTAAAAAAGTAGCCCAAGAGTTGAGGGTGGGTGGTGACGACTAGCTGCCTTCCCTCTATTCTTACGCTGATAAATTAGGGACGGCTAGCACAGATAGCCCTCGAGTAGTTTTGTGTGAAATTCAAAAAAACAATCAAACAATCATGTGAAAGATTAGTTTAACGCAATAAAAATAAATGTTAATAATGAAAAGTTATAACGACAGTATTCAAATATGTTAGGAAAGTATTTAACGATATTTCTGTACTTCAACATCGTGAAAATTATTCATAAGTTTAAAATTTGGTTTTAAAGAACCAGAAGAAAGGTTTAATTTAAAATTGCTAAAATAACATTTAGAACAATTATATCGTTCTTAAGATATGAATTTACGTTTACTGTTAAATGTCACAAAAATGTTGAATGTGATATTAACGTTGATGTAACAAAAAGTGTTTTTCATCTCAAGCTTCCAGATGCAGTTGAGACTTGTAAAAAAAATGTAATTTCTGAAGACAAATTGGACGAATTTTGGAATGAAATCTGTGATGAAGGACAAGAAGCGAATATGCAGGTGATGATTAAATATTATGAAATTATGGTTTAATGTCTACTTGCGTAATCAAAATTTATTTTAATATGTTGTACGAAGAAGTTAATTTGGAAACATATCTGTAGAGTCCAAAGAGCTCATTTCTTTTATTTGTCAAGTGTGTTATAATCTCATTGTTATATAAAATTACTAGTTTCTTTAGAGTACGGAAAGAAAATAATTTCGTTATAGTGGTACCTACATCGCCTACAAAATAAAATTTGAGACTTGTGTCACTCGAAAAGCGAGGCATAGTTTCAACCCTAAATACGGGTTTAAGTCTTGTCCGTTTTAAACCACCCTGTTTTTAGAATATAAACTCGATACCCTATCCCATGTAACTCAGTTGTAATTGTTGTGGAGTTGTATTTTATAACAATTATTATATTTTGTAAATCCAAAAGTCCTTTAAATTTTTGTTTTTATTAATACTTCTCTGTAATACGTGTAAAATGGAACCACTCATACCTTAAAATTTTACAGTCACTATTGTTTTTCAGATTTTGTGAAGTCAGTTTTCGAAAGTTCTATTTAAGCTTAATTATTTATCTAATCATACTTAACTATTAATTTCATTAATGATATTTGCAACATCGGAAAAACATGGTATTAGAAGGGAACTATTAATTCAGTTAAAGATAGATATAATGGCAGGAAAGTTTGATATTACAATATTACTATTATTTTGATTAAGCATAGGCACAAAAGTGTAGAACTGTGATATTACAATATAACTATTAATTTCGTTAAATGTAGATACAACAATATAGAACTATAATATTAAAAAAAATCTTGAAATATCTTCTGCAGGACTCTATTTTTATGCATTCATAATTCCATTAACTTATGTGTGAAATGAACCAAATGCTTGAAGTTGCAGTAAACTACTGAAGAATAAGTTATGTGATTTATACCTACCGTATATAAAATTTACTTTAAGGCTTTAGACAAATACAATTTACAATTTTGAAAGCTTTTTCCTCTTATAAAACATTTCATAACATTAAATCTTATTTATCTATTTTTGCAGCAATTCAAAAACTGTATCGCTGACAAAGTTGAAGAAGCTGGGGAGGATTCAGAATCTTTACTCATTGCAATAATTAAGAATTGTATCTGAAGACGTAAGTTAATACGGTTAATATGTACTAATATTTTAGAAACAAACTAAACAACTACCACTGAACTACGACATCTTTTGTTCTAAAAGTACATAAACATTATTATCTATAATAACATCAAAAAGGGTTATACTTTCAAATGACCTAACGCGTTGCATATCGAGCGGTTGGAGCTTATTGTAACTATCCACATATCATGAACTTCAATTTAAGTAAAGTATATCATGCGTTCAAAAGAATATTATGAACATTTTCATTAATTAATCTATTTAATGTTTCATATTTCATATTTATGTTATTTTCGTAGTATAATAAAATTATACTTTTGTTTTCAAGATTTTTTAATGTTATGAAATTATGTGGCGATATATTTTAAGATTTCTACTTTATATTTTAGTTTAAACATGCTATTTCAAAAACGAAGATAACAAAACACTTATTAAAACTTATATTTCCTTACATGGTTATGGTCCGGCATGGCCAAGTGTATTAAGGCTCCTAATCCGAGGGTCGCGGGTTCGAATCTCGGTCGCACCAAACATGCTCGCCCTATCAGCTGTAAGGGCGTTATAATGTGACGATCAATTCCACTATTTGTTGGTAAAAAAGTAGCCCAAGAGTTGAGGGTGGGTGGTGTCCACTAGCTGCCTTCCCTCTATTCTTACGCTGCTAAATTAGGGACGGCTAGTGCAAATATCCCTCGAGTATCTTTGCGCGAAATTAAAAAAAAACAAACAAACCTTACATCGTCTGATAAAGTAGTCTACAGTTAAAATACTATGACTAAATGACGTAGTTATTCTTGTTATAAGGCTTCAGGTACACTACACTTTAGGATAGTAATTCGGAAACAATTAATTTTATATGTTTGATGTACACCAAAGAAGCATATGTTGTATTTATCCCTATACACTTTCGTTAAATGTAGATACAACAGTATAGAACTATAATATTAAAAACTCTTGAAATATGTTTTGCAGGACTCCATTTTTATGCATTCATAATTTTACTAACTTATGTGTGAAATGAATCAAATGATTGAAGGTCCAGTAAACTACTAAAGAATGAGTTATGTGATATATACATATCGTATATAAAATTTACTTCACATATGTAGCATATATATAGCAACACTTTGCATTAAGGAATGAAATACATCACTGGAGAAATTTTAAACACATGTACCAAAACTAAACCAACTAAAATAATGAAACACAAATATCTGAAATAAAATTACATTTTTTTTAATTCAACAACGAAAACGGTGTCATATAAGAAACAATTTTAAACTTTTCAATTTTAGGGCTACCAAACTAAGGTGCATACGTTTATATTGTCGAAATATTAAAAACATTATATTGTTATTTTTTAAAATTGGTCAATATTATGTTATTTTCTCCCATATTTAGTATTAATTATTTTGACTGATATATTTCATGAAATGGATTTGTTTTTGTTCTGATTGAATTCACTTTAGAATTTAATTATTTTAATGTTTATAATTGCAGCTTAGACGGTTTACTTAACAACTGATGTGGACCAACACTTACATATTACCTATAATATAATAATCTGAATCTGTTGTGGTTTCCTTCTTTTTGGTATTTGTTTCACTGTCTAATACTTTTATCTAGAAAATAAAACTTTAATAAAGCAATAAGAGTGTTCAATTCTAAGTTGTGTCAGAGTAAAGACCACAGTATGATATTGTTATCTCACATTTTTGTTGTGGTTTCTTGGATACTTGGCTCCGAGGAAAAGAACCTACTGTTGATTTTTTTTTAAATTAAAAATATATTGTGAATTACATTTACCCAAAATGTTTCAATAAGGAAAACTGTCTTGAATTTCGAGTGTTTAAAAGTGAAAATGTGTGTTAGAAACTTTTTAAAACCAAAAACAAATTTTCGTCTAATGGTCACGTTTGTTATTAAAGAGCTTGTTTGTTTGTTGTTAAGTGAAAGGCTAAATAATGAAATATCTGCGACCTCACCACCAAAAGTATAGAAACACGATATTTAGTACCTTTAAAGTAGTTTGAACTTGATTACAAATCTGGAATGACAGATATTAAACCATTGATGGCTAATTCGCCATATAGGGTACAGACGCCTCTGACAATTGAATTCAAGGGTGTTGTATACCGTGTACAACTCGAAAAAAGTTTGGCACGCAGGTAAAGCAATTGCGGCCAAAGACTGAAGCCGAAAAAGTCATTCCTGACTCATTAACGCGAAAAACATAGACTGGAATGTTCAATGTTTATTCGTAATAATGTTATAAGGGAGTAGATGTATAAATGTAAAAACTGAAACGAACAAATTTTAGCTTTATAAATAATACTTACATTAAAGTTCAGAAAGAAAGAAAAACATAACGTGGATACAACGTGTACAAGTAAACTATACAGTATGTACAACTTAAATTCAATGTAAAATATAAAAACATTCTTTTATCTACGCACATTGTGTCACCACTTTAACATTGACCGTGAAGATAAATACTGGTGATGTCGGTTTAAACAGTGGCGTATTCTGCTGAAAACTAAGCTGACTTTTTTCGTACATCTTATTTATTAAAACTGTTCACATTTCAAACTATAGAAATGTAAATTTCTTTAAAACGTCTATTCTTAGATTTTCTATCTTGGGAAAATAATGCAACATAACTATAAACTTTTATTTACTTTCTGATTTCTCATGTACAAAAATTTTATAAATACAGAACATTAGAATAATCATATCTCAATTATTTAAAAAAGATAGTAACAAAAAGTGAGAAAGAAAACACAGTGACAATTATTAAAATTATCTTACTCTTATCTTTACATGAACAACTTAATTAACTGTTTGTAAACTATTTCCTTGTGTGAAAATAAGATATTTTTATTCACATCCATAATACCCTTCACCGTTTGTAGGCCCAACATAGCCAGGAGGATTAAGGCGTGCGATTCGTAATCTGAAGGTCGCGGGTTCGCATCCCTGTCGCACCAAACATGCTTGCCTTTTCAGCCGTGGGGGCGTTATAATGTTACGGTCAATCCCACTATTCGTCGGTAAAAGTGTAAAACCAGAGTTGGTGGTGATGACTAGCTGACTTCCCTCTTGTCTTCCACTGCAAGCCCACCTGTATCTTTGCGCGAAATTCAAAAACAAACGAAACCAGCTAAAAAATCGAAATGAAGTCTCGCAAACCAAATACAAATTGGACTAAAATTTATTATTTAGTACTGACTGTTAACAAAGGTCGTAATAATGAGCATGAGAGTTTGTCATTAGGAGTTTAATAGGTTTATAAGGTTGTGTTTTATACTAAATAACCTGTTGTGTGGTTTGATGAACTTGTATTTGTCACAAAGAGAAACACCTTGTACACAGACGAATCGTGCAATACTTTGCACTGTGATGAGATTTGTGTATGTATTTGAAAAATGGATGGGACTATATGCAACTCTAAATCCATGTAGAAAAAACACTTTTATTAGTTATGGAATATTAGTCAGGGCAATAATTATGGCAGTGGTTTAAAGTATTGATATTATAGGTGTATTTGTTTCAGAATTCGCACGTATCTTTACAAAGCAATTTTTAATTTTTTGGCTGATAGGTTGAAACTGTGATGGTTACTCAAAGCTATCTACTACACACTTTGACTTCTCTTGAAGAGCATCCGTAACCTTGATCCTAGAAGGGAGTGCGCTTTATCTATTTGGCATGGCACAAGGAATGCTATACAACATAAGCACGTGTCAATAGTCAGAACATTGTTTCATTAAGTGGTAATACAAAGATACATCTCGCTTCACTGGATAACATCTTCCTGTAATAAGAGTGTATTAAATGAAGGGTCTGACTGATTGTGTACAGGATGCTCTTGGAAGATGCTCGATAACACGTGTCACTATCAGTTGCACTGATGAACTTGAACTAATTCAGATAGAGAGGTTAGCCACCTTATCCCAGCAGTTCATTTATACACTTATAAAATCATGCATTATCGACTTGGATTTATAATGGTTAGTGGGGCGATTTTTCGTTTTACTAACAAATATTTTCTGAACCTTATCGAGTTAATAAGTCTGCACAATCAATACCGGTCAGCTGATACTTATTTTCCTTGAAATATAACCTTTGAAAATCTATGGACATTATTTAATAAGAGTGGTTATGCTTTCTCACACAAATAAAACAGATATATACGTTTACCCCTGAACTGTTTTAGAGCGATAAAATAATTCAGTCCTATAAAGAAATCGTTCACATTTCACCCCGAAATGTTTATATGTGTAATTATGGAATTATTGAATCTTCTCTATATTGAAATCTTTAGTTCATGCCAGGAATTTTCCTTCCACATACAGGGCCTATATCTTAAAAATGTTATGTTAAAATAGATTTTTAAAAATATTTATAACTAAGACAGAAATGTTTAGTTTAAAAATGTTACTCATTAGAGCCAAAATCAAAATATTAAACATTGAATAATACTATTTTTATCATCCTGGTATTTCAGCGATAAGTCTGTAAAAATAAGGCTGGGAATCATGCGTGGTTCTGTGACTAACGTGTCGAACTGTAAATCCAAGGTTCTATTTTTTGCGTCCACTTACCGCAAAAGTAAGTAATTAATAATAAATCGCGACTCGCAAAGGGTCGTTTGTGAGGTGCGTTATAACAGTAACAGCATATTATTGTTATTCAACTGGAGTAGTCAGTGTGGTGGTGGAAGGTAACTTTCTTTAGTCTATTAATCTGAAATCAGAGAAGGCTTAACCCAAAATCCATCTTCTGATTTTCCGCAAAATTCAAAATAAACTAATATCACTAATTATCGCGTTTTGACACCCTAGTTGGGTACACTACAGATAGCTAATTATACTTAGCAATACAAAAAAAAAGGTATTTTTACTACTTCTTTCCGTAATGTGTTTACATTCAGTATTAACTACATTTATCCAAATGAAGATAGTGAGTGAGTTACAATTGAACCTAGTGGTACAGATATGGTATACTGAAATAATTAATGCATGGCAGGAATTATTGGTTTGCCCACCAAATGATCCAATGTTCTAACCACAGTTTGCAAGATAAAACGTTATATACTTTTTTAACTTTAGAAGCGTTAAAACTGTGAAGGTAAATCATACTGGTCACCTAGGTAACATGTGCTGTTAAATTGTTGTCCTTTCTTTGATTAATAATTCTAAATTAGGGATAACTACATTTGTACTTTGGTATCTCTAGCCAGTGTTTTACATCTTTCCAATTGAAAAATACCAATTCACCAAACAAAAATCTTATATTCTACCATCTAGGCTTCAGAGTATTGTCATGTTAATAGATTATCTCGTTTCCTGTTTTAAATTTACGAAAAAAATATATATGAATGTTATACTGATTATTTGTGTTGTTAAAAAAATCTTGTAATTATCTGTGAGTTAAAGAAAGTACTCAAAGTTTTGGTAATTTAAGTATGTGGCTTACTTCAAAAGTGCTTGGTTAAAGGCCCAGCACGACCAGCTGGTTAAGGCGTTCGACTGGTAATCTGAGAGTCGTGCGTTTGATTCAGTCACACCAAACATGTTGGCTCTTTCAGCTGTGTGGACGTTATAATGTGACGGTCAATTCTACTATTCGTTGGTAAAAGAGTGGCCCAAGAGTTAGCGGTGGGTGGTGATGGCTAGCTGCCTTCTCCCAAAGCTTACCCTACTAAATTAGGGCCGATTAACGCAGAGATCTCTCGTGTATCTTGGCGCGAAATTCAAATAAACCAATTTTGTTAATATCTTACTCTTAACAGGAAGAAGAAAAAAGAGATATTACAATTATGTCAGGGACATGTGTAACTTTATTTTGTTGCTTTCAAAGATAAATTTAATTGACAATGATAATAAATTGTTTATTTATTGTACTCTCTACTGTTATGTTATACAATGTAAAAAACTAAATGGTAGCTAATAGAATTTTTTTCTTCACTTCACCTACTTAGTGTATGTTTGTTTTTTTTTGTCATAGTGACTATAAAGCACGTTCACACCAGCAATACGTTTGTTAATTTACAGCAACTTGAGGTAAGGAGAGAGTTCTAAAGAAAAACATTAACGATATATATTTAATTTTGCTCTCATAATAAACAGTGACTTACGTAAGACTAGCATGCAGTTAGTCAGTGACTGTACCTTGTGAAATAAAGTAAATGAGATTATTTTAGAAATTTCATTGCACTTGGAAAGAAATAAAAATTTACTGTTAGATTCAACTTATTTAAGACTTTTGTTTGAACGTTATTCCTGGATCGGCATGGACAAGCGTGTTAAGGTGTTCGACTCGTAATCTGAGAGGCGTGGGTTCAAATCCCGGACGCACTACAAGAAGTTCGCCTTTTCAGCCATGGGGGCGTTATAATATGACGGTCAATTTGTTGGTAAAAGAGAATCCCAAGTGCTGGCGGTGGTTGGTAATTTCTAGCTGCTTTCCATCCGGTCCGTAAAATATCCCTTTATAATATATAAATTCTTCAGTGATGCCAAAAAATATATGTGTGAAAACGACTTGTTTGGGTTGAGAATGTATTTTACGTAGAGGAGCGAACAGCGTTTCGACCTTCTTCGGTCATCGTTAAGTTCCTTTGTCATGCTAATTCAGGAGTGTAACACTAGAGGAAATGCAGCTAGTCATCAGCACCCACCGCCATCTTTTGGGCTACTATTTTACCAACGAATACTGGAATTGATCGAACATTATAACGCCTCCATGGTGAAAGGGTATGTTGAGGTATGACAGGGATTCGAACTCGCGACTCTCAGATAATGAGCCGAGCGCTTTAACCACCTGGCCATGCGGGGCCCTATATTATAGGTATTATGTAGGTGCTGCGTACGGTGGTAGAACTGTTGTATATATTATCCGTGGATTAACATGTAAGTTTAATTTTAAGTCAATTATTATTACAAACTATATTGTTACGATATTGAAAGATGGAGTAGATCTATAGATACATTGGTTTCGCTCAATGATAATATTAATTTAAATTGTTCTGTGTATTTTTGGGTGATTTAATTTTTTTTTTCACTACATCCCAACTACAACTGAAATAAGTCATTATCTAAATTAAATAATTTAATGTCTGTGATTAAAGCGCTTTCTTATATTAACCAACCGACTAGATGTATTGGGACTGCAGTATCAACATTCGATAATATTTTTACAAAATATTGCAGTGTAGTTCCGGATTTAATCCGTTATGATGTTTGTAATCACTATGCATTATATTTATCTTTTACTGATTTATCAAATCCGCTTACATTTATAACCATTCAAAAAGACTTATTAATGCTGACACTCCAAATAGTTTTATTTCTAGTTTAAGTTCTGTTAACTGGAACCATCTTGTAAATGGTTAATTTAATGTTGATTCACATTTTTCAAAGGATTTATAATTTATCTTTTACATTTGTCGAAACTGTGAAAGTGAATAATACAAGGGGTACATCTTGAATGACAACAACATTATTACGTAAAATAAGAAGAGAAAGACTTAAATAAACAATAGAAATATAAAATGTAGTCATCAAATGCTACCATTAAAAACACAAAGAGAAATGTGTAATTGTAGTGCACTACTGGGCGTGACAAAGTATTACGCAAGGTTGTTCTTACGAATATCTCAAAAAGTATATGTTTGATATAAATGAAATTTATAAAGATTAAATATCATATTATTATACATAACTTGTACAATTATCATTAAAGTTATACGAGGTTTGCTAACATATCATGAATTACACATTGACAAATTATTAAGCAAGTTCGTGACATGTGAGTGTAAAGTCCAAATATAGTTGTTGTTAAATGTAGTATTAAATATAACTAAAAAACTAATCTTTAATAACCAAATTAAACCAAGAAGCCACTTGTACACAATGATCAGAAGAAACTAATTAATTAATTTATTAACATAGCCACAATTTTTGTCATGGCTTTGATGAACCTATCATCGACAGAATGGTCACTTTTGAATGTATTTTACTTTAACATTGTTCCCCGCTGGTACAGCGGTATGTCTCTGGATTTACAACGCTAAAATCAGGGGTTAGATTCCCCTCGGTGGGCTCGGCAGATAGCCCGATGTGGCTTTGCTATAAGAAAACAAACACACACACGTTGTAACATTTCTTGCAGATGATAGTACAGCATTCCAAAGATCATATTTTGATATAAATTCTTTCATTAGCATAAATCGCACGGTTCATGATACTCCACAGGTTCTATGTGGGGTTTAAATCTGGTAAGGAGGCTGTCCATTCCATAAGCCAGTTGTTTTTGAAACCTAACTTTGAAATGTAATCCATAGTACCAGCAGCAGCATAAAAGTGACTTTTCGTTTGAATCCTAAATATTTGTTCTTGTACCGAGGTTTTGATTTGTCTTTAAGAAATGTAATTTTGGCTACAGGAATCATTTTTGTTCTAAATTATTATACTAAACTCAACTATTATGTAATGTATAGACATATATATGTATATAATCTTTGTTTTATCCGTTATTTACCGCTTTAAGTAAACTAATAATGGTGTCATTATATTATAAATTTAGTAATAATCATCTTTGTAACACGATTTTCAGATTGCGCTGAAGAAGGATTCTTGTAATTAAAATGTTTTATCGGTCGTTTTCGTCTTTGTTATTATACATTAGTTTTCTCATCAAAAGCACGAATATAATGGTAAAAGCAAGTTCAGTAAACATTTTGTACAAAGAAGAATTCCACTGTCACTGATCTATACTGATGGAACAAAGATTATAACAACAATAAATACAAATAATAATCTCAACTTAAAAGAATTTCAAATCATGTGAAAATTGTTTGTTATTGAGAAAAGAGGACATTTGTTAAGTTATCAATGTTTCCTTTATCAGAATCAGAATTTCAGTAGTAAGTATTCTAAAGTTCATTCTTCCTACAGCTTATATTGGTATTCTCTCAAGTTCATTCTTGATTCTTCTTACAGTTTTTATTGTTATTTTCTAAAGTTCATTCTTGATTCTTCCTACCGTTTTTATTGGTATTCTCTGAAGTTCATTCTTGATTCTTACTGCCGTTTTTATTGTTATTCTCTAAAGTTCATTCTTGATTCTATCTACCGTTTTTATTGATATTCTCTAAAGTACATTCTTGATTCTTCCTACCGTTTTTATTGGTATTCTCTAAAGTTCATTCTTGATTCTTCCTACCGTTTTTATTGATATTCTCTAAAGTTCATTCTTGATTCTTCCTACCGTTTTTATTGGTATTCTTTAAAGTTCATTATCTGTAATTTCAAGATAGCGCAAAGCTAGATTATAGATTATCTGCACTTTTATCCTACTGGAAATCGAAACCCAGATTTTAAGAGCAGGTTCAAAAATAACCTTCAAATCGACTTGAGGTAATGTTAGTTAAATCTTCTTTGAATACGTACTTTATTAGATTAATCCAAATGATTGGATAAATATTTTTTTGCGAATTTTTGAGTTACAATTCTGATTTGGGATCTTTTGTGGAAACAAAATTCTATGTGAAGAGTTAATAAGTGGAATATATCTTATACAGAAGTCTTAAGCAAAGAATGGGAAACGTTACATTTGTATCAAATCTGTGTGAACCTATTGATATAAGTGAAGATACTGTGTGGTCCTTCAGAATACAAACAAGTGACATGTGTGTTTTAAACAACAGATTGTAAAACGTCGCTTGAAAACATTCCGCATCTATGATAGAGTCACGTTAAAATGGAATGAACATGGCGGCCAAACACAATGGTCATTTATTCACTTTTTAATTTACAACATTTTGTGACCCCCGAAAATATGTTTAGAGATGTTCCAGTTTTTGTATGTTCTCCTCAAGGATAGAAGTCTCATAGTTCTTCAGTTTTCATTAGTTACAGAATCCTAAGGTAACAACTGATATCATTAAATAGCTAACACACATATATCAGTTTACAGTAAATAAATGTACATTTGTGTTGCACCTGACGAAGTATCATCCAAGAAATTAAGCATCATCCTCGAATTGGTTTTCTCATGTGAAGTTGCAAGACTACACCATCAAGTAATTTGACAATAGAAACAGTATGGACCACCATATAGATGTCTGCCAATATTATATTCACACAAAAAAATATATAAGCATTATAAAGTGGTTTTATTTTGAGGAACATAGTAATGTTTCACTAGGACATCTATTTGTTTTCTTGGTATATGTTGGCCACGTTTGCTCATTCTGCATGGAATGAACACTTGTTGTATGTTACGTTGTGTCTGAACTCTTTCGTCCCTTACACCAGCAGAGTGATATTTTGATACATAGGTTACAGTAGATGTACGACGTTAGAAAGCACGAGGATTGCACAAATAAGCTGCATCCGTACATCATAGAATAACCTCTAGTAGCATGGCTTCAATATGAGACTGAGAACGTGATTGTGTAGTCACCTCTGATTTACAAGAAACCAGGACACCAGCCATTTAATAGAACAAAACACAGCATATACCATGAAGAAACCAATATCTAACTATCAACATATATTCCTGTACAAACTCTACAGCAACAGCTCCTATCTATAAGATAGATGTGTTCGCTGTTGCTTGAGAGTGGTTATTCCATAAAATAAATAACTGAAGTTTTTAACGTTGTAACATATATACATATACAGCTTACATATCTCACCTATTGTTTTGTCAGATATTTCAGAGCTTTTGTTCTATGGAGAACCTTAAAAGAAATTCATTAGTCTAAGAGAAGGCATAAAGGTTACCTTTATGCACCTCGAAAAGAGTATTGGTTAAAATAGTATTTCACTTTAACTGGGAGCACAGCATTGGTGACCAACTGAAATTTACAGTATTACTTAAATATATGTTGTGGTTTATTCGGTACCTGGCTCCGAGGAAAAGAACCCACTGTTGATTTTTTTAAAATTAAAAATATATTGTGAATTACATTTACCCAAAATGTTTCAATAAGGAAATTGTCTTGAATTTCGAGTGTTTAAAAGTGAAAACGTGTTTTAGAAACTTTTTAAAACCAAAACCAAATCTTCGCTAAAATGGCCACGTTTGTTATTAAAGAACTTGTTTGTTTGTTGTTAAGTGGAAGGTTAAATAATGAAATATCTTCGACCTCCCCAATCAAAAGTATAGAAACTCAATATTTAGTAACTTTAAAGTAGTTTGAACTTGAATACAAATCTGGAATGACAGATATTAAACCATTGACGGCTAATTCGCCATATAGGGTACAGACGCCAAAACAAACAAACTTAATCAGGTTTTCGATGGTTTGTTCTTCTGCCAGTCATTACACATGTTATTCAGGTTAATCATTAAATTTGTTTGATTTTTTGTTTTTGAATTTCGTACAAAGCTACACGAGAGCTATCTATGCTAGCCGTCCGTAATTTAGCAGTGTAAGACTAGAGGGAAGGCAGCTAGTCATCACTACCTACCGCCAACCCTTGGACTACTCTTTTACCAACAAATAATGGGATTGACCGTCCCTTATAACGCCCCCACGGCTAAAAGGGCGAGCATGTTTGATGCGACAGAGGTTCGAACCCGCGACTCTCCGATTACGAGTTGAACGTCTTAACCCACCTGACCATGCAGAGGCTTTGTCATTAATTAAGGAAATTTTTGTTGAACATCAGTAGGGTACTGCCCTGTAAATCGACGTGGCCCCAAGAGCTTATTCTCCAAAAAATAAATAAGCAGTGACGTGTAACAGACGCAAGATCACTTTTACCAAATCGTACAAATTGTTTTAAATTTTAATAAATTGTTTTGTTCAGAAATAAACCAATTATCAATACCAACTAAAAGAGTGTGTGTGTCTGTGTTTTTTATGACAAAGCGACATCAGGCTATCTGCTGAGTCCCCCTAGGGAAATCAAACCCCTTATTTTAGCGTTATAAATCCGTAGACTTATCGCTGTATTATCGAAGGGCCTTTAAAAGAAATACAATGCAAGAATACTTGTTCAGAAAATCAGAAGAGTAGTTTTTATTTTATTCCAAACATTTCCTTGGTGTTTGTGAAATAGTGAGATTGGGAAAGCTTAATGAAATGAACACAATCTTTTTATTATAAAATAAATAACAAGAAAATGTAGTTTACGTACTTCTGAATGTGAAAGACAGTCACTTTCACAGAATTGTAAATAGAATCACAAGGTTCTTTATCTCATGACAGACTTATGCAAACTAAGCACATTGATCTCCAAACAGGACTACATATTTAGATCTTCAGATAGAAATTGTCCTAAAAACGCACACTTCAATCTTACGGGTAAACATACTCTCTTTGTCAAGTTAACGATGTCAGCTCGAGATCTTCGTTCTCTCAGAGCATTAGTCGGCTATAATTGGCATATAGGTATGATCTGGTGAACCAGAAACTTATACAATAGTCTATGATATTCTGTGCGACGTCGCCGCAATATTCCTTTCTGGCAGAGTTAATGTATTTGCTGTAATTCAGGAAGGGATGTGTTTGAAGCATATAAAAGGAAATTGAACCTTACTAGACACAGTATATCCTCAGCCAGAGATGTAAAGTTCAGAATTGGATACTGAGTTTGTAATTAATTGAATTTTAAAATTGTGTGGTAATACTTGTTACGTGAGAACAATGTTGGCCTATGATATAAACTTTTTGTATACACACGTTTATTACTTACAACACCATATACTAAGATTTACTTCTGTTTGTATAAGCGAATAACGATTGTGTTTACAAAGTTACAGCCATATAGATTAGATGTTTTGCCATCTGTAATTAAATTGTTTAAAGAATTATTTTATGTTTTAGAGTGACAGGAAGAAAGAAATGATAAAAACAGTTTAAGATATTGAAAAGTTATATTTTACAACATTTAGTTT
Organism: Tachypleus tridentatus; assembly: GCF_004210375.1. NCBI lineage: Eukaryota > Metazoa > Arthropoda > Merostomata > Xiphosura > Limulidae > Tachypleus > Tachypleus tridentatus. The sequence continues at coordinate 66,127,723 of NC_134833.1, read as the reverse complement.
GTTATATGCAAGTGTAAGGAGTTTTTATTTGTTGCAGCTACAAAATGGAATCTTTATGTTCTGCCCAACATGGGTATCTAAATCTGGCTTTAATTACATAAGCCCTCAAACAAATATTGAGCTACTAGAGGATTTAAACCCGTATACTTTCTCTTGTTCCTGGGCAGAAAGTGTTATTTCCAAATTTCTTATGCCTAAAGTAATGGAAAAAGACCTATTTTTTTCTTCAAACTTTGCTTTTGTAACCTGGGTAATGAAATTTTCAATATTACCCATTTTCCAGAATATTCCAGGTAGATTCAGTGCAGAATTTTCAAGAACTTTCTAGAGTGTTGTAAAATTTACAATAATTTTCCAGAACAGAAGGTAGAAGTTGAAGATCCAGATTACAATTTCAGAAGTGCAGCTGGTGAGAGAAACCCATACTTCCCCAACCAAAGAGACTTCAATGACTTGATCAGAGATTTTGGTTTAACAAATTCGAATGCCGATCTTTTGACATCTAGGCTCAAGGAATGGGATTTGTTAGATGAAATGTGCAAGTCGCAAGTCAGAGGAAGCGTCACCGACATTTCTCAAGCTTCTTTACTCGTCTAGATGGGCTCTGCTTCTTCCTCAATGTATCCGGTCTGTATGAGACAGTTGGAATTGCCTGTAACTCGAACGAGTGGCGTCTCTTCATTGATAACTCATCCAGAAGCCTCAAAGCTGTGCTGTTCCATAACGGGAATACGTATCTGTCTCTTTCCTTGGCTCATTCGGTGCAGCTAAAAGGGGAATACAACATTGTCAAGACTTTGCTAGTAGCTTTGAAGTACGATGACTATAGCTTGGAGGTCATCGGAGACTTAAAAATGGTGACATTCCTGATGGGTCTCAATGGAGGCTTTATTAAGTTTCCCTGTTTCCCTGCAGCGCACTACAACAGGAAGCACTGGCCACAAGGGACCGAGTTCTCTGTGGAGAGGCACAATGTCAAGTGTGGTGCACATAAAATTAGGTCTTATGAAACAATTTGTCACAGCTCTTGATAAGAAGTCTGCAGCCTTCAAGCATCTTCGAGACTTCTTTCCTAAGCTGTCTGACGCAAATGTTAAGAGTGGTGTCTTCGTTGGACCACAAATAAAGAAGATCCTGAAGTACACAGAATTCACCAGGAAGGTCAGTAGAAATGAAAACAGACTTGGGACAGCTTTGTCGCAGTGGTTCGGGGCTTCTTGGGCAATCACAAGGCCAAAAATTATGTGGAACTGGTTGAGGCTCTGGTGAAAAACTACAGCAAAATGGGCTGCACGATGTCCCTGAAAGTCCATATCCTTGATGCTCATTATGATAAATTCAAGAAGAATATGAAAGGATACTCAGAGGAGCAAGGCGAGCGCTTCCGCCAAGATATACTGGACTTCGAACTCTGCTACCAAGGAGTGTACAATGAAACCATGACGGGAGACTATATTTGGGGGCTGATACATGAAAGTGATTTACATTACAGTCGCAAATCTCGAAAAACTATTCACTTCTAAACAGTTTTGAATAACTTTAGCATAAATACATGTAAATCTTGATTCATATGTTGCTTTATTCAGACCTTATGTAAATGAAAATGTGTAATTTCGTTTTTATATCGAAAATATGTTAATTTCTAAATTAAATTATCCAGGTCACAAAAGCAAAGTTTGAAGGGAATAATGGCATTTAAGGAATAACACATACTATCCGGGAACAAAATGTGTTACATAGTGTTATTAAAGTACATGCTTCTTATATCCACAGAAATTGGCTTAAAACAATTAAATTTTCTTATCAAAGAACTCTTTATTAGCAAGGAATGTTTCTGTAAAAGCTATTTTCACTTAACATTTTGAAGAACAGATCTTGCATATGATCTGAAGAATTAATATTATTTTACTTATATATAAATATACACTTTATTTTTCTTTATGTGTTGTATATAAGAGATCTGCTAAAAATTAGTGTAAGAAACAAACAGTGGCTGATTACTCAATAGCAAGAAAATATGAAATTTAAAAATAGACATAGAAGCAGTTTTCTTGTGGAAATATTGATGGACAAGTGTTAAAGTGAGATTTTTATTTGTTAAACATTCTGAAACTGGAATGCATCGAAGTTACTGTGATTGTTGACGTTTTTTTCTTTCCCACGTCAACAAAAAATGCTTTTTACTGATATTTATTACATTGACTGTGAGAAGGAATAATTAAACTGAAAAGGTGGACAGAACGCAGTAACCCATAGTGTAACTTCACACTTAAAACAACAGCAACATTTTACAAACTATTGTTTTATGTGTTCTCTCTTTCTTTTATCTTTAAGTTATTACTATACATATATATATATATATATATATATATGCTTCAGTGAAACTTTATTATTTTAATGTTGTGTGTTTCTCAAATTTATGTAGAAATCCAAATCTGAATAAAAGTTTATAAGTATTTTGTCTATTTTGCCAAAAAGTGAATGCTTTAAATTAATACTTGTTTCTACGTGTTGTAATAAAAACTCTTTTATTAAAGGATATATACGAAGTGAGTTGTCATGATATTAACCTGTTTAGCTTAGATATTAGTAATTTCGTTTATTTTGTAAATGAATATTCTTTGTTTAATTTTCTTTTTAAGAGTTAAAAGCAGACTAGTATTAGAAGTTGTGTTTGTAACTCATCGATGTAGAGAATATTGTCAGTAGACGATGTGTTACTAAATATATAAATAGTTTACGATGAACAGAAGACAGCAGAGAGACAAGAGCAGCCAAGAAAATGGAGTTCTGGGAAGTTCGACCAAAGTAAAATTAACCGCCCCAGGAGGGAAAGGCCGAGCAGTTAATATAGACCTGGTGATCAATATGTTAGACGAAAATTAACAGTCGAATTTAAAAAAAAATGATAGTTTATTTTACCAAAGATAGTTCTACAGTAACTGAACTAGCCTCAGTGGACTTTGACAAATAAACAGACAATACCGAATTAAAATATGGAACAGACGAGTTTAAAAGTATAAATGCAGTCGTGGTAACCCAACATTAAAGTAAGTAAATATACAACGGTACCTCGGTTCTCGAACTTAATCCGTTCCAGAAGGCTATTCGAAAACCGAATCAATTTTCTCCTCGCTAGTACAACGGTATGTCTCCGGATTTACAACGCTAAAACCAGGGGTTCGATTCCCCTCGGTGGGCTGAGCAGATAGCCCGATGTGGCTTTGTTATAAGAAAAACACCCATAAGAAATACTATAAATTAAATTAATCCGTTACAAATCTCCAAGAATTACACATTATGAAGCATTTTAAGTAAAAATATTGCTTAATTATACCTCTATAATAATATTTACAAACCACATTAAGTCAACAACAAAAACTATAAACACAATAAAAAAACAATAAATGAAAATTTGACTGCACTTTACCTGTGCTGAGGAGAGCTGATGGCGTGAGTGAAAGGTGGTGAGGAACGTGGAGAGTAGGAGGGTTATTATTGTTTGGAAGATAAGTCACCTTCCATAAAAACGTAAGGTAACTCTCCTTCTGGGGTTCATTCTCTTTTCGGTCTCGTTGCACCGCTACAACCTGCTTGAAACTCACTGGACCTATTTCTCACTAAAAACTTGTCTAATGAGGTTTGTTTCAATAGCAAGAAAATATGAAATATAAAAATAGATATAGAAGCAGTTTTCTTTTGGAAATATTGATGGACCTTTGAAGTAATAGTTCTTGCATATGATCTGAAAGATCAAAACTTTGTAACTCTCCCCATTTTCTACACATTTCCTTGATTAGTGAACTAGGAACATCCTCCCTTCCCTTCTCCTCATCTGAAGACACTTCCTAAGTTGTCTTCTTTTGCTGCTCCTTCTGAAGGTCTTAAAGTTCTTCCGTGGTGAGTTCAGTGTTGTAATCTTCCACTAACTCCTCCACATTCAAGCCCATACACTTGCCTAGTGAGACAATATCCTCAACGACAGGCTCAGCCTTAAAGCCATCAAAGTCTCTATCTGCTACTGAGTCTGGCCACAATTTCTTCCAGGCTTAGGTCATAATCCTCAAAGACACTTCCCTCCAGGCTTTGTCTATGATCCTTAAGCAATAGAGGATATTGATGTGATTTTTCCAGAACTCTCTGAGGGTTAACTCTGTGTCAGAGGTCGCTTCAAAACACCTTTGAAACAGTGCTTTGGTGTAGAGTTTCTTAAAGTTCGATACGACCTGCTGGTCCATGGAGTGAATGAGAGGAGTCGTGTTAAAAGGCAAGAGCGTCACCATAATAAAACTATACTCCTCCACCAACCCGTCCTCCAAGCTTGGTGGATGAGAAGGTGCATTGTCCATCACAAGAAGGGCCTTGTGGTAATTCTTTACACCTGGGGCAAACACTTCATGGATCCACTCCATAAAAAATGCCTGGTTACCCATGTTTTACTGTTAGCCCTCCACATGACATTTATTTTACTTTTCAGGACAATATTTTTCTTAAAAACCCTCGGGTTCTCAGAATGGTACACAAGCAAAGGTTTATGTTTTAAGTCCCCACTTGCATTACTACATAACAATAGAGTTAGCCTCCTTCATTGGCTTGTGTCCTAGCAGTGACTTCTTCTCCTTGGTGATGTAGGTCCTCTTTGGCATTTTCTTCCAAAAGAGGCCTATCTCATCACAGTTGAACACTTGTTGGGATTAAAACCCTCTGCTTCTACATAGTTCTTAAATTTCCTAACAAATTTATCAGCAGCGTCTTTGTTAGAACTGGCACCCTCCCCATGTCTCACCACATTATGTGTGCCACTTCACTTTTTAAATTTTTCAAACCACCCCTACTAGCCTTAAAGGCATCACTTGTAACAGCACTCGTTCCAGGGGTGTTTATCAGGTCAGCATGCCACTGCTTTGCTTTCTCACAAATGATGGTTTCAGAAATGCTATCGCCAGCTAACTGTTTTTCGTTTACCCAAATCAATAAAAGTTTTTCTACCTCTGACATTGTTTGTGATCTTTGTTTCGTAAGCACTGTCACTCCTTTTGCAACATCAGCTCTTTTGATGACCTCTATTTTTCAGTATGGTGCAGACTGTAGACTTCGCCATACCAAACTGTGTAGCAAGGTCACACACACTAACACCAACCACTCTCATACTTCACTATGAGATCTTTTTTCACCTCTATTGTGGCTCTAAGTACTTTTCTTTTTGAGTTGCTGTTTTCATTATCCTTCTTTAACCCCATGATGGCTTATTTAATCAGAATATTTAGAAAAACAACAAAAAACCAAAAAGAAAAACGAAAACGTTCACAGCAGATTTTAGCGGGGGTGTGGACTGAGCGAACGGTGCGGGTAAAATGTTTCGGGGAAACTTGGCGTGGGTCGAAAATGGTCGAAGGGTCGTTCGAGGGATCGGGCTACGACAGCTTGGTTCGGGTACCGAGTTTATGTTCGATAATCGAGACATTTTTTCCTCAAACAATATGTTCGAAAACCGAATTGTTCGAGAACGGAGTCGTTCGAGAACCGAGGTGCCACTGTATTTGGATAGTTTGGCGATAGTAATAGAGAAAATAGTTAGGTTTGTCAACTGAAATTATAGAGTAACTGAATACGCCTGAGTGGACTCTTCACAAGAAGAAAACAACTATGTATACAGCGTTTATGATACGTCAGTAATCTCTATATTGTAAAGAATTTGTTGTACTTACATTTAACATGCTCCAAATTTATGTATTATCACGTGTGTGATGCTCATTTATCGTTGAATTTATCATGAAAAAGTCATGCACACCTCCTGTAGATGTATCCTAAGCCTCACACCGACAGAATGTATATTTGTACTATTAGAAAATATAAGTAAAAACCTTTTTATTGTGACAGTTGAAGATAATAATTTAATTTCAAATTCCGATATAGCTTAGTTTACTTTTAATGTGGAACACAAAGTCACTGCAATCAGCATTAACAATGATTATTTCCATTTTGTTGATATAACGACGTAACTTACGTCTCCCTTTTTCTCTCTTTCTTCTCCGTATTTGGTTATAAAGATCTGGGATGATCAGATACATATTGACCTCTTCCTCCCTCCTGTACGTAGATGCACAGCTTCTGTTAAATGTATTTATAGAAGTTTCATCAGTGCCAGAGTCATCACCGGATTAAGGGCAACTGATGTCCTAATAACAGCCCAACAATGGTGACTCCCCTCGGCCCCTCCATTGCTTTACTGACAAGACATTAAGACTCAATAAGTGCTGAAAGTGAAATAAAAGTCTGAAAATTTATTACCCTTTTTCAGTTTTCTTCAGGTCAGACCCCACAACAATATTATATAAAAACGTTTTTATTTTATTTATTTCACAGATTGGACATGAATAAAAATCAAGCTATGATTAGGGCCTTTTATTTAGAAATGACGAGGGAAATTACTTCTTTGATTAATGATAATTATAAAAGAATTATTTTTACTGTATATTTGTTTTCACTCTGAGTTAACAATTCTCACTTTGATGTTAACAAGTTCTCACTTCGAACTTAAAACCCTGTAAGCAAATTATTTACTTATACCTTAATATTTATTTAAATTTTAAAATGTTTTCTTCTACGTTTTTTAATTGAAAAGTCTTTGATAAAGTCCTCAAAACTAATTTGCTGTAAGAAATCTGCTTCTATACTTCGCAGATACAAGGAATCCAGCCACTCCTGTTGCATAGTTGTTCCGTTGGGATTTTTAATACGCTTGAGTTGAGAAAATGAATACTCATCTGGGCAATTTGTCACTATTAATGTTAAAAATATACGCAATGAAATGTCTACGCACAATCAATTTTGTCTTCTAAAATTATTTTATAAAGTTCAGCATAACTGAATCTGGTTTTTACAGTTTTTGTTGCACTAAACGTATTGTGTACGTATGAGTGAAACTGCTGAAACTTGTCAGAGAGGTGTGTGTCCAAGTCCTCTGGGTAAGCATCAATAAGCTTTTGGAAACACTGGGAGTAACTTTCAGTTTCAGCAGATGAAGTGACATCATCTGGCACAACACTTAGAAAAAAATTGTTTGCTATTTCTCATTTGGGTTTCTAGTTTGTCAACAGTTGTGGAGAAGGTGGTGATACGAAATTTATCTCTGGGATTCAGATCTACTTCTTGTGCATCTCTATCATTGAGTACCTTCTTTCTGACACGTTTGCGAGTTTGAGCTGTACTGTAATAAACAACTGGTAATGTTTTCTTTGCAATCGCTTCAAATCTTTCACGGTCATCCGTTAAAGTGCGTAGTTGGTCAGCTAATGACCCGTACATATCTGCACGTTTCTAAGTTGACATCCTCATTTTGCAGAACATGACTTACATCAGGAAACTTTTACAAAATCGCATCCCACATAATCAACATAAAAACAAATTCTAGCTCTTACATCTTATTTGCAATATTGTCTGTTTGTTTTCTAGTTTCTTCCTTTTGTGACTGGTCTTCAACAGCATTTCGGCCTACCAGATTTAGTGAATGGGCTGAACAGGGCACATATATGGCAAAATTATTTTCTTTTAAAATCCTTTGGTGCATCCCCTAATAACGCCCAGATATGTTAGCAGCATTGTCGTAAGACTGACCCCTACATTCTGAAAAATTAAGTTTGCAAACTTCACGTAAGTACTCAATACCTGGTTTGCCATTTCCTCACTAGTATGACTTTTCAGTTCCAAAGTATCGAATTATAACACTTAACTGATCTATACGTGATAGATTTGGCGTCGAGTCAACTGACAAGTTAAAATAACCAAAAGAAATTACTTCATCAACAATAAACTCGTGGACCTTCTGAGCCATTGGTTCAATGCGTGCTTTACAGGTGGTTTTAGACAAGTAATAAGGATTTCCATATTTCGAAATGTGCCTTGCTAATAATGGATCAAACTGACATATGAGCTTAAGCAGCCCTAAAAAATTTCCCATTCTGTAGTGAAACAAATTTTTCATCTGTTTCTCAAAAAGCCAGACACGTTTAGCTAACGTACGAATAACAACTATTATATGCTCCAAGACATGTTCCCAGTAATTGCACTCTTCTTTAATTTGTTTTCCAACTGTTGTCGCAAGCCTAAACCTTGTCTGCGAGGTACGTATCTTAGCATAGAGTCTTTGTAAGTAGTGTTTCTTTCATGATGATCAATTACAATAGTATTTCGCAAATCACTGAACCCAACAAAACGCTAGTAAAATTTAGGGACAAAAAATTTACAAACAAAGCAATAACCTGGCCCTGTTGATGGTGAATACAATAACCGCTCTCTCTTGTATTTCTCACCATTGGCTTTTACCCCAAATAAAAGTTTTTGTAAACAGTGTCTCGTTGGTTTGTCACTATTAAAAGTCCGGCAAGACGTGACAAATGGACCATTGTGGTGTTGACGCTCAGTGGGTCCACAAGCAACCCTATAAGCCACATCATCACCAGAGAAATCAAGTCACAATCCTGGATCTTTTGCTTTAGTTTCTCCATGTTTTGTAGACTGAAGCATTTCACTATAGTCAAGTAGATTTTCATTTTCAGCAATTATTTCAACTTCAGACTGTCTTGTACAGCAACTTGCATCAACATTAACACTAGAGATATCAGGAGAATTTACAGGCAAAATGAGATCAGTTGTGAGACTTGTGCCAGTTGAGCCAGCCTGTGACACCTCAACGCCATCATGATGTTCTGACCTTGAAGTGGACAAAGTGGTATTTGTAGGTGTGGAGTTTGGTTCAACTTCAATCTTGTCAGAGTCAGATGCAGTACAAGTGACTCTGATGTCGGAGATGGGTTTTGATTTGGAAGATCATGTTGTGAGAATATTAGTCAACTTTCCAGTCTTGATCACTAAATCCAAATCCTTTCGTTGGTTCTTTTTTGCGAGTTTTCTCTTTTGTGTACAGCTTAATAGAACACGCTTTATTTTGCAGTCTGAAAAATACAGAAACAAAAATAAAATAATACGGATTATATATGGTTATGATGATTAGAAAAACACTGAAATTCATTAAAACAATGTTGGTAAAACAGTCAAGCATACTAAACTCTATGTCTACATTTAGACAAAGATTGTCAGAAAGTTATCATTGGCCCTAAATCCATTACCACGTAAACATGAAATCATAAATACCTTTATTGATATGCTGCATTCTGATTGGTTGAAAACCATTCGAGACTGGTTTCAATCCATTTTAAAAGAATTAGTTTCCAGTCGTTGGAAAAGTTTCATTAAGGTTGTTGCTATAATAGCTGTTTGCAAAAATCAATCAATGTCAATGGTAATATGCATATCCATTGTGAACCAAAAAGTATTCCAAAACAATTTGTGATCAACAACACATACTGTTGTAGCCTACGAGGGCTGTTAAAAAAATACGCGGACTGACGTTATAAAACAAATTGTACTTTATTTAGAAGTTACAGGTCTGGGACCCCTTCAAAGTACTCTCCTCCCCAACGCACACACTTATCCCAACGGTGTTTCCACTTGTTGAAACAGTCCTGGTACGCTTCTTTTGTAATGTTCTCCAGCTCCTTCGTCGCATTTGCCTTAATCTCGGGGAATCGTCTCAAATCTTCTTCCTTTCAAGGGTCTTTTGAGTTTGGGGAACAAGAAAAAATCGCAAGGAGCAAGGTCAGGTAAGTAGGGGTGGGGAAGAACAGTGATCGAGTGTTTGGCCAAAAACTTACGAGTTCTGAGGCACAAATTTCGCAGCAACGCTGTGTATCTTTAATTTTTCGGTCAAAATCTCGTAACACCAGTGTGTTGATTTTGTCGACTTGTGGCTCGTCAGTTGACGTGGAAGGACGTCCAGGACGCTCATCATCTTCAATGGTCTGTTGACCATCCTTAAAACGTTCATGCCACTTGAAACATGCCGTACACTTCATAGCAACATGCAACATCACCGTAAGCCGTGTTAAGCATAGCAAAAGTTTCAGTCGCAGATTTTCCAAGTTTAACACAAAATTTCACAGGAAGTCGTTGCTCCTTCAGGTCATTCATTCTGAAATCCGCCAGACGAAAAAATCGCACTTCACTTGAAACCGCGTAGTTAATACACAAATGAAGATATCTGCAATCGGGAAATGGCGTCGTAATCAGCTGATTTGTGCGAACCTAGCGACACCGAGCGGATTCCCCTGGAACCAACTGGAGTCGCTAGTATTTAGGCTAATTTCATTGTGTTGACATTTTCCCAATTAAATGCTAAAAAAGTCTTATTTTTATTTTCCCTTTTATTATTTTCATCTTTCGAAGCTCTACTCAAATAAATGGTTGCATATTTTTCCTTTATGTTTGTTTGTTTGTTTTTGAATTTCGCACAAAGCTACTCGAGGGCTAACTGTGCTAGCCGTCCCTAATTTAGCAGTGTAAGACTAGAGGGAAGGCAGCTAGTCATCACCACCCAACGCCAACTCTTGGGCTATTCTTTTACCAACGAATAGTGGGATTGACCGTCACATTATACGCCCCCACGGCTGGGAGGGCGAGCATGTTTAGCGCGACGCGGGCGCGAACCCGCGACCCTCGGAATACGAGTCGCACGCCTTACGCGCTTGGCCATGCCGGGCCCTTTTTTTTATGTTCATTGGCCTTAAGATTTTGGTTAACGGTGTAGATCTAAATGTGTGAATAAAATATATCCACGAGAAATAATGAAAAAGAAAAAAATCACGTAGTTATAAGTCAGAGTCTAATACGTGGACATAAACCGATGTAACCATCAGATCCAACTTATACCTCCCAAAGTACACATACTTTACCACTGCCTAATGCCAGCAGTACTTTACAAAGGAAAGGCATACTCCAAAATGTTTAAATTATGCCTAGAATAATACTTTCCATCAAAACAATACAAAGCACAGCTTTTTAAATTCACGAAATAAACATCCTTAGAAAGATAATGTAATTTCTATTTGATGTCAACTGTAAAGGAGTGTCTTTCTTTACAAAAGCCTAACATTCTGTACGAAAAACACAGGTAAGTTGCGAGAACTTTTAGGCCTAACATTCTGTAAAAAAACGAGGGCAAGATGTAAGAACACTTCGGCCTGACACTCTTTAAGAAAAACATATATACAGTTACAACAGAAAGTGTTCGTACCCCTGCGTCGTGAGTAGTTGTTTCCTCATAACTTAAAAGGTATCATGATTAGGATAATGAAAGTAGAGTATATTATAAATATTACTCTAATACACGTCTACATAAATTTTTATGTAAATTGAATGACAAATAAACTATTTATAAACAAATAACAAAACATAGAAGGTGCAGAAATTATTCGTGCGTCTACTTTAATGGACAGTTGTGTAGCCTTTCAGGTGAATTACTTGGCGCAATCTTTCCTCATAGTTCTCCATGATCGTTTGACAGTCCTCGACTGGTAGTTTCTTCCATTCTTTTTTACAGAAGGCCTCCAAATCTTGCAAGATCTTCGGATGACACTGGTGAACCCTGGTATTCAACTCCTGCCAAACGTTTTCAAATGGGTTGAGATCGGGTGACTGCGATGGCCACTCCAGAACGCTTATATGCATCCCTTGCAACCAGGATTGCATATATTTCGATGTGTGCTTAGAATCCTTGTCACGATTGAAGATCCAACGACGCCCAATCCGCAAGTTCCGAGCATCATTCTGGATATAAGTGCCTAATATATCAACGTACGCTTCTTTTTTCATGATTCCGTTGACGCGGTGAAGGCTGCTTACACCAGAAGAGCTGAACAAACCTCATAGCATGATCGAGCCACCTCTGTGTTTAAATGTAGGGACGGTGTTCTTTGGAAGATTTCGTTCCCCCTTAATACGGAAAATATAGCGAACATCATTGTGCCCGAAATTCTCGATTTTAGTTTCGTCTGACCAAAGAATACTCTTCCAGTAGGGAAATGGTTTATCTACATGTTTTCTTGCATACCTCAATCGTGCTTTTAAATGAACAGGCTTTAAATATGGAGTTCTGTGAGGACGGCATGCTTTGAACCCAGAAGAGCGTAACATGTTCGTAACTGTAGAGGTGCCTACTTTAACCCCAGTTTCTGTATGTCATTACATGTTAAACGAGGGTTCATGCTAACTTCTCTGAGAACCTTCCTCTTGTTTCTCTCTGGAAATTTGGTGGGGCGTTCGGAACGAGGAAGTTAGCAGTGGATCCTATAAGCTTAAACTTGTCAATTATTGTTCTTTTAAATTTCGTGCAAAGCTACTCGAAGGCTATCTGCGCCTTGGCAACTATGCTTTAAACAGTAGATTTCGGCACATTAAGTTATGTAGCAATACTGGAAAGAGACACACAAGCCTTGTATTTTACATTAATTCAGTTTTTTAAATCACTGGACAGTTGTTTCCTGTTCGCCATGATGACCAAGCAGATAATGACGGAGACGGCGCTAAGTTGCCGGAAGTAAATATTTTGCTGGCTAAATTCCAATTATTATGAACCCAGCGTTTAGTTCTGGAATGGTATAATGTAGTTTATTCGCCAAACTAAACAAATATTTCACACGTACGAACACTTTTTCCTCCTCATATTTTTGGTTATTTGTTTATAAACAGTTCATTTGTCGTTTAACTTGCATAAAATTGATGTAGATGTGTGTTATTGTAATATTTATAACAAACTATACGTCTATCAGCCTAATCGTGATATTTTTTAAGTTATGAGAAAAAAAATTACTCGGGACGCAGGTGTACGAACACTTCCTGTTGTAACTGAAAGCTGTAAGAAAACATGAATGCATTTGTCGGATGTTGTCAACATGGTCACCCTTATTTTACCTTTTCAGTTTTTTTGTGTTTTTTTACAAATTTAAAAAGGTCAGTCTTCGACAACTACGTCCCCTTTAAAATTAGAAATCGCGTACATAAAGGTGCAAATTAAATGGCTCTTCTCATTCTCCAATCGTCCTTTAAAACAGTTTATACTTGGACTTGATAGACTGAACAGATTATGTATTACAGTGGTCCTTTAAATCACCTTATACTTCGTAAATTGAACAAGTGCTGTGGTGGTCCTTGAAATCAGTTTATACTTAACAGATTGAACAAGTTATGCGATACAGTGGTCCTTTAAATCAGTTTATACTTGACAGATTGAACAAGTTATGTACCACAGTGGTCCTTTAAATCAGTTTATACTTGACAGATTGAACAAGTTACGTACCACAGTGGTCCTTTAAAAGAGTGTATATTTGTTAGTTTTCTCTCCTCTAAAGTATGGATCATCTATTGTTGATAGTTTTGTGCAGGTTGGAGCAATATTTTATGTCACTAACAACAAACCTGGTGTTACTTTCTTTTTCATTCAGAGAACATGCATTGTCTCCTTTTTTGTAGATGAGCTATTGGACTTCAGATTTTCAACATGAGCTGAACAGCATTTAAAGCACGTGTTACAATACAGTAGGTACAAACATTTGAAGCACGTGTTATAATACAGTAGGTACAAACACTGAAAGCATGTGTTATAATACAGTAGGTTTGGTTTGTTTTTCTTTAAATTTTGCGCAAAGCAACACAAAAGCTATCTGTGCTAGCTGTCCCTAATTTAGCAGTGTAAGACTAGAGGTAAGGTAGTCAGTCATCGGTACCCACTGCTAACTCTTTTACCAAAAATAGTGGGGTTGACTGTGACATTACAACACCCCTATGACTGACAGTTTGGTGCGACAGGGATTCAAACCCATGACCCTCAGATTGCGAGTTGAGTTCCTTAACCACCTGGCCATGCCAGGCGAATACGGTAGGTACAAACATTAAGTACATGTTATACTACAGTAGGTACAAACATTAAGTACATGTTATAATACAGTAGGTACAAACATTTAAAGTACAGTTAGTAAAAACAAAAACTGATGACACCTTCCGAGAATAAAACTTTTATTTTGTTCATTAAATTTATATTTGTTCCTAATTTAGCTTATCCATCAATAATGTTTTTATTTCCCAGTCCCTTGTACTGTGATACCTTCATGATTACAGTTAAAAAAATACCAAAACTGGATGATTCCATATGGAGAGGACATGAAAGGCATTTAACAGTTAGAAAAGGCTTACATTATAGGTATTGCTTGAGTGAAAAAAGAAATCTCCACGACCATATAGAAGAAACATATATTTTATCCACTATTTGTTATTCGTTAATATTTATCAATACATTTTTTAACAGTATAATAAACTGTATTTTCAGCTTTTGCATAGTTCAGTTACAGCACCCACACAGACGGTGAATTTCTCCATGCATTATCTGTTTTAGGTTTACTCACATAACTTTCAACAATAATTTATTTTTCATCATTATTACTATTGTTTTTTTATATAAAATTATATTGGACATCTTTATATTTTATTTTATCATTAAGAAGTATCACAAGATGTTTATAACTAAATCAGGACATTTCATGACACATGAGGTTTTACCAAACAAACTAACATGACATATGTATCCAACTTTAAGAACCTTTTTCTGGGTAAGAAATTCTCACAGAAATAAATGCACAGACTTAACATTACTCAACAATATAATGAAATATGAACAACTTAATATACTTTTGTTTAAAAATCCAAACCTGGTATGGTTATCACCTCCTCCAACTGTTTTTATTACTTGGGTTTAACATATACAAGCAACAATGAATACAACGGTCTTTGTTTCCTCTCTACAACCTTATATTTCAGATTGTTTAGCCCATCAATGTTATATCATTGACAGCCAGGTCTAAAAAAGTGTATCCGAACGGAAATAAAAAAAATGTTAATTAAAAACATCTTGTTACGTGAGAATACAAGTTGAAGTTACACTCACAAAGAATGAACAAAATTGATTCATAATTTAAGTCTCTTCATATATTTAAGCTATTAAAGTATAATTTTATTAATTGAGCAAGTAAGTACTTATAAAAATACAAAATGTTTTTAATTATTTACCACTTCTTAGCCACATACAAAAATTACAGTCACATTTAAACATGATTTAGTTGTATATTTATGTCACAAATAAAGCCAAATAATACTCTTGAAGTTCTAAATTTTGTAATTTTAATCTCAAAATTACAAGACTTTAGCTATCACCAGGTCATCTGAAACTACATGAATTATATTTTGGAATAATCTCTGTGGAAAATTTTGAATTATTAGCAGTTTGAAATAATCAATATTACACATTCAGCAACATTAATGTTCAGCCAACATTATCAAATGTGGCTACTTTTACTCACAATTCCTTGTTAGTAACTTAAGTTTGTCCTGTAGAAAAACAAAGTTTGAATGTTAATTTTCACATAATAACTGTTCCTACATATACAGCTGTTCTCTCTTCCTAATTTTCTCCAAAAATATTAGATAGCTACACCTGTCATACAGTAACCTTACTTATTAAATGATAGATTACTTGACATTATATATCTCTAATGAAGAAAAGATTCACAAACCTATTTGGACTGGGAACAGCTTTGGAATGAAACAACACAGTGTAACGAGACAGACTAGGTTCCCAACGGGTGATCGAATACCCCTTGTTCAGTATCCTGAACAAAGAAAACTACATGAAATCATTAAATATCCTGAATGGCAGAATCACTGTACATAACACGTTTTTCAGAACTGGATATTTTCAGGTTTTTCGTTTCAACTGAATAGTGTAACATCTGACTATAGTTTTTGTGTAAGAATTATTAAGGTTGGTTGTTCAGACCCAATAAAGAGCAGTAATTTTGGTTATCCGAGTAGGACCCATGTTTGAGAACTTTCTGATTGTAGAGTTATTATTATGGTTCTGTCACACGAGGAAACAACAGCTTGAATAGAGTGGTATTTAACGTAGAGCAGTTCCTAGGCTTTCTCCTTCAGAGTTAAAGGAGTGGAAGTAAGCAGCTTAAACATAATAAATGTAGAAGTAAAGCTTGTTTCTAGTATGTAGGTTTGTACAAAAACATATATCAAAATATTTGAAAGTTCCATGAAGAACTGAAATAATGCAGAAAGGTTAAGTAAGATGATAACATAGATGTTTATGTTAAACATTTTTAGATAAATATTTTACCAGCACTAACAGCTTCATTTTCAACCTGTAAGATAAACTCACCTTTAGAGGTACAAACATTTGATTGATACTATTAGAAATTACAAAAATAATAATGTAGAAATACATATTACAAATTAGTAGTCTACCCTTATCACTGTATTTAATTTTTAACCCACTTTATAAGTAGACAACAAAGCAAAAGCATGTTTTGAAAGTTTGTTGGTTTTTTTTTATGCAAGTACCAAAAAAGTTCAGAGTAAAGCATGAATAAAACAGATTTAGAATCCCTGGTTTAATTTGTTAAAAATAAATGTACACTGCTCAAAAAATGAAAGGATATCTGTACATTATAAAAAGTAAACCCATGGTTATAAAATAATGTCAGCCAATTCTCAGCTATTATGTGCTACCACATGACTGTGTCAAGTTTATACTATTTAGTGGTTTCATAAAGTTGTCTTGGTTTTTACTTTGAAGGAAGTCACACAATTAAAAAAAATACCCATTATAAAACACCTTGAAAAAATACCCATTATAAAACACCTTGAAAAAAATACCCATTATAAAACACCTTAAAAAAATACCTGTTATGAAAATCATCATCTTCACCTCCCCATCCAAAGAATACATTTGAAAAGCCATTTACATGTTCAAACTGGTGTCTAGTGATAGCAATTACTCCACCAAACAGCCCTGGATAAGGCAAACTAGATAAACGAAATAAAATTATCAACAAAATCATATCATCTTTGCTGAACAGACTTTTTCTGATGATTATGTTGTAAACTGAAACAGTCTTTCACCAGCTATTATAAGTACCACTAAACCGCAGTGAAACAAATCATTTTAAAGTTCATAATAAAGTTGGTACTTTCAAAATATTTACATTGTAAACATAACCAAAATGCAACACATAAGTACTGCGAATATGCATGTTCCATTTACGCTTACAAATGGACAAAAAACACGATAGATTGTGAACTTTGTAATACTGACATTTTCTAATATTCTATCAGTTGAGCTAAATGTTATGATTATCATTGTTTTCTTTACTTTATCGTCATTCTCCGTCGACTTTACCCTCATACTATGTTCGTTTATGATTATTTTGGTTGTTTTATCTTTATAGTTAGAATTTACAAAACAATTGCCATGTGTCACATTATACTGTTTTTATTTAACCTTTTAAATATGTTTATAAAGCATGAAATTATGAATGTTGACATCAGTTACAAAACACGAAAACACCTGGTTGTATACACAGTAAGAAACCACATGATTAATCAGTCTTTCCTAGTTCGGCCTGGCATGGCCAAGCGCGTAAGGCGTGCGACTCATAATCCAAGGGTCGCGGGTTCGCGCCCGCGTGGCACTAAACATGCGCTCGCCCTCCCAGCCGTGGGGGTGTATAATGTGACGGTCAATCCCACTATTCGTTGGTAAAAGAGTAGCCCAAGAGTTGGCGGTGGGTGGTGTTGACTAGCTGCCTTCCCTCTAGTCTCACACTGCTAAATTAGGGACGGCTAGCACAGATAGCCTTCGAGTAGCTTTGTGCGAAATTCCAAAACAAACTTTCCTAGTTCTTAGACATTATTTTCATGAACTGCTAAATCAAACTTAAATCTATAAAATGGCAAGTAAACAAAAAGACTTTATACTGTTATTTTACTTTGGTAAATACGACTTTTACTTTTTTCTCATTAAAAAAATGTAATTAGTGACAAATAATTTAAACTTATTTGCATATTAAAAAAATCTGAAAAGTGTAAATGTGATGTTGAAAATTCACATCAGTTAACTAGTTATATGTAGTAAGGGCTCACAGTAAAATGAAATGAGCCAGAAATATGTTGAAAATATTCAATGAATCATAAAAATATGTACATATGAATTTTGTGAATAACACTGAATTTCAATTGATTAAAATAAATTTCTTTACTTAAAAAAAATATAAAAACACTTAAGCATAAATTGCTAGACTAATAAAGATACAAGTGAAGGTTGAAAGGTTTTAAAAAACCAGTTTATTAAATTAAAGTGCATACAGTCAGTCTGATGGATTGACTCTGTACTGAAAAAGGAATGTTGACTATATTTTTGATTTGTGCATGTGTAAGACAAGCTTTTACTGAGATGTACAAGCCCATTTTACACAAAAATCAAATGTATTAGAAAAGTATTTGTACTCCAAATGTCAGTCTATTTTGATGCTAACAAGTCCAAGTGCAAAGTGGTGTTGAAATGATAAGTAAAAATACTTGTCCAATGAAAGCTGGAAGGTTTTAAAAATCAGTATATCAGAGGAAGAATTCCGACTATAATCCACGGATTGCAAGTGTTTGTACTTAAATATCTGTGAATTTAACACGAGGTCTGTTAAAAAAATACGCGGACTGTTTGAATTGCGCGGCTCCAGTTGGTTCCAGAGGAATCCGCTTGGTGTCGCTAGGTTCGCACAGATCAGCTGATTACGACGCCATTTCCCGATTGCAGATATTTTCATTTGTGTATTAGCTTCGCGGTTTTAAGTGAAGTGCGATTTTTTCGTTTGGCGGATTTCAGAATGAATGACTTGAAGGAGCAACGACTTGCTGTGAAATTTTGTGTTAAACTTGGAAAATCTGCGACTGAAACATTTGCTTTGCTTAACACGGCTTACGGTGATGTTGCTATGAAGCGTACGGCATATTTCAAGTGGCATAAACGTTTTAAGGATGGTCGACAGCCCATTGAAGATGATGAGCGTCCTGGACGTCCTTCCACGTCAACTGATGACCCACACGTCGACAAAATCAACACCCTGGTGCGGGCAAATCGAAGTTCAGGGAGCTTGCTGAAGAGTGTGGGATATCAGTTGGAACTTGTTACGAGATTTTGACCGAAAAATTGAAGATGTACCGCGTTGCTGCGAAATTCGGCCCTCAGAACTCGTAAATTTTTTGCCAAACACTCGATCACTGTTCTTCCCCACCCTCCTACTCACCTGACCTTGCTCCTTGCGATTTTTTCTTGTTTCCCAAACTCAAAATACCCTTGAAAGGAAGAAAATTTGAGACGATTCCCGAAATTAAGGCAAATGTGACGAAGGAGCTGGAGGACATTACAAAAGAAGCGTACCAGGACTGTTTCAACAAGTGGAAACAGTTGGGATACGTGTGTGCGTTGGGGAGGAGAGTACTTTGAATGGGTCCTTGACATGTAACTTCTAAATAAAGTACATTTTGTTTTATGACGTCAGTCCGCGTATTTTTTTGAACAGCCCTTGTACATCAGTCTAACAAGCCATAATGCAAAGTAATATTCATGTAATGAATTAAAATATATTTGTTTATCATGCAGTTTGAATATTGCATTTTTATGATAACCAGAATATTTGAAGTAATTATCTTCAGTTTTTTTGATATTGTATACTGCCATCTAGTGTTTACTCTCGTCAACCATGAACTGTCACTAAATTAGTAATTAGTGTAAAATGAATATTTGGTTAATCTGATGTCAGAAACAAAATACCATTTAAAACGGAAATTTGTAAAAATGGTTACAGCATGTGCATTTTGACCCCTGAACAAATATAAAGTGTCAGAAGTTAAATGTATTTGTAAAAGCAATTACATTAAAACAAATGCAAAGAGAAAAGTGGAGACAAAAAATACAAGATTACAAAACAGTAAAAGTCCAATTATTGAGACATCCATATAAAATTTCCAAAGTAATAGCATACATAATAGTGTAATTTTGTTCTTTGACAAACCTATTTAATGTCACAGGTACATAAACAGGTACAATAATTACTTATTTCCATTCACAATAAAACTATTATTTGCATTATCTTTATCTATTCAGTTGAATAACAAACACATTGTAAGTAATAAAGTACTTTTGTATCTTCATAAAAAAAAAAAAAAGATTTTAATTTTCTTACACGTATATGAAAGTGCCCAGTGCTGAACACATATGTCTGGGTTGTTTGGAACAAGTATAGATGTGATGGGGACTTTTTGGAAGCAAATCCACAGTAGACAAAACAACAGTAGTTAGAGTCCTTCAGTGCTTCTACAAATCCAATGTTGAAGAGTTTAGCTCTATTAAATTTGTGCATGGTACTCTTTTATACATAAAAGCACAGATATAGATATACTTTCCTTGTTGTAGAAGCTTGCAACAGTATGAGTGAATCAGGAAAGTTCCAGACTGTGCAATTTTACTTGGTTCTTATGTGAACTTGACCATAAGAAGCCACTTGCAGTTCAGAGCTCAAAATCAACTCAATAATGAGAAACACATACACTACTGGCTTGCTTAATGCAATATTTAAGTTTGATGACAAGGAACCTAATTTTTAAAAAATTAAAGTTTGGATACTGTCTTGAATGGATAAGTAATATAAATGTTTTAACAAGATTATGTTATCATAATTTTGTTAAAACTTTGTACTTTTGTTTTCATTATCGAAACAAGTCATCTCCAAACTTTAAGTTAATATAGCATAAACTGAATAATCAGAACAGAAAACCATCTATGTTACAGGAATACAAACATCAAATTCATTATAAAGAGATAAGAGTACCAAGTCTTTTGCCAAAATACTCATGGCTTCTGAAAATAATCACATTAAAGTACACATTTTCAGAACATTTAATCACATACCTGCTCAACAACATATACTTTATAATTCAAAAGTTTTGAAGAAAAGGATGAATGTGTTTCAGAAATATATTCAGCTGCAACTTTCTGTCTCTGTATGGAACTATTAGTGCCACGTGATGTTGAGAGTTACAGTGTATTGGTTTCCACTGACCACCAGGCTTGATGGACAGTATTTCATGTAGGGTCTTCAGATATGTTTCATTCACATATGTTTTAACAGAAGAATATATTTCTGAAAAAAACAAGATTATACAAAGAAACAAAACTATAAAAAATGAGTGTAGTGATGTATACTTAAGAATAACACGGTAACAAACAATCATCATAACAATTTGTCTTCAAAATTACGAAAAAGGTGTATATTATCATTACAACTGTGAAAAGCATGTTAAATAAAAATTACAAAAAATATTAATTGCAAACATTAAATATCAGCAAACACAAAAGTGCTCTAGAATATATCCAGCTATATTCTTTTATTTAAAATACATCTTTCCAGATTTGTACAAGTATAATTATTTGATAATCTTGTAAAACACACAGACAAGTTGAGAAACATACTCATGTCTGTAACACAATTTGTGATTATGAGGTGGTTATTCATCTTAGTACATTTTAAAATATTTGTTCTCACATTAATTCATTGTCCCAACTTCTTTTCGTTTATAGGTAGCTTTAGTTTAAATTTAAAATAAAACAATCTATAAGAAATAAAATATATTACATTATGTTGATAGAAAACTGAAAAACATTGGAGAGAACAAAGTACATTTTTCTCAAATAACTATGCATATGTATCCAATCAAATGTAACAAATAAGGCTTAGAGACTGAAAAATTAAGGGACTATTTAGTAAACTTTGCCACATTAGTTTCTGGTTAAGGGCAGAATATACAATGGGCTATCTCTACTCAGCCCACCATGAGTATCAAAGCCTTTACACTTATCTTTGAACCATTGTGAGTTGGTCACATTAGATTTACACAGGTAAGTACAGCAGAACCTTGTTGTTATCTTGTTATGTTTTGGAACAAATAACCATTTTATTAAATTATACTTCAGACAATACACACATATATCATTTTTTTCCATTCTTTAGTTTGTAGACTACTCAAAGTCTAGTCTTAGAAACTTTGTATTCATTATCTAGAAGTCAAGTTTTCATAACCACAGTTCACTCAGGTCTTCCATTGTTTCCATTTTTGCTAATGCTAATATGTACATACATGCAGAAACTCTGGAAAGATAAACTTATTTTGACAAATGTTGACACAGCGAAATTACCTAAATGTTTAGGAATTAGTGGACAAGTTTGCAAAAAGGTTGAGCCTTCTTTTTCCTCGCTGCTACACACATAAACATTCTCTTCAAGATGAGAAAAAGTTACGTAACTGTATCCATGGCCAGAAGGACAACGCAGAGGTAGAAATATACATATTATAATCATTACCACTAGTAAAACTTTCACAACATTGCTGTTTAAGCGACTGAACTGAGGAATCCAGCGCACAAGTTTTAGAAACTTTGTATTCATTACGTAGAAGTCAAGTCTTCATAACCACAGTTCACTCAGGTCTTCCATTGTTGCCATTTTTGGTTATGCTAATATGTACATACATGCAGAAACTTTGGAAAGATAAAAACATGTAGACTGGTAGAAGTATGCACTGTATTTTATTAGAACCAAAATGTATATCAAATATATATAGTGGTATATATGCTACCTCCCACATAAATCAAACAGTGTAAAACTGTAAATTCCTTTAATGAAATACTGGTCACTTGTGTTTTCTCGATATGTCTAAGATATGACAGTCACTTATGTGATTCAAGTATCCAAGCAAAATATTTACAAGTTTTAGAAAACCATACAAGGTTCTTAATTTTATATGAATGAACACTGTCAATATTCATCAAGCCTTCAAAACTAATACAATACTTTACAATACATGAAATACTGGAGATTAATACAGAATGTTAGCATATTTTCAAAACTGAAAAAGAGAATGATATGTGATAAAGCATTTGCAAAAATATATCAATTGTTTACATTTATTCTGTGTTCCTTTTCTGAACTTTTGTGTATGACTGAATGGTGGGTAGCTTGCCAATTAGTCTACACCCCTAAGCAACAAACTAAATGGGAATGAATCTAAAAATATACACCTGGTTGTCAAATATGAAATAAATTTTAGATAGAAAAATGACTGGCACAGTTTCAGAAACAAAGCATTTTTATATTTATAATGTTTATAGTACAATCTAACAGACTTTAACCTTTAAACAGCATGAATGTTGTGGGTAGCAGTATAAATTGATGATGGCTCCTATTTAAGGGTTAAAAATATTCACACATCAATACTTTGATGTACATGCACCTATAAAAATATATTGTAAAGTCCTAGCTCTTTTTCAGGAAATTATATTACTTTAAAATTTCTGTATTTAAAATAAAGTGTTGCACCAAGTTTATAGAAAAATTTAAAATATTTCATCTGGAATATCATTACATGAGGGTGAACTAAATAGTGGTCCTTCTGAAATTTGTCTACTGTTGGGATCAAACCATAATTTTAGGTATTACAGTGAAATACTATAACTTAATATAAGCTGAATAAAAAATCTTTCGAAATACTTTTACCAGAATTAAAAAAACAATGTTTTAATGGGTAAACATTACTTTTATTGTTTTTATTATTTCATACAATAATGGTAGATGTCTAAACCCAGAACTTTTTATTTATATTCCATGTTCAGTGTATAATATTTATCAATTTTATTCAATAGAAGATTAAACTTACTTGGTAATGTTAATTTTTTTAAGAGGAGTTACTTTCCCAAAATTAATTTTGGTTGCTATTAGTTACCTATGTTCACAGTATCTTTTGCTTTAGAATTATTACAAAAAGCTTATTAACTAAAAATAACATTTCTGTCCAACTTATCAAAAGATTATTTTTCTTCTATAATACTCACACTTTATTTGCTGTGAAACCTAGATTATCTTTTTTTTATTTAAGTTTATTAGAAGTGCAGTTAAAAAAATACTAAGATTAGTTTTATATATTTTTAAGCCAAGGCAACAGATAATCTCTTAAGATTCATCGCCTATTCAAGTTACTGCTTAGAGCACACATTAATATGATTAAATAATAAAACAACTTAAAAATATAATTGGTATTACCAGACTAAGTTTATTCCGTCACTCAAAAAAACATGTTAAACTCAATATTAGTTCGAAAGTGATTATCAGCATTAAAACACACGCTTAAAGTCACCTAGTTAGATTATATATATAATTCATTTATGTCCAACACCACACGATATTTCACACGATATTGGCTTGTACCATGAGTTGTGTGGTTACATTTGGTCATTATTAATAATTATTATTACTCACTCCGTATTAGTATTACCATTATTAACTATTATTTTTTGTGCAACCTCTCATTAAAAAAAACAAAAAAAATTACAAGTAAAAGATTAATTAATTCACTAATATTATTTACTGGCTACAAATAAAATGACCTGTCAGCATCACGAAACAAAATTAAATTACAATTTACAATAATTTCTAATAATACTATTATTACGGTGCTTCATTTCACATTTACATCACGACCACTCCGCTTTCTCCCGAAATTCTACAGCTAATTCTAGTATTACAAACAGTGTTCCTAGTCATGCGTAGAAATGATGTGTATTTTATTAAAAACTATTATCAGACTATAACGACTGGGTTATTTTGGTTTAAAGATATTTTTTTTGTAGATTTCACTGAATTCTTTATAACAAATATTTCAGTGGTATATACAGATCATAACTCAGGCAGCTAATGAACTCTGGTTTCTTCGTTTATTTGAATTTCATGTAAAGTTCATTTGTTTGTTTTGAATTTCGCGCAAAGCTACACGGGAGTTATATGGGCTAGCCGTTCATAATTTAGCACTGAAAGACTAGAGGGAAGGCAGCTAGCTAGTTATCAACACACACCGCTAACTTTAGGGATACGCTTTTACCAACGAATAACAAATTTGATTGTCACATTATAGCGCTCCAATGGCTGAAAGGGCAAGCATGTTTTGTGGAACGGGGATTCAAACCCACGATCCTTAGGAAACCAAGTGCCCTAGCCACCGCTGTGCCGGACCTCACTGAAAGCTATGCGTTAGTTGTCTTTAATTCAACAGTAACAGGTAAAAGAGAAAGAAACAGTCAACACCATCCACAACCAATTCTTGGACTACTCTTTTACTAACGAATAGTAAAATTGACTGAAACATTATAACACATCCACGACTGAAAGGGCAAGCATGTTTGATGATAGGTATTCGAAGAACAAAGTAAGAGAACTGAATATTCCAGATGTAATGTGGTACACATAATATGCACCATATTAAAGTTGATTCTGGCAAAGCGGGATGTTAACTGCCACATTCAATGTCATTTATGCTAAAAGAAGAAGAAGAAAACACAGATATATGTGTTTGATTATGTTTTAAAATTTGCGATTAAAATATTCCCGAAAACATCACTAGTGCAACTAAACACAACATTGAATTTCGGAAATTGAATAGGCCTACGTCTTTGTTTGTGACAAATTTCGATAAATAACTTGAGACTGAGAATGAAAAACAAATTTTGGAATTGTGTTATTCACTTGACGCTGCTTGTATTGTGTGATATTGAGCTAAATCTAAGTCGAAAATTATGCAATGAATTATATCTGCACTTTGTTACCAAGAGAAACGAATTTTAGCATTTTAGTCTTAAAACTTTACTTCCGACCCACTCGGGGGAGTCACGGATAAAACAGTAACTAATTTATTTTTATAATGTTAAACAACTTTACTGGTTTGTAACTAAAAGCAAATTAAGCTGAGCGTTCATGTTCACATAGGATCTGTTATTGTTATGTAATTATATGCCCAGGACTCGTTACATACTAAATAGGACGTAAACTTATACGTGTTTATGTAATTTATGGTATAAGTTTTAATTAATTTAATACATATTTCACCTGTTTATAGTATCAGATAGTTTTGATACATGAAATTCCATAAATAGTAATATCTACATTGACCATATGTAATAATTGTGATAGATGAGTCTTTACATGAGGGAAATTAACAGTTTTACTTTTAGGCGCTCGTGGGAAAAGGGCTGAAAACACGTTAAAGAGTGGGGATAACCAGTTAATGACCTTAGATAGAGTAACTATCGACGCTTTTCGTGGTTGCCTGTTGCTCATAATTAACACCGATTATTAGTAACTCACAGATGTATCCATGCGATGCCAAGTAAGAGACTTTCTGAAAGGTTTATTTTTTATTCAAATATGCCAGAAGCAATATAATGCTAGGGTTTTTTATATTTACGAAAATTTACGATGAAGATACGAATCAAGCTCAATGGACTATATGTGCTCTGCCAACCACGAGTATTGAAACCCGATTTCTAGCGTTATAAGTCCATAGACATGCTGCTGTGTCACTGGGGAAGTGGAGTAGAGAGGAGGGAAAAAATAAAATGGAAATGTCCCATCAGACATTAACATGCTTGTATTTAACTTAGGTGTTTACAAGGTATGTCAGCTAGTTCAAAAAAATTAGACATATTGTCTTTATAACAAACTAGTAGAGCTTCAGCGTTTAATTTAGCCCTCGTGCAGTTGTGCGCGAAATTCAAAAACAAACAAGACTTACAAGAAAAGCCTTCGGTTTAAATATTAGAGGGCGATATATAAATAACAATTTTATCATTTTTTACCTCACATGTGCATGTTTTAGCTTTAATTCCATTTCTAATTTGTCAATTACTACATTAAAGTTATTATTATTTTTTGTATTGAATGTCTTACAGTATCAAAATTTCATTCTAATTAATTATATATTTTACTCCTAATTCATGACACATATTACTGTTTTATACAGATCGCCCAGTGAAAATACCGCAACTGATTGTTATTGTTTTTTTTTTAAATTAGTGAAATAGCAGAGTAAACATTTGCTCCCAAAATTGTGGCTCACGTCTGTACGTAAAAATATTACAAATAAATAAATGTTTTCAATCTGTTTAACAAGGGCAAACAAACTAGATTGATATCCAAAAGTCAATGTCAGGTTTTGGTAATTTTGACTTTCAATAGAATGAATTTTATATAAAGGAAGGTATAACACTAACAATATGAAATGTTAAAGAACAATGGGACTACCAAGTGGGGTGATTTATCCCATTATTTAGTTTTTGCTTCCGATGGACGAATCAGGATTCGTTAACTACATAGATAAGACTTTGAATATGACAGTGCCATATCAGCTATGTAGGAAAACGAGGATATAGTTTCACGGTATTGACACGTGTTGTTTCGCTGAGAAATTTTGCATTTAGTGTATGAAAGTGGACAGTAGTTTTCTTCTATAGCAGGACAGATGATATATCGAAAAGTGGATCGACTAGTCACGTGGGTAGCACACTGTTTGCCCAAGGAAAGTATGACGCTATAAAATTTAAACATATAACATAACGCCTTCTCGGACTGAAATTCACAGATTATTCAGACTTCAGGGATTTTCAGATTGTACAACTCTTCAGTATAGTCAATCTTCCATCGTACTGACATGACACACACTGTGGTTTGTATAGCTAAATAAAGATAGGTTTTCTTGTGTTTTTATTTGTTACCAATATATTTTATTTCAATAAATTCAGTAAGTCTGAGTGACATTCAGAATTATGTTTTAATGTTTACTAATCGAAACCCCTGTTATATAGCGGACCAATCTTATTCACTCTTCAGTATTATATCTTAAACAGTGTGTAATAATTATTTTATGTTTATCCGAAATTCCGAATGAATATGAGAATTTCAGTACAAACAATTATTTATTTGTTTTAGAATAGTTAATTTTATGCTAACCCGTAGTTTCTATATTAATTATTTGGTTTAGAAAGAGAAACACATTATATTACATCTCATGATTTAATGTTCATGAAAATTGTTAGCCACCTTTCAGGTTTTGTTCAAACTGTTATTGTACAATTAGTTAAGATTTTTAATCTCTGGGGGCAAGGTATAACGATGTTAAATATTTTTTGCTATGATATTCAGATTAAGTCACCTTTAAAGAAGAAAATTAAAATTTGTTAATTTGCTTTCAAACTTTTGTTATATATAAGTGTTGTAGAAAGGCAAATAAATACTATGTTTTTGTTTAGTTTTAAACTAATGTTTATCTTTGACAAGAGACGAAACCTTCCACGCAAACATAGCTATGCCTAACAAAGAAACAATAACATCATTTTATTTCTAGCCCAGGCGATACAGAATAGGTAAAAATTATAATTGTTAGTGCATGTAATGTTTCTTAATGCATCAATTACATTTTGGATACTGAAAAACGTTGGCAAATTACAAATAAGTTTTACTTCCATAAGGTAGATGCCAATATTTTCTGTTTTTCTGAAATGATCAAGGCTTTTTGAAAGTATTTTTTTCAACGTGTTACACTGAAACGCCATACATAATGCACATATGCTTTTCATATCGTGGTTGTCATTCTGAGGCCTAACTTGACTTGGAGCCAAATCCTAGGAAAATCTCTGACAGATGGTCGCTTTTTGGTTAATGTGATATTGACCTTGCCAGAAATCGGCGTTTATTGGCTTAATTTTAATACCAGAAAAATTTAAGGTTTCTCTCGATTTCCGAGACACAACTGAAAAACTCGGACGTCTATGGAATGGAAGCACGTAGGAACAGACACCAACCTATTTAGGTGAGGACACGTTAACTGTTTTTTCACAGGATTTGAAGTTCGTAAATTGCCAGTTTAAGTAACAAATGCAATTAGTGATATTTTATAAATTATATGTATTGATTGAAATATTATGGTTTCAATAATAAAGCAATTTTAAGAAAAAACTTAATGGAAAACAAACACGTAGTGGAAAGTTTATGCATCTAGGCCTAAGATATTGATGAAACTTGCAGAAGACGATATGGTCGATGAGAAGAATTAATGTTTGGGTTCTTCACAATCTCAACTACTATAACATAGTATCTGGAACAACCTGTTGAAGAAAATAACATCGTTGTAATACATGGTGCTCCTTTACAAAGATCAGTAAACAACAGAAAAGTCTGGAGGAAACATACTTGTTTTGATTTATTTACTTATGGCCATGGAATTACGCTTATAAATGTTAGTTTAGACAGATTTTCAGAACACTTTCTGACATGCTTGAGTAAAAGTTGATTTTTCGTAACACAAAACTACACAATGTGTATAAGCCTTAAGACGTACTATCTAGCCACTTGGAGGGACGTAAAAGTTGGCATACATATATATATTTTTACTGCTAAATGATAAATGTCAACCATACATAGTACAATGCATATTCTTAATTTGTTTGCATAACCAATTTTTCTTTATTTAAGATTTTTAGTCAGGTAAAATTCTCACAAAGCTAGAACTCGTCTTTCGATACTCATGATGGACAGAACTTGGATAGCACATTGTGTTGCTTTGTACTTGAGTTCAAACAAAACAGAAGCGAAAAATTTGTGTAAAACTGAAGATACCAAGTAAATATTACTTAAAACTACGTTTGAACATTAATTAATAGACAAAAAATATATGTCTTTGAATAACAGTTATTTCGTGGTATTATAATTCCATCAGCTTGAAATGTAAGACTTTCCAGATGAGAATATATTACATCATCTTTTTTAAGAGTTGGCGGTGGGTGATGATGACTAGCTGCCTACCCTCTAGTCTTACACTGCTAACTTAGGGACATCTAACACAGATAGCCATCGTGTAACTTTGCCCGAAAGTCAAAACCAAACCAAACTTACGAAAGTAAATTTAATAGGTAATATATTATTATGGACGACATTAAATTGCACTTGAAAGTGGACTATTCAATTACGACCTTCGAAAATTATTTGTGGAAGATTTTTTTAAATTTTGCGCAAAGCTACTCAATGGTTATCTGCTTTAGCCGTTTTCAATTTAGATGTGATAGATTAGAAGACAGCTAATCAACTCCACTCACCTCCAATTCTTGAGCCTTTTTTCATGGAATTAATCGTAACTTTATAACGCCCCAATAGTTAAAGGGACGAATATGTATGGTTACAGGATTTGAACTTGCGACCCGTAGGTGGCAAGTTAAGTGATTGAACAATAGGGCATTACAGGCATAATAATGTGTGTGTTTGTGTGTGACGAATTTGGACCGACAGAGATTTCCATAAAGTATTTTTGATATAACCATATTTGGTTTGTTTTGAATTTCACACAAGGGCTATCTTCCAAAAAAGATATTTGTCTCGCGGTTCTGAGTCAGTAGTTAGTTTTATAATTGTTTGTACTTTTGTTCTTAATGTATAATTGTTCTTCTAGAATCATGGTTATTATTTTAAATAAATGTTCTTTAATTAAGTACTGTGAACCGTTTATATCATTTGTGCAAAATTCTTATCTTTTAACAGTGAAAATGTTTTAGCTTTGTAAGTCCATAAACTTACTTTTGTTTTACTAGGGTCACGTAAAGTTAATATGAGTTATTGAATATAGCACTTTTCATCCAATTAGGACAGTAGTATCTTCTAATGATAGCTCAGTTGATATCTCGAGGTTTTGGGCTGTCATATATGTGAATAATAATTACCTGTACGTGAATATCGCAAATGGTTCTAAATAAACCCGAAATTACGTGTTAAATTTATTTCCCAAATATCTCATCACAAATTTAACTTTTTAGACATAGCTGTTGACACTTCTACATCTACATTTATTACCAGCGTACATTACGAACCCACTTACAGCTGTACTTATTTACATTTTAATTATTTCCATCCGTCTGAGGTACAGCGGTATATCTACGGATTTATAACGCTAAAATCAGGGGTTCGATTTCCCTCGATGGGCTCGGTAGATAGCCCGATGTGGCTTTGCTATAAGAAAACACACACACATGTTATTCCCAAGGGTCAATTCCTACGTCTGAGACGTCTCTGCTTTGACGACGTTTGTAGATTTCACACAATATATTTGTAACTGTTCTCGAGTGATGCAATTTTGCTCGCAAAACCAACATATAAGTTTCTATAACATTCTTTCACAATTGTTGTAGCAAACGTAACTTTTATAATCATTGCAACTTGCAAAAAATATTATAAAACTGTTTCTGGTTTTTATGTCGTCACCAACATATCCCGATGTACAAGGTATCAGTAATTTGGATCGTTTTTTGTTGTTTTTAATGCCGTTAGTCACTAAAATGACGTCATAAGATATATATTAAGGCAAAAAACTGCAAAGAAAGGTTACTAAAATAGTTAAACAGACTATAGATCAGCACCATGATTCACTGAAAATAAAGTAACTTTGAATTTTCGTAATTCAATTTCATCTGACATTTAAAAATACGTGTGTTGGTTCGGGTTTAAAATGATCAATTCCCCGCAAAGGAGTTAAATATGAAATGAACGTTCGGGAGCTATAAATCTGACAGGAGTACAATGAATCTTTAATGACGTAGGAAACAGCAGCTTTCTACCATCATTTAATAACTATAACAATGAAACAAAATCTACTGACATAAATATGGAAGAATTTTCAGGTCACAGATTTGTTTGTTTTTTGAATTTCACGCAAAGCTACGCGAGGGCTATTTGCGCTACCCGCCCCTAATTTAGCAGTGTAAGACATGAGGGAAGGTTTGGTTTGTGTTGAATTTCGCACAAAGCTTCACGAGGGTTATCTGCGGTACCCGTCTGTAATTTAGGAGTGTCCCAGCAGTTCATTTATACACGTATATAATCATGCCTTATCGACCAGGATTTACGATAGTTAGTGAGGCGATTATATGTTTTACTAATAAATATTTTCTGAAACCTTATAGAGTTAATAAGTCTGCACAATCAATACCGGTCAGCTGATACTTATTTTCCCTGAAATATGACCTTTGAGAATCTATGGACATTATTTAATAAGAGTGGTTATGCTTTCTCACACAAATAAAACAGATATATACGTTTACCCCTTAACTGTTTTAGAGCGATAAAATAATTAAATAATATAAAGAAATCGTTCACATTTCACCCCCAAATGTTTTTGTGTGTAATTATGGAATTATTGAATCTTTTCTATATTCAAATTTTTACTACATGCCACGAATTTTCCTTCCACATACAGGGCCTATCTCTTAAATATGTTATCTTCAAATAGCTTTTTAAAAATATTTATTATAAGACAGAAATGTTTAGTTTAAAAATGTTACTCATTAGAGCCAAAATTAAAATATTAAACATTGAATAATACTATTTTTATCATCCTGGTATTTCAGCGATAAGGCTGTAAAAATAAGGCTGGGAATCATGCGTGGTTCAGTGATTAACGTGTCGAACTGTAAATCCAAGGTTCCATTTTTGCGTCCACTTACCGCAAAAGTAAGTAATTAATAATAAATCGTGACTCGCAAAGGGTCGTAGGTGAGGTGCGTTATAACAGTAACACCGTATTCTTGTTATTCAACTAGAGTAGTCAGCGTGGTGGTGGTAACTTTCTTTAGTCTATTAATCTGAAATGAGGGAAGGCTTAACCCAAAACCCATCTACTGATTTTCCGCAAAATTCAAAATAAACTTATAACTTTAATTATCGCGTTTTCACACCCTAGTTGGGTTCACTACAGATAGCTGATTATACTTAGCAATACAAAAAAAAGGTATTTTCAATACTTCTTTCCGTGATGTGTTTACATTCAGTATTAACTACATTTATCCAAATCAAGATAGTGAGTGAGTTACAATCGATCTTAGTGGTACAGATATGGTATACTGAAATAATTAATGCATGGCAGGAACTATTGGTTTGCCCACAAATGATTCAATGTTCTAGCCACAGTTTGCAAGATAAAACGTTACCTACTTTTTTAACTTTAGAAGCGTTAAAACTCTGAAGGTAAATCATACTGGTCACTTAGGTAACATGTGCTGTTAAATTGTTGTCCTTTCTTTGATTAATAGTTCTAAATTAGGGATAACTACATTTGTACTTTGGTGTCTCTAGCCAGTGTTTTACATCTTTCGAATTGAAAAATACCAATTCACCAAACAAAAATCTTATAATCTACCATCTAGGCTTCAGAATATTCTCATGTTAATAGATTATCTCGTTTCCTGTTTTAAATTTACGAAAAGAAAATATATGAATGTTATACTGATAATTAGTGTTGTTAAAAATAATCAGTTGCTTCTCGTAATTATATGTGAATTAAAGAAAGTACTTAAAGTTTTGGTCATTTATGTATGTGGCTTACTTCAAAGGTGCTTGGTCATTTATATTTAGGGAGGCCCAGCACGACCAGCTGGTTAAGGCGTTCGACTGGTAATCTGAGAGTCGTGCGTTTGATTCCCAGTCAGACCAAACATGTTGGCTCTTTCAGCTGTATGGGCGTCATAATGTGACGGTCAATTCCACTATTCGTTGGTAAAAGAGTGACCAAAGAGTTAGCGGTGGGTGGTGATGACTAGCTGCCTTCCCTCTAAGTCTTACCCTACTAAATTAGGGCCGATTAACGCAGAGATCCCTCGTGTAGCTTTGCACGAAATTCAAACAAGCCAATTTTGTTAATATCTTTCTCTTAACAGGAAGAAAAAAAAAGAGATATTACTGTGATGTCAGAAACATGTGTAACTTTATTTTGTTGTTTTCAAAGATAAATTTAATTGACAAAAATAATAAATTGTTTATTTATTGTACTCTCTACTGTTGTGTTATACAATGTAAGAAACTGAATGGTACCTAATAGAAATTTTTTTTTCACTTCACCTACTTAGTGTATGTTTTTATATCATAGTGACTATAAAGCACGTTCACACCGGCAATACGTTTGTTAATTTACAGCAACGTAAGGTAAGGAGAGAGTTCTAGAGAGAAACATTAACGTTATATATTTAACTTTAGCGGTGGGTGGTGATTGCTAGCTGCCTTCCATCTAGTCCGTAAAATATCCCTTTGTAATATATAAATTCTTCAGCGATGTCGAGAAAACCCACTTCTAGAGAAATATATATGTAAAAAACGGCTCGTTTGGGTTAAGAAAATATTTTACGTAGAGGAATGAACAACGTTTCGATCTTCTTCGGTCATCGTCAAGTTCCTTTGTCAGGCTAATTTCGGAGTGTAACACAAGAGGAAATGCAGTTAGTCATCACCACCTACCGCCATCTCATGGGCTACTCTTTTACCAACGAATACTGGAATTGATCGTACATTATAATGCCTCCATGACTGAAGGGGCGAACATGTTTAGGTACAACAGGGATTAGAACCCGCGACTCTCAGATAATGAGCCGAGCGCCTTAACCATCTGGCCATGCGGGGCCCTATATTATAGGTATTATGTAGATGCTTCGTACGGTGGAAGAACTGTTGTATATATTAGCCGTGGATTAACATGTAAGTTTAATTTTAAGTCAATTATTATTACAAACTGTATGATATTGGAAGGTGGAGTAGATTTATAGATACGTTGGTTTTTAAATTGTTCTGTGTACTTTTTGGGTGTATTTTTTTCACTAAATCCCAACTACAACTAAAAGAAGTCATGTAAGTAAATTAAATAATTTAGTGTCTGTTATTGAAACGCTCTCTTATATCAACCAATCTACTAGATTTATGGGATTGCAGTATCAACATTCGATAATATTTTTACAAATTATTGCAGTGTAGTTCCGGATTTAATCCGTTATGATGTTTCTGATCACTATGCATTATATTTATCTTTTACTGATTTATCAAATCCGCTTACATTTATAACCATTCAAAAAGACTTATTAATGCCGACACTCCAAATAATTTTATTTCTAGTTTAAGTTCTGTTAACTGGAACCATCTTGTAAATGATTAATTTAATGTTGATTCACATTTTTCAAATGATTTATAATTTATCTTTTACCTTTGTTGAAACTGTGAAACATGGGGCACATTATGGATGACAACGACATTATTACGTAAAAAAGAAAAGAAAGTCTTTATCTTCGTTTTAAACAAACAATAGAAATATAAAATATTGCCACCAAATGCTACCAATAAAAACACAAAGAGAAATGCGTAATTATAGTGCACTGCTGGGCGTGACAAATTATTACACAAGGTTGTTTTTACGAATATCACAAAAGGTATATGTTTGATATAAATGAAATTTATAAAGATTAAATGTCATATTATTATACACAACTTGTACAATTATTATTAAAGTTATACGAGGTTTGTTAACATATCATGAATTAAACATTGACAAATTATTAAGCAAGTTCGTGACATGTGAGTGTAAAGTCCCAAAATAGTTGTTGTTAAATGTAGTATAAAATATAACTGAAAAACTAATCTTTAATAACCAAATTAAACCAAAAGCCACTTAATACACAATGATCAGAAGAAACTTATTAATTGATTTATTTATATAGCCACAATTTTTGTCATGGCTTTGATGAACCTATCATCGACAGAATGGTCACTTTTGAATGTATTTTACTTTAACATTGCCCTCCGCTGGTATAGCGGTACGTCTCCGGATTTACAACGCTAAAATCAGGGGTTCGATTTCCCTCGGTGGGCTCAGCAGATAGCCTAATGTGGCTTTGCTATAAGAAAACAAACACACACACGTTGTAACATTTCTTGCAGATGATAGTACAGCATTCCAAAGATCATATTTTGATATAAATTCTTTCACTAGCACAAATCGCACGGTTCATGATATTCCATAGGTTCTATATGGGGTTTAAATATGGAGAGGAGGCTGTCCATTCCATAAACCAGTTACTTTTGAAACCTAACTTTGAAAGGGAAGCCATAGTACCAGCAGCAGCAACAAATGATGCACTGTCTTGCATAAAAGTGACTTTTCGTTTAAGTCCTAAATATTTTTTCTTGTACCGAGATTCTCATTTGTCTTTAAGAAATGTGATATAGGCTACAGGAATCATATTTGTTCTAAATTATTATACTAATCTCAACTATTATGTAATGTATAAACATTATATATGTATATAATCATTGTTTTATCCGTCATTTATTGCTTTAAGTAAACTAATAATGGTGTTATTATATTATAAATTTAGTAATAATCATCTTTGTAACACGATTTTCAGATTGCGATGAAGAAGGAATCTTGTAATTAAAATGTTTTATTCGTCGTCTTCGTCTTTTTTATTAAACATTGGTTTTCTCATGAAAAGCACGAATATTATGGTAAATACAAGTTCAGTAAACATTTTGTATAAACAAGAATTCCACCGTCACTGATTTACACTGATGAAACAAAGATTATTACAACAACAAATACAAATAATAATCTCAAATTAAAAGAATTTCAAATCATGTGAAGGTTGTTTGTTATTGAGAAAAGAGGATGTTTGTTAGCTAGCAAGGTTTCCTTTATCAGAATATCAATTTCAATAGTAAGTATTCTAAAGTTCATTCTCGAGGGCGCAAAGTTAGATTATATATTATTTGCACTCTTATACTACTGGAAATCGAAACCCAGATTTTAAGGTTGTAAGTCGGTAAACTTGCCACTGGTCCACTGGAGGCCCAACTTCATATAAACAAACGACCCATGTTATAAAAACATTTTTGGTTTAAGAGCAGTTTCAAAAATAACCTTCAGATCGACTTGAGGTAATGTTACAGTGGATGTTAGACATCAGAAAGCACGAGTAGTGCACGAATAAGCTGCATCCGTACATCACAGAATAGCCTCTAGTAGTATGGTTTAAATAGGAGACTGAGGATGTGATTGTGTCGTCACCTCTGATTTATAAGAATTCAGGATACCAGCCATTTAATAGAACAAAACACAGCATATACCATGAAGAAACCAATATCTAACTATCAACATATATTCCTGTACAAACTCTACAGCAATAGCTCCTATCTATAAAATAGATGTATTGGCTGTTGCTTGAGAGAACCTTAAAATAAATTCATGAGTCTAAGAGAAGGCTTAAAGGTAACCTTTATGAACCTTGAAAATAGTATTGGTTAAAAAAGTATTTCACTTCACCAACTATGAGCACAGCATTGGTGTCCAACTGAAATTTACAGTGTTATGGATAAGCTACCGCTGCAGTATTCACTTAAACAAACTTGACAGTTCACTCAGATGTCTCATTCTATCCAAATAGCATATTCACTTTTCTAGACCATGGAGTGGTATTACTATCTAAGAGAAGTTTGTTATAAAACATTGGTACTAAAATAAAAAACCAAGAAAATTATAGACTTCTCGCTTGGTAACAGATGAGGTCAAGGTTTCATTATTGCTATGTTAGGATGATCAGAAAAGACTCTCTTTTTATGTGACTAAAAAGTCTAAAAAGACTTTATCTTTCTTTATAATGTAACTAAAAAGTCCGCTTTCTTTGGTAGTAATGGACTATTTTCAACACGAGCACTATACGTTTCATAACTAAATATATTTTTATACGATAAAATTTAAACTCTTTGACAACACCGTCATTTATAATTAATTGTTCCAAAAATCTTAACGAAACCATCGCCAATTCATGATGACACGTGCCAGTGCAGTCCTCTAGTGCAACAGCTGTAAATCTACGGACTTACTAAGCTAACATTCGGGGTTTGAACACTCGCGGTGGTTATAGGATACAGATCACTATGGCTTTGTTCTGACACAAACAAAACGTCAATTCGAAGATCATATACAAATGGCAAACAGTTTAAAAACGTTTGTGTAAGTTGCAAGGAATAAGTTGTACTTGCTTCAAGTTACAAACGGTTGTAGAAACTCTCATGACTGATTCACGAGTATGACTTCATCACTTGATAATATTATTAATATCATAGTTTTCATCACTCGTTAATGCTATTAATATCATAGTTTTCATAACTTCATAGTGTTATTAATATCATAGTTTTCATCACTCGATAATGTTATTAATATCACAGTTTTCATCACTTGATAATGTTATTAATATCAAAGTTTTCATCACTTGATGTGAATTTCAACCACAAATCTATATGTATGTTTGTTAAAACCGTTTAAGAATGAGTGGTAAAGTGGATTTTTAAATTTATTTGTGATTCTTTACCTAATTTAACCATTTTTTTAATTTTTCAGAAACATCAGTGGTGTGACATCGCTATGATAATTTGAGTGCATTCAACTGGATTATTGTTATATTTTCTTTCAACATTAACAGGTAGAAAACAGGTTCAAAGTTGTCACCATTCAACTGTAAACTTTATATCAGGATGCATTTGGTTAGGTTAAAGAATAAACTGTAAATAAATTAAAATGTTAAAAATTTATAATATAATTTATTATAATTATAAAGCAAACATGTTTTATGTTTACAAAATCATAGCTAAGACTGTGATGTATCTTGTCCATAGTTCTGTCAGATAATTTCAAAACCTTTATTCTGTTGAGAACCTTATGGATTTCTCTATGTTTTTCTTACAACTCTAGGTTTATTACAGATCCGTCAAGAACCCTACAGCCATTGATTCTCTGTACGAGTCCCCCTCGTCTGTGATGAACGCTTTATTGGATACATGTTATATTTAGATATATAATATAAGAAAAGCAAACTATAAGTAATAATTTAATAATGGTGATATTTTAATATTGCATTATAGTGTTTATAGTTTTGAAAAAAGATTGAATATTTTTCTAGTTAAGCTATTTAATTAATCTAGAACATTATAAAATTTCTTTTGTGTGGAGTATTGACCATTGGTTGAATATAGTTCATAGATATTGAAATTACTTTTAGATATATATATATCAAAAGTATTAAAAGGACCACTAATTTCGAAATACTGTGTTTTTAATATTTTTACTTGGTTGGAAGCGCTTTCAGATCTTACATTACTCTTCAACCAACCTAGTTAAATACAATACATACAACTCGTCAGTTTTTTAATAGAAATTAAAAAACGAAAGTTTTCTGAAATATATCATTGTCTCTCAAGATACGCATGGCCAGGTGGTTAAATCACTCGACACGTAACCTGAGAGTCGCGGGTTCGGATCCATGTCACACCAAACAGGATCGCTCTTTCAGCTTTGAGGGCGTTAAAATGTACAGTCGATCTCACTATTCGTTGGTGAAAGAGTAGTCCAACAGTTGGCAGTGGGTGATGATGACCAGCTGCCTTCTCTCTTGTCTTTCACTGCTAAATTAGGGACGACTAACGCAGATTGTAAATCCGTAGACTTAACGCTGTAGTAGCGAGGAACTGTTGGAAAGAAATTGTACACCGAAATTGTTGAAACCTAACAAGAAGAACATACAACAGTTATTCAAAGGTTGAAGCGAGTTATATTGAATATATATTAATGAAATGCACTGATTACGTTTTGCTAAAATGATTTAGATTTTGCAAACAAGCAAATCACTCTACACTCTACGTTATAAATTCTCTATAGAATAGATGTATCAGAAATATGTTTTGACGATGTTTGGTGTTTGTTCTTGTACGTTAAGATACACTACACAAAAGAGGTAAATGTATCCTAACCAAATGGCGACGTTCACAAATTGTGTCATTGAACTTATGGATAAAAACTTCTCCATACGTTCCTGTATAAAATGCATATAGAACCTTGACTATAGCGATATATAAGCGTACAAAGTAATTTTAATTCCTTATTTTAATATAATATTTTCTGTGAATTATTTAGTTGTTCTGGTATGTGAAATGGAATATAACTTGCTCAACGATGTCGTTCATTTCGCTCTATCTGCCCTTTGTTATTTTTTAAAGAAAACATCTGATATGATCTGTGGAGTTGTACACAATAAGCTATCTATGCTCTGCCCACCATGCGTATCGAAACCTTGTTTCTAGCGTTGTAAGCACGTAGACATGCCGCCGGGCCACTAGGGGGAGTAAAAGATGGAAGACTGAATGAGCAGGAATGAGAGGGGTCGAAGTTAGTGACAACGATAAAGAAGATGGTAACTGTATGAAAGGACAGTACAAAATATAGGACTCTGGTAGAAAGCTGACAGATATTTAGATTATCTTCTGTATATATACTTGATAGGTCTTATATACAACTGATAGGTGTAAACGGCTAATAGGTAGGTAGAAAGCGTTTAGATGAGGGTCAGCTGTAAGGAATGCAGAGAGCAAATAAGTTCAGGTAGCTTTATAGTCGAGAAAGGTATTGACAGGCTGATAGATTCATATATATATATACATAGTTGTGTAGACTGCTGACAGTAATGTAGACAGTTGGTAGATGTGTATAGTCCTGTAAAGATGTTCAGATATCCCATAACTGTGGTTTTGGGTGATAGATGTGTGGATTGCTGGTAGATGAGTAGATGGGTGATAGTTGTGTGTAGGTGGGTGAAAGTAAAATAGAAAATTGTGTTGGGTATGGATAGGTTGTTTAGATATCTGACAGTTCTGTAGGTAAATGAACAGTTATACAAATGGCTTTGTTTTGTTACCATTTAAGTATAGTGAATTAATCAGATGACGTATAGTAATGACTGACATGCACCAATATTTCATGATGGTTTAATATAGTTAATGTAAATATGGAATATGGTGGATGTATTAAACCCTAAATTTTTCACCTGCAGCAAATAAGAAATTCATCATTAAGTACATTATTGAAAACAGATAAGTAAAATGGACTTTCTCAGTCAGACTTTAATTAAATATGAATCACAAAGATATAATTTCTTTGAAAATGCACAAGTTATTACTTTGTAGTTGTCATAAAATATTTTTCACTTATTTATGATTTTAATGTTCAAAACACAATAATTTGGGATTTTCAAGAATCAAGAATAACTTGTCACATGGAGCACCAAGGAACTAATTCATCCAAATTTTCCTAGAATTTAGTAGCATCATAACGAAAGCTGGGGCAATATTTTATACGCAATGTTGTCAGCATACTGTGAATAGTGTTTTAACTACGTGAGAGAAATAAGGGACTGTTTAGTTTATTTACATATTGACTTCACCATTAACTCTAATATCACCATTAAATATCACAACTGTCCTGAAAGCTGTGGAATCAACAGAGAAACCTACTCAGTTTCCTTTCGGACGCTTGCAAAATGCATTGCTATAAAAACAGCTCTACCAGGATAGACTTTCAGGCAAACTTTCGACTTCTCAAATACCTCTCCCTAGCAGCAAAAGCTCCTGTCTTATCCAGGGAATATTACACTCGTGGCGAGGTAATGAATACACCACTTCTTGATAGGTAAGCCCAAATAGAAAGAAATAATTTCAGATTAGTTCTTGTTAATATTGGGAATACTTTAGCGTGGGGTAACTGGACCAGTAAATATCTGTATAGACCACCTCAGGGGATCTATTCTGCAATCAGATTTCACCTGAT
The DNA here is from genome assembly GCF_004210375.1 of Tachypleus tridentatus. Lineage (NCBI taxonomy): Eukaryota > Metazoa > Arthropoda > Merostomata > Xiphosura > Limulidae > Tachypleus > Tachypleus tridentatus. Next base: position 66,086,608 of record NC_134833.1, on the reverse strand, counting down.
ACCTTCATTTCCATGCGACCCGTAGAAACTAGTCACCATTATCAGCAACATGAAGAAACCATGTTTCAAAGATGTTCAAACCAATTTACTTTTTCTGCGATTCCTGCGCCTCTCATATAAGACATCTCGGAAACAACAACTCACAAAATAATGTAACTCGCAGAAGACATAAAATTATATAAAAAACGTGTGAGTTAACTCATATAACATATTTAAACAATCACAAATCACTCAAGAAAATACACAATCACAGATAAGGTTAATTCATGTTAATATATGTTTTTCTTTTTCAGATCTGGGCACAGGACAGGTATAACTTTCGGCGCCTGTCCTCTGAAAGTGGGATTTCGCTGGGCACTCCAGTTTTTCCCCTCATCCAAATCTAAGGCATTGGATCTTTAGATCCTAGCCAAGGCAAAACTAATTTTATGCAATTAATCGGGTCGTTTGACGTTGATAACTGCTTGTTGGGTTTCGGCCTGGCCAACTTCTCCAGTGCCGCCTTCGTTTGGCTCCCCACTTTCTTACCCTTCATTTTTATATTACCCCGCCGCATTTCATCAACTTAAACAAATAAAAGTTAAATATTGTCTAAATTCGAAGTAAAATTAAATAATCTTTCATGTGAGGAAACAAAGAGGAACCACAACGTCCCTGACCACACCTGTTGGAAAGATAATTCTTCAGACTTTTCTCTCTTTAAACTAAACCTCTGCCAAGTTCGTTTGCGTTTGCGAGTAAGTTAACTTTACACATAACTGACCAGTGTCAAGGCAAGAGAATATTGTGTCCCTTCCACGTGCTTCCCATGTCTTTGATTGAAAACATATATTAAAATACTGATAGGGCTTTATTTATATAAACAGTGTTATATTTCTCTGTAATAAAATATACATGCTTAACATATGAATGAAATACATATTGAAACCATATTATCTTCGTTATAAGGATAAGGGCTCGTAACATATATAAAAGTAACTAAATTTATGTATCAGATAATTGCTAGTGGAAACTCTTGACAATTAGTTATCGTGTTGAATAAATATTTAAACTTTCACGAAACACAACAGCACTTAACACCAACTCTTTAACCGTGTAATGGGATTTCACAGTCATGCTTATATCACACCCAGCATTCATAAATTTCAAGAGAAATTATCTTTGAACTTGCCCTTAGACTAAATAATTGTTTCCATAACATGAACCCAGTGTTAATGACTCATTTATTTAATTGTAAAGTGACCCAAATGAATCACTGGCAAGTTTATGGAATTATACCCTAGGTTTGTGGTAGAACTTACACATGTTATGTCTTCCATTCATTCAGGCGAAACTAAGGGTCATCTTAAAGTTTCAATATGTGAATATACGGGAATGTTGGATAAAATGAATAGAAAAGTCAAAGTTCCTTTACAATGTGTGATACATCAATATAACGAACAAACAGGACAATATATGTAACTTTAAAACTCTTACTGTTGTTACGTCTTAAATATAATATTGATATAGAAATATTGCTAATTTAAGAAATATCCTTCCTTCACTAAACAACACACAATCTTCTCACATTTTGAAACTGTTCTAATTAATTTTGTTACTTATACTTGTCAAGCATGCCGGAATGTTAACGTACACTAGAGGACAGTCACGAAATGTGAAACATTTTTTGACAGTCAAGAAAACGCTTAAAAATATTAATCAATAATTTCAAACAACAGCTAGTATTGTATTGTACAAACAAAATTTAAACTGAATTGTTTATTGTGTAGAAAATAGTAAGTCATACACTTAACAAGAGTATTTCAGATAATATTCAGTATACACATCATACAAATGTTAAAAATTATTAACAGCGTACTGTTTGGAATTTGAAAGAAAAACTACTATCTTATCATTTCAACTGACAAAATTAACCGCTTCATATGAAAACTAAATAAAAATTATTATCAGTAAAATTTTGTGAGGTGGGAAAAGGAGAAAGATATTCAAACTCAGCAGCTGAATTATTGGGGCAGATCGTACTCCCCATTTTTGTCGTGTTCATCTTCGACCTGTGCTGAGCTAATGGTTAACGATCTTGAATAAAGAAAGCAAGTTTCTAAAAGTAGATTAATTCTGTAGCTGAACTCAGAAAATTTGTTTTTCCTTTTTACTATAAGCACAATAATGCTAATTTAAATTTATTTTCACTATTATAGAAACTCAGACTGTTTTTCTTACCTTTCAAAAGATAAGATGTATTAAATATACATGTTTCATTAATTGCATTTAATGTTAAAATATCTGCTTTAGGAATAAGAAGAAAGAGAAGGATTTATAACGTCAAACAGATAACCGTTTACTCCAAAACTTAAACTGTATTAAACACAAAGTGTGTTTACAGGACACATAAGAAAATTCATAGGGTTCCCAACAGAACAAAACTGTACATTTTATTTACACCATTTAATATGGCTGTATATTAGATGTAAGTCCTTTCACGGAAATATATTAAAGCTGTAATATGTATAACGTGCTCTAACAGAGTGAAGCTTTTACAAAGAATGAAAGTGTAAAAGAACAGATTTTAGTTACGTGATATAATTATGTTAATGCCATCAAATTTATGTTAACTAGAAATTAATTTAATCTATTGGCTGAAAAATATTGAATAAATGATATAAAAAGGGTTTTCTAAACTGACATTTTCATGAAAACAGCAATATTATCAACATGAAAGTTCTGTTTGTAACTCTTGTTGTTCTCGTAAGCCTGGCGATGTCCAAAGGCGACACTATAAAAGTTGGTGTGCAACTGATGTGTAGTAAGTTCATTTTCAATATTTATTACTATATAAGATATTAATTAATCGTATTACTCAAAAAATAGTATATATTTTTTGTACTTTTCCATAAGAAAAACAAAGCAACAGAAACTGAAATAGAATATTATTGAAGTAAAGTTGTCTCCTTAATGAGCTTCTGGAATAATTTCATTAAAGTTGTACACTTCTATTTGAGTCTAAATGTTAAGATTAATTATTGGGGGAAAATAGTATAACTTCTTCCTTCTATTAAATCAAGTATTTTTTTACGTAACCTTGCATGTAACAGGACGAAAATATCCTTCTAAAGTAAATCAAACACGTATTTTTATACAGAGAAGAATCAAGAAAATCCTGAAAAAATGAACGACATAAGAAAGTGCGAGAGAAAAATATTTGGTAGAAAGGCATCTTGGGTAAGTATTTGGAGTGTTATAACTAATCATTTTTTTAATTCATTACAATTTATGGAAACAATGTTTTATTTTGTGATTGACAGATATTCTCTTCAGTATGAAGACTTTTTGATATACGAATGGTACTTAAAAATTCATTGCTATTGAGGGCAAGTTTGACGCAATAAAAATAAATGTTAAGAATGAAAATTTATAACGACAGTATTCAAATATGTTAGGAAAGTATTTAACGATATTTCTGTACTTTTTGTATTTTCTTAAAAGTTGGTTTAAAGAACCAGAAGAAAAGCATAATTTAAAATTGCTAAAACAAAATTTAAAACAATTATATCGTTTTTAAGATATGAATTTACGTTTACTGTTAAATGTCACAAAAAATGTAGAATGTGATATTAACGTTGATGCAACAGTTTTTCATCTCAAGCTTCCAGATGCAGTTGAGACTTGTAAAAAAATTTAGTTTCTGCAGACAAATTGGACGAATCTTGGAATGAAATTTGTGATGAAGGACAAGAAGCGAATATGCAGGTGATGATTAAATATTATTAAATTATGGTTTAATGTCTACTTGCGTAATCAAAATTTATTTCAATACGTTGTACAAAAAAGTTAAGTTGGAAACATATCTGTAGAGTTCAAATAGCTCATTTCTTTTATTTGTCAAGTGTGTTATAATCTCATTGTTATATAAAATTACTAGTTTCTCTAGAGTACGGAAAGGAAACAATTTTGTTGTTGTGGTAACTGCATCGCCTACAGAATAAAATTTGAGACTTGTGTCACTCGAAATGTTACGTATAGCTTCAACCCTAAATACGGGTCTAAGTCTTTTCCATTTTAAACCATCCTGTTTTGAGAATATAAACTCGATACCCTATCCAAAATAGCTCAGTTTTAATTGTATTGGAGTTGTATTTTATAACAATTATTATATTTTGTAAATCCAAAAGTTCTTTAAATTTTTGATTTTAATTAAGACTTCTCTGTAATACGTGTAAAATGGAACCACTCATACCTTAACAAAATTTTGCAGTCACTATTGTTTTTCAGATTTTGTGAAGTCAGTTTTCGAAAGTTCTATTTAAGCTTAATTATTTATCTAATCATACTTAACTATTAATTTCATTAATGATATTTCAAATGTGGTATTTGAAGGGAACTATTAATTTAGTTAAAGATGGATATAATGGTAGGAAACTTCGATTAAGCACAGGCACAAAAAGGTAGAACTATGATGTTACAATATAACTATTAATTTCGTAAAATGTAGACAGAACTATAATATTAAAAACTCTTGAAATATGTTCTGCAGGACTCCATTTTTATGCATTTATAATTCCACTAACTTATGTGTGAAATGAACTAAATGCTTGAAGTTGCAATAAACCACTGAAGAATGAGTTATGTGACATATACGTATCGTATATAAAATTTTCTTTAAGGCTTTAAACAAATACAATTTACAATTATGAAAGCTTTTTCCTGTTATAAAATATTTCATAACATTAAATCTTATTTATACATTTTTACAGCAATTCAAAAACTGTATCGCTGACAATTTTGAAGCAGCTGGAGAGAATCCAGAATCTTACTCATTGGAATAATTAAGAAATGTATCTGAAGACATACGGTTAATATGTACTAATATTTTAGAAACAAACTAAACAACTACCAGTGATTTACGACATCTTTTGTGCTAAAAAGTACATAAATATTATTATTTATAATAGCATCAAAAAGAGTTATACTTTCAAATAACCTCACGCGTTGCGTTTCTAGCGGTTGGAGCTTTTTGTTGCTCTCCACATATCCTGAACTTCAATTTAAGTAAAGTATATGAGGCGTTCAAAAGAATATAATGAAGATTTTTATTAATTAACCTATTTAATGCTGTTTTCATATTTATTACCTTTTCGATGAAAAAAAGGTAATTATTAAATTATAATTTTATTTTCCAGATTTTTAGTGTTATAAAATTATAAGGCTATATTTTAATATTTCTACTTCAGATTTTTGTTTTAACATGCTATTACGAAGATAACAAAACACTTATTGAAACCTACATTTCCTTACATAGTCTGATAAAGTACTCCACCGTTAAAATACTATGACTTAATGACATAGTATATAAGGCTTCAGTTACACTACATTTTAGGAAAGTAATTCTGAAACAATTAATTTTATATGTTTGATGTACACCAAAGAAACATATGTTGTATTTATCCCTATACACTTATAACAATATAGCAACACTTTACATTAAGGAATGAAATATATCACTGGAGAAATTTTAAACACATGTATCAAATCTAAACCAACTAATATAATGAAACACAAATATCTGAAATAAAATAACATTTTGTTTAATTCAACAACGAAAACAGTGTCATATAAGAAACAATTTTAAACTTTTCATTTTTCTGGCTACCAAACTAAGGTGCATACGTTTATATTGTCGAAATATTAAAAAATAAATGATATAGTTTATTTTTTGAAATTGGTCGGAATTTTGTTATTTTCCCCATATATAGTGTTAATTATTTTGACTGATATATTTCATGAAATGGATTTGTTTTTGTTTTGATTGAATTCACTTTAGAATTTAATTATTTTAATGTTTATAATTACAGCTTAGACGGATCTCTTAACAACTGATGCGGACCAACATTTACATATTACCTATGATATAATAATCTGAATCTGTTGTGGTTTCCTTCTTTTCGGTATTTGTTTAACTGTCTAATACTTTTATCCAGAAAATAAAACTTTATAAAGCAATAAAAGTGTTGAATCTGAAGTTGTGTTAGAGTAAAGACCACAGTATGATATTGTTATCTCAGTTAAATACATGTTGTGGTTTCTTCGGCACCTGGCTACGAGGATAAGAACTCACTGTTGATTGTTTTAAATTAAAAATATATTGTTAATTACATTTACACAAAATGTTTTAATAAGGAAAACTGTCTTGAATTTTGAGTGTTTAAAAGTGAAAATGGTCACGTTTGTTATTAAAGAACTTGTTTGTTTGTTGTTAAGTGCAAGGCTAAATAATGAAATATCTTCCAACTCACCACCAAAAGTATAGAAACCCGATATTTAGTGTCTTTAAAGTAGTTTGAACTTGATTACAAATCTGGAATGACAGATATTAAACCATTGATGGCTAATTCGCCATATAGGGTACAGACGCCTCTGACAATTGAATTCAAGTGTGTTGTATACCGTGTATAACTCGTAAAACATTTGTAACGCAGGTAAAACAATCGCGGTCAAAGAATGAAGCTTAGAAATTCATTCCTGGCTTGTTAACGCGAAAAACATAGACTGGAATGTTGAATGTTTTTTCGTAATAATGTTATAAGCGAGTAGATGTATACATATAAGTTTGTTTGTTTGGAATTTCGCACAAAGCTACTCGAGGGCTAACTGTGCTAGCCGTCCCTAATTTAGCAGTGTAAGACTAGAGGGAAGGCAGCTAGTCATCACTACCCACCGCCAACTCTTGGACTACTCTTTTACCAACGAAAAGTGGGATTGACCGTTACATTATACGTCCCCACGGCTGGGAGGGCGAGCATGTTTAGCGTGACGCGGGCTCGAACCCGCGACCCTCGGATTACGAGTCGCACGCCTTACGCGCTTGGCCATGCCGGGCCCTATACATGTAAGAAACTGATACGAACAAAATTATAGCTTTATAAATCATACTTATATTGAAGTTCAGAAAGAAAGAAAAACTTAACGTTGAAACAACGTGTACAAGTAAACTATACAATATGTACATCTTCCTGTAATAAGAGTGTATTAAATGAATGGTCTGACTGATTGTGTATAGGATGCCCTTGGAAGATGCTCGATAACACGTGTCACTATCAGTTGCACTGATGAACTTGAACTAATTCGGATAGAGAGGTTAGTTGCCTTATCCCAGCAGTTCATTTATACACTTATAAAATCATGCCTTATCGACTGGGATTTATAATAGTTAGTGGAGCGATTATACGTTTTACTAACAAATAGTTTCTGAAACTTTATAGAGTTAATAAGTCTGTACAACCAATACCGGTCAGCTGATACTTATTTTCCTTGAAATATGACCTTTGAGAATCTATGGACATAATTTAATAACAGTGATTATGCTTTTTTACACATATAAAACAGATATATACGTTTACCCCTTAACTGTTTTAGAACGTATAAAATAATTTCATCCTATAAAGAAATCGTTCACATTTCACCCCCATATGTATATGTGTGTAATTATGGAATTATTGAAGCTTCTCGATATTCAAATCTTTAGTACATGCGACGAATTTTCTTTTGTTTACTTCCACATAGAATGCCTATCTCTTAAATATGTTATCTTAAAATAGCTTTTTAAAAATATTTATTACTAAGAGAGAAATCTTTAATTTAAAAATGTTACTCATTGGAGCCAAAATTAAAATATTAAACATTGAATAATACTATTTTTATCATCCTGGTATTTCAGCGATAAGTCTGTAAAAATAAGACTGGGAATCATGCGTGGTTCAGTGATTAACGTGTCGAACTGTAAATCCAATGTTTTATTTTTTTGTGTTCACTTACCGCAAATGTTAGAAATTAATAATAAATCGTGACTCTCAAAGGGTCGTAGGTGAGGTGCGTTATAACAGTAACAGCATATTCTTGTTATTCAACTGGAGTAGTCAGCGTGGTGGTGGAAGGTAACTTTTTTAGTTTATTAATTTGAAATTAGAGAAGGCTTAACCCAAAATCCATCTTCTGATTTTCCGCAAAATTCAAAATAAACTAATATCACTAATTATCGCGTTTTCACACCCTAGTTGGGTTCACTACAGATAGCTGATTATACTTAGCAATACAAAAAAAAGGTATTTTCAATACTTCTTTCCGTGATGTGTTTACATTCAGTATTAACTACATTTATCCAAATCAAGATAGTGAGTTAGTTACAATCGATCTTAGTGGTACAGATATGGTATACTGAAATAATTAATGCATGGCAGGAACTATTGGTTTGCCCACAAATGATTCAATGTTCTAGCCACAGTTTGCAAGATAAAATGTTATATACTTTTTTAACTTTATAAGCGTTAAAACTCTGAAGGTTAATCAAACTGGTCACCTAGGTAATATGTGCTGTTGATTGGTTGTCCTGCCTTTGATTAATAGTTCTAAATTAGGGATAACTACATTTGTACTTTGGTATCTCCAGCCAGTGTTTTACATCTTTCCAATTGAGAAATACCAATCCACCAAACAAAAATCTTATATTCTACCATCTAGGCTTCAGAATATTGTCATGTTAATAGATTATCTCGTTTCCTGTTTTAAGTTTACAAAACGAAAATATATGAATGTTATACTGATTATTAGTGTTGTTAAAAATAATCAGTTGCTTCTCGTAATTATCTGTGAATTAAAGAAAGTAGGTAAATTTTGGTTATTTATGTATGTGGCTTACTTCAAAGGTTCTTAGTTAAAGGCCCAGCACGGCCAGCTGGTTAAGGCGTTCGACTGGTAATCTGAGGTTTGGGGGTTTAATTCCCAGTCACACCAAACATGTTCGCCCTTTCAGATGTCTGGGCGTTATAATGTTATAGTCAATCCCACTCTTCGTTCACACCAGCAATACGTTTGTTAATTTACAGCCACTTAAGGTAAGGAGAGAGTTCTAAAGAGAAACATTAACGATATATATTTAACTTTACTCTTATAATAAACACTGACTCATGTAAGAAAAGCATTAAAAATATATCTGCAGTTAGTCAGTGACTGTAGCTTGTGAAATAAAGTAAATGTGATTATTTTAGGAATTTCATTGCACTTAGAAAGAAATAAAATTTACTGTTAGATTCAACTTACTTAAGACTTTTGTTTCACAATTACTCCCACTATCTTGAATAAAATGTTGAAAACATATTTATATATACTTACACAAAAAACACAAACATCCCCTTTTAATATATAAGTTGTTATTTCTAAACTTTCTTATTTTGAAGTCTCTATCAACACGATACGTTTACACTAAATTTAAATGTTAAGTGATTTTAAAAAGAACAAGAACGTAGATGTATAAAAAAATTCATCATCAAAGTTTTTCTTCCGAACTAACTATTAGTGGTTTAAATGAATAGATGGTAGCATTGCACACGTCTTATTTCCCTTTACCGTATGATCCAACTGGTTTACGCCCGGCAGGGCCAAGCGTGTTAAGGCGTGCGACTCGTAATCCAAGGGTCGCGGGTTCGCATCCCAGTCGCGCCTAACATGCTCGCCCTTTCAGCCGTGGGGGCGTTATAATGGAACGGTCAATCCCACTATTCGTTGGTAAAATAGTAGCCAAAGAGTTGGCGGTGAGTGGTGATGACTAGCTGCCTTCCCTCTAGTCTTACACTACTAAATTAGGGACGGCTAGCACAGATATCCCTCGAGTAGCTTTGTGCGAAATTCAAAAACAAACAAAAACAATTAATGGTTTAAATCAATAGATGGCAGCAATGCACACGTGTTATTTCCGTTTACCGTATGATACAACGTTCAAATGAAACTTACTATCCCTCTCGTATGAGTAAGCAACCTCACTCATGATACAGATGTAACTAATTTTTTCAGTTTGAACTCGTATATTATTGCGAATTGTCCCCAACAGTTGGTCAGGTTAATACCCAAGAATAAAATTAATTTATACAAGTTTGGGCTGTTTTATATATTTATATATTTTTTTATGACGGATGCAGAAGTTTTCATCTCTCATGGAAATAATATATTATACAGCAAAGCCAAATTTGTGATACTGGCATTTAACATTCTAAACAATCAATGAAACAAAAATTCGAATTATATTCTCATGTGAAAACTTATAAAACTTCACTAGCACAGAAAATGCTGTCCAGACACTTTGTTGTGAATATAATAATCTTATATTTGAAGATGAACTTTCTAATATACTAAAAATTAGGAAATTAGTATAAAATATATTGGGCATATTTGACTTGCAAGTAATTATGGAACATAATTTGGGAGTAAAAACAAACTTCCTGTGAGATACGCGATGGTGATTTACATTACAGTCGCAAATCTCGAAACACTACTCACTTCTAAACATTTTTATATAACTTTAGTATAAATACATGTAAATCTTGGTTCATATGTTGTTTTATTCAGACCTTATGTAAATGAAAATGTGCAAATCCGTGTTTATATTGAAAATAAGTTAATTTCTAAATTTCGTTATCCAGGTCACAAAAGCAAAGTTTGAAGGGAATAATGGCCATTTTCTGTATTTTTCCAACATAAGCATTTAAGAAATAATACATACTATTCGGGAACAAAATTTGTGTTTTATGTGGCTTAAATAGAGTTATTAAAGTACGTGCTTTTTATATCCACAGACATTGGCTTAAAACAATTAAATTTTCTTATCAAAGAACTCTTTATTAGCAATAAATGTTTCTGTAAAGGCTATTTTCACTTAACATTTTGAAGAACAGATCTTGCATATGATCTGAAGAATTACTATTATTTTACTTATATATAAATATACACTTTATTTTTCTTTATGTGTTGTATATAAGAGATCTGCTATAAAATTAGTGTAAGAAACAAACAGTGGCTAATTACTCAATAAGAAACAAACAGTGGCTAATTACTCAATAGCAAGGAAATATGAAATTTAAAAATAGACATAGAAGCAGTTTTCTTGTGGAAATATTGATGGACAAGTGTTAAAGTGAGATTTTTATTTGTTAAACATTCTGAAACTGGAATGCATCGAAGTTACTGTGATTGTTGACGTTTTTTTCTTTCCCACGTCAACAAAAAATGCTTTTTACTGAAATATATTACATTGACTGTGAGAAGGAATAATTAAACTGAAAAGGTGGACAGAACGCAGTAATTCATAGCGTAACTTCACACTTAAAACAACAGCAACATTTTACAAACTATTGTTTTATGTGTTCTCTCTTTCTTTTATCTTTAAGTTATTACTATATATATATATATGCTTCAGTGAAACTTATTATTTTAATGTACTGTGTTTCTCAAATTTATGTAGAAACCCAAATCTGAATACAAGTTTATAAGTATTTGTCTATTTTCCAAAAAAAAATGAATCTTTTAAATTAATACTTGTTTCTACGTGTTGTAATAAAAACCTTTTATCATTAAATAAAATAAACAGACAATACAGAATTAAAAATTGGAACAGACGAGTATAAAAGTATAAAATACAGCAGTGGTAATCCAACAATAAAGTAAGTAAAATATATATTTAGTTAGTTTGGCGATAGTAATAGAGAAGATAGTTAGGTTTGTCACAAATTATAGAGTAGTTGAATAGGCTTAAGTGGACTTTTCACAAGAAGAAAACAAATATGTATATAGCGTTTATGATACGTCAGTAATCTCTGTAGTGTAAATAATCTGTTGTTCTTACATTTAACATGTTCCAAATGTATGTATTATTTTGGAAACGTGTGTGATGCTCATTTATCGTTGAATTTATCGTCCAAAAGTCATGCACACCTCCTGTAGATGTATCCTAAGCCTCACACCGACACAATGTATATTTGTACTATTAAGAAATATAAGTAAAAACCTTTTTATTGTGACAGTTGAAGATAATAATTTAATTTCAAATTCCGATATAGCTTAGTTTACTTTTAATGTGGAACACAAAGTCACTTCAATCAGCATTAACAATGATTATTTCCATTTTGTTGATATAACTACGTAACTTACGTCTCCCTCTTTCTCTCTTTCTTCTCCGTATTTCGTTATAAAGATCTAGGAGGATCAGATTCATACTTCCTCTTCCTCCCTCCTGTACGTAGATGCACAACTTCTGTTAAATGTATTTATAGAAGTTTCATCAGTGCCAGAGTCATCACCGGATTAAGGGCAACTGATGCCTTAAGCACAGCCCAACAATGGTGACCCCTCTCGGCCTCTCCATTGCTTTACTGTCAAGACATTAAGACTCAATAAGTGCTGAAAGTGAAATAAAAGTCTGAAAATTTATTACTTTTTTCAGTTTTCTCTCAGGTCAGACCCCACAACAATATTAAATAAAAACGTTTTTAATTTATTTATTTAACAGATTGGGCATGGTTCAAAATCAAGCTATGATCGAGGCCTTTTATTTAGAAATGACAAGGAAAATTATTCTTTGAGAAATGATAATTGAAAAGAATTATTTTTACTGTATATTTGTTTTCACTCTGAGTTAACAATCCTCACTTCGATGTTAACAAAAAAGAAAATTTACTCAAAACCCTTTTATTAAAAAAAATTCTCACATTGATGTTAACAATTTCTCACTTCGAACTTAAAACCCTGTAAGCAAATTATTTACTCATACCTTAATATTTATTTAACTTTTAAATGGTTTTCTTCTACATTTTTTAATTGAAAAGTCTTTGATCAAGTCCTCAAAACTAATTTGGTGTAAGAAATCTGCTTCTGTACTCCGCGGAGACAAGGAATCCAGCCTTTCCTGTTGTATAGTTGTTCTGTTGAGATTTTTAATACGCTTGAGATGAGAAAATGAATACTCATCTGTGCAATTTGTCACTATTAATGTTAAAAATATACGTAATGCAATGTCTACGCAAACTCAATTTTGTCTTTTGAAATTATTTTATAAAGTTCAACATGACTGAATTTGGTTTTTACAGTTTTTGTTGCACTAAACTTATTGTGTACGTATGAGTGCAAGAGCTGAAACTCATCAGAGGGGTTAGTGTCCAAGTCCTCTGGGTAAGCATCAATAAGCTTTTGGGAACACTGGGAGTAACTTTCAGTTTCAGCAGATGAAGTGACATCATCTGGCACAACATTTAAAAAAAATTGTTTCCTATTTCTCATCAGGGTTTCTAGTTTGTCAACAGTTAAGGAGAAGGTGGTGATACGAAATTTATCTCTGGGAGTTAGATCTACTTCTTGTGCATCTCTATCATTGAGTACCTTCTATTTGACACGTTTGCGAGTTTGAGCTGTACTATAATCAACAACTGGTAATGTTTCCTTTGCAACCGCTTCAAATCTTACACAGTCACTCCTTAAATTGCGCAGTTGGTCAGCTAATGACCCGTAGATATATGCACATGTTTCAAAGTTGACATCCTCATTTTGCAGAACATAACTTACTTCAGGAAAGTTTTACCAGATCTCATCCCACATAATCAACATAAAAACAAATTCTAGCTCTTGCATCTAATTTGCAATATTGATTGTTTCTTTTCTAGTGTCTCCTTTTTGAAACTGGTCTTCAACTAGGAGATTCTAAAGCTTCAAAATCTTAAAGAAAGGCTTCATAATTGCTGTTGTTGCCATAGCATGTGTCTTCCATCTGGTATCAGAGAGGGATTTTAACAAACTTTCATTTTCAAGATCAGCTTTAACAATTTTCCACCGGCTGGTTGAGGCTGAAATAAAAATGTATGGAGCCAAAGCATCGTAGAGAAAAAATTAATTGCCACTTGACAGCAGTCAACAGCATTTCGGCCTACCAGATTTCGTGAATGGGCTGAACAGGGCACATATATGGCAATATTATTTTCTTCTAAAATCTTTTGCTGCATACCCTTATAACGCCCAGATATGTTAGCAGCATTGTCGCAAGACTGACCCCTACATTTTGAAAAATTAAGTTTGCAAACTTCACGTAAATACTCAATACCTGGTTTGCCATTTCCTCACTAGTATGACTTTTTAGTTCCAAAGTATCGAATTATAACACTTGACTGATCTATACGTGATAGATTTGGCGTCGAGTCAACTGACAAGTTAAAATAACCAAAAGAAATTACTTCATCAACAATAAACGCGTGGACCTTCTGAGCCATTGGTTCAATGCGTGCTTTACAGGTGGTTTTAGACAAGTAATAAGGATTTCCATATTTCGAAATGTGCCTTGCTAATAATGGATCAAACTGACATATGAGCTTAAGCAGCCCTAAAAAATTTCCCATTCTGTAGTGAAACAAATTTTTCATCTGTTTCTCAAAAAGCCAGACACGTTTAGCTAACGTACGAATAACAACTATTATATGCTCCAAGACATGTTCCCAGTAATTGCACTCTTCTTTAATTTGTTTTCCAACTGTTGTCGCAAGCCTAAACCTTGTCTGCGAGGTAAGTATCTTAGCATAGAGTCTTTGTAAGTAGTGTTTCTTTCATGATGATCAATTACAATAGTATTTCGCAAATCACTGAACCCAACAAAACGCTAGTAAAATTTAGGGACAAAAAATGTACAAACAAAGCAATAACCTGGCCCTGTTGATGGTGAATAGAATAACCACTCTCTCTTGTATTTCTCACCATTGGCTTTTACCCCAAATAAAAGTTTTTGTAAACAGTGTCTCGTTGGTTTGCCACTATTAAAAGTCCGGCAAGACGTGACAAATGGACCATTGTGGTGTTGACGCTCAGTGGGTCCACAAGCAACCCCATAAGCCACATCATCACCAGAGAAATCAAGTCACAATCCTGGATCTTTTGCTTTAGTTTCTCCATCTTTTGTAGACTGAAGCATTTCACTATAGTCAAGTAGATTTTCATTTTCAGCAATTATTTCAACTTCAGACTGTCTTGTACAGCAACTTGCATCAACATTAACACTAGAGATATCAGGAGAATTTACAGGCAAAGTGAGATCAGTTGTGAGACTTGTGCCAGTTGAGCCAGCCTGTGACACCTCAACGCCATCATGATGTTCTGACCTTGAAGTGGACAAAGTGGTATTTGTAGGTGTGGAGTTTGGTTCAACTTCAATCTTGTCAGAGTCAGATGCAGTACAAGTGACTCTGATGGCGGAGATGGGTTTTGATTTGGAAGATCATGTTGTATAAGTTGAGTGAGAATATTAGTCAACTTTCCAGTCTTGATCACTAAATCCAAATCCTTTCGTTGGTTCTTTTTTGCGAGTTTTCTCTTTTGTGTACAGCTTAATAGAACACGTTTTATTTTGCAGTCTGAAAAATACAGAAACCAAAATAACATAATACGGATCATATATGGTTATGATGATTAGAAAAACACTGAAATTCATTAAAACAATGTTGGTAAAACAGTCAAGCATATAAAACTCTATGTCCACATTTAGACAAAGATTGTCAAAAAGTTATCATTGGCCCTAAATCCATTACCACGTAAACATGAAATCATAAATATCTTTATTGATATGCTGCATTCTGATTGGTTGAAAACCATTCTAGACTGGTTTCAATCCATTTTAGAAGAATTAGTTTCCAGTCGTTGGAAAAGTTTCATTAAGGTTGTTGCTATGATAGCTGTTTGCAAAAATTAATCAATGTCAATGGTAATATGCATATCCATTGTGAACCAAAAAGTATTCCAAAACAATTTGTGATCAACAACACATACTGTTGTAGACTATATACACAGTGATCGTTCTGTACTGGTACATATACATAACATATAATCAACTGTAAACTGTACTGCACATTGAACTACTAAATACTGTGTTAGGCCAAGGCTAGAGTACCTTGATCCTAATCAAATATTTGAAGAATGAGTTGTAACCTCAACTGTGAGCTTAGTTCTGACCTGGGGACTTTAAATGAGCCAACAAACCATACATCAACAAAACAGAGCATATGTCTGAAACTTTATCTTCATGCCTGTATGAGAAGGCAAATTCAAAACGACGGCCTTAAATTGGGAATAGTCCATTTCATTATTCCAGGCTACAGTAGCGTTTCCAGCGTACTTACACTAAACTAGTTACGAAATTTAGGCCTAACGTTATTGTCACTTAGTTCTCAGATAACACCATTAACGTTAAGCCTAATGCTAATACATTGCAACTGAGCCCACTAACGTTAAGCTTAGTACTCAGTACTAAAATTGTTCACATTAACTTGTTTAATTCATGCACTTTTTCAGACAATTCTAAATTGATTTTGTTAATTTGTGGGTTTTTGACAGTATCATTATATGACGACTCTACCACAGTATTGTATTACTACTAGTAGGATAGTGTATACATAACAACGTTAAGAATCATGTTGTCAAACCTAAAAGGTAGAATTATTGCTTTAATACCGCTCCGATCAGTCAATTGTTTTTACAGCTTTTCAGAAATGAAATAAAACACATACTGATCTGAATTTATTCTCGCAAAATAGTTGAATTACACCTAAAAGTTTGTCGTCGTTGTCTCTGTGTTTTTATCTCGGATTGTTCGTTCATCTCATAAAATATATCACCAGAGAGCCAGGCCGGGTCGGGGCATTATGACGTCAGAATTGGATCAATGAAGTATTAAAGAGATTATAATTGTGACCTCCGTTTTTGGGTCAAAAATTGCATATTGGACAAAATTGTGTTGGCTATTCATGAATGGAATACTCTTATACATGGTATTCGAAAAGTCACTGTGCACTTATATATTTATTAACAGACATATTTCAATATAGAATACAGGAGGTAAGTATGAATGACAATTATAAACAATGTTGAAAGTGACCCCTGTTGGCATAAATACAGGCTTGGATCCTTCTTATTTTGTTTCTAAACACCGCAGTCTCCAAAACATTCCTTTAATAACCGCATAGATATGTGAGATGTGTGGGCAGTAGCACCATCCTGTTTAAACCATGAGTAATTGATTTCACCACTTGTCATTTGACCGATGAAGGTGTGAAGAATCTGCGAACAATAGCGCTCGCTGTTTATTGTGTTCATAAAGAAATTAGGGCCAACAATTTGACCTCTGGAAATCGCAACCCACACACCAACCTTGAAATCATGCACGGGTGTTTCGTGCAAACTGTGAAGATCATTGGATGACCACAATCTTGAATTATGTGAATTAACGTAACCAGAGAGATGGAACCATGCTTCGTTCCAATGTGAAAATGGTCACATCCAACACATTAGCTGTATTTTCTTTGATAAATCGGTTAAATCATCTGCAATAGTGTGTTCGTTTTTCATTATCAGTTGCTTCCAGTTCTTGTTCCGCCATTATTTTGTATGAGAAGAGTATTAATTTCTTTCTAACGGCCTTATGAGACCAATATTATGCTGCTGAGCTAAATTTTGTAATGATTTTCATGGACTCTACATCACACTGTCAGAAATATCCAACAGTTTCTCATCTGATAGCTTAGCTAGCCTTTCGCAGCGTTTGGCACCATCCACTGATCTTGTTTCCCGAAACTTATTAACAAGATTAATAACTGCATTGCGATGTGGAACAAGTGTGTCTAGGAATTTTTCAGCAAATCGCTGTCGCACCACATCTGTGTATTTACCACCTTCTCGGAGTACGTGTTCGATGAGCACAACACGTTCTTCAGTTGTTAAAACCATATGGGGATCAAAATGTGAAATATAATAAGATATGATTACAAAACAGCACAGTGACTTTCCGAACACCCTGTAGGTTATATATGTAATCTATGAACGACAGCATTGCTTCAGTGGCACTCCTTTCTAATTTTTTCTTGGCATGATAAATTTCAAAACTTGTACTCATACACAAAGGAAGTTTTTTTTACAAGTTGTTTGAAGCCAAAAAAAATACGGCTCAGAGAAACGTCAGTGAGAAATACACTTATAATGTAATGCTAACGAAAATAAAACATAAATCTAACGAAATGGTGCCATGTGTGCAGAGACGTGGCTAGTTTTATGTTTTTTCCGGCTTCTGTTTTCGCATGTTAAATTTGGATTATTGTCTCGTTTGTTTTACTTTTATTTTCGTTAGCATTGCATTGTAAATGTATTTCTCACTGAAGCTTTTAACAGTTCCATTGCCTATAATTTCTTATTATTAGCCACAAAAGAAGGAATGAGTGAGAAAAATATTTCATCTTCAAGGTCAGACATCACATCATAAGATACGATCATCTTTTACCTGAAGTTTTATCAACATTTGTAATGCTGTTTACAGTAATATTTCGCAAATCAATTACTTCTTACTTCAGACACATAGTTTGGTAGTTTCTTGAAAATTTAGTCACTAACCGAACCAAAGAAAAATTTTTTTAAATGTGCAGAGTAAAGTCAAACACAACAGATAAGGACAATCACAAAACACTAGACAAACATTGAGTGTGGCAGTGAAAGAGTTAAGGGCATGATAGCTGGGGGAAAAGTCTGTGGTTCCACCCCTTTCCCTTGGTGCCCTAAGCACGTGAATATGTTGTTTAATGGGTAATCCAGAGCTGATGACCATGCCTTAGGTCGCATAGAAAAGCACTGGTTTAACTCACAGAATTTAACATGTAGTTATTCTGAGATTTGAAATTTAATTTCAACATTAGTTTTGTTTAAATTGTAACGTAGCAACATGTTAATTGACTAAGATTTTATTTTAAGTTTAGGTTTTAAAAACTGATAAGATTAGATGAAAGCATTAATGTATATATCACTAGATATTTGTCTTTGTTCAACTTTGCTCTTTATGTTTCAGCAAAGCAAACAAATTTGTTTTCACTACCAGACTACTGTGGCGAGTCTTTCTTCTCAACAATCTTGGTGGTAAATCAGATAGTATTATTCTCCGTACCTCTTGTACGTTAGTCTAACTGACTGTTCTGCGAGAAAAACCGTTTTTCAAGAAAAAACATTGAATCCTGCATTTTAATGTACTTTTTTCTGATTACTCCTCCACAGATAACATTAGTAATTTGAATGCAGTTCTGGTTCTGCACTTTCAGACAGATTTTGTTCTACTTTTTTGAGGAATGCAGTCCATTTCTGATCTAAAAGAACCACAGCCTATTTGTGATTTAGATTTGTTTTGAATTTCGCTCAAAGCTACTCGCGGCTCTCAGATTACGAATCGAGTGTCTTAACCACCTTGCCACGCTGGGCCATCTGTTTGTGAAAACATATAACTGCACTTATGTCTGCCAATGGATTCTAGTCCCTGTCACACCAAACATGTGAGCCTTTTCAGCCGTGGGGGCATTATAATGTGTCGATCAATCCCTGTAACTATAACATGTAACAGAGATAATTCTAGTACAAGACTGTTATTTGTGCCTACTAGCCCTTTATAATGTGTCGATCAATCCCACTATTCGTTGCTAAAAATTAGCCCAAGAGTTGGTGGTGGGTGGTGATGATTAGCGACTTTCCCTCTAGTCTTGCATTGCTAAATTAGGAACGGTTAGCACAGATAGCCCCTGTGAAGCTTTGCGCGAAATTCAAAACAAACCAAACCAACCTGCCAATGGGTATTTCACTTAAATGTCATTTTTAGTGTCGTTTACTCAAACCGAAGACATATAATAAAATTAAATAAACAATGTTTAGTTGTGTTCACTAGACTTGTTTGTTTCTTCTCATTCCGTCCAGACAAATCTTCAAGTTTCTTGTCACGCAGCAATAGTTTAACTGTTTACCATTGTTCCTCTAAACTAGAAATACCACAGCTGGATAAATTGTTCTTGAGTTACCGTAAAGCTAAAAGCATGTGTTATCAGACAGTAGGTTTGGTTTGGTTTGTTTTTCTTTAAATTTTGCGCAAAGCTACACCAGGGCTATCTGTGCTAGCTGTCCCTAATTTAACTGTATAAGACTAGAGGAAAGGTAGCCAGTCATCAATACCCACTGCTGACTCTTTTACCAACAAATAGTGGGGTTGACTGTGACATTACAACATCTCTAGGACTGACAGTTTGGTGCGACAGGGATTCGAACCCACGACCCTCAGATTGCGAGTTGAGTTCCTTAGCTACCTGGCCATGACAGGCGAATACAGTAGGTAAAAACATTGAAAGCACGTGTTACTAAACGATAGTTACAGACATTTAAAGCATGTGTTGTAATGTGGTAGGTACAGACATTTAATGCACGTGTTATAATACCGTAGGTACAAACATTTCAAACACGTGTTATAATACAGTAGCTTCAAGCATTTAAAGCACGTGTTATAATACAGTCGGTACAAACATTAAGTACATGTTATAATACAGAATGTACAAACATTTAAAATACAGTAAGTAAAAAGAAGAACTGACGACACCTTCCGATCGAATACCCCTTGTTCAGTATCCTGAACAAAGAAAACTACATGAAATCATTAAATATCCTGAATGGCAGAATCACTGTACATAACACATTTTTCAGAACTGGATATTTTCAGGTTTTTCGTTTCAACTGACTAGTGTAACATCTGACTATAGTTTTTGTGTAAGAATTATTATTAACAGACCCAAGAAAGAGCAGTAATTTGGGTTATCCGAGTAGGACCCATGTTTGAGAACTTTCTGATTGAAGAGTTATTATTAAGGTTCTGTCACACGAGGAAACAACAGCTTGAATATAGTGGTATTCAACGTAGAGCAGTTCCTAGGCCTTCTCCTTCTAAATAACCAATATACAGTGATATTACCATGAAAAGAACATAAACAATATACTGAGCTTCAGAGTTAAAGGAGTGGAAGTAAGCAGCTTAAACATAATAAATGTAGAAGTAAAGCTTGTTTCTAGTATGTAGGTTTGTACAAAAACATATATCAAAATATTTGAAAGTTCCATGAAGAACTGAAATAATGCAGGAAGGTTAAGTAAGATGAAAACATAGATGTTTATGTTAAACATTTTCAGATAAATATTTTACCAGCACTAACAAATGGATAAAAAACACACGATAGTATGTGAATTTTGTAATACTGACAATTTCTAACATTCTATCAGTTGAGCTAAATGTTACGATTATCATTGTTTTCTTTACTTTATCGTCATTCTCCGTTGAATTTACCATCATACTAAGTTTGTTTATGAATATTTAGTTAGAATTTACAAAACAATTGTCATGTGCCACATTATAGTGTTTTTATTTAAGATTTTAAATATGTTTATAAAGTATGAGATTATAAATATTGACATCAGTTACAAAACACAAAAACACCTGGTTGTATCCAAGATAGGAAACCACATGAATAATCAGTCTTTCATAGTTCTTAGACTTAATTTTCATGAACTGCTAAATCACACTTAAATCTTTAAAATGGCAAGTAAAAAAAAAAGACTTTATACCGTCATTTTACTTTGGTAAGTATGACTTTTACTTTTTTCTCATTAAAAAACGTAATTACTGACAAATAATTGCAACTTATTCATAATTATTAATAATTCAATAAAAAAAAGAAAAGAAAAGAAAAAAACAACTACAAGGATTAAGTGTCTAGTGCAAGGTGGGCAGCTAATGAACTCTGGTTTGATCGTTTATTTTGAATTTCTGTAAAGGTTATTTGTTTGTTTTGAATTTTCTCAAAGCTACACGGGAGCTATATAGGCTAGCCGTCCATAATTTAGCACTGAAAGACTAGAGGGAAGGCAGCTAGCTAGTTATCAACACATACCGCTAACTTTAGGGATACGCTTTTACCAACGAATAACAAATTTGATTGTCACATTATAGCGCTCCAACGGCTGAAAGGGCAAGCATGTTTTGTGGAACGGGGATTCGAACCCACGATCCTTAGAAAACCAAGTGCCCTAGTTACCGCTGTGCCGGACCTCACTGAAAGCTATGCGTTAGTTGTCTTTAATTCAACAGTAACAGGTAAAAGAGAAAGAAACAGTCAACACCATCCACAACCAATTCTTGGACTACTCTTTTACTAACGAATAGTAGGATTGACTGAAACATTATAACACATCCACGACTAAAAGGGCAAGCATGTTTGATGATAGTATTCGAAGAACAGATTAAGAGAACTGAATATTCCAGATGCAATGTGGTACACATAATATACACCATGTTATAGTTCATTTTGGCAAAGCGGGATGTTAAATGCCACATGCAATGTAATTTATGTAAAAAAAAAAAAAGTAGAAGAAAACACAAATATATGTAATTGGTTACGTTTTAAAATTTACAATTAAAATTACTCGGAAAATATTCCCGATAACATCACTAGTGCAGCTAAAGACAACATTGAATTTCGGAACTCGAATAGGCCTATGTCTTTGTTTGTAACTAATTTCGATGAATAACATGAGACTGAAAATGGAAAAAAAATTTTTGGAACTGTGTTATTCACTTGACGTTGCTTGTAGTGTATGATATTGAGCTAAATCTAAGTAGAAAATTATGCAATGAATAATATCTGCGCTCTGTTACCAAGAGAAACAAATTTTAGCATTAAAGTATTAAAATTTTACCTCTGACCCACTAAAGGTACTTACGGATAAAACTGTAACTAATCTATTTTTCTAGTGTTAAATAACTTGATTAGTTTTTAATTAGAAGCAAACTGAGCTGAGCGTTCATGTTCACATAGGATCTGTTATTGTTCTGTAATTATATGGCCAGGACTCCTTATATACTAAATGGGACATTCAACTTATACGTGTCTAGATAATTTATGGTATAAGTTTTAATTAATTCAATACATATTTCAGCTGTTTATAGTATTAAATAGTTTTGATACATTAAATTCCATAAATAGTAATATTTACATTGACCCTATGCAATAAGTTTGATAGATGAGTCTTTACATGCGGGAAATTAACAGTTTTACTTTTAGGCGCTCTTGGGAAAAGGGCTGAAAACACGTTATACAGTAGGGATAACCAGTTAAAGACCTTAGATAGAGTGACTAACGACGCTTTTCGTGGTTGCCTGTTGCTCATAATTAACACCGATTATTATTAACTAACAGATGTATCCATGCGATGCCAGGTAAGATATTTTCTGAAAGTTTTAATTTTTATTCAAATATGCCAGAAGCAATATAAGGCCAGGGTTTTTCATTTTTACGAAAATCTACGATGAAGCTAGGAATTAAGCTCAATGTACTATATGTGCTCTGCCACACACGAGTATTGAAACCCGATTTCTAGCGTTATAAGTCCATAGACATGCTGCTGTGTCATTGGGGAAGTGGGGTAGAGAGGAGGAAAAAATAAAATGGAATTGTCCCATCAGACACTAACGTGCATGTATTTAATTTAGGTGTTACAAGGTATGTCAGCTAGTTCAAATAAATTAGACATATTGTTTTTAAAAATAAGTAGTAGAGCTTCAGCGTTTGGTTTCGAAATTTTCAAGAAAATATTAAAATTATTTCTTACACGGAAAATATGTTGCCTACATCTGTGTCTTACAGGAAGGCCCAGCATGTCCAGGTGGTTAAGGGATTCGACTCATAATTTTCAGATCGAGGGTTCGAATCCCCGTCACACCAAACATGCTCACCCTTTAAGCCGTGGATACGTTATAATGTTACAATGAATCCCACTGTTCTCTGGTAAAAGAGTAGCCCAACAGTTGGCGATGGGTGGTTATGACCAGCTGCCTTCTCTCTTGTCTTACACTGTAAAATTAGGGACGGCTAGTGCAGAGAGCCCTCGTGTAGTTGTGCGCGAAATTCATAAACAAACGAGACTCACAAGACAAGCCTTCGGTTTAAATATTAGAGGGCGCTATATAAATAACAATTTTATTATTTTTTACCTTACATGTGCTTGTCTTAGCTTTAATTCGATTCCTAATTCGTCAATTACTTCATTCAAGTTATTATTATCTTTTGTATTGAATGTCTTACAGTATCAAAATTTCATTCTAATTAATTATATATTTTACTCCTAATTCATGAGACATATTAATGATTTATACAAATCGCCCAGTGAAAATACCGCAACTGATTGTTATTGTTTCCTCTTAATTAGTGAAATAGCAGAGTAAACATTTGCTCCCAAAATTGTGGCTCACGTCTGTACTTAAAAATATTACAAATAAATAAATGTTTTCAATCTGTTTAACAAGGGCAAACAAACTAGATTGATACCCAAAAGTCAATGGCAGGTTTTGGTAATTTTGACTTTCAATAGAATGAATTTTTTATAAAGAAAGGTATAACACTAACGATATGAAATGTTAAAGAACAATGGGACTACCAAGTGAGGTGATTAATCCAATTATTCAGTTTTTGCTTTCGATGGACGAATCAGGATTCGTTAACTGCACAGATAAGACTGAATATGACAGTGTCATATCAGCTATGCAGGAAGACGAGGATATAGTTTCACGGTGTTGGCACGTGTTGTTTCGCTGAGAAATTTTGCATTAAGTGTATGAAAGTGGACAGTACTTTTCTTCTATAGCAGAACAGATGATATATCGAAAAGTGGATCGACTAGTCACGTGGGTAGCACACTGTTTGCCCAAGGAAAGTATGACGCTATAAAATTTAAACATATAACATAACGCCTTCTCGGACTGAAATTCACAGATTATTCAGACTTCAGGGATTTTCAGATTGTACAACTCTTCAGTATAGTCAATATTCCATCGTACTGACATGACACACGCTATGGTTTGTATAGCTAAATAAAGATAGGTTTTCTTGTGTTTTTATTTGTAACCAATATATTTTATTTCAATAAAGTTAGTAAGTCTGAGTGACATTCAGAATTATGTTTTAATGTTTACTAATCGAATCTCCTGTTATATAGTGGACCAATTACTCTTTATTATTGTATCTGACACAGTGTGTAATAATTAATTTAAGTTTTCTGAAATTCCGAAAATGTGAAATATATTCTCATACTGAAATATGAGAATTTCAGTACAAACAATTATTTATTTGATTTTAGAACAGTTAATTTTATATTAACCCGTATTTTCTATATTAATTATTTGGTTTAGAAAGAGAAACACATAATATTACATCTCATGATTTAATGTTCATTAATATTGTCAGCCATCTTTGAGGTTTTGTACAAATTGTTGTTGTACAACAAGTTAAGATTTGTAACCCCTGGGGCAAGGTATAACGATGTTAATGTTGTTTTTGCTATGATATTCAGATTAAGTCACCTTTAAGGAACTTAAATGATATCAGAAAAAAACAAAACTGCAATTTCATAATGCCTAATTATTTAAAGTCGAGAATTAATGTCATAAAAGGGTTAACCTTGTTAAATATATTTGTAAATAATTTCACGACCAAGCGTACTTTTCGCAAAGAGACAAGAAAAATGAATAAACTAAATTGAGTCATTAAGACTTTATATTGCTTTTAAATTAATTTAAAGAAGAAATTTATTAATTTGCTTTCAAAGTTTTGTAACATATAAGTGTTGTAGAAACGCAAATAAATACTATGTTTTTGTTTATTTTTAAACTAATGTTTATTTTTCACAAGAGATGAAACCTTCCACACAAACATAGCTATGCCTAACAAAGAAACAATAACATCATTTTATTTCTAGCCCAGGCCATACAGAAGAGGTAAAAATTAAAACTGTTAGTGTAGGTAATGTTTCTTAATGTATCAATTACATTTTGGAAACTGATGGTTCTCTTGATTTAATTGCAGTTTCAAAAAAGTTGGCAAATTACAAATGAGCATTGCTTCCAAAAGGTAAATGCCAATATTTTCTGTTTTACTGAAATGATCAAGGCTTTTTGAAAGTATTTTTTTCAATGTGTTACACTGAAACATCATACATGATCCACATATGCTTTTCATATCGTGGTTGTCATTCTGAGGCCTAACTTGATTTGGAGCCAAATTCTAGAAAAATTTCTGACAGAAGGTCGCTTTTTGGTTAATGTGATATTGACGTCGCGAGAAATCGGCGTTTATAGGCTTAATTTTAATACCAGAAAATTTTAAGGTTTCTTTCAATTTTCGAGATACAACTGAAAAAATCGGACGTCTACAGAATGGAGGCACGAAGGAACAATCTATTTAGGTGAGGACACGTTAACTGTTTTTTCACAGGTTTTGAAGTTCGTAAATTGCCAGTTTAAGTAACAAATGCAATTAGTGATATTTTATAAGTTATATGTATTGATTGAAATATTATGGTTTGAATAATAAAGCAATTTTAATAAAAACTAAATGGAAAACAAAGACGCAGTGGAAGGTTTATGCATCTAGGCCTAAGATATTGATGAAACTCGCAGAAGAAGACGATATGGTCGATGGGAAGAAATAATGTTTGGGTTCTTCACAATCTCAACTAGTAT
The DNA here is from genome assembly GCF_004210375.1 of Tachypleus tridentatus. Taxonomy (NCBI): domain Eukaryota; kingdom Metazoa; phylum Arthropoda; class Merostomata; order Xiphosura; family Limulidae; genus Tachypleus; species Tachypleus tridentatus. Next base: position 66,060,408 of record NC_134833.1, on the reverse strand, counting down.
AACATAGTATCTGGAACAACCTGTTGAAGAAAATAACATCGTTGTAACACATGGTGCTCCTTTACACAGATCAGTAAACAACAGAAAAGTCTGGAGGAAACATACTTATTTTGATTTATTTACTTATGGCCATGGAAATACGCTTATAAATGTTAGTTTAGCCAGATTTTCAGAACACTTTCTGACATGCTTGAGTAAAAGTTGATTTTTCGTAACACAAAACTACACAATGTTTATAAGCCTTCAGACGTACTATCTTGTCACTTGAAGGGACGTGAAAGTTGGCATACATATATATATTTTTACTGCTAAATGATAAAGACTCGACACCAAAGTCAGCCATACATAGTATAATACATATTCACAATTTGTTTGCATAACCAATATTTTTTTATTTAAAATTTTTAGTCAGGTAAAATTCTCACAAAGCTATAACTCATGTTTCGATACTCATGATGGGCAGAACTAAGATAGCACATTGTGTTGCTTTGTGCTTGAGTTCAAACAAAATAGAGGTGAAAAATTTATTTAAAAGTGAAGATACCAAGTAAATATTACTTAGAACTACGTTTGAACATTAATTAATAGACAAAAAAATAAATATCTTTGAATAACAGTTATCAGTGATGTCGAGAAACCCACTTGTTGAGAAATTTATATGCAAAAACGGCTCGTTTGGGTTGAGAAAATATTTTACATAGAAGAGCGAACAACGTTTCGAGCTTCTTCGGTCATCGTCGGGTTTACAAAGAAAGAGGTAACTGACCGGAAGCTGACCACATGTTTGAAAGGGGTTGTGTAACTGAGTGTTACACAAAATGTGTAATAACTGAGTGGTATTCAAAAACCAGGCACAAAACTGAGGTCTATACTATGTAAAAACTACAGTGACAAACACCACACCAACATTATTTACAAAATACAATGTGATAACTGCCACGACTTCTATATTGGAGAAACAAGTAGAAAAATGGAAACCAGATTCAAAGAACATAAAAAGTCACCTTCACATGTTTTCGAACACTGCTCGTCAAATAAACACAACATAACCATAGAAAACACTCAAATACTAAATAAAGAAACAAACATAAACAAACGCAAAATTAAAGAAGCCTTACTTATACAACAACTTAAACCCAAAATAAACCAATATAAAGGAACGCCTTTATATTAACATAATAAAATAAATAAGTTATATATTCAAACATCTAATACCGCCCTCTACATTCCGACACTCAGTTACACAACCCCTTTCAAACATGTGGTCAGCTTCCGGTCAGTTACCTCTTTTTTTATGAACCTGACGATGACCGAAGAAGGTCGAAACGTTGTTCGCTCTTTTATGTAAAATATTTTCTCAACCCAAACGAGCCCTTTTTACATATGAATAACAGTTATTTCGTGGTATTCTAGTTGCATCAGCTTGAAATATAAGACTTTCCAGATGAGAATATATAACACCATCTTTTTCTAAGTCTTAACAGCTACAATAAAGCAGTTCTCGGAGATTACGCAACACCATTGGTGTTGATCAAGTTTTCTTAGGTGGCCATTTTGTTTGGGTGCAGCTCAAAAGTAAAAACTTTGTCCTAGGATTTAGCAAACATAAAATACCACTTTATCACACTAAAACCATGGGGAAAATAAGGTGAAGAAAGAAAATATTTGTTTTTTGAATTTCACACAAAGCTACACGAGGCCTATTTGCGCTGACTATTTCTAATTTAACAATGTTAGACTAGAGGGAAAGATCTAGCAGAACCATCTTCTCCCAACCCTTAGGCTACTAGTATACCAGCGAGTAGTGGAACTGACCATCACAGTATAATGCTCCCACAGCTAAAAGGGTGAACATGTTTGGTGTAACGGGGATTCGAATCCGCTACCTTCAGATTACCAGTTCATCGCACTAACTACCTGGCCATGCTATGCCCGTATATATACAGCTGATCCGCTGTATAATATCGTATAATAAATTAGGTTCAACATTCTAACATTATTTATATACCTATATTAATTTAGATTACTGTATGGTGATTTAATAGGACTCGGGAACCTTCTACTATAATAATAGTACACAATGTTGACTTTTATTCTGACAAACAATTTTTGTTTCCACTTTTCACAGTTCAAGCTTCATAGTAACAGTTTGACAAACAGTAGAAATGGGTTCATGAACCCTTTAATTCGAACCATTTGGCCACTTTCCAACAGAGCCATGTTTTTCAGGTTTCAGGCTACTAGACTACGTTTTGTGGTTTATTTCTGTGACTGCAGCTCAGGTGGTAAAGGGACTCGACTAGTGATCCGAGGGTCGCGGGTTCGAATCCCTGCCGTTACGTCAAACATGCTCGTCCTTTCAGCCGTGGGGGCATTATATTATGACGGTCAATCCCACTATTCGTTAATAAAAGAGTAGCCCAAGAGTTGGCGGTGGGTGATGATGACTAGCTGCTTTCCTCTTGTTTGACACTGCTAAATTAGGGACAGCTAGCACAGATATCCATCGTGTAACTTTGTGCGAAATTTTAAACCAAACCAAACTTACGAAAGTAAATTTAATAGGTAATGTCTTGTTATGGACTACATTAAATTGTACTTGAAAGTAAAATGTTCAATTACGACATTCGACAATTATTTGTGGAAGATTTTTTTTTAAATTTTGCGCAAAGCTACTCAATGGTTATCTGCCTTAGCCGTCCTCAATTTAGATGTGGTAGTTTTGAGACAGCTAGTCAACTCCACTCACCTCCAATTTTTGAGCTGTTTTTAATGGAATTAATCGTAACTTTATAACGCCCCTATAGTCAAAGGGACGAATATGTATGGTTACAGGATTTGAACTTGCGACCCGTAGGTGGCAAGTTAAGTGATTGAACAATAGGGCATTACAGGCATAATAATGTGTGTGTTTGTGTGTGACGAATTTGGAACGACAGAGATTTCCATAAAGTATTTTTGATATAACCATATTTGGTTTGTTTTAAATTTCGCACAAGGGCTATCTTCCAAAAAAGATATTTGTCTCGCGGTTCTGAGTCAGTAGTTAGTTTTATAATTGCTTATAGTTTTGTTCTTAATGTATAATTGTTCTTCTAGAATCACAGTTATTATTTTAAATAAATCTTCTTTAATTAAGTTCTGTGTAGCGTTTGTATCATTTGTGCAAAATTCTTACCTTTTAATAGTGAAAAATCTTTTAGCTTTGTAAGTCCATAAACTTACTTTTGTTTTACTAGGATCACAAAAAGTTAATATGAGTTATTGAATATAGCATTTTTCATCCAATTAGGAAAATGATGAGTTACGTATTACAGCTCATAAAGCAAAATATTTCAGTGTTTTTTCTAACTGTTAGCGGACACCCCAGTGGCACAGCGGTTGTAATTTTGCTGTCAGCAGGCCCCCAATAGCACAGCAATTGTTGTTTTGCTGTTAGCGGGCCTTCCAGTGGTACAGCGGTTGTTGTATCACTGTTAGAGAGCCCCCAGTGGCACAACAGTTGTTGTTTTACTGTTAGCAGGCTCCCCAGTAGCACAGTGGTATGTTCTTGTGAGAAGCACGAACAATATATTATTGGTAACACGACTTTATAATATTTTCAGAACACGTATAGTAAATATTGTATCAAAATAGAGACCTAAAACAAAAGTAAGTCTTCTAACACAGTTTGTACTGGTGTGTGTTCTCGGGTAAGTTTATATACTTCCCTAATTATATAGGTAATTTATTGTATCTAACGAAACTATCTTATTTAAGCTGCACATCAGAATAATATCGGTAAACTGGTGCCACCATTCGTGAAAAAACAATTTGAATATATTACAATAATTATAACTACAGTTAAATTATATTTACTTAGAAATATGTAGAAATTAATTATTTTTTTAGAATTAAAGGTATGTTAAATTAATATGTTAAATTTCAGTTTATGTTTTCAAAATTGTTTAAATTTTGTTGTGATTAAACATTTTGCAAGTTCATCCTACCGGGTGTTTTCCTTGCAGTGCCCTAAAACAGAAAATACGAATTTAAAAAAAGTAATAACACAACTATCTAGATAATGACAATAAAACTTAAATGATTAAAAACGTTATCAAATGAGTTATTACTTATGAACTCAAAGTTTCATGTAATTGCATTTATTAAAAAAATTATAAACTTAGAAGACAGATATATATATAAGAAACTAACAAAGCCTATATTGTATAAAACACACTCGTTTCTTGTATCAAAGACTACACTGATATATTTAATTCCTTTTTGAGTAAATAATTAATATTTACTGGTAACTTTTTTAGCAGTCTAAATCACGCATTAACTACAAACACGATACACATGAAGATGTGATTGAGTACTCTTCGATATCTCATGCTATGAATTAACTCTTTTCAGTGTTTCATGTTGTAACAGTATATGACATGTAAATATATCTGATGTCTTGATATCAAAAAACAGTACATACGTTTCGTATAGTAAATCGATTTGTATGTGTTATTGTGCATTTCCCGTATCAAGACGTAACTCAAACATTGTAAAATATGATTTATTATTTATTATTGAGCAGTCTTTGATTCGCTCTAGATAACAAGTGCGCAAGACTGAAACGTCAAAATATTGAAATACTAGGAAAAGAATAATATAATCACAGATGGTTGACCAGGGTGTTACGAAATTAAGAAAAGTAAAAAACAGACAATATCTGCAAGCAAAATACATTGGACTGAAGTATTTTTGGGATCATTAACTTTAAGAAATATCAACTCCTAAAGAAAAATCAAACACTTTGAAAAACTTTGTGAAATTGAAACCAAGTAAATAGCTCAAGCACTACCTTCTTTATTAAAGCTGTCAAACGTTTCACTATATATAACTTCTTTTGACTTCTTATACGTTATTATAAACTTTTTATTTTAATTATCTGTTTGATTCTAAATACCATACAAATGCAAGTTATTTATACGTTTTGCTATTAAATGAAGAATTAATAGAAAAGGAACCTAATGTAACTCGATGAAAGATATATGTCTAATTTTGTATTTTATCTATATAATATAACAGTAGTGTACGTTGTATTTATATAAATATAACAGTACTGTATGTTGTATTTGTATAGATATAATAGTACTGTATGTTGTATCTATATAAAGATTGCTGGTGCTGTTGTTACCACTGCTGTTGCGCAAGTATGTCTTGAGAAGCTTCAGACATGAGAAACTTCTCTCACAGGTAGCTGAAGTGACAGGCAGGAACACAGTGATGCATACAAGTTTGTGGAGATCCATGAAAGCATTCTAGTATAGCTCCAGCATCATTGCAAGCTCCAATGGTGTGGATACTTCCTGCCCCTTGTCTTTCTTCCTGGCAATTAGCCGGTTTAACTGGTGGATCTCCACTGCGAGGTCATTCTCTGCCATAGTTTGCTGCCATTCCTAAGAGTGCTTGCGTGTTCAGAAATATGGAGTATTTGGAGTTCAATGCAGTTGCGCCCATCAACACACTGCAGGAATCAGAGTAGAATCTTCTATTCAGCTCGTTGAGCATCCTGTCTATGATGGCATAGAAAGTATGTCTCCTGGCATCTGGTGTTGGTTCAACTCTTTGGCCAGTACTAGATGTGATTATTAATTCGTCCAGATGTCTGTGGGCAGATCGCTGTCCACCTTGACGCACCGTCTCAGTGCATATTCCCACTTTCTTACATATATCCTCAGCAGACTCTTCCAAGTCTTTCCATGCTACTTCAGTTCACATTTCTGAAAGACCAGGGATGACAGATTGTACTAGGTCCTCTGCAGAGGCCATCTGCAGGTCAGGTGACTGGAGGTGGTCTGATAGCTGTTTTTTCATCAGCAGTAGTTTTTCTATGGCCACTATACTGGTTACGAACTGCTGATCTAGGAGTATGCACAGGCCCTTTGATTTAGTGGCTCTGTGGACATTGTCCTCCTCCACAAGACTCTTTAGGGTTGTCACAATGGCAGGGAGGGTTCTTTTTACAGCCAGACAAGTAGCATGTTGGTAGGTCTATCTTGTGTCTGATAGTCGCTTGAACTGACTTTGATAGTTAATATTTACTGTTGGTTATAGGTTATATATTATTTTCAGTAATCACATATAGATAGAAAAATTACACAGCGTGACATAGAGGTCAATTGAGAAGAAAATATTTTAGAACAAGTGAAATGTGAGGAAACGATTGTTAGTTGTATGTAGTGATGATTTTTGGCCAACCTAACATGTGGTTATATCTGTGAGATCAAGGATGTCGTTGGTTTTGACCTAGCTGACTTCTTTACAAGTAAAATGTAAGTAGCGCATGAATGTAAACAGTAGTATCTTCTAATGATAGGTCAGTGATATATCGAGGTTTTAGACTGTCATATATGTGAATAATAATTATCTGTACTTGAATATTGCAAATGGTCTAAATAAACCCGAAATTACGTGTTAAATATATTTCCCAAATTTCTAGCACAAATTTAACTTTTTAGACATTGCTGTTGACACTTCTACATCTACATTTATTACCAGAGTACATTACAAACCCACTCACAGCTGTTCCTATTTACCTTTTAATTATTTCCATCCCTCTGAGGTACAGCGGCATGTCTACGGATTTACAACGCTAAAATCAGGAGTTCGATTCCACTCGTTGGGCTCGGTAGATAGCCCGATGTGGCTTTGCTATAAGAAAAAAAAAACACACACACACATGTTATTCCCAAGGGTCAATTCCTACGTCTGAGACGTCTGTGCTTTGACTAGTTTATAGATTTCACACAATATATACTCTTCAAAAAAAGAAACGCAAAAGGCAAAATATGAGACAAATTGTTTACAAGTTTATTCCGGGTAGTTCTGTATGACATGTGTGAAACTTTACACATTCACTGTTGAACATCCAAAGTCTGCAAAGGCGAAGTCCACGCTCACTAGGTGAAGTTTAACGTCACTCAACGTCAATAACGAGTATGCCCTCCGTGAGCATCAATAATTGCTTAGCATCTCCTGCTCATGGAAGCGATGAAATGACAAATCACATCCTGTGGAATGGCTGTCCACTCAGCCTGCAAAGCTGTTGCAAGATGAGGTAGAGTTAGCGGTTGAGGTTGTCGCCGTCGCAGACGTTGGTCCAACTCGTCCCAAAGATGTTCTATGGGGTTTAAATCTGGTGATCTGGAGGGCCAGGGAAGAACGTTGATGTTGTGGTGTCTCAAGAAGACAGTGTTGAGTCTGGCTGTGTGAGGATGGGCATTGTCATGTTGAAAAACGTCGTTGACGTTCACCATGATGGGTTGCACATGAGGCCTAAGAATCTCGTAGACGGTTGCATTTGGTCTGATCGGAAATCCTACGCAGCTCTGGTATGGTTGAGGCAGTAGACGTCGCAGTGGTGGTCCTATCCCGAAGGTGACGTAACCAGATGTTGCGATCTTGTGCAGGCGTGGTCACACGACGTCTGCCAGATCGTGGACGGTCACGAGTTGATCCATGTTGTTGGTGACGATTCCATAGCCCCATGATGGTGCTTGGGTGGACATTCACAGCTCTGGCAACATCTGATCAAGATTCGCCTGCTTCCAAGCGACCAATGGCGTTGTTGCGTTGTGCTTCAGTGAGTCTTGGCGTAACTGTATTGCGTGTCGGTGGCTTAACACTGAGCTATGGAAACCGAGAACCCATAACTTTTATAGGGATTTTGCCCATGTTGCACTTGCAGAACATGCAGATCTCTCAAACAAATTTATTGGACACGAATGCGTTTTGGCGAAAAATCTGATGTTTTCCTCCGTTTTCAAAGTGCACAACTTTTATTGTCATTTTGGTCTGACAATCAGTGCCTTAACACGTGTAACATCACATACTCTGAGCTTGTACCGTTATTACATATATTTCTCTTTAAAATAACAAAAATATCCCTTTTGCGTTTCTTGTTTTGAAGAGTATATATACTGTTAGATTAGTTTGTATATTATTAGAATATGATATAGAGTGTATTCCATAATGAGTTTGGCGGTTTCCTAACATATATATTGTTGGATTAGCCTCTCCATTATTAGAACATGGTACAGAGTATATTTCATACCGAGATTTATCGTTTTTTAATACATGTATTGTTGGATTAGCTTCTACATTATTAGAATATGGTATAAATTAGGGCCCGGCATGGCCAAGCGCGTAAGGCGTGCGTTTCGTAATCTGAGGGTCACGGTTTCGCGTCCGAGTCGCGCCAAACATGCTCGCCCTCCCAGCCGTGGGGGCGTTATAATGTGACGGTCAATCCCACTTTTTGTTGGTAAAAGAGTAGCCCAAGAGTTGGCGGTGGGTGGTGATGACTAGCTGTCTTCCCTCTAGTCTTACACTACTAAATTAGGGACGGCTAGCACAGATAGCCCTCGAGTAGCTTTGTGCGAAATTGCAAAACAAACAAACAAGAAAAGGTATAAATTATATTTAATAGCGAGTTTGGTGGTTTTCTAATACATGTATTCTTGAATTAGTTTGTACATTATTAGAATGTTGTATAGAGTATATTGCACATTGTCTTTGATGGTTTCATAATGCATGAATTTTTGCATAAGCTTTTACGTTATTAGAATATGGTATAGAATATATTTCATACTGAGTTTGGTGGTTTCACAATAAACGTATACTTGGATTAGCTTCTAAATTATTAGAATATGGTATAAAGCATATTTCATACCGAGTTTGGTGATTTCCTAATACATGTATTGTTGGATTAGTTTGTACATTATTATAATATGGTATAGCGTATATTTCATACTGAGTTTGGTGGTTTCCTAATACATGTATTGTTGGATTAGCTTGTATATTATTAGAATATGGTTTAGAGTATATTTCATACTGTGTTTGGTGGTTTCCTAATACATGTATTATATTGGATTAGCTTGTACATTATTATAATATGGTATAGAATATATTTCATACTGAGTTTGGTGGTTTCATATAAGACATCTCGGAGAGAACAACTCACAAAATAATGGAACTTAGAGAAGACATAAAATTATATAAAAACGAATACGTTAACTCATATAACATATTTAAACAATCACAAATCACTCAACAAAATATATAATCACAGATTAGGTTAATTCATGTTTATATGTTGTTGTTTTTCAGATCTGGGCACAGGACAGGTAAAACTTTCGGCGCCTGTTCTGTGAAAGTGGGATTTCGCGGGGCACTCCTGTTTTTCCCCCATCCAAATCTAAGGCATTGGATCTTTAGATCCCAGCCAAGGAAACACTTATGCTCTGCCCTGAATCGGGTCGTTTGACGTTGATATCTGCTTGTTGGGTTCCGGCCTGACCAACTTCTCCGGTGCCACCTTCGTTTCGCTCCCCATTTTCTCACCCGTTATTTTTATATTACCCCACCGCATTTCATCACCTTAAACAAATAAAAGTTAAATATTGTCAAAATTTCAAGTGAAATTAAATAATCTTTCATGTGAGGGAACAAAGAGGAACCACAATGTTCCTGACCACCCCTGTTGGAAAGAGAATTCTTCAGACTTCTCTCTCTTTAAACCAAACCCCTGCCAAGTTCGTTTGCGTTTGCGAGTAATTTAACTTCACACATAATTGACTAGTGGCAAGGAAAGAGAATATTGTGTCTCTTCTACGTGCTTCCCATGTCTTTGATTGAAAACATATATTATAAATACTGATAGGGCTTTATTTGATGTTCACAATTGTTGTTTATTTCACAAAGTTAAGAATTGCGTTTCTTTCTATTTCATGTGTTTTTTGCTCCTTCCTGTCTAAGTAACTTATTATTAAAAGAGTCTACTTACGTGTCAGAAGTTTCTGATATATTTTTGAACTTTTCAAACACCTTTGTAAACTCTTGTCTTCAATTGACAAGAAAAACAAATGTGCGTGTTATTCTTGGTATGAACATACTACCGCACGAAAGGCAATTCATAGTACGAAGGTTTTATTGTTAATATATATATTTATCGTACAGATGTTGTTTAAAAATAACTTATCGCTGTTGCTACATGTGGTACTTACATGTCTGTTTTGATTGATAAAACAGTAATATTGTTTAACGTTTCTTATCAGTGTTATATTTATCTGTCATAAAATATTCATGTTTAACATATGAGTGAAATACATATTGAAACCATTTTAACTTCGTTCCAAATTATTTATCCAATATTTCGCAGATTTATGTATTAGATAATTCCTAATCGAAACTCTTGAGAATTAGTTATCGTGTTGAATAAACATTTAAAACTTTCATAAAATACAACAGTACGTACCACCAACTCTTTAACCGTGTAATGGGATTTCACAGTCATGCTAAAATCACACCCAGCATTCATAAATTAGAAGAGAAATTATCTGTGAACTTGTCCTTAGACTAAATAATTGTTTCCATAACATGGACCGCCAGTGTTAATGACTCATTTATTTAATTATAAAGTGACCCAAATGAATCACTGACTTATACCCCAGGTTTGTGATAGAACTTACACATGTTATGTCTTCCATTCACTCAGACGAAACTAAGGGTCATCTTAAAGTTTCAATGTATGAACTTACGGGAATGTTGGATAAAATGAACAGAAAAGTCAAAGTTCCTTTACAATGTGTGATACATCAATATAACGAACAAACTGGACTTTGTATCAATGTATGAAGCTTTAAAGCAATATGATAAAGCAATATTGCTAATTCAAGAAATGTCCTTCCTTTATTCAACAACACACAATCTTCTCACATTTTGAAATTGTTGCAATTAATTTTGTTACTTATACTTGTCAAGGATGCCGGAATGTTAACGTACACTAGAGGACAGTCACGAAATGTGAAACATTTTCTGACAGTCAAGAAAACGCTTAAAAATATTAATCAATATTTAAAACAACACCAAGTATTGTATTGTACAAACAAAATTTAAACTGAATTGTTTGTTGTTTAGAAAATAGTAAGTCATACACTTAACAAGAATATTTCAGATAATATTCAGAATACGCATCATACAAATGCTAAAAATTATTAACAGCGTAATGTTAGGAATTTAAAACAAAAACTATTACCTTATCATTTCAACTGATAAAATTAACCGATTCATGTTAAAACTTAATAAAAATTGTTATCAGTAAAATTTTGGGAGGTGGGGAAAGGAGCAAAGATATTCAAACTCAGCAGCTGAATTTTTGGGGCAGATCGTACTCTCCAGTTCCGACGTCTATGTTTATCTTTGTCCTGTGCTGAGCCAATGGTTAACGATCTTGAATACAGAAAGCAAGTTTTTAAAAGCAGATTAATTCTGTAGCTGAGCTCAGAAAATTTGTTTTCCCTTTTTACTATAAGCACAATAATGCTAATTTAAATTTATTTTCACTATTATAGAAACTTAGACTTTGTTTTTCTTACCTTTCAAAAGATAAAATGTATTAAATATACATGTTTCATTACTGGCATTTAATGTTAAAATATCTGCTTTAGGAATAACAAGAAAGACAAGGATTTATAACGTCATCACCGGTTACTCCAAAACTTAAACTGTATTACACATAAAGAGTGTTTACAGGACACATAAGGTAATTCATATGGTTCTCAACAGAACAAAACTGAATATTTATATAATTTAATATTGCTCTATATTAGATGTTAGTCTTTTCACGGAAATATATAAAAGCTGTAATATGTATAACGTGCTCTAACAGAGTGAAGCTTCTACAAGGAATGAAAGTGTTAAAGAACAGATGTGAGACACGTGATATTATTATATGAATGGAAGTCTCATAATTTAAAAAGATCACTCTATTATTGGTTAGTAGGAAACACGGTTCGTCGAATCGATAGAAGAGACTTGCAATGGTTGGTGGAGATGCTCTAACTATTAAATTTATGTTAACTAGAAATTAATTTAAACTATTGGCTGAAAAATGTTGAATAAATGATATAAAAAGGGTTTTCTAAACTGAGATTTTCATGAAAACAGTAATATTGTCAACATGAAAGTTCTGCTTGTAACTCTTGTTGTCCTCGTAAGCCTGGCGATGGCGAAAGGCGACACCATAGAAGTTGGCGTGCAACTGATGTCTAGTAAGTTCACGTTCAATATTTATTACTAAATAAGATATTAATTAATATTACTTGAATAAATAGTATGTTTGTTGTATTTTTCCATCAGAAAAACAAAGCAACAGAAACTGAAATAGAATATTATTGAAGTAAACTTCCTTATGTGCACAAGAACACTACGATACATATGAAAATACAAAATTTGTCTCCTTAATGACGTCACAATTTCCAATAACTCCAAGGATTCGATTCAGATTAAAAATACTTCCACAGAATATTTTAACTGTATTATACATGGACTTTTGGAATAATTTCATTAAAGTTGTACACTTCTATTTACGTCTAAACTAACCATTTTTCTTTAATTTAGTACGATTTTTTGAAACAATGTGTTATTTTGTGATTGACAGATATTCCCTTCAGTGTGAAGACTTCTTGATTCTTGATATACGAATGGTGCTTAAAATTTTATTCATATTGAGGGCAAGTTTGACGCAATAAAATTTAATGTTAATAATGAAAATTTATAACGACGGTATTCAAATATGTTAGGAAAGTATTTAACGATATTTCTGTACTTGAACATCGTGAAAATTATTCATAAATTGTTTCAAATGTGTATTAAAAGAACCAGAAAAAAAGCATAATTTAAAATTGCTGAAATAAAATTTAGAACAGTTATATCGTTCTTAAGATATGAATTTAGGTTTACTGTTAAATGTCACAAAAAATGTAGAATGTGATATTAACGTTGATGCAACAGAAAGTGTTTTTAATCTCAAGCTTCCAGATGCAGTTGAGACTTGTAAAAAAAATGTAGTTTCTGCAGACAAATTGAACTAATTTTGGAGTGAAATCTGTGATGAAGGACAAGAAGCGAATATGCAGGTGATGATTAAATATTATTAAATTATTGTTTAATGTCTACTTGCGTAATAAAATTTATTTCAATACGTTGTACGAAAAAGTTTAGTTGGAAACATATCTGTAGAGTTCATAATATAATTATTATATTTTGTAAATCAAAAAGTCCTTTAAATCTTTTTTATATTAAGACTTCTCTGTAATACGTGTAAAATGGAACCTCTCATATCTTATAAAAATTTTACAGTCACTATTGTTTTTCAGATTTTGTGAAGTCAGTTTTCGAAAGTTCTATTTAAGCTTAATTATTTATCTGATCATATTTAACTATTAATTTCATTAATGATATTTGCAACATCGGAGAAATATGGTATTTGAAGGGAACTATTAATTTAGTTAAAGATAGATATAATGGTAGGAAACTTCGATTAAGCATAGGCACAAAAAGGTAGAACTATGATGTTACAATATAACTATTAATTTAGTTAAAGATAGATATAATGGTAGGAAACTTCGATTAAACACAGGCACAAAAAGGTAGAACTATGATGTTACAATATAACTATTAATTTTGTAAAATGTAGACAGAACTATAATATTAAAAACTCTTGAAATATGTTCTGCGGGACTCCATTTTTATGCATTCATAATTCCACTTACTTATGTGTGAAATGAACCAAATGGTTGAAGTTGCAGTAAACTACTGAAGAATGAGTTATGTGATATATGTGGTATATAAAATTTACTTTAAGGCTTTAGACAAATACAATATACAATTATGAAAGCTTTTCCTGTTATAAAACATTTCATAACATTAAATCTTATTTATCTATTTTTGCAGCAATTCAAAAACTGTATCGCTGACAAGTTTGAAACGACTGGAGAGAATCCAGAATCTTTACTCACTGGAATAATTAAGAAATGCATCTGAAGACGTAAGTTAATACGGTTAATATGTACCAATATTTTAGAAACAAATTAAACAACTACCACTGACTAGGACATCTTTTGTGCCAAAAAGGATATAAACATTATTATTTTTAATAACATCAAAAAGGGTTTACTTTCAAATAACCTAACGCGTTGCATAACGAGCGGTTGGAGCTTTTTGTAACTATTTACATATCATGAACATAAATTTAACTAACGTATATCAGGTGTTCAAAAGAATATTATGAACATTTTCTTTAATTAATCTATTTAATGTTGTTTTCATATTTAGTTTATTTTCGTAGTGTAGAAAGTTAAAAATAAAAGTATACTTTTATTTTCCAGATTTTTAATGTTATGAAATTATATGGCTATATTTTAATATTTCTACTTTAGATTTTAGTTTTACCAGGCTATTTTTAAAATCAAGACAACAAAACACGTTTTAAAATTTACATTTCCTTACATAATCTGGTAAAGTACTCCCCAGTTAAAATACCATGACTAAATGACACAGTTAACTCTCGTTATAAGGCTTCAGTTACACTACATTTTAGGATAGTAATTCTGAAATAATTAATTTTATATGTTTGATGTACACCAAAGAAACACATGTTGTATTTATCCCTATACACTTATAACTATATATATATATATGTATAGCAACACTTTGCATTAAGGAATGAAATACATCATTGGAGAAATTTTAAACACATGTATCAAATCTAAACCAACCAATATAATGAAACACAAATATCTGAAATAAAATAACATTTTGTTTAATTCAACAACGAAAACAGTGTCATATAAGAAACAGTTTTAAACTTTTTTATTTCATGGCTACCAAACTAAGGTGCATACGTTTATATTGTCGAAATATTAAAAAATAAATGATATAGTTTATTTTTTAAAATTGGTTAGAATTTTGTTATTTTCCCCATATATAGTGTTAATTATTTTGACTGATATATTTCATGAAATGGATTTGTTTTTGTTTTGATTGAATTCACTTTAGAATTTAATTATTTTAATGTTTATAATTACAGCTTAGACGGATTACTTAACAGCTGATGCGGACCAATATTTACATATTACCTACAATGTAATAATCATAATCTGTTGTGGTTTCCTTCTTTTCGGTATTTGTTTAACTGTCTAATACTTTTATCCAGAAAATAAAACTTTATAAAGCAATAAAAGTGTTGAATTCTAAGTTGTGTTGGAGTAAAGACCACAGTATGATATTGTTATCTCAGTTAAATACATGTTGTGGTTTCTTCGGCACCTGGCTACGAGGATAAGAACTCACTGTTGATTGTTTTAAATTAAAAATATATTGTTTATTACATTTACACAAAATGTTTTACTAAGAAAAACTGTCTTGAATTTCGAGTTTTAAAAGTGAAAATGTATTTTAGAAACGTTTTAAAACCAAAAACAGATCTTCGCTATAATGGTCACGTTTGTTATTAAAGAACTTGTTTGTTTGTTGTTAAGTGCAAGGCTAAATAATGAAATATCTGCGACCTCACCACCAAAAGTATAAAAACCTGATATTTAGTACCTTTAAAGTTGTTTGAACTTGATTACAAATCTGGAATGACAGATATTAAACCATTGACAGCTAATGCGCCATATAGGGTGCAGACGTCTCTGACAGTTGATTTCAAGTGTGTTGTATACCGTGTACAACTCGCAAAAAATTTGGCACGCAGGTAAAGCAATCACGGCCAAAGAATGAAGCCTAAAAAGTAATTCCTGACTTATTAACGCGAAAAACAAAGTCTGGAATGTTGAATGTTTATTCGTAATAATGTTATAAGCGAGCAGATGTATATATATAAAAACTGAAACGAACAAAATTATAGCTTTACGAATAAAACTTATATTGAAGTTCAGAAAGAATAAAAGAAAAATGTCCACTCCTAGTACAGCGGTATGTTTTCGGATTTCCAATGCAAAATCAGCGGATCGATTCTTCTCGGTCAGCTCCGCATATATCCCGATGTGGCTATGTTATTAGAAAACACAATGAGAAAGAAAAAAAAAACACGTTAAAAACATGTATAAGTAAACTATACAATATGTACAACTTAAACTCAATGTAAGACGTGAAATTTTTCTTTTGTATACGCACATTGTGTCACCTTCTTAACATTGACCGTGAAAATAAATACTCATGATCTCGGTCTTGTGCTGAAAACTAAGCTCACTTTTTTCGTACATGTTATTTAATAAAACTGTTTACATTTCAAACTATAGAAATGTAAATTTCTTTAAAACGTCTATTCTTAGATTTTCTATCTTGGGAAAATAATGCAACATAACTATAAACTTTTATTTACTTTCTGATTTCTCATGTACAAAATTTTTATAAATACAGAACATTAGAATAATCATATCTCAATTATTTAAAAAAGATTGTAACAAAAAGTGAGAAAGAAAACACAGTGACAATTATTAAAATTATCTTACTCTTATCTTTACATGAACAACTTAAATAACTGGTTGTAAACTATTTCTTTGTGTTAAAATAAAATATTTTTATTCACATCCATTATTCCCTTCACCGTTTGTCCCAGCCGTGGGGGCGTTATAATGTGACGGTCAATCCCACTATTCGTTGGTAAAATAGTAGCCCAAGAGTTGGCGGTGGGTGGTGATGACTAGCTGCCTTCCCTCTAGTCTTACACTACTAAATTAGGGACGGCTAGCACAGATAGCCCTCGAGTAGCTTTGTGCGAAATTCAAAAACAAACAAAAACAATTAATGGTTTAAATCAATAGATGGCAGCAATGCACACGTGTTATTTCCGTTTACCGTATGATACAACGTTCAAATGAAACTTACTATCCCTTTCGTATGAGTAAGCAACCTCACTCATGATACAGATGTAGTTAATTTTTTCAGTTTGAACTCCTATATTATTGCGAATTGTCCCCAACAGTTGGTCAGGTTAATACCCAAGAATAAAATGAATTTATACAAGTTTGGGCTGTTTTATATATTTATATATTTTTTTATGACGGATGCAGAAGTTTTCATCTCTCATGGAAATAATATATTATACAGAAAAGCCAAATTTGTGACACTGGCATTTAATATTCTAAACAATCAATGAAACAAAAATTCGAATTATATTCTCATGTGAAAACTTCACCAGCACAGAAAATGCTGTTCAGACACTTTGTTGTGAATATAATAATCTTATATTTGAAGATGAACTTTCTAATATACTAAAAATTAGGAAATTAGTATAAAATATATTGGGCATATTTGACTTGCAAGTAATTATGGAACATAATTTGGGAGTAAAAACAAACATCCTGTGAGATACGCGAAAGTGATTTACATTACAGTCGCAAATCTCGAGAAACTACTCACTTCTAAACATTTTTATATAACTTTAGTATAAATACATGTAAATCTTGATTCATATGTTGTTTTATTCAGATAAATGAAAATGTGCAAATCCGTGTTTATATTGAAAATAAGTTAATTTCTAAATTTCATTATCCAGGTCACAAAAGCAAAGTTTGAAGGGAATAATGGCCATTTTCTGTATTTTTCCAACATAAGCATTTAAGAAATAACACATACTATTCGGGTACAAAATTTGTGTTATATGTGGCTTAAATAGAGTTATTAAAATACGTGCTTTTTATATCCACAGAAATTGGCTAAAAACAATTAAATTTTCTTATCAAAGAACTCTTTATTAGCAATAAATGTTTCTGTAAAGGCTATTTTCACTTAACATTTTGAAGAACAGATCTTGCATATGATCTGAAGAATTACTATTATTTTACTTATATATAAATATACACTTTATTTTTCTTTATGTGTTGTATATAAGAGATCTGCTATAAAATTAGTGTAAGAAACAAACAGTGGCTAATTACTCAATAGCAAGAAAATATGAAATTTAAAAATAGACATAGAAGCAGTTTTCTTGTGGAAATATTGATGGACAAGTGTTAAAGTGAGATTTTTATTTGTTAAACACTCTGAAACTGTGGAATGCATCGAAGTTACTGTGATTGTTAACATTTTTTTCTTTCCCACGTCAACAAAATACAAAAAATGCTTTTTACTGATATATATTACATTGACTGTGAGAAGGAATAATTAAACTGAAAGGTGGACAGAACGTAGTAACCCATATTGTAACTTCACACTTAAAACAACAGCAACATTTTACAAACTATTGTTTTATGTGTTCTCTCTTTCTTTTATATTTAATTATTACTATATATATATATATATATATATATAGATATATGCTTCAGTGAAACTTTATTTTTTTAATGTACTGTGTTTCTCAAATTTATGTAGAAATCCAAGTTTATAAGTATTTTGTCTATTTTCCAAAAAAAAATGAATGTTTTAAATTAATACTTGTTTCTACGTGTTGTAATAAAAACTCTTTTATTAAAGGACATACACGAAGTAAGTCGTCGTGATATTAACCTGTTTAGCTTAGATATTAGTAATTTCGTTTATTTTGTAAATGAATATTCTTTGATTGTTTAGTTTTCCTTTTAAGAATTAAAAGCAAACTAGTATTAGAAGTTGTGTTTGTAACTCATCGATGTAGAGAATATTGTCAGTAGACGATTTGTTAATAAATATATAAATAATATACGATGAACAGAATGCAGCAGAGAGACAAAGTAAAATTAACCGCCCCAGGACGGAAAGGCTTAGCAGTTAATACAGACCTAGTGATTAATATGTTACACGAAAATTAATAGTCGAATTAAAAAAAAAATGATAGTTTATTTTACCAAAGATAATTCTACAGTAACTGAACTAGCCTCAGTGGACTTTCACAAATAAACAGACAATACCGAATTAAAATATGGAACAGACGAGTTTAAAAGCATAAAATGCAGTCGTGGTAACCCAACAATAAAGTAAGAAAAATATATACAATGGTACCTCGGTTCTCGAACTTAATCCGTTCCAGAAGGCTATTCGAAAACTGATTTGTTCGAAAACCGAATCAATTTTTCTCATAAGAAATACTGAAAATTAAATTAATCCGTTACAGATCTCGAAAAATTACACATTATAAAGCATTTTAAGTAAAAATATGGCTTAATTATACCTGTATAATAATATTTACAAACCACATTAAGTCAACCACAAAAACTATAAACACAATAAAAAACAATAATTGAAAATTTAACTGCACTTTACCTGTGCTGAGGAGAGCTGGCATAAGTGAAAGGTGGTGAGGAACGTGGAGAGTAGGAGGGTTATTATTGTTTGTAAGAGGAGTCACCTTCCATAAAAACGTAAGGTAACTCTCCTTCTGGGGTTCCTTCTCTTTTCGGTCTCGTTGCACCGCTACAACCTGCTTGAGACTCACTGGACCTATTTCTCACTAAAAACTTGTCTAATGAGGTTTTTTTTTGCCTGCATTTTAAAATATTTCTGAAGTAAGACATGGCATTGTAATTGAAAAAGTTTATGCTGCGATTTGCTACAGCTTTGTCAGGGTGAAATTTTTCCACAAAACTTTGTAACTCTTCTTATTTTCCACACATTTCCTTGATTAGTGAACTAGGAACATCCTCCCTTCCCTCCTCCTCATCTTGAGACACTCTCTCAGTTGCCTTCTGTTGCTGCTCCTCCTGAAGGTCTTAGAGTTCTTCCGTGGTGAACTCAGTGTTGGGGTCTTCCACCAACTCCTCCACATCATCATCACTCACATTCAAGCCCATACACTTGCCTAGTGAGACAATATTCTCGACAACAGACTCAGCCTCAAAGCCTTCAGAGTCTCTATCTGTTAGTGAGTCTGGCCACAATTTTTTCCAGGCTGAGTTCATGGTCCTCAAAGACACTTCCCTCCAGGCTTTGTCTATGATCCTTGAGCAATAGTGAATATTAAAGGGATTGTTCCAGAACTCTCTGAGGGTGAACTCTGTGTCAGAGGTTGCTTCAAAACACCTTTGGAACAGTGCTTTGGTGTAGAGTTTTTTAAAGATCGATATGACCTGCTGGACCATGGGCTGAAATGATAGGAGTTTGTGTTAGGGAACAAGAGCTTTACCGTAATGAAACTGCACTCCTCCACCAACCCGTTCTCCAAGCCTGCTGGATGAGCAGGTGCATTGTTCATCACAAGAAGGGCCTTAAGGTAATTCTTTACACTTGGGGCATATACTTCATGGACCCACTCCATAAAAAAATGTCTGGTTACCCATGCTTCACTATTAGACCTCCACATGACATTTAGTTTACTTTTCAGGACGTTATTTTTCTTTAAAACCCTCGGGTTCTCAGAATGGTACACAAGGAAAGGCTTATGTTTTAAGTCTCCACTTGCATTACTACATAACAATAGAGTTAGCCTCCTTTATTGGCTAGTGTCCTAGCAGTGACTTCTTCTCCTTGGTAATGTAGGTCCTCTTTGTGATTTTCTTCCAAAAGAGGCCTATTTCATCACAGTTGAACACTTGTTGGGGAATATAACCCTCAGCTTCTACATAGTCCTTAAATTCTCTAACATATTTATCAGCAGCGTCATTGTTAGAACTGGCACCCTCCCCATGTCTCACCACATTATGTATGCCACTTCACTTTCTAAATTTTTCAAACAACCTCCTACTAACCTTAAAGACATCACTTGTATCAACACTCGTTCCAGGGGTGTTTATCAAGAGGTCAGCATGCCACTGCTTTGCCTTCTCACAAATGATGGTTTCAGAAACCATTGTACTGTCGCCAGGTAACTGTTTTTCGTTTACCCAAACCAACAACAGTGTTTCTACCTCTTCCATTGTTTGTGATCTTTGTTTCGTAAGCACTTTCACTCCTTTTGCAACATCAGCTCCTTTGATGACCTCTTTATTTTTCAATATGGTGCAGACTGTAGACTTCGCCATTCCAAACTGTGTTACAAGGTCAGACACGCAAACACTACTTTCATAAACGCTATAAGATCTTTTTTCACTTATATTGTGGCTCTAAGTACTTTTCGTTTTGGTTTGCTGCTTTTATTATTCTTCTTTGACCCAATGGTGGCTTATTTAATCAGAATATTTAGAAGAAAAACAAAAAGAAAAACGAGAAAGTTCACAGCAGATTTTAGCGGGGATGTGGACTGAGCGACAGGTGCAGGTAAAATGTTTCGGATAAGCTTGGCGTGGGCCAAAAATGGTCGAAGGGTCGTTCGGGACAAAAGTCGGGTTATTTCGGGGGTTCGTTCCACGACAGCTTGGTTCGGGAAACGAGTTTATGTTCGACAACCGAGGCAATTAGAAGGTTCAACTGGTGGACCTTCGCTACAAGGTCATCCTCTGCTACACCATTGTTCGCTGCCATTCCTACGAGTGCTTGCTTGTTCAGAAATGTGGAGTGTTTGGGGTTCAATGCAGTTGCACCCATCAGAACACTGCAGGCATTAGAGGAGAATCTTCTATTCAGCTCGTTGAGCATCCTGTCTATGATAGCGTAAAAAGTGTGTCTTCTGGCATCTGGTGTTGATTCATCTCTTTGGCCAGTACTAGATGTGATTATTAATTCGTCCAGGTGTCTGTGGGCAGATCGCTGTCCACCTTGACGCACCGTCTCAGTGCGTATTCCCACTTTCTTACATAATTCTCAGCAGACTCTTCCAAGTCTTTCCAACTGCTTCAGTTCTCATTTCTGAGAGACCAGAGATGACAGATTGTACTAGGTCCTCTGCAGAGGCCATCTGCAGGTCAGGTGACTGGAGGTAGTCTGATAGCTGTTTTGTCATTAGCAGTAGTTTTTCTATGACCGCTAGACTGGTTACGAACTGCTGATCTAGGAGGATTGACAGGCCCTTTGATTCAGTGGCTCTATGGACATTTTTCCCCTTCATAGATATCCACAAACTTCTCTGCATCGCTTGTCACTTCAGCTGCCTGTAAGAAAAGTTTCTCATGTCTGAAGCTTCTCAAGACATACTTGCACAACAGTAGTGGTAACAACCACACCAGCAACCTTGGTGTAAAATCAGTAAACTCCAGGAGGACAAAACAACTCGATATTGATACTATTATAGACACATTTGCTGCCAACCACCAGAACAGGCGCATTGTTTTGAAGTTATATTGACTATAAACACAACATGATGAAAGATAGTTAGCCTGATAGTGGCCTTACTTTTACTCAGAGTGTATAAACTTCACGTGGGATAATTCGTTTCTGCTACGTAAACTATGTCTTTATGTTATATTTCTTTTGATTTGTAGCTTTACTCTTGATGGTATATTAAATGTTCAATCTAAGCTGATCTTGATTTTATTTATTATTATGTATTACCTTGAGTGGAATTTAGGTGAGCTTCCTCTTTTACATATACGCATATTTTCATAAACAGATTATTTTTAATGTGTAATAATGAATTATTAATCGGAGTCTGAGTTTCCAATGAAAACGGCATTGAGAACGCAGTTCAAAATAGCACACATTTCTGAAATGTATCTTGGTACTTACATTATTATAATTTAACATCTATACTTCATATTGATGACATTGTAGGAAGCCCCTCCACAGTTTTCGTTATTCCCCCAACGAAAATATCCTGGAGCCTTCACTGAGTCCATAAGAAAATCGATGAAAAGTTGTACAGTGCTGAATGAGGTGATCTGCTCACAACAAGAGCAGAACTTCGATTTTTATCGTTAAAATTCCTTAGACTCACCGCTAAACCACAAAGAGCATCGATAACAGTTTGTGAGAGGAGACATTATTGAAATGTAATAAATATAATACATGTTTGTATCTAATATGATTGTTTTCTAAATGTGCTGTTGGTGACATCGTTTATAATTAACATGTGATCTTGTTGATAATAACGATATGATCGATAATACTTTAAATTTCTTTCAGCGTTTTACTTTTTATGGCTGTATACATTGTTTCAAGTTGATCCACACTCAGTTTTGTATCCTATTCTGGAACTTATGTTAGGAATTTGGTTAATGTTTGAACCTGAGGTAGAAGTATTTAATCCTCATTTAATTTCAGTTATCATGTCTTTCATCAGTACTTTTAAACCGAACATATTTCATGAGTGAATGTACCATTTGTTTCTTTATCACAACAATAGCCCACATATGTTACCATAGCATGCATAGTTTGTTGAGTTTTCCTGCCAGATGTGACACGCAGATGTTGTGTGTTTGAAGTACTGTTCAAATGAAGTACAATTCCAACAAAAAGTCGTGGATTACATAATACCTGTTTTAACTGTCTTTTTTTCTTTTTTGTTAACCAACATCGCTTTGAATCCAGAACGTTTTATTACGAATTGTAACATTCGTTGACACCGACTTTAATAGTTAAAATTTTCTGTTGGTTATATATTATTTTCAGTAATCACATACAGTAAGATGAATTATACAGCGTGACTTAGTGATCAGTTGAGAAGCGAACAATTTAGAACAAGTGAAACATGAGAAAATGATTGTTTGTTGTATGTATTGATGAGTTGCGGCCTACTCTACATGTGATTATATCTGTGAGGTCAAGGAAGTCGTTGGTTTTGACCTAGCTGACTTTTTTACAAGTAAAAAGTAAGAAGCGCAAGAATGTAAACAGTTGTATCTTCTAATGATAGGTCAGTTGATATCCCGAGGTTTTAGGTACGTGAATATCGCAAATGGTTCAAAATAAACGCGAAATTACGTGTTAAGTTTATTTTCCAAATTTATAGTCACAAATTTAACTTTTTAGACATCACTGTTGACACTTTTACATCTACATTTATTACCAGCGTACATTACAAACCCACTTACAGCTATTCCTGTCCACATTTTAATTATTTCCATCCCTCTGAGTACAAACATGTTGTCCCCCGTTAGTACAGCGGTAAGTCTACGGATTTATAACGTTAAAATCAGAAGTTCGATTACCCTCGATGGACTCAGTAGATAGCACGATGTGGCTTTGCTATAAGAAAACACAAACACACACAAAACGTGTAATTTCCTTGGGTCAATTCCGACGTCTGAGACTTCTCAGTTTCGACGTAGTTTGTAGATTTCACACAATATATTTGTAACTGTTGTCGAGTGATGCAATCATGCTCGCAAAACCAACATATAAGATTTTATAATATTCTTTCACAACTGTTGTAGCAAATGTAACTTTTTTATAATAATTGTAATTTAAAAAAAATATTATTATACTATTTCTGGTTTTTATGTCGTAAATAATTGGATAAATATTTTTTTGCGAATTTTGATTTACAATTCTGATTTAGGATCTTTTGTAGAAAAGACATTCTATATGAAGAATTAGTAAGTGGAATACAGGTTACACAGAAGTCTTACGCAAAGAATGTGAAAGGTTACATTTGTATAAAATCTGTATGAACCTATTAATATAAGACAAGATACTCTGTGATAATTCAGAATACAAACAAGTGACTTGTGTGTTTTAATCAGTAAACAACATATTGTGAAAAACGCATGAAAACATACCGCATCTATGATAGAGTCACGTTAAAATAGGATGAACATGGCGGCCAAACACAATAGTTATTTATTCACTTTTTGGGTTTAATTTACAACATTTTGTGGCGCCCGAAAATATGTTTAGAGATGTTCCAGTTTTTGCATGTTCTACTCAAGGGTAGAAGTATCATAGTTCTTCAGTTTTCATTAGTTACAGAATCCTAAGGTAACAACTGATATCATTAAATAGCTAACACACATATATCAGTTAACAGTAAATAAATGTACATTTGTGTTGCACCTGACGAAGTATCATCCAAGAAATTAAGCATCATCCTCGAATTGGTTTTCTCATGTGAAGTTGGAATAATACACCATCAAGTAATTTGACAATAGAAACAGTAGGGACTACCATGTATATGTCTGCCAATACTATATTCACACACAAAAAATATATATAAGCATTGTAAAGTGATTTTATTTTGAGGAACATAGTAATGTTTCACAAGGACATCAATTTGTTTTCTTGGTATATGTTGGTCACGTTTGCTGATCCTGTATGGAATGAACACTTGTTGTATGTCCGTTTCTGACACAAAGCACATCATTTACTATGAAGAAACCAGTATCTAACTCTCAACATATATTCCTGAACAAACTCTACAGCAATAGCTCCTATCTATAAAATAAATGTATTGGCTGTTATTTGAGAGTGTTTATTCCCTAAAATAAATAACTTAAGTTTTTAATGTTGTAACATATATACATATATATATATACAGCTTATATATTTCATCTATTGTTTTGTCAGAGCTTTTATTCTGTAGAGAACCTCAAAAGAAATTCATTAGTCTAAGAGAAGACGTAAAGGTAACCTTTATGCACCACGAAAATAGCAAATTTATCCATTACTATCCAAACAGCAAATTTATGTTTCTAGACCGTAGAATGGCATTACTATCTAAAATAAGTTTGTTATAAACATTAGTAATAAAACGGAAAACCAAGAAAACTGTAATAACAGCTTGGTAACAGATGATGTCAAGGTCTCACCATAGTTATCTTAGGATGATCAGTAAAGACTTTATCTTTCTTTATAATGTGACTAAAAAGTCCGCTTTCTTTGGTAGTAATGGACTATTTTCAATACTAGCACTATACATTTCATAACTAAATATATTTTTATACGATAAAATTTAAACTCTTTGACAACACCGTCATTTATAATTAATTGTTCCAAAAATCTTAACGAAACCATCGCCAATTCATGATGACACGTGCCAGTGCAGTCCTCTAGTACAACAGCGGTAAATCTACAGACTTACAAAGCTAACATTCGGGGTTTGAACCCTCGCAGTGATTAAAGGATACAGCTCACAATAGCTTTGTTCTGACACAAACAAAACGTCAATTCGAAGAACATATACAAATGGCAAACAGTATAAAAACATTTGTGTAAGTTGCAAGGAATAAGTTGTACTTGCTTCAAGTTACAAACGGTTGTAGAAACTGTCATGACTGATCCACGAGTGTGACTTCATCACTTGATAATGTTATTAATATCATAGTTTTAATCACTCGATAATGTTATTAAAATCTCAGTTTTCATTATTCTATAATGCTATTAATATCATAGTTCTCATCATTTGATGATGTTATGAATATCATAGTTTTCATAACTTCATAATGTTATTAATATCATAGTTTTCATCACTCGATAATGTTATTGATATCACAGTTTTCATCACTTGATAATGTTATTAATATCAAAGTTTTCATCACTTGATGTGAATTTGAACCACAAATCTATATGTATGTTTGTTAAAAATGTTTATGAATGAGTGGTAAAGTGGATTTTTAAATTTATTTGTGATTCTTTACCTAATTTACCTAAAATGGTTACATAATTTAACCATTTTTTTTAATTTTTTCAGAAACCTCAGTGGTGTGACATCGCTATGATAATTTGAATGCATTCAACTGGATTATTGTTATATTTTCTTTCAACAGTAACAGGTAGAAAACAGGTTCAAAGTTGTCACCATTCAACTGTAAACTTAATATCAGGATGCATTTGGTTAGGTTAAAGAATAAACTGCAAACAAATTAAAATGTTAAAAATTTATAATATAATTTATTATAATTATAAATCAAACATGTTTTACCTTTATTAAGTCATAGCTAAGACTATGATTTATCTTGTCCATGGTTCTATCAGATACTTCAAAACTATTATTCTGTTGAGAACCTTATGGATTTCCCTATGTGTCTCATACAACTCTACGTTGATTACAGATCCGTCAAGAACCCTACAGCCATTTGTTCTCGGTACGAGTCTCCTTTTCTGTGATGAACGCATTATTGGATACATGTTATATTTAGATATATAATATAAGAAAAGCAAACTATAAGTAATAATTTAATAATGGTGATATTTTAATATTGCATTATAGTGTTTATAGTTTTGAAACACAGATAATATTTTTCTAGTTAAGCTATGTACTTAATCTAGAACATTTTAAAATTTCTTTTGTGTAGTGTATTGACCACTAGTTGAATATAGTTCATTGAAAGTAAAACTCCTTTTAGATATATATATATCAAAAGTATGGAAAGGACCACTAATTTCGAAATACTGTGTTTTTAATATTTTTACTTGGTTGGAAGCGCTTTCAGATCTTACATTACTCTTCAACCAACCTAGTTAAATACAATACATACAACTCGTCAGGAAAACAAAAATGTGTATACAATAAATACATCCTATTAAAAATATGCTAACAAAGATATAAATACATTTTATATTACTTCCAATCCATGAACAGCGTGATAATATAAATAAAATAAATATAGTTGTATCATTTAATAACCATAAAAATAAAATGTAAATACAACATAGCAAGACACAAATGAAATTTAAATTCTTTATACTTTTTTTAATGGAATACCTCAAATAATAAATGCTTTTGTCAATCATCACAAGACCAAAATAGAAATTAAAAAACGAAAGTTTTCTGTAATATGTCATTGTCTCTCAAGATACGCATGGCCAGGTGGTTAAATCACTCGACTCGTAACCTGAGGGTCACGCGTTCGAATCAACGTCACACCAAACATGCTCGCTTTTTCAGCCTTGAGGGCGTTGAAATGTACAGTTAATCCTACTACTCGTTGGTGAAAGAGTAGCCCAGCAGTTGGCAGTGGGTGATGATGACCAGCTGCCTTCTCTCTTGTCTTTCACTGCTAAATTAGGGACGACTAACGCAGAGAGTAAATCCGCAGACTTACGCTGTACCAGCGGGGAACTGTGAGAAAGATACCAGTATACTGAAATTTTTGAAACTTAACAAGAACACACAACAGCTATACAAAGGTTGAAGCGAGTTATATTGAATATATATTTATGAAATACACTGATTACGTTATGCGTAAATGATTTAGATTTTGCAAACAAGCAAATCACTCTACGTTATAAATTCTCCGTAGAACATATTGTATCAGATATATGTTCTGATACATATGTTTTGACGATGTTTGGTGTTTTCTTCTTGTACGTTGAGATATACTGTGCAAAAGAGGTAAATGTGTCCTAGCCAAATAGCGACGGTCACAAATTGTGTCATTGAACTTATGAATAAAAACTTCTCCATTCGTTCCTGTATAAAATGCATACAGAACCTTGACTACAGCGATATATAAGCGTACAAAGTAATTTTAATTCCTTATTTTAATATAATATTTTCTGTGAATTAGTTAGTTGTTCTGGTATGTGAAATGGAATATAACTTGCTCAACGATGTCGTTAATTTCGCTCTATCTGCCCTTTGTTATTTTTTAAAGATAACATCTGATATGATCTGTGGAGTTGTACACAATAAGCTATCTATGCTCTGCCCACCATAGGTATCGAAACCCTGTTTCTAGCATTGTAAGTACGTAGACATGGCGCCGTGCCACTAGGGGGAGTAAAAGATGGAAGACTGAATGAGCAGGAATGAGAGGGGTCGAAGTGAGTGACAACGATAAACAAGATGGTAACTGTATGAAAGGACAGTACAAAATATAGGACTCTGGTAGAAAGCTGACAGATATTTAGATTACCTTCTGTATATATATTTGATAGGTCTTATAAAAAATTGATAGGTGGGTAGAAAGCAGAGAGCAAATAAGTTTAGGTAGCTTTGATAAGTGTGTCGAGAAAGGTATTGACAGGCTGATAGATTGATATATATATATACATAGTTGTGTAGACTGCTGATAGCAATGTAGATTGTTGGTAGATGTGTATAGTCCTGTAAAGATGTTCAGATATCCGATAACTGTGGTTTTGGGTGACAGGTGTTTGGATTGCTGGTAGATGAGTAGATAGGTGAAAGTAAAATAGAAAATTGTGTAGGGTCTGGATAGGTTGTTCAGATATCTGATAGTTCTGCGGATAAGTGAACAGTTATACAAATGGCTTTGTTTTGTTATCATTTAAAGAGAGTGAATTAATCAGATGACGTATAGTAATGACTAACATGCACCAATATTCTATAAAGGTCTAATATATTTAATGTAAATATTGAATATGGTGGATGTATTAAACCCTAAATTTTTCACCTGCAGTAAGTAAGAAATTCATCATTAGGTACATTATTGGAAACAGAGAAGTAAAATGGACTTTCTCAGTCAGATTTTAATAAAATATGAATCACAAAGATATAATTTCTTCGAAAACATTTTTCATTTATTTAATACTCTTATGTTCAAAACACAATAGTTTGGGTTTTCCAAAAATCAAGAATAACTTGTTACATGGAGCACCAAGAACCTAATTCATCCAAATTTTCCTAGAATTTAGTAACATCATAACGATAGCTGGGGGAATATTTTATATGCAATGTTATCAGCATACTGTGAATAGTGTTTTAGCTACGTGAGTGAAATGAGGGACTGGTCAGTTTATTCACACATTGACTTCACCATTAACTCCAATATTACCATTAAATATCACAACTGTCCTTAAAGCTGTGGAGTCAACAGATACATCAACTCAGTGTATAGACCACCTCAGGGGATCTATTCTGTAATCAGTTTTCACCTAATGCCTCATCTCCATGCGACCCGTAAAAACTAGTCACCATTATCAGCAACATGGAGAAACCATGTTTCAAAGATGTTCAAAACAATTTACTTTTTCTGCGATTCCTGCGCCTCTGATATAAGACATCTCGGAGACAACAACTCACAAAATAATGTAACTCGCAGAAGACATAAAATTATATAAAAAACGTGTGAGTTAACTCATATAACATATTTAAACAATCACAAATCACTCAAGAAAATACACAATCACAAATAAGGCTAATTAATGTTTATTTGTTTTTCTTTTTCAGATCTGGGCACAGGACAGGTAAAACTTTCGGCGCCTGTCCTGTGAAAGTGGGTTTTTGTGGGGCCTTCCCCCACATCCAAATCTAAGGCATTGGATCTTTAGATCCCAGCCAAGGCAACACTAATGCCCAGCCCTGAATCGGGTCGTTTGATGTTGATATCTGCTTGTTGGGTTCCGGCCTGGCCAACTTCTTCGGTGCCGCCTTCGTGTCGCTCCCCACTTTCTCACCCGTTATTTTTATATTACCCCACCGAATTTCATCACTTTAAACAAATAAAAGTTAAATATTGTCAAAATCCCAAGTAAAATTAAATCATCTTTCATGTGAGAGGACGAAGAGGAACCACAACGTCCCTGACCACACCTGTTGGAAAGAGAATTCTTCAGACTTTTCTCTCTTTAAACTAAACCCCAGCCAAGTTCGTTTGCGTTTGCGAGTAAGTTAACTTCACACATAACTGACCAGTGGTAAGGCAAGAAAATATTGTGTCTCTTCCACGTGCTTCCCATGTCTTTGATTGAAAACATATATTATGAATACTGATGGGGCGTTATTTGATGTTTAAAACTGTTGTTTATTTCACAAAGTTAAGAATTGCGTTTCTTTCTATTTCATGTGTTTCTTGCTACTTTCTGTCGAAATAACTTATGATGAGAAGAGTCTACATACGTGTCTGAAGTTTCTGATATATTTTTTAACTTTTCAAACACCTTTGTAAACTCTTGTCTTCAATTGACAAGAAAAACAAATGTACGTGTTATTCCTGGTAAGAATATACTATCGCACGAAAGACAATTCATAGTATGAAGGTTATATTGTTAATATATATATTTATCGTACAGATATTCTTTAAGAATAACTTATCGCTGTTGCTACATGTGGTACTTACATGTCTGTTTTGATTGATAAAACAGTACTATTGTTTAACGTTTCTTATCAGTGTTATATTTATCTGTGATAAAATATTCATGCTTAACATATGAGTGAAATACATATTGAAACCATTTCAACTTCGTGCCAAGGATAAGGGCTTGTAACATATATAAAAGTAACCAAATTTATGTATTAGATAATTCCTGATGGAAACTCTTGAGAATTAGTTATCGTGTTGAATAAACATTTAAAACATTCATAAAACACAACAGCACCTACCATCAACTCTTCAACCGTGTAATGAGATTTTCAGTCATGCTAAAATCACACCCAGCATTCAAAAATTTCAAGAGCAATTATCTTTGAACTTGCCCTTAGACTAAATAATTATTTCCATAACATGGACCGCCAGTGTTAATGACTCATTTATTTAATTGTAAAGAGACCCAGATGAACCACTGGCAAGATTATGGACTTATAACATGTGTACCACAAACCAAGAATGTCTTCCATTCAGGCAAAACTACAGGTCATCTTGAAGTTTCAATATATGAACTTACGGGAATGTTGGATAAAATGGATAGAAAAGTAAAGTTCCTTTACAATGTGTGATACATCAATATAACGAACAAACAGGACAATATATGTAACTTTAAAACTCTTACTGTTGTTACGTCTTAAATTGAAATATTGATATAGAAATATTGCTAATTTAAGAAATATCCTTCCTTCACTAAACAACACACAATCTTCTCACATTCTGAAACTGTTCTAATCACTTTTGTTACTTATACGTGTCAAGCATGCCGGAATGTTAACGTACACTAGAGGACAGTCACGAAATTAATCAATAATTTCAAACAACAGCAAGTATTGTATTGTGCAAACAAAATTTAAACTGAATTGTTTGTTGTGTAGAAAATAAAAAGTCATACACTTAAAAATAATATTTCAGATAATATTCAGAATACACATCATACAAATGCTAAATATTATTAACAGCGAATTGTTTGGAATGTAAAACAAAAACCACTATCTTATAATTTCAACTGATAAAATTCACCGATAATGTTAAAACTAAACAAAAATTGTTATCAGTAAAATTTTGGGAGGTTGGGAAAGGAGCAAAGCTATTCAAACTCAGCAGCTGAATTGTTGGGGCAGATCGTACTCTTCAGTTCCGACGTCTGTGTTTATCTTTAACTTGTGCTGAGCTAATGGTTAACGAACTTGAATACAGAAAGCAAGTTTCTAAAAGTAGATTAATTCTGTAGCTGAGCTCAGAAAATTCGTTTTCCATTTTTATTATAGCCCACCAGTGGCTCAGCGGTATGTTTGCGGACTTACAACGCTAAAAACCGAGTTTCGATATCCGTGGTGGGCAGAGCACAGATAGCCCATTGAGTAGCTTTGTGCTTAATTCAAACAACAAAACATCATCATTTTTACGATAAGCACAATAATGCTAATTTAAATTTATATTCACTATTATAGAAACTCAGACTTTGTTATTCTTACCTTTCAAAAGATATGATGTATTAAATATACATGTTTCATTACTTGCAATTAATGTTAAAATATCTGATTTAGGAATAACAAGAAGGAGAAGGACTTATAACGTCAAACAGATAACAATTTACTCCAAAACTTGAACTGTATTAAACATAAATTTCACGGAAATTTATTAAAGCTGTGATATGTTTTACGTGCTCTAACAGAGTGAAGCTTCGACAAAAAATGAAAGTGTAAAAGAACAGATGTGAGTCACGTGATATTATATGAATGGAAGTCTCATGATTTAGGAAGATCACTCTGTTATTGGTTTGTAGCAAACACGGTTCGTCCAATCTATGAAAGAAACTTGCAATGGTTGGTGGAGATGGTACTAACTAAGCTATCAAATTTATGTTAACTAGAAATTAATTTAAACTATTGGCTGAAATATGTTGAATAAATGATATAAAAAGGGTTTTCTAAACTGACATTTTCATGAAAACAGCAATATTGTCAACATGAAAGTTCTGCTTGTAACTCTTGTTGTCCTCGTAAGCCTGGCGATGGCCAAAGGCAACACTATAGATATTGGTTTGCAACTGATGTGTAGTAAGTTCATTTTCAAAATTTATTACCATATAAGATATAATTAATCGTATTACTTGAAAAAATAGTATGTTTTTTTTGTAATTTACCATAAAAAACAAAGCAACAGAAACTAAAATAAAATATAATTGAAGTAAACTTTTTTATGTGCACAAGAACATTACGATACACATGAAAATATCAAAATTGTCTCTTTAATGACGTCACAATTTCCAATAGCTCTAAGAATTCGAGTCAGATTAAAAATACTTTCACAGAATATTTTAACTGTATTATACATAGACTTCTGGAATTATTTCATTAAAGTTCTACACTTCTATTTACGTCTAATTGTTAAGATCTATAATTAGGAGAAAATAGTATTACTTCTTCCTTCTATTAAATAAAGTATTTTTTTACGTAGCGTTGCATGTAACACGACGAAAATATTCTTCTAAAGTAAATCAAATACGTATTTTTATGCAGAGACGAATAAAGAAAAGCCTGAAAAAATGAAAGAGATAAAGGAGTGCGATAAAAAAGTATTTGGTAGAAAGGCACCTGAGGTTAGTGTTTGGAGTGTTATAACAAATCATTTTTCTTTAATTCATTATGATTTTTGGAAACAATGTTTTATTTTATGATTGGCAGATATTCTCTTCAATATGAAGACTTCTTGATAAACGAAAGGTACTTAAAATTTCATTTATATTTAGGAAGGCCAGGCATGGCCGAGCGTGTTAAGGCGTGCGGCTCGTAATCTGAGGTTCGCGGGTTTGCATACTCTTCGCGCCAATCATGCTCACCCATTCAGTCGTAAAGGCGATATAATGTGACGATCAATCCCACTATTCGTTAGTAAAACAGTGGCCCAAGAGTTGGCGGTAGGTGGTGATGACTAGCTGCCTTCCTTTAGTCTTACAATGCTAAATTAGGGACGGCTAGCACAGATAGCCCTCGAGTAGCTTTGTGCGAAATTCAAAAATACAACCAAACAATCATATGTAAGGTTAGTTTGACGCAATAAAAATAAATGTTAAGAATGAAAATTTATAACGACAGTATTCAAATATGTTAGAAAAGTAGTTAACGTTATTTCTGTACTTCAACATCGTGAAA
This sequence comes from Tachypleus tridentatus, assembly GCF_004210375.1. Taxonomy (NCBI): domain Eukaryota; kingdom Metazoa; phylum Arthropoda; class Merostomata; order Xiphosura; family Limulidae; genus Tachypleus; species Tachypleus tridentatus. The sequence continues at coordinate 66,026,660 of NC_134833.1, read as the reverse complement.
ATTATTCATAAATTGTTTAAAATTTGGTTTTAAAGAACCAGAAGAAAAGCATAATTTAAAATTGCTAAAATAAAATTTAGAACAATTATATCGTTCTTAACATATAAATTTACGTTTACTTTTAAATGTCACAAAAAATGTAGAATGTGATATTAACGTGATGTAACAAAAAGTGTTTTTCATCTCAAGCTTCCAGATGGAGTTGAGACTTGTAAAAAAAATATAGTTTCTGAAGACAAATTGGACGAATTTTGGAATGAAATCTGTGATGAAGGACAAGAAGCGAATATGCAGGTGATGATTAAATATTATGAAATTATGGTTTAAACTCTACTTGCGTAATCAAAATTTATTTTAATATGTTGTACGAAGAAGTTAAGTTGGAAACATATCTGTAGAGTTCAAAGAGCTCATTTCTTTTATTTGTCAAGTGTGTTATAACCTCATTGTTATATAAAATTACTAGTTTCTCTGGAGTACGGAAAAAAATAATTTCGTTGTTGTGGAAACTACATCGCCTTCAGAATGAAATTTGAGACTTGTGTCACTCGAAATGTTACGTATAGCTTCAACCCTAAATACGGGTCTAAGTCTTTTCCATTTTAAACTATCCTGTTTTGAGAATATAAACTCGATACCCTATCCAAAATAGCTCAGTTTTAATTGTATTGGAGTTGTATTTTATAACAATTATTATATTTTGTAAATCCAAAAGTCCTTTAAATTTTTGATTTTAATTAAGACTTCTCTGTAATACATGTAAAATGGAACCTCTCATATCTTAAAATTTTATAGTCACTATTGTTTTTCAGATTTTGTGAAGTCAGTTTTCGAAAGTTCTATTTAAGCTTAATTATTTATCTAATCATACTTAACTATTAATTTCATTAATGACATTTGCAACATCGGAGAAACATGGTATTAGAAGGGAACTATTAATTTAGTTAAAGATAGATATAATGGTAGGAAACTTTGATATTACAATATTACTATTAATTCGATCAAGCATAGCCACAAAAATGTAGAACTGTGATATTACAATATAACTATTAATTTCGTTAAATGTAGATACAACAATATAGAACTATAATATTAAAAAAAATCTTGAAATATCTTCTGCAGGACTCTATTTTTATGCATTCATAATTCCACTAACTTATGTGTGAAATGAACCAAATGCTTGAAGTTGCAGTAAACTACTGAAGAATAAGTTATGTGATTTATACCTACCGTATATAAAATTTACTTTAAGTCTTTAGACAAATACAATTTACAATTTTGAAAGCTTTTTCCTCTTATAAAACATTTCATAACATTAAATCTTATTTATCTATTTTTGCAGCAATTCAAAAACTGTATCGCTGACAAAATTGAAGAAGCTGGGGAGGATTCAGAATCTTTACTCATTGCAATAATTAAGAATTGTATCTGAAGACGTAAGTTAATACGGTTAATATGTACTAATATTTTAGAAACAAACTAAACAACTACCACTGAACTACGACATCTTTTGTGCTAAAAAGTGCATAAACATTATTATCTATAATAGCATCAAAAGGGTTATACTTTCAAATGACCTAACGCGTTGCATATCGAGCGGTTGGAGCTTATTGTAACTATCCACATATCATGAACTTCAATTTAAGTGAAGTATATCATGCGTTCAAAAGAATATTATGAACATTTTCATTAATTAATCTATTTAATGTTTCATATTTCATATTTATTATATTTTCGTGGTATAGAAAGTTATAATAAAATTATACTTTTATTTTCCAGATTTTTAATGTTATGAAATTATATGGCTATATTTTAATATTTCTACTTCAGATTTTTGTTTTAACATGTTATTACGAAGATAACAAAACACTTATTAAAACCTACATTTCCTTACATAGTCTGATAAAGTACTCCACAGTTAAAATACTATGACGAAATGACATAGTTAACTCTCGTTATAAGGCTTCAGTTACAGTACATTTTAGGATAGTAATTCTGAAACAATTATTTTTATATGTTTGATGTACACCAAAGAAACATATGTTGTATTTATCCCTATACACTTATAACTATATAGCAACACTTTACATTAAGGAATGAAATACATCACTGGAGAAATATTAAACACATGTATCAAATTTAAACCAATTAATATAATGAAACACAAATATCTGTAATAAAATTACATTTTGTTTAATCCAACAAAGTAAACAGTCTCATATAAGAAACAGTTTTAAACTTTTTATTTTTATGGCTTCCAAACTAAGGTGCATACGTTTATGTGGTCGAAATATTAAAAAATAAATTATATCGTTTATTTTTTAAAATTGGTCACTCGTTTGTTATTTTCCCCCATACTTCGTATTAATTATTCTGACTGATATATGATGCAATGCATTTGTTTTTGTTCTGAGTGAATTCACGTTAGAATTTAATTATTTTAATGTTTATAATTACAGCTTAGACGGATTACTCAACAACTGATGCGGACCAACATTTACATATTACTTATGATTTAATAATCTGAATCTGTTGTGATTTCCTTCTTTTCGGTATTTGTTTAACAGTCTAATACTTTCATCTGGAAAATAAAACTTTATAAAGCAATAAAAGTGTTGAATCCGAAGTTGTGTTGGAGTAAAGACCACAGTATGATATTGTTATCTCACTTAAATACATGTTGTGGTTTCTTGGATACTTGGCTCCGAGGAAAAGAACCCACTGTTGATTTTTTTTAAATTAAAAATATATTGTGAATTACATTTACACAAAATATTTCAATGAGGAAAACTGTCTTGAATTTCGAGTGTTTAAAAGTGAAAATGTGTTTTAGAAACTTTTTAAAACCAAAAACAAATCTTCGCTATAATGGTCACGTTTGTTATTAAAGAACTTGTTTGTTTGTTGTTAAGTGCAAGGCTAAATAATGAAATATCTGCGACCTCACCACCAAAAGTATAGAAACCCGATATTTAGTACCTTTAAAGTAGTTTGAACTTGATTACAAATCTGGAATGACAGATATTAAACCATTGACAGCTAATTCGCCATAGAGGGTGCAGACGTCTCTGACAGTTGATTTCAAGTGTGTTGTATACCGTGTACAACTCGCAAAACACGCAGGTAAAGCAATTGCGACCAAAGAATGAAGCAGAAAAAGTCATTCCTGACTTGTTAACGCGAAAAACATAGACTGGAATGTCGAATGTTTATTCGTAATAATGTTATAAGGGAGTAGACGTATAAATGTAAAAACTGAAACGAACAAATTTTAGCTTTATAAATAATACTTATATTAAAGTTCAGAAAGAAAAAACAAACTTAAATTTGATACAACGTGTACAAGTAAACTATACAATATGTACAACTTAAGCTCGATGTAAAACATAAAAACCTTCTTTTGTATACGCACATTATGTCACCAGTTTAACATTTACCGTGAAAATAAATACTGATGATGTCGGTCTTCTGCTGAAAACTAAGCTAACTTTGTTCATACATGTTATTTAATAAAACTGTTCACATTTCAAACTATAGTAATATAAATTTCTTTAAAATATCTATTGTTAGATTTTCTATCTTGGGAAAATTATGCAACATAACTATTAACTTTTGTTTACTTTCTCATTTCTTATGTACAAAAAATGTTATAAATACAGAACATAAGAATAATCATATCTTAATTATTTGCCCCCCGCTAGTACAGCGGTATGTTTCAGGATCTACAACGCTAAAATCAGGCGCTCGATTCCCATCGGTGGGCTCAGCAGATAGTCCGATGTGACTTTGCTATGGAAAAAGACATTCAAACTTAACTATTTATAAAAATATACTAACCAAAGTGAGAAATAAAATACAGTGACAATTACTAAAATTATCTCACCCTTATCTTTACATGAACTATTTAAATAACTGTTTGTAAACTATTTCCTTGTGTGAAAATAAGATATTTTTATTCACATCCATAATACCCTTTGCCCCCCGCTAGTACAGCGGTATGTCTCCGGATTTACAACGCTAAAATTAGGGGTTCGATTCCCCTCGGTGGGCTGAGCAGATAGCCCTTTGTGGCTTTGCTATACGAAAAACACACACACACATAATACCCTTTACCGTTTGTAGGCCCAGCATGGCCAGGTGGATTAAGGCGTGCGACTCGTAATCTGAAGGTCGCGGGTTCGCATCCCTGTCGCACCAAACATGCTCGCCTTATCAGCCGTGGGGGCGTTATAAAGTGACCGTCAATCCCACTATACGTCGGTAAATAAGTAAAACCAGAGCTGGTGGTGATGACTAGCTGACTTCCCTCTTGTCTTCCACTGCAAGCCCTCCTGTAGCTTTGCGCGAAATTCAAAAAACAAACGAAACCAGCTAAAAAATCGAAATAAAGTTTCGCAAACCAGATATAAAATGGACTAAAATTTATTATTTAGTACTGATAGTTAAAAAAAGCAGTAATAATGAGCATGAGAGTTTGTCAATAGGAGTTTAATAGGTTCATAAGGTTGTGTTTTATACTAAATAACCTGTTGTGTGTCGGAATTCGCACGTATCTCTACAAAGCAATTCTTAATTTTTTAGCTGATAGCGTAAAACTGTGATGGCTGCTCAACGCCATCTAATACACACTTTGACTTCTCTTGAAGAGCATCCATAACCTTAATCCTAGAAGGGAGTGCGCTTTATCTATATAACATGGCACAAGGAATGCCATACAACATAAGCACGTGTCAACAGTCAGAACATTGTTTCACTAAGTGATAATACAAAGATACATCTCGCTTCACTGGATAATATCTTCCTGTAATAAGAGGGTATTAAATGAATGGTCCGACTGATTGTGTACAGGATACTCTTGGAAGATGTTTGATAACACGTGTCACTATCAGTTGCACTGATGAACTTGAACTAATTCGGATAGACGGGTTAGCTACGTTGTCCCAGCAGTTCATTTATACACTTCTATAATCATGCCTTATCGACTAGGATTTACAATAGTTAGTGAGGCGATTATACGTTTTACTAATAAATATTTTCTGAAACCTTTTAGAGTTAATAAGTCTGCACAATCAATACTTATTTTCCTTGAAATATAACCTTTGAAAATCTATGGACATTATTCAATAACAGTGGTTATGCTTTCTCACACACATAAAACAGATACATACGTTTACCCCTTAACTGTTTTAGAGCGATAAAATAATTAAATCATATAAAGAAATCGTTCACATTTCACCCCCAAATGTTTATGTGTGTAATTATGGAATTATTGAATCTTTTCTATATTCAAATTTTTACCACATGCCACGAATTTTCCTTCCACATACAGAGCCTATCTCTTAAAATTGTTATGCTAAAATAGATTTTAAAAATATTTATTATAAGACATAACTGTTTAGTTTTAAAATGTTACTCATTAGAGCCAAAATTAAAATATTAAACATTGAATAATACTATTTTTATCATCCTGGTATTTCAGCGATAAGTCTGTAAAAATAAGGCTGGGAATCATGCGTGGTTCAGTGATTAACGTGTCGAACTGTAAATCCAAGGTTCTATTTTTTGCGTCCACTTGCCGCAAAAGTAAGTAATTAATAATAAATCGCGACTCGCAAAGGGTCGTAGGTGAGGTGCGTTATAACAGTAACACCGTATTCTTGTTATTCAACTGGAGTAGTCAGCGTGGTGGTGGAAAGTAACTTTCTTTAGTCTATTAATCTGAAATGAGGGAAGGCTTAACCCAAAACCCATCTACTGATTTTCCGCAAAATTCAAAATAAACTTATAAACCTAATTATCGTGTTTTCACACCATAGTTGGGTACACTACAGATAGATGATTATACTTAGCAATACAAAAAAAAGCTATTTTTAACACTTCTTTCCGTAATGTGTTTACGTTGAGTATTATCTACATTTATCCAAATCAAGATAGTGAGTGAGTTACAATCGATCCTAGTGGTACAGATATGGTATACTGAAATAATTAATGCATGACAGGAACTATTGGTTTGCCCACCAAATGATCCAATGTTCTAGCCACAGTTTGCAAGATAAAACGTTACCTACTTTTTTAACTTTAGAAGCGTTAAAACTCTGAAGGTAAATCATACTGGTCACTTAGGTAACATGTGCTGTTAAGTTGTTGTCCTTTCTTTGATTAATAGTTCTAAATTGGGATAACTACATTTGTACTTTAGTATCTCTGGCCAGTGTTTCACATATTTCCAATTGAAAAATACCAATTCACCAAACAAAAATCTTATAATCTACCATCTAGGCTTCAGAATATTCTCATGTTAATAGATTATCTCGTTTCCTGTTTTAAATTTACGAAAAGAAAATATATGAATGTTATACTGATTATTAGTGTTGTTAAAAATAATCAGTTGCTTCTTGTAATTATATGTGAATTAAAGAAAGTACTTAAAGTTCTGGTCATTTATGTATGTGGCTTACTTCAAAGGTGCTTGGTCATTTATATTTAGGGAGGCCCAGCACGACCAACTGGTTAAGGCGTTCGATTGGTAATCTGAGAGTCGTGCGTTTGATTCCCAGTCACACCAAATATGTTGGCTCTTTCAGCTGTGTGGGCGTTATAATGTGACGGTCAATTCCACTATTCGTTGGTAAAAGAGTGCCCAAAGAGTTAGCGGTGGGTGCGTTTGATTCCCAGTCACACCAAATATGTTGGCTCTTTTAGCTGTGTGGGCGTTATAATGTGACGGTCAATTCCACTATTCGTTGGTAAAAGAGTGCCCAAAGAGTTAGCGGTGGGTGGTGATGACTAGCTGCCTTCCCTCTAAGTCTTACCCTACTAAATTAGGGCCGATTAACGCAGAGATCCCTCGTGTAGCTTTGCACGAAATTCAAACAAACCAATTTTGTTAATATCTTTTTCTTAACAGGAAGAAAAAAAAAAGAGATATTACTGTGATGTTAGAAACATGTGTAACTTTATTTTGTTGTTTTCAAAGATAAATTTAATTGACCAAAATAATAAATTGTTTATTTATTGTACTCTCTACTGTTGTGTTATACAATGTTATACAAAGAAACTGAATGGTACCTAATAGAAATTTTTTTTTCACTTCACCTAGTTAGTGTATGTTTTTATATCATAGTGACTATAAAGCACGTTCACACCAGCAATACGTTTGTTAATTTACAGCAACGTAAGGTAAGGAGAGAGTTCTAGAGAGAAACATTAACGATATATATTTAACTTTAGCGGTGGGTGGTGATTGCTAGCTGCCTTCCATCTTGTCCGTAAAATATCCCTTTATAATATATAAATTCTTCAGTGACGTCGAGAAAACCCAGTTGTAGAGAAATATATATGAAAAAACGGCTCGTTTGGGTTAAGAAAATATTTCACGTAGAGGAATGAACAACGTTTTGACCTTCTTCGGTCATCGTCAAGTTCCTTTGTCAGGGTAATTTAGGAGTGTAACATAAGAGGAAATGCAGTTAGTCATCAGCACCCACCGCCATCTTTTGGGCTACTATTTTACCAACGAATACTGGAATTGATCGTACATTATAACGCCTCCATAGATGAATGGGTGAATATGTTGAGGTATAACAGGGATTCGAACCCGCGACTCTCAGATAATGAACCGAGCGCCTTAACCACCTGGCCATGCGGGGCCCTATATTATAGGTATTATGTAGATACTGGATACGGTGGTGGAACTGTTGTATATATTAGCCGTGGATTAACATGTAAGTTTAATTTTAAGTCAATTATTATTACAAACTATATTGTTATGATACTGAAAGGTGGAGTAGATTTATAGATACGTTGGTTTCGCTCAATGATAGTATTAATTTAAATTGTTCTGTGTATTTTTGAGTGATTTAATTTTTTTTTCTTTACTAGATCCAGACTACAACTGAAAGAAATCATGTTTCTCAATTAAATAATTTGATGTCTGTGATTAAAGCGCTCTCTTATATTAACCAACCGACTAGGTGTATTGGGACTGCAGTATCAACATTCGATAATATTTTTACAAAATATTGCAGTGTAGTTCCGGATTTAATCCGTTATGATGTTTGTAATCACTATGCATTATATTTATCTTTTACTGATTTATCAAATCCGCTTACATTTATAACCATTCAAAAAGACTTATTAATGCTGACACTCCAAATAATTTTATTTCTAGTTTAAGTTCTGTTAACTGGAACCATCTTGTAAATGGTTAATTTAATGTTGATTCACATTTTTCAAAGGATTTATAATTTATCTTTTACATTTGTTGAAACTGTGAAAGTGAATAATACAAGGGGTACATCTTGAATGACAACAACATTATTACGTAAAATAAGAAGAGAAAGACATAAATAAACAATAGAAATATAAAATGTAGTCATCAAATGCTACCATTAAAAACACAAAGAGAAATGTGTAATTGTAGTGCACTACTGGGCGTGACAAAGTATTACGCAAGGTTGTTCTTACAAATATCTCAAAAAGTATATGTTTGATATAAATGAAATTTATAAAGATTAAATATCATATTATTATAGACAACTTGTACAATTATCATTAAAGTTATACGAGGTTTGCTAACATATCATGAATTACACATTGACAAATTATTAAGTAAATTCGTGACATGTGAGTGTAAAGTCCAAATATAGTTGTTGTTAAATGTAGTATAAAACATAAATGAAAAACTAATCTTTAATAACCAAATTAAACCAAGAAGCCACTTAATACACAATGATCAGAAGAAACTTATTAATTAATTTATTTATATAGCCACAATTTTTGTCATGGCTTTGATGAACCTATCATCGACAGAATGGTCACTTTTGAATGTATTTTACTTTAACATTGTTCCCCGCTGGTACAGCGGTATGTCTCTGGATTTACAACGCTAAAATCAGAGGTTCGATTCCTCTTGGTGGGCTCAGCAGATAGCCCGATGTGGCTTTGCTATAAGAAAACAAACACATAAAACACATACACGTAAGGCCCGGCATGGTCAGGCGTGTTAAGGCGTGCGACTCGTTATCTGAGGCTCGCGGGTTCGCAAACAAAAGCACACACACGCTTTAACATTTTTTACAGATGATAGTACAACATTCCAGAGATCATTATTTGATATAAATTCCTTCCACAAGCACAAATCGCACGGTTCATGATACTCCACAGGTTCTATGTGGGGTTTAAATCTGGTAGGGAGGCTGTCCATTCCATAAGCCAGTTATTTTTGAAACCTAACTTTGAAAGGTAATCCATAGTACCACCAGCAGCATAAAAGTGACTTTTCGTTTGAATCCTAAATATTTGTTCTTGTACCGAGGTTCTCATTTGTCTTTAAAAATGTACTATAGGCTACAGGAATCATTTTTATTCTAAATTATTATACTAAACTCAACTATAATGTAATGTATATGTATAGTCATTGTTTTGTCCGTCTATTTACCACTTTAAGTAAACTAATAATGGTGTCATTATATTATCAATTCAGTGATAATCATCTTTGTAACACGATATTCAGATTGCGCTGAAGAAGGATTCTTGTAATTAAAATGTTTTTTCAGTCATCTTCGTCTTTGTTATTAAACTTTTGTTTTCTCATCAAAAGCACGAATATAATGGTAAAAGCAAGTTTAGTAAACATTTTGTACAAACACGAATTCCACCGTCACTGATGTATACTAATGGAACAAAGATTATTACAAAAATAAATACAAATAACAATCTCAAATTAAAAGAATTTCAAATCATGTGAAGGTTGTTTGTTATTGAGAAAAGATGACATTTGTTAAGTTATCAATGTTTCCTTTATCAGAATCAGAATTTCAGTAGTAAGTATTCTAAAGTTCATTCTTGATTCTTCCTACAGTTTTTATTGGTATTCTCTGAAGTTCATTCTTGATTCTTCCTACAGTTTTTATTGGTATTCTCTGAAGTTCATTCTTGATTTTTCCTACCGTTTTTATTGGTATTCTCTAAAGTTCATTCTTAATTCTTCCTACCGTTTTTATTGGTGTTCTCTGAAGTTCATTCTTGATTCTTCCTACCGTTTTTATTGGTATTCTCTGAAGTTCATTCTTGATTCCTCCTTCCGTTTTTATTGGTATTCTCTGAAGTTCATTCTTGATTTACATGATTTCTTTGGTTTAATTTAGAACATTTTATGACGCCTAAAAATATGTTTAGAGATGTTCCAGCTTTTGTATGTTCTCCTTAGGGATAGAAGTCTCATAGTTCTTCAGTTTTCATTAGTTGCAGAATCCTAAGGTAACAACTGATATCATTAAATAGCTAACACACATATATCAGTTAACAGTAAATAAATGTACATTTGTGTTGCACCTGACGAAGTATCATCCAAGAAATTAAGCATCATCCTCGAATTGGTTTTCTCATGTGAAGTTGCAAGACTACACCATCAAGTAATTTGACAATAGAAACAGTGGGGACTACCATGTATGTCTGCCAATACTAAATTCACACACAAAAAAGATATATAAGCATTATAAAGTGGTTTTATTTTGAGGAACATAGTAATGTTTCACTAGGACATCTATTTGTTTTCTTGGTTTATGTTGGTCACGTTTGCTCATTCTGCATGGAATGAACACTTGTTGTATGTTACGTTCTGTCTGAACTCTTTCGTCCCTTACACCAGCAGAGTGATATTTTGATACATAGGTTACAGTAGATGTACGACGTTAGAAAGCACGAAGATTGCACGAATAAGCTGCATCCCTACATCATAGAATAACCTCTAGTAGCATGGCTTGAATATGAGTCTGAGGACGTGATTGTGTCGTCACCTCTGATTTATAAGAATTCAGGATACCAGCCATTTAATTGAACAAAGCACATCATATACTTTGAAGAAACCAATATCTAACTATCAACATATATTCCTGTACAAACTCTACAGCAATAGCTCCTATCTATAAAATAAATGTATTGGCTGTTGCTTGAGAGTGGTTATTCCTTAAAATAAAATTCATTAGTCTAAGAGAAGGCATAAAGCTTACCTTTACGCACCTCGAAAAGTGTATTGGTTAAAATAGTATTTCACTTTAACTGGGAGCGCAGCATTGGTGACCAACTGAAATTTACAGTATTATGGATGAGCTACTGCTGCAGTATTCACTTAAACAAACTTGACAGTTCAATCAGATGTCTCATTCTATCCCAATAACATATTCACGTTTCTAGACCGTAGAATAGCATTACTATCTAAAATAAGTTTGTTATAAAACATTAGTAATAAAACGGAAAACCAAGAAAACTGTAATAACAGCTTGGTAACAGATGAGGTCAAGGTCTCACCATAGCTATCTTAGGATGATCAGTAACGAATTTATCTTTCTTTATAATGTGACTAAAAAGTCCACTCTCTTTGGTAACAATGTACTATTTTTAACACTAGCACTAAACATTTCATAATTAAATATATATTTATACGATAAAATTTAAACTCTTTGACAAGACCGTCATTTTTAATTAATTGTTCCAAGATGTTAACGAAACCATCACCAATTCAAGATCACACGTGCCAGTGCAGTCCTCTACTGCAACAGCGGAAAATCTTCGGACATACGAAGCTAACATTCGGGGTTTGAACCCTCGCGGTGGTTATAGGATATAGCTCACTATAGCTTTGTTCTGACAAAAATAAGACGTCAATTCGAGGAATATATACAAATGACAAACAGTTTAAAAATATTTGTGTCAAGTTTCCAGCGGTTGTAGAAACTCTCATGACTGATCCACGAGTATGACTTTATCACTTCATAATGTTATTAATGTCAAAGTTTTCACCACTGGATAATGCTATAAATATCACAGTTTTCATTACTCGATAATGTTATAAATATCATCGTTTTCTTCACTCGATAATGCTATTAATGTCGTAGTTTTCATCAATCGATAATGCTATTAATATCATTGTTTTCATCACTCGATAATGGTATTAATATTATTGTTTTCATCACTCGATAATGCTCTTAATATCATAGTTTTCATCGCTCGATAATGTTATTCGTATCATAGTCTTCACGCTACATAATTATAATCAATCCATAGTTTCTATGATTTGTTGTTAACACTGTTTAAAACAATTACATTTACAAGAATGTCGATGAACGTTTGTATTTTTGTTTTATATATATAGTCCAACTATTTTCCGCTGGAAGGTTCTCGTTCAAAAACAAGTCTAGAAAATATTTAATTAGTTAGTATACGAAGGTTTCTTATTGATTTATCATGAACTGTCACTTGTTACAGTAGATTACATGATGAACAGAAATTAAAGACAAGAAATCAGATCCAACAGGTACACCTATAAATGTTTGGTTTCTTTTATTTTAACAAAATAAATTTTACTTTTTGCCTCGTTGGTATTTTACCGTTAATAATATTAACCTTTGAGAGGCTAGTACAGTCATTAAAGATGTGTACAAAACTATCAGCTATATTCATCATGATAAATACTTTGTTGAATTTTCACAATGAATTTGAAATACAGATCTATATGTATGTTTGTCAAAACAATGTTTAAGAATGAGTGGTAAAGTGGATTTTTAAATTTATTTTTGATTCTTTACCTAATTTAACCATTTTTTATTTTTCAGAAACATCAGTGGTGTGACATCGCTATGATAATTTGAATACATTCAACTGGATTATTGTTATATTTTCTTTCAACAGTAACAGGTAGAAAAGAAAAGAGGTCCAAAGTTGTCACCATTCAACTGTGAACTTAATATCAGGATGCATTTGGTTAGGTTAAAGAATAAACTGTAAACAAATTAAAAGTAGATTAATTCTGTAGCTGAGCTCAGAAAATTTGTTTTTCATTTTTACTATAAGCACAATAATGCTAATTTAAATTTATTGTCAATATTATAGAAACTCAGAGTTTGTTTTTCTTACCTTTCAAAAGATAAGATGTATTAAATATACATGTTTCATAACTTGCATTTAATGTTAAAATATCTACTTTAAAAAATAACAAGAAAGAGAAGGATTTATAACGTTAAACAGATAACCGGTTACTCCAAAACTTGAACTGTATTAAACATAAAGAGTGTTTATGGGACACTTAAGAATATTCATACGGTTCTCAACAGAACAAAACTGTACATATATATATATATATATATACACCATTTAATATTACTTGTTATTAGATTAGTACCTTCACGGAAATATATTAAAGCTGCAATATGTATAACGTGCTCTAACAGAGTCAAGACTCTACAAGGAATGAAAGTGTAAAAAAACAGATGTGAGACATGTGATATTATTATGTTAATAGAAGTCTCATGATTTAGAAAGATCACTCTGTTATTGGTTTATAGAAAACACGGTTCGTCCAATCTGTGAAAGAGACTTGCGATGGTTGGTGGAGATGCTCTAACTATTAAATTTATGTTAACTAGAAATTAATTTAACTTATTGGCTGAAAAATGTTGAATAAATGATATAAAAAGGGTTTTCTAAACTGAGATTTTCATGAAAACAGCAATATTGTCAATATGAAAGTTTTGTTTGTAACTCTTGTTGTCCTCGTAAGCCTGGCGATGGGCAAAGGTGACACTATAGATGTTATTAAGCAACTGATGTGTAGTGAGTTATTTTCAATATTTATTACCATATAAGATATAATTAATCGTATTACTTGAATAAATAGTATGTATTTTTGTAATTAACCATAAGAAAAAACAAAGGAACAAAAACTGAAATAAAATATTATTGAAGTAAACTTCTTTAAATGCACAAGAACACTACGCTACATAAGAAAATATACAAATGTCTCCTTAATGACGTCACAATTTCCAATGGCTCCAGGGATTCGAGTGTCAGATTAAAAATATTTCTAGAGAATATTTTAACTGTATTATACATAGACTTCTAGAATAATTTCACTAAAGTTATACACTTCTATTTACGTCTAAATGTTAAGATCTATAATTAGGAGAAAATAGTATAACTTCTTCCTTCTATTAAATAAAGTATTTTTTACGTAACCTTGTATGTAACACGACAAGAATATCCTTCTAAAGTAAATCAAACACGTATTTTTATGCAGAGACGAATAAAGAAAAGCCTGAAAAAAGTGAAAGAGATAAAAAAGTGCGATAAACAAGTATCTGGTAGAAAGGCACTTTGGGTAAGTATTTGGAGTGTTATAACTAATCATTTATCTTTAATTCATTACGATTTTTGGAAACAATATTTTATTTTGTGATTGACAGATATTCTCTTTAGTATGAAGACTTCTTGATATACGAATGGTACTTAAAAATTCATTCATATTGAGGGTTAGTTTGTCGCTATAAAAATAAATGTTAATAATGAAAATTTATTTCAAATATGTTAGGAACGTATTTAACGATATTTCTGTACTTCAACATCGTAAAAATTTTTCTTAAATTGTCTAAAATTTGATTTCAAAGAACCAGAAGAAAAGCATAATTTAAAATTACTATAATAAAATTTAGAAAATTATATCGTTCTGAAGATATGAATTTACGTTTACGGTTAAATGTCACAAAAGATGTAGAATGTGATATAAACTTTGATGCAACAGAAAGTGTTTTTTATCTCGAGCTTCCAGATGCAATTCAACTTTGTAAAAAAACCAAGCTTCTGCAGAAAAATTGGACGAATTTTGGAATGAAATATGTGATAAAGGAAAAGAAGCGAATATGCAGGTGGTGATAAAATATTATAAAATTATTGTTTCATGTCTACTTGCGTAATCAAAATTTATTTCTATACGTTGAACGAAGAAGTTAAGTTGGAAACATATCTGTAGAGTTCTAAGACCTCAATTATTTTATTTGTCAAGTGTGTTATAATCTCATTGCTATATAAAATTACCAGTTTCTCTAGAGGAAAGAAAATAATTTTGTTGTTGTGGTAACTACATCGCCTTCAGAATAAAATTTGAGACTTGTGTCACTCGTTAAGCTAGGAATAGCTTCAACCCTAAATACGGTTTAATGTTTGTCCGTTTTAAACCACCCTGTTTGAAGAATATAAACCCTATCCAATACAACTCAGTTTTGAATGTATTGGAATTGTAATATATAATAATTATTATATTTTGTAAATCCAAAAGTCCTTTACATCTTTGTTTATATTAAGACTTCTCTGTAATACGTGTAAAATGGAACCATTCATACCTTAAAATTTTACAGTCACTATTGTTTTTCAGATTTTGTGAAGTCAGTTTTCGAAAGTTCTATTTAAGCTTAAATATTTATCTAATCATACTTAACTATTAATTTCCTTAATGATATTTGCAACATCGGAGAAATATGGTATTTGAAGGGAACTATTAATTTAGTTAAAGACAGATATAATGGTAAATAACTTCGATCAAGCATAGGTACAAAAATGTAGAACTATGATATTACAATATGACTACTTATTTCGCAAAATGTAGATAGAACTATAATATTAAAAAATCTTGAAATATGTTCTGCAGGACTCCATTTTTATGCATTCATAATTCCACTAACGTATGTGTGAAATGAACCAAATGCTTGAAGTTGCAGTAAACTACTGAAGAATGAGTTATGTGATATATACGTATGGTTTATAAAATTTACTTTAAGACCTTAGACAAATACAATTTACAATTTTGAAAGCTTTTTCCTCTTATAAAACATTTCATAACATTAAATCTTATTTATGTATTTTTGGAGCAATTCAAAAAATATATCGCTGACAATATTAAAGCAGCTTGGGAGGATTCAGAATCTTTCCTCATTGAAATGATTAACAAATGTATCTGAAGACGTAAGTTAATACGGTTAATATGTACTAATATTTTAGAAACAAACTAAACAACTACCACTGAACTAGGACATCTTTTGTGCCAAAAGGTATATAAGCATTATTATTTATAATAACATCAAAAAGAGTTATACTTTCAAATAACCTAACGCGTTGCATAACGAACGGTTGGAGCTTATTGTAACTACTCACGTATCATGAACTTCAGTTTAAGTAAAGTATATCAGACGTTCAAAAGCATATTATGAAGATTTTCATCAATTAATCTATTTAATGTTGTTTTCCTATTTATTTTTTTTCGTAGTATAATAAAATTATACTTTTATTTTCCAGATTTTTAATGTTATGATATCATGTGGCGATATATTTTAAGATTTCTACTTTAGATTTTAGTTTTAGCATGCTATTTCTAAAATGAAGATAACAAAGCACTTATTAAAACCTGTATTTCTTCCCATATTTATGGTCCGGCATGGCCAAGTGTGTTAAGGCGTTTGACTCATAATCCGAGGGTCGCGGGTTTGAATCTCGGTCGCACCAAACATGATCGCCCTTTCAGCCGTGGGGGCGTTATAATGTGACGGACAGTCCCACTATGCGTTGGTAAAAGAGTAGCCCAAGAGTTGGGGTGGGTGGTGATGACTAGCTGCCTTCACTCTAGTCTTATGCTGCTGAATTTGGGACGGCTAGCGCAGACAGCCCTCTAGTGGCTTTGCACGTAATTAAAAAAACAAACATACCTTATATTGTCTGATAAAGTATTCTACAGTTACAATACTATGACTAAATGACATACTTAACTCTCGTTATAAGACTTCAGGTACACTACACTTAAGATAGTAATTCTGAAACAATTAATTTTATATGTTTGATGTACACGAAAGAAACATATGTTGTACTTATTCCTATACATTAAGAGCTATACATATGTATATATAGCAACACTTTGCATTAAGGAATGAAATACATCACCGGAGAAATTTTAAACACATGTATCAAATCTAAACCAACTAAAATAATGAAACACAAATATCAAAAATAAAAATACATTTTGTTTAATCCAACAACGAAAACACTCTCATATAAGAAACAGTTTAAACTTTTCAATTTTATGGCTACCAAACTAAGGTTCATACGCTTTTATAGTTGAAATATTAAAAAAGTTATATTGTTATTTTTTAAAATTGGTTAATATTTTGTTATTTCACCCACATTTAGTATTAATTATTTTGACTGATATATTTGATGAAATGCATTTGTTTTTGTTCTGAGTGAATTCACGTTAGAATTTAATTATTTTAATGTTTATATTTGCAGCTTAGAAGGATTACTTAACAACTGATGCGGACCAACATTTACATATTACTTATAATAATCTGAATCTGTTGTGGTTTCATTCTTTTCGGTATTTGTTTCACTGTCTAATACTTTTATCTAGAAAATAAAACTTTAATAAAGCAATAAAAGTGGTGAATTCTAAGTTGTGTTAGAATAAAGACCACAGTATGATATTGTTATCTCGCTTAAATACATGTTGTGGTTTGTTGGATACCTGGCTCCAAGAAAAAGAACCCACTGTTGATTTTTTAAAAATTAAAAATATATTGTTAATTACATTTACACAAAATGTTTCAATGAGGAAAACTGTTTTGAATTTCGAGTTTTAAAAGTGAAAATGTGTTTTAGAAACTTTTTAAAACCATAAACAAATCTTTTCTATTATGGTCACGTTTGTTATTAAAGAACTTGTTTGTTTGTTGTTATGTGCAAGGCTAAATAATGAAATATCGTCGACCTCACCACCAAAAGTATAGAAACCCGATATTTAGTACCTTTAAAGTAGTTTGAACTTGATTACAAATCTGGAATGACAGATATTAAACCATTGACGGCTAATTCGCCATATAGGGTACAGACGTCAAAACAAACACATAAACTTAATCAGGTTTTCGATGGTTTGTTCTTCTTCCAGTCATAACACATGTTATCCAGGTTTATCATTAAATTTGTTTGATTTTTTTTGTTTTTGAATTTCGAACATAGCTACACGAGGGCTATCCGTGCTAGCCGTCCGTAATTTAGCAGTGTAAGACTAGAGGGGAGGCAGCTATTCATCACTACTCGCCGCCAACTCTTGGACTTCTCTTTTATCAACAAATAATGGGATTGACCGTCCCATTATAACGCCCCCACGGCTAAAAGGGCGAGCATGTTTGATGCGACAGAGGTTCGAACCCGCGACTCTGCGATTACGAGTTGAACGTCTTAACCCACCTGACCATGCAGAGGCTTTGTCATTAATTAAGGAAATTTTTGTTGAACATCAGTAGGGTACTGCCCTGTAAATCGACGTGGCTCCAAGAGCTTATTCTCCAAAAAATAAATAAGCAGTGACGTGTAACAGACGCAAGATCACTTTTACCAAACCGTACAAATTGTTTTAAATTTTAATAAATTGTTTTGTTCAGAAATAAACCAATTATCAATACCAACTAAAAGAGTGTGTGTGTGTGTGTTTTTTATGACAAAGCGACATCAGGCTATCTGCTGAGTCCCCCTAGGGAAATCAAACCCCTTATTTTAGCGTTATAAATCCGTAGACTTATCGCTGTATTATCGAAGGGCCTTTAAAAGAAATACAATGCAAGAATACTTGTTCAGAAAATCAGAAGAGTAGTTTTTATTTTATTCCAAACATTTCCTTGGTGTTTGTGAAATAGTGAGATTGGGAAAGCTTAATGAAATGAACACAATCTTTTTATTATAAAATAAATAACAAGAAAATGTAGTTTACGTACATCTGAATGTGAAAGACAGCCACTTTCACAGAATTGTAAATAAAACCACAACGTTTTTTTATCTCAGGACAGACTTATGCAAACTAAACACATTGATCTCCAAACAGGACTACATATTTGGATCTTCAGGTAGAAATTGTCCTAAAAACGCACACTTCAATCTTATGGGTAAACATACTCTATTTGTCAAGTTAACGATGTCAGCTCGATATCTTCGTTCTCTCAGAGCATTAGTCGGCTATAATTGACATATGAGTATGATCTGGTAAACCAGAAAATGATAAAATAGTCTATGATATTCTGTGCGATGTCACCGCAATATTCCTTTCTGGCAGAGTTAATGTTTTTGCTGTAATTCAGGAAGGGATGTGTTTGAAGCATATAAAAGGAAGTTGAACCTTACTAGACACAGTATATCCTCAACCGGAGATGTAGAGTTCAGAATTAGATACTGAGTTTGTAATTAATTGAATTTTAAAATTGTTTGGAAACACTTGTTACGTGAGAACAATATTGACCTATTGTATAAACCTTTTGTATACACACGTTTATTACTTACAACACCATATAATAAGATTTACTTTTGTTTATATAAGCGAATAACGATTGTGTTAACATAATTACAGCCATATAGATTAGATGTTTTGTCATCTGTAGTTAAATTAGTTAAATTGTTTAAAGAATTATTTTATGTTCTAGTTGACAGGAAGAGAGAAATGATAAAAAACATTTTAAGATATTGAAGAGTTATATTTTACAACATTTAGCTTGTTATATGCAAGTGTAAAGAGTTTTTGTTTGTTGCAGCTACAGAATGGAATCTTTATGCTCTGCCCAACATGGGTATCGTAATCTGGCTTTAAGCACGTAAGCCCTCAAACAAAATATTGAGCTACTAAAGGACTTAAAACCATATACGTTCTCTTGTTCCTGGGCAGAAAGTGTAACTTCCCAATTTCTTATGCCTAAAGTAATGGGAAAAGTCCTATTTTTTCTTCAAACTTTGCTTTTGTAACCTGGGTAATGAAATTTTCAACATTACCCATTTTACAGAATATTCCAGGTAGATTCAGTGCAGAATTTTCAAGAACTTTCTAGAGTGTTGTAAAATTTACAATAATTTTCCAGAACAGAAGGTAGAAGTTGAAGATCCAGATTACAATTTCAGAGGTGCAGCTGGTGAGAGAAACCCATACTTCCCCAACCAAAGAGACTTCAATGACTTGATCAGAGATTTTGGTTTAACAAATTCGAATGCCGAGCTTTTGACATCTAGGCTCAAGGAATGGGATTTGTTAGATGAAAGTGTGCAAGTCGCAAGTCAGAGGAAGCGTCACCGACATTTCTCAAGCATCTTTACTCGTCAAGATGGGCTTTGCTTTTTCCGCAATGTATCCAATCTGTACGAGGCAGTTGGAATTGCCTGTAACCCGAACGAGTGGCGTTTCTTCATTGATATCTCATTCAGAGACTTCAAAGCTGTGCTGCTCATTCGGAGATTTCGAAATGGTGGCATTCCTGATGGGTCTGACGCAAAGGTCCAAGCTGGAGTCTTCGCTGGACCACAAATAAAAAAGATCCTGAAGTGTACAGAATTCACCAGGAAGGTCAGTAGAAATGAAAAACAGACTTGGGGCAGCTTTGTCGCAGTGGTTTGGGGCTTCTTGGGCAATCACAAGGCCAAAAATTATGAGGAACTGGTTGAGGCTCTGTTGAAGAACTACAGCAAAATGGGCTGCAGGATGTCCCTGAAAGTCCATATCCTACGCTCATCTTGATAAATTCAAGAAGAACATGGGAGGATACTCAGAGGAGCAAGGCAAGCGCTTCCGCCAAGATATACTGGACTTCGAACTCTGCTACCGAGGAGTGTACAATGAAAACATGATGGGATACTTTATTTGGGGGCTGATACGTGAAAGTGATTTACATTACAGTCGCAAATCTCGAAATACTACTCACTTCTAAACATTTTTGAATAACTTTAGTATAAATACATGTAAATTTTAATTCATATGTTGTTTTGTTCAGACCTTATGTAAATGAAAATGTGCAATTTCGTTTTTATATCGAAAATAAGTTAATTTGTAAATTAAATTATCAAGGTCAAAAAAGCAAAGTTTGAAGGGAATAATGGCATTTAAGGAATAACACATACTATCCGGGAACAAAATGTGTTACATAGTGTTATTAAAGTACATGCTTCTTATATCCACAGAAATTGGCTTAAAACAATTAAATTTTCTTATCAAAGAACTGTTTATAAGCAATGAATGTTTCTGTAAAAGCTGTATTCACTTAACATTTGAATTATCAGATCTTGCATATGATCTGTTAGATTAATATTATTTTACTTATATATAAATATAAACTTTATTTTTCTTTATGTATAGTATATAATATATCTAATATAAAATTAGTGTAAGAAACAAACAGTGGCTAACTTCTCAATGGCAAGAAAATGTGAAATATAAAAATGGATATAGAAGCAGTTTTCTTTTGGAAATATTGATGGACCTTTGAAGTAATAGTTCTTGCATATGATCTGAAAGATCAAAAGTTTGTAACTCTCCCCATTTTCCACACATTTCCTTGATTAGTGAACTAGGAACATCCTCCCTTCCCTCCTCCTCATCTGAAGACACTTCCTAAGTTGTCTTCTTTTGCTGTTCCTTCTGAAGGTCTTGGAGTTCTTCCGTGGTGAATTCAGTGTTGTGATCTTCCACTAACTCCTCCACATTCAAGCCCACACACTTGCCTAGTGAGACAATATCCTCAACGACAGGCTCAGCCTTAAAGCCATCAAAGTCTCTATCTGCTACTGAGTCTGGCCACAATTTCTTTCAGGCTTAGGTCATAATCCTCAAAGACACCTCCCTCCAGGCTTTGTCTATGATCCTTAAGCAATAGAGGATATTAATGTGATTTTTCCAGAATTCTCTGAGGGTTAACTCTGTGTCAGAGGTCACTTGAAAACACCTTTGAAACAGTGCTTTGGTGTAGAGTTTCTTAAAGTTCAATATGACCTGCTGGTCCATGGGCTGAATGAAAGGAGTCGTGTTAGAAGGCAAGAGCTTCACCGTAATGAAACTGTACTCTTCCACCAACCCGTCCTCAAAACCTGGTGGCTGAGCAGGTGCATTGCCCATCACAAGAAGGGCCTTAAGGTACTTCTTTACACCTGGGGCAAACACTTCATGGACCCACTCCATAAAACAATTGCCTGGTTACCCATACTTTACTATTAACCCTTCACATGACACTTAGTTTACTTTTCAGGACGTTATTTTTCTTTAAAACTCTCGGGTTCTCAGAATGGTACACAAGGAAAGACTTATGTTTTAAGTCCCCACTTGCATAACTACATAACAATAGAGTTAGCCTTCTTCATTGGCTTGTGTCCTAGCAGTGACTTCTTCTCCTTGGTAATGTAGGTCCTCTTTGTGATTTTCTTCCAAAAGAGGCCTATTTCATCACAGTTGAACACTTGTTGGGGATTAAAACCCTCAGCTTCTACATAGTTCGTAAATTCCCTAACAAATTTATCAGCAGCGTCATTGTTAGAACTGGCACCCTCCCCAAGTCTCACCACACTATGTATGCCACTTCACTTCCTAAATTTTTCAAACCACCTTCTACTAACCTTAAAGGCATCACTTGTATCAGCACTCGTTCCAGGGGTGTTTATCAAGAGGTCAGCATGCCACTGCTTTGCCTTCTCACAAATGATGGTTTCAGAAATGCTGTCGCCAGGTAACTGTTTTTCATTTACCCAAACCAACAACAGTTTCTCTGCCTCTTCCATTGTTTGTGATATTTGTCACTCCTTTTGCAACATCAGCTCCTTTGATGACCTCTTTATTTTTCAGTATGGTACAACTGTAGAATTCGCCATACCAAATTGTGTAGCAAGGTCAGACACGCGAACACCACTTTCATACTTCGCTATGACATCTTTTTTCACCTCTATTGTGGCTCTAAGTCCTTTTCTTTTTGGTTTGCTGCTTTTATTATCCTTCTTTGACCCCATGGTGGCTTATTTAAGCAGATTTTAGCGGGGATGTGGACTGAACGACAGGTGTGGGTAAAATGTTTCGGGGAAGCTTGGCGTGGGCCGAAAATGGTCGAAGGGTCGTTCGGGTCATCAGTCGGGTTATTTCGGGGGATCGGCCACGACAACTAGGTTCGGGTACCGAGTTTATGTTCGATAATCGAGACATTTTTTCTCAAACAATATGTTCGAAAACCGATTTTTCGAGAAGGGTGTCGTTCTAGAACCGAGGTACCACTGTATTTAGACAGTTCGGCGATAGTAATAGAGAAGATAGTTAGGTTTGTCAACTGAAATTATAGAGTAATTGAATAGGTCTAAGTGGACTTTTCACAAGAAGAAAACAACTATGTATGTAGCCTTTATGATACGTCAGTAATCTCTGTATTGAAAAGAATTTGTTGTTCTTACATTTAACATGCTCCAAATTTATGTATTATTTTGGAAACGTGTTTGATACTCATTTATCGTTGAATTTATCGTCAAAAGGTCATGCACACCTCCTGTAGAGGTATCCTAAGCCTCACACCGACACAATGTATATTTTTACTGTTAAGAAATATAAGTAAAAACCTTTTTATTGTGACAGTTAAAGATAATAATTTAATTTTAAATTCCGATATAACTTAGTTTACTTTTAATAATGTGAAACACAAAGTCACTGCACTCAGCATTAACAATGATTATTTCCATTTTGTTGATATAACGACGTAACTTACGTCTCCCTCTTTCTCTCTTTCTTCTCCGTATTTCGTTATAAAGATCTAGGAGGATCAGATTCATACTTCCTCTTCCTCCCTCCTGTACGTAGATGCACAACTTCTGTTAAATGTATTTATAGAAGTTTCATCAGTGCCAGAGTCATCACCGGATTAAGGGCAACTGATGCCTTAAGCACAGCCCAACAATGGTGACCCCTCTCGGCCCCTCCATTGCTTTACTGTCAAGACATTAAGACTCAATAAGTGCTGAAAGTGAAATAAAAGTCTGAAAATTTATTACCCTTTTTTAGTTTTCTTCCAGGTCAGACCCCACAACAATATTAAATAAAAACGTTTTTATTTTATTTATTTAACAGATTGGGCATGGATCAAAATCAAGCTATGATCGAGGCCTTTTATTTAGAAATGACAAGGAAAATTATTCTTTGAGAAATGATAATTGAAAAGAATTATTTTTACTGTATATTTGTTTTCACTCTGAGTTAACAATTCTCACTTCGATGTTAACAAAAAAGAAAATTTACTCAAAACCCTTTTATTAAAAAAAATTCTCACATTGATGTTAACAATTTCTCACTTCGAACTTAAAACCCTGTAAGCAAATTATTTACTCATACCTTAATATTTATTTATCTTTTAAAAGGTTTTCTTCTACATTTTTTAATTGAAAAGTCTTTGATCAAGTCCTCAAAACTAATTTGGTGTAAGAAATCTGCTTCTGTACTCCGCGGAGACAAGGAATCCAGCCTGCCCTGTTGTATAGTTGTTCTGTTGAGATTTTTAATACGCTTGAGATGAGAAAATGCAATTTGTCACTATTAATGTTAAAAATATACGTAATGCAATGCCTACGCAAACTCAATTTTGTCTTCTGAAATTATTTTATAATGTTCAACATGACTGAATCTGGTTTTTACAGTTTTTGTTGCACTAAACTTATTGTGTACGTATGAGTGAAAGAGCTGAAACTTGTCAGAGAGATTAGTGTCCAACTCCTCTGGGTAAGCATCAATAAGCTTTTGGAAACACTGGGAGTACCTTTCAGTTTCAGCAGATGAAGTGACATCATCTGGCACAACACTTGGAAAATAAAATTGTTTGCTATTTCTCATCTGGGTTTCTAGTTTGTGAAGAAGGTGGTGATACAAAATTTATCTCTGGGATTCATATTTACTTTTTGTGCATCTCTATCATTGAGTACCTTCTCTTTGAAATGTTTGCAAGTTTGAGCTGTAATGTAATCAACAACTCGTTGCATTTCCTTTGCACCCGCTTCAAATCTTTCACATAAAAACATATTCTAGCTCTTGAATCTCATTTGCAATATTGACTGTTTCTTTTCTAGTGTCTCTTTTTTGTAACTGGTCTTCAACTAGAACATTCTAAAGCGTCTAAAATCTTAAAGAAAGGCTTCAAAACTGCTGCTGTTGCCATAGCATGTGCCTCCCATCTGGTATCAGAGACGAATTTTAACAAAC
This sequence comes from Tachypleus tridentatus, assembly GCF_004210375.1. NCBI lineage: Eukaryota > Metazoa > Arthropoda > Merostomata > Xiphosura > Limulidae > Tachypleus > Tachypleus tridentatus. The sequence goes on along the minus strand of NC_134833.1, from coordinate 66,001,822 downwards.
TTTCATTTCCAAGATCAGCTTTAAGAATTTTTCCACCGGCTGGTTGAGGTTGAAATAAAAATGTATGGAGCCAAAGCATTGTAGAGAAAAAAATTAATTGCCACTTGACAGCAGTTAACAGCATTTCGGCCTACAAGATTTCGTGAATGGGCTGAACATGGGCACATATATGGCAATATTATTTTCTTCTAAAATCTTTTGCTGCATCCCCTTATAACGCCCAGATATGTTAGCAGCATTGTCGCTTGACTGACCCCTACATTTTGAAAAATTAAGTTTGCAAACTTCACGTAAATACTGCAATACCTGGTTTGCCGTTTCCTCACTGGTATGGCTTTTCAATTCCAAAGTATCAAATTATAACACTTAACTGATCTATATGTGATAGATTTGGCGTCGAGTCAACTGACAAACTAAAATAACCAAAAGAAATCACTTCATCAACAATGAACGCGTGGACCTTCTGAGCCATTGCTTCAATGCGTGCTTTACAGGTGGTTTTGGACAAGTAATAAGCATTTCCATATTTCGAAATGTGCCTTGCTAATAATGGATCAAACTGACATATGAGCTTAAGCAGCCCTAAAAAAATTCCCATTCGGTAGTGAACCAAATTTTTCATTTGTTTCTCGAAAAGCCAGCCACGTTTAGCTAACGTACGAATAACAACTATTACATGCTCCAAGACATGTTCCCAGTAATTGCACTCTTCTTTAATTTGTTTTCGAACTGTTGTGGCAAGCTTGAAGCTTGTCTGCGAGTTAAGTATGTTAGCATAGAGTCTTGGTAAGTAGTGTTTCTTTCATGATGATCAATTACAATAGTATTTCGCAAATCACTGAACCCAACAAAACGCTTGTAAAAGTTTGGGACAAAAAAGGTACAAACAAAGCAATAACCTGACCCTGTTGATGGTGAATAGAATAACTACTCTCTCCTGTATTTCTCACCATTGGCTTTTACCCCAAATAAAAGTTTTTGTGAACAGTGTCTCGTTGGTATGCCACTATTAAAAATCCGGCAAGATGAGACAAATGGACCATTGTGGTGTTGACAATCAGTGGGTCCACAAGCAACCCTATAAGCCACATCATCACCAGAGAAATCAAGTCACAATCCTGGATCTTTTGCTTTAGTTTCTCCATCTTTTGTAGACTGAAGCATTTCACTATAGTCAAGTATATTTTCATTTTCAGCAATTATTTCAACTTCAGACTGTCTTGTACAGCAACTTGCATCAACATTAATACTAGAGATATCAGGAGAATTTACAGGCAAAGTGAGATCAGTTGTGAGGCTTGTGCCAGTTGAGCCAGCCTGTGACACCTCAACGCCATCATGATGTTCTGACCTTGAAGTGGACAAAGTGATATTTGAAGGTGTAGAGTTTGGTTCAACTTCAATCTTGTCAAAGTCAGATACAGTACAAGTGACTCTGATGGCGGAGATGGGTTTTGATTTGAAAGATCATGTTGTGTAAGTTGAGTGAGAATATTAGTCAACTTTCTAGTCTTGCTCACTAAATCCATATCCTTTCTTTGGTTCTTTTTTTGCGAGTTTTCTCTTTTGTGTACCGCTTAATTGAACACGTTTCATTTTTCAGTCTGAAAAATACAGAAACAAAAATAACATAATACGGATCATATATAGTTATGATGATTATAAAAACACTGAAATTCATTAAAAAATGTTGGTAAGCAGTCAAACATACTAAACTCTACGTCTACATTTAGACAAAGATTGTCAGAAAGTTATCATTGGCCCTAAATCCATCACCACATAAATATGAAATCATAAATACCTTTATTGATATGCTGCATTCTGATTGGTTGAAAACCATTCGAGACTGGCTACAATCCATTTTAGAAGAATTAGTTTCCAGCCGTTTGAAAAGTTTCATTAAGGTTGTTGCTATGATAGCTGTTTGCAAAAATTAATCAATGTCAATGGTAACATGCATATCCATTGTGAACCAAAAAGTATTCCAAAACATTTTGTGATCAACAACACATACTGTTGTAGCCGATATACACAGTGATCATTCTGTACTGGTACATATACATAACATATAATCAACTGTAAACTGTACTGCACATTGAACTACTAAATACTGTGTTAGGCCTAGGCTAGAGTACCTTGATCCTAATCAAATATTTGAAGAATGAGTTGTAACCTCAACTGTGAGCTTAGTTCTGACCTGAGGACTTTAAATGAGCCAACGAACCATACATCAACAAAACAGAGCATATGTCTGAAACTTTATCTTCATGCCTGTATGAGAAGGCAAATTCAAAACGACGGCCTTAAATTGGGAATAGTCCATTTCATTATTCCAGGCTACAGTAGCGTTTCCAGCGTACTTACACTAAACTAGTTACGATATTTAGGCCTAACGTTATTGTCACTTAGTTCTCAGATAACACCATTAACGTTAAGCCTAATGCTAATACATTGCAACTGAGCCCACTAACGTTAAGCTTAGTACTCAGTACCGTCGTTGTCTCTATGTTTCTATCTCGAATTGTTCGTTCATCTCATACAAAATATCACCAGAGAGCCAGGCCGGGTCGGGGCATTATGACGTCAGAATTGGATCAATGAAATATTAAGGAGAATATAATTGTGACCTTCATTTTTGGGTCCAAAAATTGCATATTGGACAAACTTTTGTTGGCTATTCATGAATGAGGTAAACATATTTGTCCCCTAAGTAAATCTCAGCTTCAGATCTGTTTATATTAATACATAATCACAAGGGAATACACACATACTCAAATACTCTTATACATGGTGTTCGGAAAGTCACTGTGCACTTATATATTTATTTACAGACATATTTCAATATAGAATGCAGGAGGTAAGTATGAATGACAATTATAAACAATGTTGAAAGTGACCCCGTTGACATCAATACAGAGTTGGATCCTTCTTATTTTGTTTCTAAATTCCGCTGTCAGTTGCTGGCTTGAAATAAACTGAATGAATGCTGTTGTCGCTACATTCAAGTCATCCAGCGTGCGCGAATGATCTCGATACACTGCAGATTTTGCTGCTCCCCATAGATAAAGGTCTAGTGGATTAAGATCTGGTGAGCGTGGGGGGCCACACGTCTTTGGAAATAATGCAGTCTCCAAAACATTCCTTTAATAACCGCATAGATCTGTGAGATGTGTGGGCAGTAGCACCATCCTGTTGAAACCATGAGTAATTGATTTCATCACTTGTCATTTGACCGATGAAGGTGTGAAGAATCTCTGAACAATAGCGCTCGCTGTTTATTGTGTTCATAAAGAAAATAGGGCCAACAATTCGACGTCTGGAAATCGCAACCCACACACCAATCTTGAAATCATGTAGGGGTGTTTCGTGCAAACTGTGAAGATTATTGGATGACCACAATCTTGAATTATGTGAATTAACGTAACCCGAGAGATGGAACCATACTTCGTCAGTGAAAAAGGTCACATCCAACACATTAGCTGAATTTTCTTTGATAAATCTGTTAAATCATCTGCAATAGCGTATTCGTTTTTTCATTATCAGTTGCTTCCAGTTCTTCTTCCGCCATTATTCTGTATGGGAAGAGCTTTAATTTCTTTCTGACGACCTTATGAGACCAATATTATGCCGCTGAGCTAACGTTCGTAATGATTTTGATGGACTCTACATCACACTGTCAGAAATATCCAACAGTTTCTCCTCCGATAACTTTGCTGGCCTTCCACAGCGTTTGGCATCATCCACTGATCCTGTTTCCCGAAACTTATTAACAAGATTAATAACTGCATTGCGATGTGGAACAAGTGTGTCTAGGAATTTTTCAGCAAATCGCTGTCGCACCACATCTGTGTATCTACCACCTTCTCGGAGTACGTGTTCGACGAGCATGACACGTTCTTCAGTTGTTAAAACCATATTGGGATCAAAATCTGAAATATAATAAAATATGATGACAAAATATGATTCAAAACTTGTATTCAAACACAAAGGAAGTTTTTTTACAAGTTGTTTGAAGCCAATAAAATTACTGCTCAGAAAAGCTTCAGTGAGAAATACACTTATAATGCAAAGCTAATGAAAATAAAACTAAAATAAACGAGACAATAACCCAAATATAACATGCGAAAACAGAAGTCGAAGAAAGCATAAAACTAGCTACGTCTCTCCACACATGGCACCATTTCGTTTGATTTATGTTTTTATGGTATTAAACTTATTTTTCTGTGGATGTGACTGAATAAAGTAGTCAAAGGTAAAACAAAACAGTTCCATTGCCTGTAATTTCTTATAATTAGCCAAAAGAGAAGGAATGAGTGAAAAAAATATTTCATCTTCAGGGTCAGAGATCACATCATAAGATACGATCATCTTTTACCTGAAGTTTTATCAACATTTTAACTGCTGTTTACAGCAATATTTCGCAAATCAATGACTTCTTACTTCAGACACATAGTTTACTAGTTTCTGGAAACTTTAGTCACTCACCGAACCAAAGAAAACTTATTTTAACAATGCAGAGTAAAGTCAAACACAACAGATAAGGACAATCACAAAACAATAGACTAAAGTTGAGTGTGGCAGTAAAAGAGTTAAGGGCATGACAGCTAGGGGAAAAACTCTGTGGTTCTACTTCTTTCCCTTGGTGCCCTAAGCACGTGCATATGTTGTTTAATGAGTAATCCAGGGCTGATGACCAAAAAAATCACGTAGTTATAAGTCAGAGTATAATTCATGGACATAAACCGATGTAACCATCAGATCCAACTTATACCCCCCAAAGTACACAAACTTTACCACTGCCTAATGCAAGTAGTACTTTATAAAGGAAAGGCATACTGCAACGATGTTTAAATTATGCCTAAAGTAATACTATCAATAAAAACAATACAAAGCACAGCTTTTTAAATTCACGAAAAAAAACATCATTAGAAAGATAATGTAATTGCTATTTGATGTCAACTGTATAGGAGTGTCTTTCTTTACAAAAGCGTAACATTCTGTACGAAAAACACAGGTAAGCTGCGAGAAGTTTTAAGCCTAACATTCTGTAAAAAAATCAAGTGTAAGATGTAAAAACTCTTCGGCCTGACACTCTTTAAGAAAAACATATATACAGTTACGACATAAAGTGTTTGTTCCCTTGCGTCGTGAGTAGTTTTCTCCTCATAAGTTAAAAAGTATCAAGATTAGGATAATGAAAGTATAGTATATTATAAATACTATTCTAACATATGTCTACATAAATTTTTATGTAGATTGACAGACAATTAAACTGTTTATAAACAAATAACAAAACATAGAAGGTGCAGAAAGTATTCGTGCGTCTACTTTAATGGTCAGTTGTGTAGCCTTTCAGGTGAATTACTTGGCGCAATCTTTCCTCATAGTTCTCCATGATCGTTTGACAGTCCTCGACTGGTAGTTTCTTCCATTCTTTTTTACAGAAGGCCTCCAAATCTTGCAAGATCTTCGGATGACACTGATGAACCCTGGTATTCAACTCCTGCCAAACGTTTTCAAATGGGTTGAGATCGGGTGACTGCGATGGCCACTCCAGAACGCTTATATGCATCCCTTGCAAACAGGATTGCATATATTTCGATGTGTGCTTAGAATCCTTGTCACGATGGAAGATCCAACGACGCCCAAGCCGCAAGTTCCGAGCATCATTCTGGATAGAGTGCCTAATATATCAACGTAATCTTCTTTTTTCATGATTCCGTTGACGCGGTGAAGACTGCTTACACCAGAACAGCTGAAGGAACCCCGGAGAATGATCGAGCCACCTCTGTGTTTAACTGTAGGAACGGTGTTTTTTGGAAGATTTCGTTCCCCCTTAATACGGAAAATATAGCGAACATCATTGTGCCCGAAATTCTCGATTTTAGTTTCGTCTGACCAAAGAATACTCTTCCAATAGGTAAAGGGTTTATCTACATGCTTTCTTGTATACCTCAATCGTGCTTCTAAATGAACAGGCTTTAAATATGGAGTTCAACGAGGACGGCATGCTTTGAACCCAGAAGAGCGTAACATGTTCGTAACTGTAGAGGTGCTCACTTTAACCCCAGTTTCTGTATGTCATTACATGTTAAACGAGGGTTCATACTAACATCTCTGAGAACCTTCCTCTTGGTTTTCTCTGGAATTTTGGTGGGGCGTCCGAAACGAGGGAGATTAGCATTTGATCCTTTAAGCTCTAACTTGGCAATTATTGTTCTGTTTTGTTTTTTAATTTCGCGCAAAGCTACTCGAGGGCTATCTGCGCCTTGGTAATTATGAGTTGAAGAGTAGATTTTGGCACATTAAGTTATGTAGCAATACCGGAAAGAGACACACGAGACTTTTATTTTACATTAATTCAGTTTTTTAAATCACTAGACAGTTGTTTCCTGTTCGCCATAATAACCAAGCAGATAATGAAGGAGACGGCGCTAAATTGCCGGAAGTAAATGTTTTGCTGGCTAAATTCCAATTATTATGAACACAGCGTTTAGTTCTGGAATGGTATAATGTAGTTTATTCGCCAAACTAAACAAAATTTTTACGGGAATATCAGTTTTTCCACACGTTCTGAACTGTACGAACACTTTCTGTTATTTGTTCATAAACAGTTCATTTGTCGTTTAACTTGCATAAAACTGATGTAGATGTGTGTTATTATAATATTTATAACAAACTATACGTCTTACGTCTATTAGTTAACTCGTGATACTTTTTAAGTTATGAGCAAAAAACTACTCGGGACGCAGGGGTACGAACACTTTCTGTCGTTACTGTAAGCTGCAAGAACATTTGAATGCATTTGTCGGATATTGTCAACATGGTCACCCTTATTTTACCTTTTCAGTTTTTGTTTTTTTTACAAATTTAAAAAGGTCAGTCTTCGACAACTACGTCCCTTTTAAAATTAAAAATCGCGTACATAAAGGTGCAAATTAAATGGCTCTTCTCATTCTCCAATCGTCCTTTAAAACAGTTTATACTTGTACTTGATAGACTGAACAGGTCATGTATTACAGGGGTCCTTTAAATCACCTTATACTTCGTAAATTGAACAAGTGCTGTAGTGGTTCTTTAAATCAGTTTATACTTGACAGATTGAATAAGTTATGTACTACAGTGGTCCTTTAAATCAGTTTATACTTGACAGATTGAACAAGTTATGTACTACAGTGGTCCTTTAAATCAGTTTATACTTGACAGATTCAACAACTTATGTAATACAGTGGTCCTTTAAAAGAGCTTATACATGGTAAATTGAACAAGTTACGTACCACAGTGGTCCTTTAAAAGAGTGTATATTTTCTAGTTTTCTCTCCTCTAAAGTATGGATCATCTATTGTTGATAGTTTTGTGCAGGTTGGAGCAATATTTTATGTCACTAACAACAAACCTGGTGTTACTTTCATTTTCATTCAGAGAACATGCATTGTTTCCTTTTTTGTAGATGAGCTATAGGACTTCAGATTTTCAACATGAGCTGAACAGCATTTAAAGCACGTGTTACAATACAGTAGGTAAAAACATTTCAAGCACGTGTTATTATACAGTAGGCACAAACACTGAAAGCATGTGTAGGTTTGTTTTGGTTTGTTTTTCTTTAAATTTTGCGCAAAGCTACACGAGGGCTACCTGTGCTAGCTGTCCCTAATTTAGCAGTGTAAGACTAGAGGTAAGGCAGCCAGTCATGCTAACCCTTTTACCAACTAATAGAGGGGTTGACTGTAACATTACAACACCCTTATGACTGACAGTTTGGTGCGACAGGGATTCGAACTCACGACCCTCAGATTGCGAGTTGAGTTTCTTATACAGTAGGTATACAGTAGGTACAGACATTTAATGCAGTGTTACAATACGATAGATACAGACATTTCAAGCTCATGTTATAATACAGTAGGTACAAACATTTAAAGTACAGTGAGTAAAAACAAGAACTCACGACACCTTCCGAGAATAAAACTTTTATTTTGTTCATTAAACTTATATTTGTTCCTAATTTGGCTTATCCATCAATAATATTTTTTCTTCCCAGTTACTCGTACTGTGATACCTTCATGACTGTTGTTAAAAAAATACTAAAATTTGATGATTACATATGGAGAGGACATGAAAGGCATTTAACAGTTAGAAAAGCCTTACATTATAGATATTGCTTAACTGAAAAAAAGAGATTTCCATGACCATATAGAAGTAACATATATTTTATCCACTATTTGTAATCCGTAAGGATTTATTAATACACTTTTTAACAGTATAATAAACTGTATTTTCAGCTTTTGCACAGTTCAGTTACAGCACTCAGACAGACGGTGAATTTCTCCATGCATTATCTGTTTTAGGTTTACTCACATAACTTTCAACAATAATTTATGTTTCACCATTATTAATATTGTTTTTTTTATAAAATTATATTGAACATCTTTAAATTTTATTTTATCATTAAAAAGTATCACAAGATGTTTATAACTCGATCAGGACATTACATAACACATAAGGTTTTTCCAAACAAACTAACTTGACATATGTATCCAACTTTAAGAACCTATTTCTTGGTAAGAAATTCCCATAGAAATAAATGCACAAATTTAAAATTACTCAACATTATAATGAAATATAAACAACTTAATATACTTTTGTTTAAAAATCCAAAACTGGTATGGTTATCACCTCCTCCAACTGTTTTTATTACTTGGGTTTAACATCAACAAGCAACCATGTATACAACGGTCTTTGTTTCCTCTCCACAACCTTGTATTTCAGATTGTTTAGCCCATCAATGTTATATCGTTGATAGCCAGGTCTAAAAAAGTGTATCCGAACGGAAATAAAAAAATGTTAATTAAAAACATCTTGTTACGTGAGAATACAAGTTGAAGTTACACTCACAAAGAATGAATAAAATTGATTCATAATTTAAGTCTCTTCATATATTTAAGCTATTAAAGTATAATTTTATTAATTGAGCCAGTAAGTACTTATAAAAATACAAAATGTTTTAAATTATTTACCATTTCTTAGTCACAAAGAAAAATTGCAGACGCATTTAAACATATTTAGTTTTATATTTGTTTATGTCACAAATAAAGCCAAATGATACACTTGAAGTTCTAAATTTTGTAATTTTAATATGAGAATTACAAGACTTTAGCTATCATCAGATTATCTGAAACTACATGTACTAGATTTTGGAATAATCTCTGTCGAAAAATTTGAATTATTAACAATATGAAATCATCAATGTTACACATTCAGCAACATTAATGTTCAGCCAACATTATCAAATGTGGCTACTTTTACTCACAATTTCTTGTTAGTAACTTTAGTTTGTCCTGTAGAAAAACAAAGTTTGAATGTTAATTTTCACATAATAACTGTTCCTACATTTACAGCTGTTCTCTCTTTCTAGTTTTCTCCAAAAATATTAGATAGCTACACCTGTCATACAGAAACCTTACTTATTAAATGGTAGATTACTTGATATTATATATATCTAATGAAGAAAAGATTCACAAACCTATTTGGACTGGGAACAGCTTTGGAATGAAACAACACTGTGTAACGAGACAGACTAGGTTTCCAACGGTTGATCGAATACCCTTTGTTCAGTATCCTGAACAAAGAAAACTATATGAAATAATTAAATATCCTGAATAGCAGTATAACTGTACATAACACATTTTTCAGAACTGAACATTTTCAGGTTTTTCGTATCAACCGTATAGTGTAACATCTAACTATAGATTTTGTGTAAGAATTATTAAGGTTGGTTGTTCAGATCCAAGAAAGAGCAGTAATTCGGATTATCCAAATAGGACCCATGTTTGAGGACTTTCTGATTGTAGAGTTATTATTAAGGTTCTGTCACATGAGGAAACAACAGCTTGAATATCGTGGTATTCAACGTAGAGCAGTTCCTAGGCCTTCTCCTTCTAAATAACCAATATACAGTGATATTACCATGCAAAAAACATACAACAACATGCTGAGCTTCAGAGTTAAAGGACTGGAAGTAAGCAGTTTAAACATAATAAATGTAGAAGTGAAACTTGTTTCTAGTGTATAGGTTTCTACAAAAACATGTATCAAAATATTTGAAAGATCCATGAAGAACTGAAATAATGCAGGAAGGTTAAGTAAGATGAAAACATAGATGTTTATGTTAAACATTTTTAGATAAATATTTTACCAGGACTAACAGCTTCATTTTCAACCTGTACGACAAGCTCAGCTTTAGAGGTACAAACATTTGATTGATACCATTAGAAATTACAAAAATAATCATTTAGAAATATATATTACAAATTAGTAGTCTACCCTAATCACTGTATTTAATTTTTAACCCACTTTATAAGTAGACAACAAACCAAAAGCATGTGTTTTTTAATTTTTTGTTGTTTTTTTTGGATGCAAGTACCAAAAAAGTTTAGAGTAAAGCACGGTAAAACAGATTTAGAATCCATGGTTTAACTTGTTCAAAATAAATGTATCCACTGTTCAAAGAATGAAAGGATAAATATACATTATAAAAAGTAAACCCATGGTTATAAAATAATGTCAGTCGTTTCTCAGCTATTATATGCTACCACATGACTGTCTCAAGTTTATACTATAAGTGGTTTCATAAAGTTGTCTTGGTTTTTACTCTGTAGAAAGTCACACAATTAAAAAAAATACCCGTTATAAGACACCTTGAAAAAAATACCCGTTATAAGACACCTTGAAAAAAATACCCATTATAAAACACCTTGAAAAAGTACCCATTATAAAAGTCATCATCTTCACCTCCCCATCCAAAGAATACATTTGAAAATCCATTTACCTGTTCAAATTGGTGTCTAGTGATAGCAATTACTCCATCAAACAGCCCTGGATAAGGCAAGCTGGATAAACGAAATAAAATCATCAACAAAATCATATCATCTTTGCTGAACAGACTTTTTCTGGTGCTTATGTTGCAAACTGAAACAGTCTTTCACCAGCTATTGTAAGTACTGCTAAACCACAGTGAAATAAATCTTTTTAAAGTTCATAATAAAGTTGGTACTTTAAAAATATTTATATTGTAAACATAACCAAAATGCAACACATAAGTACTGCGAATATGCATGTTTCATTTACGCTTACAAATGGATAAAAAACACGATAGGTTGTGAACTTTGTAATACTGACATTTTCTAACATTCTATCAGTTGAGCTAAATGTTATGATTATCATTGTTTTCTTTACTTTATCGTCATTCTCCGTCGACATAACCCTCATACTAAGTTCGTTTATGATTATTTGGTTGTTTTATCTCTATTGTTAGAATTTACAAAACAATTGCCATGTGTCACATTATAGTGTTTTTATTTAACCTTTTAAATATGTTTATAAAGTATGAGATTATGAATGTTGACATCAGTTACAAAACACAAAAACAACTGGTTGTATACACAGTAAGAAACCACATGATTAATCAGTCTTTCATAGTTCTTAGACATTATTTTCATGAACCGTTAAATCAAACTTAAATCTTTAAAATGGCAAGTAAAAAAAAAAAGACTTGAGACTGTCGTTTTACTTTGGAAAGTACGACGTTTACTTTTTTCATTAAAAAATGTAATTACTGAGAAATAATTTAAACTTATTTGCATATTAAAAAAATCTGAAAAGTGTAAATGTGATGTTGAAAATTCACATCAGTTAACTAGTTATTCACATCAGTTAACTAGTTATATGTGGTAAGGGCTCACAGTAAAATGAAATGAGCCAGAAATATGTTGAAAAATTTAATGAATTATAATAATACGTAAAAACGGATTTTGTGAATAACACTGAAATTTCAATAGCTTAAAATAACTTTCTTTACTTAAACAAATATAAAAACACTTAAGCATAAATTGCTAGACTAATAAAGATACAAGTGAAGGTTGAAAGGTTTTAAAAAACCAGTTTATTAAATTAAAGTGCATACAGTCAGTCTGATGGATTGACTTTGTACTGAAAAAGAAATGTTGACTATAATTTTGATTTGTGTATGTGTAAGACAAGCTTTTACTGAAATGTACAAGCCCATTTTATACAAAAAATCAAATGTATAAGAAAAGTATTTATACTCCAGATGTTAGTCTAATTTGATGCTAACAAGTCCAGGTGCAAAGTGGTGTTCAAATGATAAAAATACTTGTCCAATGAAAGCTAGAAGGTTTTAAAAATCAGTATATCAGAGAAAGAATTCCGACAGTAATCCATGGATAACAAGCGTTTGTACTTAAATATCTGTGAATTTAATACATCAATTTAAGAAGCCATAATGCAAAGTAATATTCATGTAATGACTTAAAATATATTTGTTTATCATGCAGTTTAAATATTGCATTTTTATGATATCCAGAACATTTGAAGTAATTATCTTTTTTGATATTGTATACTGCCATCTAGTGTTTACTCTCGTCAACCATGAACTGAACCATTACCTCGTCACTAAATTAGTAATTAGTGTAAAATGAATATTTGGTTAACCTGATGTCAGGAACAAAATACAATTTAAAATGGCAATTTGTAAAAAGGCTACAGCTCTTGCATTTTGTCCCCTGAACAAAGGGTCAAAAGTTAAATGTATTTGTAAAAGCAATTACATTAAAAAAATTCAAAGAGTAAAGTAGATTACAAAACAGTAAAAGTCCAATTATTGAGACATCCATATAAAATTTCCAAAAGTAATAGTATACATAATAGTGTAATTATGTTCTTTGACAAACCTATTTAATGTCACAGGTGCATAAACAAACTGGTACAATAATTACTTATTTCCATTCACAATAAAACTATTATTTGCATTATCTTTATCCATTCAGTTGAATTACAAACACATTGTAAGTAATAAAGTACTTTGTGTCTTCATAAAAAAAAATATCTTAATTTTCTTACACGCATCTGAAAGTGTCCAGTGCTGGGTTGTTTGGAACAAGTGAAAATGTGACGGGGACTTTTTGGAAGCAAATCCACATCATGGAAGACAAAACAATAGTAGTTAGAGTCCTTCAGTGCTTCTAAAAATCCAATGTTGAAGAGTTCAGAGCTCAAAATCAACTCAATAATGAGAAACACATACACTACTGGCTTGCTTAATGCAATATTTAAGTTTGATGACAAGGAACCTAATTTTTAAAAAATTAAAGTTTGGATACTGTCTTTAATGGATAAGTAATATAAATGTTTTAACAAGATTATGTTATCATAATTTTGTTAAAACTTTGTACTTTTGTTTCATTATCGAAACAAGTCATCTCCAAACTTTAAGTGAGTATAGCATAAACTGAATTATCAGAGAAGAAAACCATCTATGTTACAGGAATACAAACATCAAATTCATTATAAAGAGATAAGAGTACCATGGCTTCTGCCAAAATACTCATGGCTCCTGAAAATAATCACATTAAAATACACATTTTCAGAACATTTAATCACATACCTGCTCAACAACATATACTCTATAATTCAAAAGTTGGTTTTGAAAAAAGGATGAATGTGTTTCAGAAATACATTCAGCTGCAACTTTCTTTCTCTGTATAGAACTATTAGTGCCACGTGATGTTGAGAGTTACAGTGTGTTGGTTTCCATTGACCACCAGGCTTGATGCACAGTATTTCATGTAGGTTCTTCAGATACGTTTCATTCACAGATGTTTTAACAGAAAAATATATTTCTGAAAAAAACAAGATTATACAAAGAAAAAAAAACAAACTTCAAAAATTGAGTGTAGTGATGTACACTTAAGAATAACACGGTAACAAACAATCACCATTACAATTAGTCTTCAAAAGTACCAAAAAGGTGTACATTATCATTACAACTGTGAAAAGCATGTTAAATAAAAATTACAAAAATATTAATGTGCAAACATTAAATATTAGCAAACACCAAAGTGCTCTAGAATATATCCAGCCATATTCTTTTACTTAAAACACATCTTTCCAGATTTGTACAAGTAAAAATTATTTGATAATATTATAAAACACACAAACGCACACAAGTTGAGAAACATACTCATGTCTGTAACAGAAATTGTGATAATGAGGATGTTATCCATCTTAATACATTTTAAAATATTTGTTCTCACATTCATTCACTGTCCTAACTTCTTTTTGTTTCTAGGTAGCTTTGGTTTAAATTTAAAATAAAACAACTTATAAGAAACAAAATATATTACATTATGTAGATAGAAAACTGAAAAACATTGGAGATAACAAAGTACATTTTTCTCAAATAACTATGTATATTTATCCAATCAAATGTAGCAAATAAGGCTTAGAGGCTGATATAATTAAGGGACACTTTAGTAAACTTTGCCACATTAGTTTCTGGTTAAGGACAGAATATACAATGGGCTATCTCTACTGAGCCCACCATGAGTATCAAAGCCTTTACACTTATCTTTGAACCATTGTGAGTTGGTCACATTAGGTTTATACAGATAAGTACAGCAGAACCTTGTTGTTATTTTTTTATGTTTTGGAACAAGTAACCATTTTATTAAATTATACTTCAGACAATACACACACACATATATCATTTTTCTCCACTCTTCAGTTTGTAGACTAATCAAAGCCACAATCCTGCATGTTATTTTAGCTATCTCTACACAATACAAAGTATGTAGTTACTGTATTGGTTTATCTACTTGTAGCCTAAAAATCAATAATAAGCATGTTAAATTTATATTGAAAAATCTTTACACAGAAAAATTACCTAAATGTTCAGGAATTAGTGGACAAGTTTGCAAAATGGTTGAGCCTTCTTTTTCCTCGCTATTACACACATAAACATCCACTTCAAGATCAGAAAAAGTTATGTAACTGTATCCACGGCCAGAAGGACAACGCAGAGGTAGAATTATACATATTATAATTATTACCACTAGTAAAACTTTCACAACATTGCTATTTAAGTGACTGAACTGAGGAATCCAGCGCACAAGTTTTAGAAACTTTGTATTCATTACGTAGAAGTCAAGTCTTCATAACCACAGTTCACTTAGGTCTTACATTGTTTCCCTTTTTTTCTAATGCTAATATGTACATACATATTACAAAATTAATAATTTAATATTAATAATTAATAAATTATCTTTTATCTTTTATGGAAAGATAAAAACATGTAAAGTGGTAGAAATATGCACTGTATTTTATTAGAACCAAAATGTATATCAAATATATATAGTAGTATATATGTTACCTCCTACACAAATCAAACTGTGTAAAACTGTAAATTCCTTTAATGAAATACTGGTCACTTGTGTTTTCTAGATACGTCTTTATGATATGACAGTCACTTATGTGATTCAAGTATCCAATCAAAACATTTACAAGTTTTACAAAACCATACAACGTTCTTAATTTTATATGAATGAACACTATCAATATTCATCAAGCCTTCAAAACTAATGCAATACTTTACAATACATGAAATATTGGAGATTAATACAGAATGTTAGCATATTTTCAAAACTGGAAAAAGAATGATATGTGATAAAGCATTTGCAAAAATATATTAATTGTTTATATTTATTCTGTGTTCCTTTTCTGAACTTTTGTGTATGACTGAATGGTGGGTAACTTGCCAATTTGTCTACACCCATAAGCAACAAACTAAATGGGAATGAATCTAAAAATATACACCTGGTTGTCAAATATGAAATAAAGTTTAGATGGAAAAATGACTGGCACAGTTTCAGAAACAAAGCATTTTTATATTTATAATGTTTATAGTACAATCTAATAGACTTTAACCTTTAAACAGCATGAATGTTGTGGGTAGCAGCATAAATTGATGATGGCTCCTATTTAAGTGTTAAAAACATTCACACATCAATACTTTTATGTACATGCACCTATAAAAATATATTGTAAAGTCCTAGCTCTTTTTCAGGAAATTATATTACTTTAAAATTTCTTTCTTTAAAATGAAGTGTTGTACCAAGTTTAAAGAAAAATTTAAAATATTTCATTTGGAATATCATTACATGAGGGTGAACTAAATAGTGGTCCGTCTGTAATTTGTCTACTGTTGGGATCAAACCCTAAATTTAGGTGTTACAGAGAAATACTATAACTTAATATAAGTTAAATAAAAATATTTTGAAACACTTTTACCAGAATTAAAAAAACAATGTTTTGATGGGTAAACATAACTTTTATTGTTTTCATTATTTCATACAATAATGGTAGATGCCTAAACCCAGAACGTTTTATTTATATTTCATGTTCAGTGTATAATATTTATATTTTACTCCATAGAAGATTAAATTTACTTGGTAATGTTGATTTTGTAAGAGGAGTTACTCTCCACAAAATTAATTTTAGGTGCTATTAGTTACCTATTTTCACAGACGTTTTTGCTTTAGAATTACTACAAAAAACTTATTACTAAAAATAAAATTTCTGTCCAACTTTGTAAAATATTATATTTCTTCTATAATACTCATACTTTATTTGTCTGTGAAACCTAGATTATCATTCTTTTATTTAAGTTTATTAGAAGTGCAGTTAAAAAAATACTAAGATTAGTTTTATATATTTTAAGCCTAGGCAACAAATAATCTCTTAAGATTCATCGCCTATTCAAGTTACTGCTTAGAGCACACATTAAAATGGTTAAATAATAAAACAACTTAAAAATATAACTGGTATTACCAGACTAAGTTTATTCCGTCACTCAAAAAACCATGTTAAACTCAATATTAGTTCGGAAGTGATTATCAGCATTAAAACACACGCTTAAAGTAACCTAGTTAGATTATATATTTAATTTATTAATGTCGTACACCACAGTTCATATATTAAACACTGAATTTTATTTCACAAGATATTGACCTGTACCATGAGTTGTGTGGTTACATTTGGTCATTATTAATCATTATTATTACTCACTCCGTATTAGTATTACCATTATTAATTATTACTACTTGTGCAACCCCTCATTTAAAAAAAAAAAAAACATTACAAGTAAAAGATTAATTAATTCACTAATATTATTTACTGGCTATAAATAAAATGACCTGTCAGCATCACGAAACAAAATTAAATTACAATTTACAATAATTTCTAATAATACTATTATTAAGGTGCTTCATTTCACATTTACATCACGACAACTCCACTTTCTCCCGAAATTCTACACCTGATTCTAGTTTTACAAAGTGTTCCTAGACATGCGTAGAAATGATGTGTATTTTATTAAAAACTATTATCAGACTATAACGACTGGGTGATTTTCGTTTAAAGATTTTTTTTGTACATTTCACTAAATTGTACATAACAGATATTTCAGTGGTATATACAGATCATAACTCAGGCAGCTAATGAACTCTGGTTTCTTCGTTTATTTTGAATTTCATGTAAAGTTTATTTGTTTGTTTTGAATTTCGCGCAAAGCTACACGGGAGCTATATAGGCTAGCCGTCCATAATTTAGCAGTGTAAGACTAGAGGGAAGGCAGCTAGTCATCAACACACACCGCTAACTGTTGGGATACGCTTTTACCAACGAATAGTAGGATTGACAGAAACATTATTCCACATCTACGACTGAAAGGGCAAGCATGTTTGATGATGGTTATTCGAAGAACAGATTAAGAGAACTGGATATTCCAGATCTAATATGGTACACATAATATGCACCATGTTAAAGTTCATTCTGGCAAAGCCACATGTTAAACATTCAATGTTATTTATGTAAAAAAAAAAGAAGAAGAAAACACGGATATGTGTATTTGGTTATGTTTTAAAATTTGCGATTAAAATATTCCCGATAGCATCACTAGTGCAACTAAACACAACATTGAATTTCGAAACTTGAATAGGCCTACATCTTTGTTTGTGACTAATTTCGATAAATAACTTGAGACTGAGAATGAAAATAAAAATAAATTTTGGAACTGTGTTATTCACTTGACGCTGCTTGTATTGTATGATATTGAGCTAATTCCAAGTGGAAAATTACGCAATGAATAATATCTGCGCTCTGTTACCAAGAGAAACGAATTTTAGCATTTAAGTCTTAAAACTTTACCTCCGACTCTCTCGGGGAAGTCACGGATAAAACAGTAACTAACTTATTTTTCTAATGTTAAACAACCTTACTGGTTTTTAACAAAAAGCAATCTAAGCTGAGCATTCATGTTCACATAGGATCTGTTGTTGTTCTGTAATTATATGCCCAGGACTCGTTTCATACTAAATAGGACGTAAACTTATACGTGTCTATGTAATTTATGGTATAAGTTTTAATTAATTCAACACATATTTCAGCTGTTTATAGTGTTAGATAGTTTTGATACATGAAATTCCATAAATAGTAATATCTACATTGACCATATGTAATAGTGTGATAGATGAGTCTTTACATGCGGGAAATTAACAGTTTTACTTTTAGGCGCTCTTGGGAAAAGGGCTGAAAACACGTTAAACAGTTAAAGACCTGAGACAGAGTAACTATCGACGCTTTTAGTGGTTACCTGTTGCACATAATTAACACCGGTTATTATTAACTAACAGATGTTTCCATGCGATGCCAGGTAAGAGAATTTCTGAAAGTTTTATTTTTTATTCAAATACGCCAGAAGCAATATAATGCCAGGGTTTTTCATATTTACGATGAAGCTAGGTATTAAGCTCAATGGACTATATGTGCTCTGCCAACGACGAATATTGAAACCCGATTTCTAGCGTTATAAGTCCATAGACATGCTGCTGTGTCACTGGGGAAGTGGGTCAGAGAGGAGGGAAAAAATAAAATGGAATTGTCTCATCAGACACTAACGTGCATGTATTTAATTTAGGTATTTACAAGATATGTCAGCTAGTTCAAGAAAATTAGACATATTGTTTTTAAAACAAACTAGTAGAGCTTCAGCGTTTAGTTTCGACAGTTTCAAGAAAATGTTAAAATTATTTGTTACACGGAAAATATGTTGCCTACATCAGTGACTTACAGGAAGGCCCAGGATCTACAGGTGGTTAAGGCATTCGGCTCATAATTTTCAGATCGAGGGTTCGAATCCCCGTCACACCAAACATGCTCACCCTTTCAGCCGTGGGGACGTTATAATGTAAAAATTAATCCCACTGTTCGTTGGTAAAAGAGTAGCTCAAGTGTTGGCGATGGGTGGTTATGACCAGCTGCCTTCCCTCTTGTCTTACACTGTAAAATTAGGGACGGCTACTGCAGAGAGCCCTCGTGTAGTTGTGCGCGAAATTCAAAATCAAACAAGATTTACAAGAAAAGCCTTTGGTTTAAGTATTAGAGGGCGCTATATAAATAACAATTTTATTATTTTTTACTTTACATGTGCATGTCTCAGCTTCAATTTGATTCCTAATTTGTCAATTACTTCATTCAAGTTATTATTATCTTTTGTATTGAATATCTTACAGTATCAAAATTTTCATTCTAAATAATTTTATATTTTACTCCTAATTCATGAGACATATTACTGTTTATACAAATCGCCCATGAAAAATATCGCAATTGATTGTTATTGTGTTTTCTTAATTAGTGAAATAACAGAGTAAACAATTGCTTCCAAAATTGTGGCGCACGTGTGTACGTAAAAATATTACAAATAAATAAATGTTTTCAGTCTGTTTAACAAGGGCAAACAAACTAGATTGATATTCAAAAATCATTGTCAGGTTTTGGTAATTTTGACTTTCAATGGAATGAATTTTATATAAAGGTAGGTTTAACACTAACAATATGAAATGTTAAAGAACAATGGGACTATCAAGTGGGGTGATTAATCCCATTATTTAGTTTTTGCTTCCGATGGACGAATCAGGATTCGTTAACTACATAGATAAGACTTTGAATATGACAGTGTCATATCAGTTGTGTAGGAATACTTTTTTTGGAGAGTTAGAGTTTTGTCACCGAGCAAGTCAGACGTGCCAATATCGCTGCCAACATGCTATTTAGAACGAAACGTTCATCCTCGACAGTCAGGCCGTTAGTGCCGCCGGTAATCGTCGAAGGCCTACCGCCGAACCTCACGCCGTTTCAAGTCGCCATGTTGATCGCCCGAGCCAAGCCAGGGGCAACCATTGAACCATCCAGGACACGAATTTTACGCCGGGGAGGAATCCTCATCCAAGCAGCCACTACTGCAGACCAAATTTAACTCTGCCAACCATGGAACACCGAATTTAATGTAAGGTGTTCCCCTACCAAAAGTCCAGTCAGGCTTTACTCAATATTCCTCAGGGGCGTCGACCCATCAATAGAACCAGAAGAAATCAAACGAGCCATTGAACCTCAAATCCAAGCCAATGTGTATGCTGTCCACCGAAGTTTCTCAAAAAAGACTAACCTGCCTACGTACTTTATGAAGATAGTAACAATTTCGAAGTACAGTGCTGCCTGTAT
Organism: Tachypleus tridentatus; assembly: GCF_004210375.1. Classification (NCBI taxonomy): domain Eukaryota; kingdom Metazoa; phylum Arthropoda; class Merostomata; order Xiphosura; family Limulidae; genus Tachypleus; species Tachypleus tridentatus. Next base: position 65,981,413 of record NC_134833.1, on the reverse strand, counting down.
TTTACGTGACGGCTGTTATTATCATATATTCCACTTCAGAGCCGAACGCCCACATCGACGACAGTTCAAAAATTGGTCAAACAGAGCATCCAGATATCAGAAACTACCAAAATACCGCCGAGTCCAGATCTAACCAGAAGAAACACGAAGACAGATACAGACAACTCGACCCAGGAGACGTCAACTCCCTCTGCCAGCAACACGCCAAGTGCTAGCAAACTAAGAAAGAAAGAAGACAGATCATGGCAAACTGCAATCCAAGTTCCACAGAATTTAGCAACTAGCCAGACTCAGACAACTACCAAGACATCCATCGACGCAATAGTTCAAACTGAAAAACAAACTACCTCCACCCAGAAAACCCAAACCAAAATCTCAAGAAGAAACAAAGCATCACAGACCTGCGAAGAACAACACACCGAAGAACAGCCAGTTGTTCCACCAACGAGACCACGTTTTTCACTTGCACCAATGGGCTTCAAGTGTAAAAACAAGTTCATGACGAAGATACCACCCGATCTACAAGACCGCAGCTAACAGTTCTCATGTATACCACCGTCAGAGTTCATCAGTTTTCAAATATATATATATTTTTTTCCTTCTCTCTCTTCCCAGCTACTTCAGGGCACGGTCTGGGTAGATTATTCGGCGCCCAGGCGTTTGGGGTCTTCACAATCTCAACTACTATAACATAGTATCTGGAACAACTTGTTGAAGAAAATAACATCGTTGTAGCCCATGGTGCTCCTTTACAAAGATCAGTAAACAACAGAAAAGTCTGGAGGAAACATACTTGTTTTGATTTCTTTACTTATGGCAATGGAATTACGCTTATAAATGTTAGTTTAGACAGATTTTCAGAACACTTTCTGACATGCTTGAGTAAAAGTTGATTTTTCGTAACCCAAAACAACACAATGTTTATAAGCCTTTAGACGTACTATCTAGCCACTTGGAGGGACGTAAAAGTTGGCATACATATGTATTTTTTTTCTGCTGAATGATAAAGACTCGACACCAAAGTCAACCATACATAGTATAATACATATTCTTAATTTGTTTGCATAACCAATATTTCTTTATTCAAAATTTTTAGTCAGGTAAAATTCTCACAAAGCTAGAACTCGTGATAGGTAGAACTTCGACAGCACATTGTGTTGCTTTGTACTTGAGTTCAAACAAAACAGAAGTTAAACATTTATGTAAAATTAAAGGTACCAAGTAAATATTCCATCAGCTTGAAATATAAGACTTTTCAGATGAGAATATATAACACCATCTTTTTTAAGAGTTGGCGGTGGGTGATGATGACTAGCTGCCTACCCTCTAGTCTTACACTGCTAAATTAGGGACATCTAGCACAGATAGCCATCGTGTAACTTCAAAACCAAACCAAACTTACGAAAGTAAATTTAATAGGTAATATTTTATTATGGACGACATTAAATTGCACTTGAAAGTGGACTGTTTAATTATGACCTTCGAAAATTTTGTGGAAGATTTTTTTTTTTTATTTTGCGCAAAGCTACTCAATGGTTATCTACTTTAGCCGTCCTCAATTTAGATGTGATAGATTAGAAGACAGCTAATCAACTCCACTCACCTCCCAATTCTTGAGCCTTTTTTAATGGAATTAATCGTAACTTTATAACGCCCCTATAGTTAAAGGGACGAATATGTAAGGATTTGAACTTGCGACCCGTAGGTGGCAAGTTAAGTGATTAAACAATAGGGCATTACAGGCATAATAATGTGTGTGTTTGTGCGTGACGAATATGGAACGACAGAGATTTCCATAAGGTATTTTTGATATAACCATATTTGGTTTGTTTTTAATTTCGCACAAGGGCCATCTTCCAAAAAATATACAGGTAAACATCGATATAAAACGCATCGATAAAGCGCGATAATCAGTTGGGCGCGATGGGGTCTTAGGCCCCAAATTTTTTGGGGTTTCTACAGAGGCCGCCGCTTAATATTACCACTGCTTAATGTAATCAGCCGGTTAATGTGATCAAAAATCAAAAACCAAATCCACTTCAATCTTTTTGTATGGTTTTCACGCCGCATATTGTGATCAAACCCCGGCCTGCATGTAATAATTCCTGGCGCTGTCAACTGCAGTAAAGTACATAATCTGCCAGTCATAGGATAGCTCTCAGTGCGTAGGCAAGAAGTATCAAAACTTTATTTTCATTAAAACCACAAGTCATCCTTGATCGACCGATGGATGACGAAGGATGAGTCATATACACTCATACATCAGTGACAGTGGCATGAAGTGCTGCAAACGATAGCGTCAATGTTGAAACCATATAAATTTCTAAGAAACAGCTCGCTCCCCAGAAGCTTTCAGACGAAATAGTTTCTTGGAAATCTGTGACGTCAGCTATTCCCTTTTATTCTAATATCGCCGAATAACTGAAAGGTCTTGTAACATCAGCTCGTAGGCAGAATTTCGTCGACCGAATCAATTTTGTCGTGAGTGAATGGGATAGTGACCATCCGGTGGCGACAGACTGCGATTTTCATATTTTTTCAACATACAGCGTATTTATACCCATGAAAAAAGAGAGACACCAAAAGGAATGCTTACACAGTACAAGAGAAGATACAGATTTTGCAGCGAATCGGAACGGGGAAGCAAGGACCAAGATTATGAAAGAAATAGGAGTTCCAGAGTCTACACTTCGAGGTTGGCTGAAGAATGAAGATCAACTGAGAGAATTCTGCAACCAGGTAGACAGAATGACAGGACTACAGAGGAAAAAAGCCAAGACAGCAGCAGACCCAGCAGTGGACATGGAAGTTTATGATTGGTTTGTGAGACTTCGAGCAGACAACATTCCCATCTCAGGACCCATGGTCCTTGCAAAGGCAGAGAAGACCTACCAGCAACTATACCAGAAAGAAGATTGGCAGCCCACCCATAGCTGGCTACAGAAATTCAAGGAGCGGCACGGCATCAACCAGAATAAAGGACTCAAAGAAGCAGCACCAGAACCACAACCAGAACCAATAGAAGAAAAAGATGACATTTTCCATGGATTTACAGCAGAAGAAGTAGCAGAGGCAGAAAGGAAGTTTGTAGACTACCAGGATGGACTCCCCTTGACAACCCTTGTGAAGCAGTGGGCCGAGATTGACGAAGTAGCACCAGTTACCCAGCCACCCCTCACAGATGAAGAGATCCAGAAAGCAATAGAGAACCCAGCGGCAGCACCCACAGATTTTACCACTCCAGATGAAGAAGAAGAAGATGACCCCATTCCAGAAGAACTCAGGAATTGCATCACCTCAACTCAGGCAGTACAGTACACAGAACAACTTCTATATTGGGCAGAACACCACAATCTAGGAATTTGCAAGATACTACAGATCCAGGACCTAATGAGAACTGCGAAGAGGATGCGGAACCAAAGAGGAAGACAACAGACACTTTTGGAGGCTTTTGAAAGAAAGAAGACTACTGAGTAACTATAAATTTGTGCATTTCAACTTGTTTTATGTGCTTACTATATTTTATTGTTATTAAATTTTTTGAAAAATCCGTTTTTTGTTTCAGTACTGAATTCGTATTTTAAACTTTGCCATGACATTTTTTTATCTGGTAATCATTTGACTTCAGTTTGTACTTAGATTTTAATAATTAGTAAATAAATTATCAAAATTAATTACTATATGTATTAACTTTTAAAATTGAACTAATTTTAATCAGCGTCTAATCGTAAAAACGATCACATGATTGCTCTGACGGAACTAATTTTAGAATATCAGCCCCCATCAAAGTAATGAATTCGATAAATTTCTTTAGAATTCTGCTTTTTACATTTAATTTCAGTCTTAAAATTGAGTTTAATAAATAAAAATAAATAAAAAAATGCTATATCATTGGTGTAAGTAGTTTTGTTTGTTTTTTCTTTATTTCACTACAAAACGCGTAAATTTTGCATTATCGCTCACCCCGAGGGTCAAAAAAATATATAATCAAATCGGTATAAGGCGCAATCAGATACAACGCGGTCGAATTTTTTGGACCCCAACTAGCGCCTTATATCGATGTTTGACTGTATTTGTCTCACGGTTCTGAGTCAATAGTTAGTTTTATAATTGTTTATAGTTTTGTTCTTAATGTATAATTGTTCTTCTAGAATCATCGTTATTATTTTAAATAAATGTGTTTTAATCAAGTACTGTGAACCGTTTATATCATTTGTGCAAAATTTTTATCTTTTCTATAGTGAAAATGTTTTAGCTTTGTAAGTCCATAAACTTACTTTTGTTTTACTAGGGTCACGAAAAGTTAATATGAGTTATTGAATATAGCACTTTTCATCCAATTAGGACAGTAGTATCTTCTAATGATAGGTCAGTTGATATCTCGAGGTTTTAGGCTGTCATATATGTGAATAATAATTACCTGTACGTGAATATCGCAAATGGTTCTAAATAAACCCGAAATTACGTGTTAAATTTATTTCCCAAATTTCTATTCACAAATTTAACATTTTAGACATAGCTGTTGACACTTCTACATCTACATTTATTACCAGAGTACATTACAAACCTAGTTACAACTGTTCCTATTTACATTTTAATTATTTCCATATTTTAGAATGAGTGGTAAAGTGGATTTTTAAATTTATTTGTGACTCATAACCTAATTTAACCATTTTTTTAATTTTTCAGAATCCTCACTGGTGTGACATAGCTATGATAGTTTGAGTACATTCAGCTGGATCATTGTTATATTTTCTTTCAACAGTAACAGGAAAAAAAGAGGTTCAAAGTTCTCACCTCTCAACTGTGAACTTAATATCAGGATGCATTTGGTTAGGTTAAAGAATAAACTGTAAACAAATTAAAATGTTACAAATGTATAATATAATTTATTATAATTATAAATCAAACATGTTTGACGTTTATTAAGTCATAGCTAAGACTATGATTTAGCTTCTCCATGGTTCTATCAGATACTTCAAAACTATTATTCCGTTGAGAACCTTATGGATTTCCCTATGTGTCTCATACAACTCTACGTTTATTACAGATACATCAAGAACATTAGAGCCATTGATTCTCTGTACGAGTCCCCTCGTCTGTGATGAACGCTTTATTGGATACATGTTATATTTAGATATATAAGAAAAGCAAACTATAAGTAATAATTTAATGATGGTGATACTTTAATATTGCATTATAGTGTTTATAGTTTTGAAACACAGATAATATTTTTCTAGTTAAGCTAAGTAATTAATCTAGAACATTATAAAATTTCTTTTGTGTAGTGTATTGACCACTAGTTGAATATAGTTCATTGATATTGAAACTCCTTTTAGATATATATATATCAAAAGTATTAAAAGGACCACTAATTTCGAAATACTGTATTTTTAATATTTTTACTTGGTTGGAAGCGCTTTCAGATCTTACATTACTCTTTAACCAACCTAGTTAAATACAATACATACCACTCGTCAGCAAAATGAAAATGTTTATACAACTCATACATCCAGTTAAAAATAGATTAACAAAGATATAAATGTATTTTATGTTACTTCCAATCAATAACCAGCATGATGTTACAAAGAAAATAAATATAGTTGTATTATTTAATAACCATAAAAATAAAATGTTAATAAAACAAAACTAAATACTTATGAAATTCAAATTCTTTATACTTTTTTAATGAAATAACTCAAATAACAAATGTTTTTGTCAATCATTACAAGACCAAAATAGAAATTAAAAAACGAAAGTTCCGTGTAATATAACATTGTCACTTAAGATACGCATGGCTAGGTAGTTAAATCACTCGACTCGTAACCTTAGGATCGCGGGTTCGGATCCACGTCACACCAAACATGCTCGCTCTTTCAGCCTTGAGGGCGTTAAAATGTACAGTCGATCTTACTATTTGTTGGTGAAAGAGTAGCCCAACAGTTGGCAGTGGGTGATGATGACCAGCTGCCTTCTCTCTTGTCTTTCACTGCTAAATTAGGGATGGCTAACGCAGATTGTAAATCCGTAGACTTAACGCTGTAGTAGCGGGGGACTGTTGGAAAGAAATTGTACACCGAAATTGTTGAACCCTAACAAGAAGAACTTACAACAGCTATTCAAAGGTTGAAGCGAGTTATATTGAATATATATTAATGAAATGCACTGATTACGTTATGCTAAAATGATTTAGATTTTGCAAACTAGCAAATCACTCTACACTCTACGTTATAAATTCTATATAGAATAGATGTATCAGAAATATGTTTTGACGAAGTTTGGTGTTTTTTTCTTGTACGTTAAGATATACTGTGCAAAAGAGGTAAATGTATCCTAACCAAATGTCGACGTTCACAAATTGTGTCATTGAACTTATGGATAAAAACTTCTCCATTCGTTCCTGTATAAAATGCATACAGAACCTTGACTACAGCGATATATAAGCGTACGAAGTAATTTTAATTCCTTATTTTAATATAATATTTTCTGTGAATTAGTTAGTTGTTCTGGTATGTGGAATGGCATATAACTTGCTCAACGATAACGTTCATTGAGTTCTATCTGCCCTTTGTTATTTTTTTAAAATAACATCTGATATGATCTGTGGAGTTGTACACAACAAGCTATCTATGCTCTGCCCACCATGAGTATCGAAACCTTGTTTCTAGCGTTGTAGGTACGTAGACATGCCGCCGTGCCACTAGGGGGAGTAAAAGATGGAAGACTGGATGAGCAGGAATGAGAGGGGTCGAAGTTAGTGACAACGATAAACAAAATGGTAACTGTATGAAAGGACAGTACAAAATATAGGACTCTGGTAGAAAGCTGACAGATATGTGGATTAACAATCTGTATATATACTTGATAGGTCTTATATACAACTGATAGGTGTAAACGGCTAATAGGTGGGTAGAAAGCGTTTAGATGAGGGTCAGCTGTAAGGAATGCAGAGAGCAAATAAGTTCAGGAAGCTTTATAGTCGAGAAAGGTATTGACAGGCTGATAGATTCATATATATATACATAGTTGTGTAGACTGCTGAAAGTAATGTAGATAGTTGGTAGATGTGTATAGTCCTGTAAAGATGTTCAGATATCCGATAACTGTGGTTTTGGGTGATAGATGTGTGGATTGCTGGTAGATGAGTAGATGGGTGATAGTTGTGTGTAGGTGGGTGAAAGTAAAATGGAAAATTGTGTTGGGTATGGATAGGTTGTTTAGATATCTGACAGTTCTGTAGGTAAATGAACAGTTATACAAAAGGTTTTGTTTTGTTACCATTGAAGTACAGTGAACTCATTAGATGACGCATAGTAATGACTGACATGCACCAATATTTCATTATGGTTTAATATAGTTAATGTAAATATGGAATGTGGTGGATGCATTAAAACCTAACTTTTTCACCTGCAGCAAATAAGAAATTCATTCTTATGCACATTATTGAAAACAAATAAGTAAAATGGACTTTCTCATTCTTTAATTAAATATGAATCACAAAGATATAATTTTTTTGAAAATGCACAAGTTATTATCTTGTAGTTGAAATAAAATATTTTTCACTTATTTATTATTTTTATGTTCAAAACACAATAGTTTGGGTTTTCCAAGAATGAAGAATAACTTGTCACACGGAGCACCAAGAACCAAATTCATCCAAATTTTCTTAGAATTTAGTAGCATCATAACGAAAGCTGAAGGAATATTTTATACGCAATGTTAACAGCATACAGTGAATAGTGTTTTAGCTACGTGAGAGAAATAAGGGACTGGTCAGTTTATTCACATATTGACTTCACTATTAACTCCAATATCACCATTAAATATCAGAACTGTCCTGAAAGCTGTGAAATCAACAGAAAAACCAACTCAGTTTCCTTTCGGACGCTAGCAAAATGTATTGCTATGAAAACAGCTCTACCAGGATAGACTTTCAGGCAAACTTTCGATTTCTCCAATACCTCTCCTTAGCAGCAAAAGTTCCTGTCTTATCCAGGGATAGTCGAGATACACTATACATTACACTAGTGGCGAGGTAATGAATACACCACTTCTTGACAGGTAAGCTCAAATAAAAAGAAATAATTTCAGATTAGTCCTTGTTAATATTGGGAATTCTTTAACGTTGTGTAACTGGACCAGTAAATATCTGAAAAGAACACCTCAGGGGGTCTTTCCTAAATCACCTTTCACCTGATGCCTTCATCTCCATGCGACCCGTAGAAACTAGTCAACATTATCAGCAACATGGAGAAACCATGTTTCAAAGATGTCCAAACCAATTTACTTTTTTTGCGATTCCTGCGCCTCTCATATAAGACATCTCGGAGAGAACAACTCACAAAATAGTGGGACTTAGAGAAGACATAAAATTATATAAAAAACAAGTTATTAACTCATATAACATATTTAAACAATCACAAATGACTCAAAAATACATAATCACAAATAAGGTTAATTCATGTTTATATGTATTTCTTTTTCAGATCCGGGCACAGGACAGGTAAAACTTTCGGCGCCTGTCTTGTGAAAGTGGGATTTCGCGGGGCACTCCAGTTTCCCCCCCCACATCCAAATCTAAGGCATTGGATTATTAGATCCCAACCAAGGCAACACTAATGCCCAGCCCTGAATTGGGTCGTTTTACTTTGATATCTGCTTGTTGGGTTCCGGCCTGGCCAACATATCCGGTGCCGCCTTCGTTTCGCTCCCCACTTTCTCATCCGTCATTTTTATACTACCCTACCGCATTTAATCACCTTAAACATATAAAAGTTAAATATTGTCAAAATTCGAAGTAAAATTAAATAATTTTTCATATGAGAGAACAAAGAGGAACCACAATGTTCCTGATCACTTTAAACAGGAAATTGAAAAATTGAAAAAAATTTTCAGACTTCTCTCTCTTTAAACTAAACCCCTTCCAAGTTCGTTTGCGTTTGCGAGTAAGTTAACTTCACACATAATTGACCAATGGCAAGGCAAGAGAATATTGTGTCCCTTCCACGTGCTTCCCATGTCTTTGATTGAAAACATATGTTATGAATACTGATGGGGCTTTATTTGATGTTCACAATTGTTGTTTATTTCACAAAGTTAAGAATTGCGTTTCTTTCTATTTCATGTGTTTCTTGCTCCTTCCTGTCTAAGTAACTTATTATTAAAAGAGTCTACTTACGTGTCAGAAGTTTCTGACATATTTTTGAACTTTTCAAACACCTTTGTAAACTCTTGTCTTCAATTGACAAGAAAAACAAATGTGCGTGTTATTCTTGGCATTAATATACTATCGCACGAAAGACAATTCATGGTATGAAGGTTTTATTCTTGATATATATATTTATCGTACAGATGTTGTTTAAGAATAATTTATCGCTGTTGCTACATGTGGTTCTTACATGTCTGTTTTGATTGATAAAACAGTACTATTGTTTAACGTTTCTTACCAGTGTTATATTTCTCTGTAATAAAATATTCATGTTTAACATATGAGTGAAATACATATTGAAACCATTTCAACTTCGTGCCAAGGATAAGAGCTTGTAACATATATAAAAGTAACCAAATTTATATATTAGATAATTCCTGATGGAAACTCTTGAGAATTAGTTATCGTGTTGAATAAATATTTAAAACTTTCATAAAACACAACAGCACTTACCACCAACTCTTTAACCGTGTAATGGGATTTCACAGTCATGCTTATATCACACCCAGCATTTATAAATTTCAAGATAAATTATCTTTGAACTTGCCCTTAGACTAAATAATTGTTTCCATAACATGGACCGCCAGTGTTAATGACTCATTTATTTAATTGTAAAGTGACCCAAATGAATCACTGGCAAGTTTATGGAATTATACTCTGGGTTTGTGGTAGAACTCACACATGTTATGTCTTCCATTCATTCAGGCGAAACTGAAGGTCATCTTGAAGTTTCAATATATGAACTAACGGAAATTTTGGATAAATGGATAGAAAAGTCAAAGTTCTTTTACAATGTGTGATACATCAATATAACGAACAAACAGGACAATATATGTAACTTTAAAACTCTTACTGTTGTTACGTCTTAAATTGAAATATTCATAAAGAAATATTGCTAATTTAAGAAATATCCTTCCTTCACTAAACAACACACAATCTTCTCACATTTTGAAACTGTTCTAATCACTTTTGTTACTTATACTTCTCAAGCATGCCGGAATGTTAACGTACACTAGAGGACAGTCACGAAATGTGAAACATTTTCTGACAGTCAAGGAAACGCTTAAAAATATTAATCAATAATTTCAAACAACAGCTAGTATTGTATTGTACAAACAAAATTTAAACTGAATTGTTTGTTGTGTAGAAAATAGTAAGTCATACACTTAACAAGAATATTTCAGATAATATTCAGTATACACATCATACAAATGCTAAAAATTATTAACAGCCTAATGTTAGGGAATTTGAAAGAAAAACTACTATCTTATAATTTCAACTGATAAAGTTAACCGATTCATATGAAAACTAAATAAAATTTGTTATCAGTAAAGATATTCAAACTCAGCAGCTGAATTATTGGGGCAGATCTTACTCCCCAGGTCCGACGTCTGGGTTCATCTTCGACCTGTGTTGAGCTAATGGTCAACGAACTTGAATATAGAAAGCAAGTTTTTAAAAGTAGATTAATTCTGTAGCTGAGCTCAGAAAATTTGTTTTTCCTTTTTACTATAAGCACAATAATGCTAATTTAAATTTATTTTCACTATTATAGAAACATAGACTTTGTTTTTCTTACCTTTCAAAAGATAAGATGTGTTAAATATATATGTTTCATTACTTCTACAAGGAATGAAAGTGTAAAAGAACAGATGTGAGTCACGTGATATTATTATATGAATGGAAGTTTCGTAATTTAGAAAGATCACTCTGTTATTGGTTTGTAGCAAACACGATTCGTCCAATCTATGAAAGATACTTGCAATGGTTGGTGGAGATTTGAGAAGCTATGCTATCAAATTTATGTTAACAAGAAATTAATTTAAACTATTGGCTGAAATATGCTGAATAAATGATATAAAAAGGGTTTTCTAAACTGAGATTTTCATGAAAACAGCAATATTGTCAACATGAAAGTTTTGTTTCTAACTCTTGTTGTCCTCGTAAGCCTGGCGATGGCCAAAGGCGACACTATAGAAGTTGGTTGTCAACTGATGTGTAGTGAGTTCATTTTCAATATTTATTACTATATAAGATATTAATTAATCGTATTACTTGAATAAATAGTATCTTTTTGTATTTTTCAATAAGAAAAACAAAGCAACAGAAACTGAAATAGAATATTATTAACACTCCTACGAAAAGTGGGGCCTAATAGGCCCCAGAGCAACTTGAAAGGTTATTAATATTAGGCTAATAATTTTGTATTTAAAAGAAATTGCCATTTAAATCCATTAATGAATGGATTAACGAGATTCCCACTGTCCCTATCTACTATCTAGCGAAACCACAGCCAGGGGAACTGGGTTGGAGAAATGAGGACTAGAAACGTCTTTTCGTAGGAGGGTTAAAGTAAACTTTTTTATGTGCACAAGAACATTATGATATATATGAAAATATCAAAATTGTCTCCTTAATGACATCACAATTTCCAATAGCTCCAAGGATTCGATTCAGGTTTAAATTACTTTCACAGAATATTTGAACTGCATTATACATGAACTTCTGGAATAATCTCATTAAAGTTGTACACTTCTATTTGAGTCTAAATGTTAAGATCAATTATTGGGGGAAAATAGTATAACTTCTTCCTTCTATTAAATCAAGTATTTTTTACGTAACCTTGCATGTAACAGGACGAAAATATCCTTCTAAAGTAAATCAAACACGAATTTTTATACAGAGAAGAATAAGGAAAATCCTGAAAAAATGAACGAGATACGAAAGTGCGAGAGAAAAATATTTGGTAGAAAGGCATCTTGGGTAAGTATTTGGAATGTTATAACTAATCATTTTTTCTTTAATTCATTACGATTTATGGAAACAATGTTTTATTTTGTAATTGACAGATATTCTCTTCAGTATGAAGACTTCTTTATATACGAATGGTATTTAAAAATTTATTCATATTGAGGGCAAGTTTGACGCAATAAAATTAAATGTCAAGAATGAAAATTTATAACGACAGAATTCAAATATGTTAGGAAAGTATTTAACAATATTTCTGTACTTGAACATCGTGAAAATTATTCATAAATTGTTTCAAATGTGTATTAAAAGAACCAGAAAAAAAGCATAATTTAAAATTGCTGAAATAAAATTTAGAACAGTTATATCGTTCTTAAGATATGAATTTAGGTTTACTGTTAAATGTCACAAAAAATGTAGAATGTGATATTAACGTTGATGCAACAGAAAGTGTTTTTAATCTCAAGCTTCCAGATGCAATTGAGACTTGTAAAAAAATGTAGTTTCTGCAGACAAATTGGACTAATTTTGGAGTGAAACCTGCGATGAAGGACAAGAAGTGAATATGCAGGTGTTGATTAAATATTATCAAATTATGGTTTAATGTCTACTTCCGTAATCAAAATTTATTTTATAAGTTGTACGAAAAAGTTATGTTGGAACATATCTGTAAAGTTCTAAGACCTCATTTCTTTTATTCGTCAAGTGTGTTATAATCTCATTGTTATATAAAATTACTAGTTTCTCTAGAGTACGGAAAGAAAATTTTTTTGTTTATTATTTATCTAATCATACTTAACTATTAATTTCATTAATGATATTTGCAACATCGGAGAAATATGGTATTGGAAGGGAACTATTAATTTAGTTAAAGATAGATATAATGGTAGGAAACTTCGATTAAGCATAGGCACAAAGAGGTAGAAATATGATATTACAATATAGCTATTAATTTCGTTAAATGTACATAGAACTATAATATTAAAAAATCTTGAAATATGTTCTGCAGTAGTCCATTTTTATGCATTCATAATTCCACTAACTTATGTGTGAAATGAACCAAATGCTTGAAGTTGCAGTAAACTACTGAAGAATGAGTTATGTGATATATACGTATCGTATATAAAATTTACTTTAAGGCTTTAGACAAATACAATTTACAATTATGAAAGCTTTTCATAAAACTTTTGATGTTATAAAACATCACATATCATTAAATCTTATTTAACTATTTTTGCAGCAATTCAAAAACTGTATCGCTGACAATTTTGAAGCAGCTGAAGATAATCCAGAATCTTTACTCATTGGAATAATTAAGAAATGTATCTGAAGACGTAAGTTAATGCGGTTAATATGTACCAATATTTAAGAAACAAACTAAACAACTACCACTGAACTACGACATCTTTTGTGCTAAAAAGTACATAAACATTATTATTTATAATAGCATCAAAAGGGTTATACTTTCAAATAACCTAACGCGTTGCATATCGAGCGGTTGGAGCTTATTGTAACTATCCACATATCATGAACTTCAATTTCAGTAAAGTATATCAGGCGTTCAAAAGAATATTATGACGATTTTTATTAATTAACCTATTTGATGTTGTTTTCATATCTATTATATTTTCGTAGCATAGAAAGATAATAATAAAATTATACTTTTATTTTCCAGATTTTTAATGTTATGAAATTATATGGCTATATTTTGATATTTCTACTTTTGACTTTAGTTTTAACAGGCTATTTTTAAAACGAAGATAACAAAACACTTATTAAAACCTTTATTTCCTTACATAGTCTGATGAAGTTCTCCACCGTTAAAATACTATGACTAAATGACATAGTTAACTCTCGATATAAGGCTTCAGTTACACTACATTTTAGGAAAGTAATTCTGAAACAATTAATTTTATATGTTTGATGTACACCAAAGAAACATATGTTGTATTTATCCCTATACACTTATAACAATATAGCAACACTTTACATTAAGGAATGAAATACATCACTGGAGAAATATTAAACACATGTATCAAATCTAAACCAACTAAAATAATGAAACACAAATATCTGTAATAAAATTACATTTTGTTTAATTCAACAACGAAAACGGTGTCATGTAAGAAACAATTTACACTTTTCATTTTTCTGGCTACCAAACTAAGGTTCATACGTTTATATTGTCGAAATATTAAAAAATAAATGATATAGTTTATTTTTTAAAATTGGTTAGAATTTTGTTATTTTCCCCCATACTTCGTATTAATTATTTTGACTGATATATGATGCAATGCTTTTGTTTTTGTTCTGAGTGAATTCACGTTAGAATTTAATTATTTTAAAATTTATAATTACAGCTTAGACGGATCTCTTAACAACTGATGTGGACCAACATTTACATATTACCTATGATATAATAATCTGAATCTGTTGTGGTTTCATTCTATTTAGTATTTGTTTCACTGTCTAATATTTTTATCTAGAAAATAAAACTTTAATAAAGCAATAAAAGTGTTGAATCCGAAGTTGTGTCAGAGTAAAGACCACAGTATGATATTGTTATCTCACTTAAATACATGTTGTGGTTTCTTCGGCACCTGGCTTCGAGGAAAAGAACCCACTGTTGATTTTTTTTTAATTAAAAATATATTGTGAATTATATTTACCCATAATGTTTCAAAAAGGAAAACTGTCTTGAATTTCGAGTGTTTAAAAATGAAAATGTGTTTTAGAAACTTTTTAAAACCATAAACAAATCTTTTCTATTATGGTCACGTTTGTTATTAAAGAACTTGTTTGTTTGTTGTTAAGTGCAAGGCTAAATAATGAAATATCTGCGACCTCACCACCAAAAGTATAGAAACCCGATATTTAGTACCTTTAAAGTAGTTTGAACTTGATTACAAATATGGAATTACAGATATTAAACCATTGACGACTAATTCGCCATAGAGGGTACAGACGTCTCTGACAGTTGAATTCAAGTGTGTTGTATACCGTGTATATCTCGCAAAAAATTTGTCCCGCAGGTAAAACAATCGCGGTCAAAGAATGAAGCTTAAAAAGTTATTCCTGGCTTGTTAACGCGAAAAACATAGACTAGAATGTTGAATGTTTATTCGTAATAATGTTATAAGCGAGTAGATGCATATATGTAAGAAACTGAAACGAACAAAATTATAGCTTTATAAATCATTCTTATATTGAAGTTCAGAAAGAAAGAAAAACTTAACGTTGATACAACGTGTACAAGTAAACTATACAATATGTACAACTTAAACTCAATGTAAAATATAAAAACATTCTTTTATATACGCACATTCTGTCACCACTTTAACATTGACCGTGAAAATAAATACCAATGATGTCGGTTTAAACAGTGGCGTATTCTGCTGAAAACTAAGCTAACTTTTTTCGTAGATGTTATTTAAAAAAACTGTTCATATTTCAAACTATAGAAATGTAAATTTCTTTAAAACGTCTATTCTTAGATTTTCTATCTTGGGAAAATTATGCAACATAACTATGAACGTTTATTTACTTATGTTCAAAGGTTTTATAAATAGAGAACATTAGAATATTCATATCTTAATTATTTAAAAAAATATAGTAACAAAAAGTCAGAAAGAATTATTAAAATTATCTTACTCTTATCTTTACATGAGCAACTTAAATAACTGTTTGTAAACTATTTCCTTGTGTGAAAATAAAATATTTTTATTCACATTCATAATACCCTTCACCGTTTGTAGGCCCAGCATGGCCAGGAAGATTAAGGCGTGCGACTCGTAATCTGAAGGTCGCGGGTTTACTTCCCCGTCGCACCAAACATGCTCGCCTTTTCAGCCGTGAGGGCGTTATAATGTGACGGTCAATCATACTATTCGTTGGTAAAAGAATAGCTACCAGAGTAGGTGGTGATGACTACCTGCCTTCCCTCTTGTCTTCCACTGCAAGCCCTCGTGTAGCTTTGCGTGAAATTCAAAAACAAACCAAACCAGCTAAAAAATCGAAATGACAAAATGGACTAAAATTTATTATTTAGTACTGACTGCTAACAAAGGCAATAATAATGAGCATGAGAGTTTGTCAATCGGAGTTTAATACAAGTGTTAGATTCTAACTGTACCATCAAATCAATATATAAACTGGACAAGTCAGCAAGCCAACCAGGAACAGTTTATAAGGTTGTGTTTTATATTAAATAACCTGTTATGTGATTTGACGAACTGGTATTAGTCACAAAGACAAACATCTTGCACATAGACGAATCGTGCTATACTTTTTTGTAAAAAATTGCACTGTGATGAGATATGCGTATGTATTTCAAAAAATGGATGGAACTATATGTAACTCTATATCTTATCGCACTGGTTTAAAGTATTGATATTATACAAGTATTTGTTTCGGAATTCGCACGTATCTCTACAAAGCAATTTTTAATTTTTTGGCTGATATGCTAAAACTGTGATGACTACTTAACGCCATCTACTACACACTTTGACTTCTCTTGAAGAGCATCCATAACCCTAACCCTAGAAAAGAGTGCGCTTTATCTATATAACATGGCACAAGGAATGCTATACAACATAAGCACGTGTCAACAGTCAGAACAATGTTTCACTTAGTGATGATACAAAGATACATCTCACTTCACTAGATAACATCTTCCTGTAATAAGAGGGTATTAAATGAATGGTCTGACTGATTGTGTACAGGATGCTCTTGGAAGATGCTCGATAACACGTGCCACTATCAGTTGCACTGATGAACTTGAACTAATTCGGATAGAGAGGTTAGCTACCTTATCCCAGCAGTTCATTTATACACTTATGCCTTATCGACTAGGGTTTATAATAGTTTGTGAGGCGATTATACGTTTTACTAACAAATATTAGTTAATAAGTCTGTACAATCAATACCGGTCAGCTGATACTTATTTTCCCTGAAATATGACCTTTGAGAATCTATGGACATTATTTAATAACAGTGATTATGCTTTCTCATACATATAAAACAGATATATACGTTTACCCCTTAGCTGTTTTAGAACGTATAAAATAATTTCATTCGACAAAGAAACCGTTCACATTTCACCCCCATATGTACAGGTATGTAATTATTGAAGCTTCTCTATATTCAAATCTTTAGCGCATGCCACGAATTTTTTTTTGTTTCCTTCCACATACAGGGCTTATCTCTTAAATATGTTATCTTAAAATAGCTTTTTAAAAATATTTATTACTAAGAGAGAAATGTTTAATTTAAAATTGTTACTCATT
The DNA here is from genome assembly GCF_004210375.1 of Tachypleus tridentatus. NCBI lineage: Eukaryota > Metazoa > Arthropoda > Merostomata > Xiphosura > Limulidae > Tachypleus > Tachypleus tridentatus. The sequence goes on along the minus strand of NC_134833.1, from coordinate 65,964,172 downwards.
GGAGTCAAAATTAAAATATTAAACATTGAATAATTCTACTTTTATCATCCTGGTATTTCGGCGATAAGCCTATAAAAATAAAACTGAAAATCATGCGTGGTTCAGTGATTAACGTGTTGAACTGTAAATCCAATGTTTTATTTTTTTGCGTCCACTTACCCCAAAAGTGAGGAATTAATAATAAATCGCGACTCGCAAAGGGTCGTAGGTGAGGTGCGTTATAACAGTAACAGCATATTCTTGTTATTCAACTGGAGTAGTCAGCGTGGTGGTGGAAGGTAACTTTCTTTAGTCTATTAATCTGAAATTAGAGAAGGCTTAACCCAAAACCCATCCACTGATTTTTGGCAAAATTCAAAATAAACTTATAACCCTAATTATACTTAGCAATACAAAAAAAAAGGTATTTTTAATACTTCTTTCCGTTATGTGTTTACGTTGCGTATTATCTACATTTATCCAAATCAAGATGGTGAGTGAGTTACAATCGATCTTAATGGTACAGATATGGTGTACTGAAATAATTTATGCATGGCAGGAATTATTAGTTCGTGATGGTCAATCCCACTATTCGTTCACACAAGCAATACGTTTGTTAATTTACAGCAACTTAAGGTAAGGAGAGAGTTCTAAAGAAAAACATTAACGATATATATTTAACTTTACTCTTATAATAAACAGTGACTTATGTAAGACTAGCATGAAAAATATATCTCCAGTTAGTCAGTGACTGTAGCTTGTGAAATAAAGTAAATGTGATTATTTTAGGAATTTCATTGCACTTAGAAAGAAATAAAAATTTACTGTTAGATTCAACTTACTTAAGACTTTTGTTTCACAATTACTCCCACTATCTAGCATAAAACGTTGAAAACATATTTATATATACTTACACAACAAACACAAACATCCCCTTTTAATATGTAAGTTCTTAGTTCTAAACTTTCTTATTTTGAAGTCTCTATCAACACGATACATTTACACTAAATTTCTATATTAAGTGATTTTAAATAGAACAAGAACGTAGATGTATAAAATAATTCAACATTACAGTTTTTATTCAGAACTGACTATTAATGGTTCAAATGAATAGATGGTAGCAATGCACATGTCTTATTTCCCTTTACCGTATGATACAACTGGTTTAGGCCCGGCATGGCATGCGTGTTAAGGCGTGCGACTCGTAATCCGAGGGTCGCGGGTTCGCATCCCAGTCGCGCCCTTTCAGCAGTGGGGGCGTTATGATGGGACGGTCAATCCCACTATTCTTTGGTAAAAGAGTAGCCCAAGAGTTGGCGGTGGGTGGTGATGACTAGCTGCCTTCCCTCTAGTCTTACACTACTAAATTAGGAACGGCTAGCACAGATAGCCCTCGAGTAGCTTTGTGCGAAATTCCAAAACAAACAAACAAAAACAATTAATGGTTTAGATCAATAGATGGAAGCAATGCACACGTATTATTTCCGTTTACTGTATGATACAACGTTCAAATGAAACTTACGGACAGTACTATCCCTTTCGCATAAGTAAGCAACCTCACTCATGATACAAATGTAACTAATTCTTTCAGTTTGAACTCCAATATTATTGCGAATCGTCCCCAACAGTTGGTCAGGCTAATACACAAGAATAAAATTAATTGATACAAGATTGGGCTGTTTTATAAATTTATATATTTCTTTATGACGGATGCAGAAGTTTTCATCTCTCATGGAAATAATATATTTATACAACAAAGCCAAATTTCTGACACTGGCATTTAACATTCTAAAGAATCAATAAAATAAAAATTCGAATTATGTTCTCATGTGAAAACTTATAAAACTTCACTAGCACAGAAAATGCTGTCCAGACACTTTGTTGTGAATATAATAATCTTATATTTAAAGATGGACCTTCTAATAAACCAATTAGGAAATTAGTATAAAATATATTGGGCATATTTGACTTGCAAGTTATTATGGAACATAATTTGGGATTAAAAACAAACTTTCTGTAAGATACGTGAAAGTGATTTACATTGCAGTCGCAAATCTCGAAACACTACTCACTTCAAACATTTTTATATCACTTTAGTATAAATACATGTAAATCTTGATTCATATGTTGTTTTATTCAGACCTTATGTAAATGAAAATGTGCAAATCCGTGTTTATATTGAAAATAAGTTAATTTCTAAATTTTATTATCCAGGTCGCAATAGCAATGTTTAAAGGGAATAATGGCCATCTTCTGTATTTTTACAACATAAGCAATTAAAAAATAACACATACTATTCGGGAAAAAAGTTTGAGTTACGAAGTGTTATTAAAGTACATGCTTTTATATCCACAGAAATTGGCTTAAAACAATTAATTTTTTTATCAAAGAACTGTTTATAAGCAATAAATGTTTCTGTAAAAGTTATTTTCATTTAACATTTTGAAGAACAGATCTTGCATATGATATGAAGAATTAATATTATTTTACTTGCGTTTTTTTGATAGCAAAGCCATATCGGGCTATCTGCTCATCCTACCAAGGAGGATCGAACCGCTGATTTTAGCGTTGTAAATCCGGAAACATACCGCTGTACTACCGGGTGGACGTTATTTTATTTATATATACATATACACTTTATTTTTCTTTATGTGTAGCATATAAGAGATCTGCTATAAAATTAGTGTAGGAAACAAACAGTGGCTAATTACTCAATAGCAAGAAAATATGAAATTTACAAATAGACATAGAAGAAGTTTTCTTGTGGAAATATTGATGGACAAGTGTTAAAGTGAGATTTTTATTTGTTAAACATTCTGAAGCTGTGGAATGCATCGAAGTTACTGTGATTGTTAACGTTTTTTTCTTTCGTCAACAAAAAATGCTTTTTACTGATATATATTACATTGACTGTGAGAAGGAATAATTAAACTGAAAAGGTGGACTGAAGGCATTAACCATAGTGTAACTTCACACTTAAAACAACAGCAACATTTTACAAACTATTGTTTTATGTGTTCTCTCTTTCTTTTATCTTTAAGTTGTTACAATATAGATATATACATATATATATATATGCTTCAGTGAAACTTCATTATTTTAATGTTCTGTGTTTCTCAAATTTACGTAGAAATCCAAATCTGAATAAAAGTTTATAAGCATTTTGTCTATTTTCCAAAAAAAATGAATGTTTTAAATTAATACTTTTTTCTACGTGTTGTAATAAAAACTCTTTTATCATTAAATAAATTAAACAGACAATACAGAATTAGAAAATGGAACAGACGAGTTTAAAAGTATAAAATACAGCAGTGGTAATCCAACAATAAAGTAAGTAAAATATATATTTAGTTAGTTTGGCGATAGTAATAGAAATGGTAGTTAGGTTTGTCAACAGAAATTATAGAGTAATTGAATAGGCCCAAGCGGACTTTTAACAAGAAGAAAACAACTATGTATATAGTGTTTATGATACGTGAGTAATCTCTGTAGTGTAACGAATTTGATGCACTTACATTTAACATGTTCGAAATTTATGTATTATTTTGGAAACGTGTTTGATACTCATTTATAGTTGAATTTATCGTCAAAAAGTCATGCACACCTCCTGTAGAGGTAACCTAAGCCTCACACCGACACAATGTATATTTTTACTATTAAGAAATATAAGTAAAAACCTTTTTGTTGTGACAATTGAAGATAATAATTTAATTTTAAATTCAGATATAGCTTAGTTTACTTTTAATGTGGAACATAAATTCACTGCAATCAGCATTAACAATGATTATTTCCATTTTGTTGATATAACGACGTAACTTACGTTTCCCTCTTTCTCTCTTTCTTCTCCGTATTTCGTTATAAAGATCTTGGAGGATCAGATTCATATTGACCTCTTCCTCCCTCCTGTACTTGGATGCACAACTTCTGTTAAATGTATTTATAGAAGTTTCATGAGTGCCAGAGTCATCACAAGATTAAGGGCAACTGATGCCCTGAGCACAGCCCAACAATGGTGACCCCCTCGGCCCCTCCATTGCTTTACTGACAAGACATTAAGACTCAATAAGTGCTGAAAGTGAAATAAAAGTTTGAAAATTTATTACCCTTTTTCAGTTTTCTTCCAGGTCAGACCCCACAACTATATTAAATAAAAACGTTTTTATTTTAGTTATTTAACAGATTGGGCATGGATCAAAATCAAGCTATGATTGAGGCCTTTTATTCAGAAATGACGAGGGAAACTACTTCTTTGATTAATGAAAATTAAAAAGAATTATTTTTACTGTATATTTGTTTTCACTCTAAGTTAACAGTTCTCACTTTGGTGTTAAGAAAAATGAAAAATTCACTCAAAACCCTTTCATTAAAAAAAATTCCACTTTGATGTTAACAATTTCACACTTCGAACTTAAAACTCTGTAAGCAAATTATTTGCTCATACCTTAATATTTATTTAAATTTTAAAAGGTTTTTTCTACATTTTTTAATTGAAAAGTCTTTGATCAAGTCCTCAAAACTAATTTGGCGTAAGAAATCTGCTTCTATGCTTCGCGGAGACAAGGAATCCAGCCTGTCCTGTTGCATAGTTGTTCTGTTGGGATTTTTAATACGCTTGAGTTCAGAAAATGAATACTCATCTGTGCAATTTGTCACTATTAATATTAAAAGTATACGCAATGCAATGTCTACGTGACATCATCTGGCACAACACGTAGAAAAAAAATTGTTTGCTATTTCTCATTTGGGTTTCTAGTTTTTCAACAGTTGTGGAGAAAGTGATGATACGAAATTTATCTCTGGGATACAGATCTACTTCTTGTGCATCTCTATCATTGAGTACCTTAATCAACAACTGGTAATGTTTCCTTTGCATCCGCTTCAAATTTTTCATGGTTATCCCTTAAAGTGCGTAGTTGGTCAACTAATAATCCGTACATATCTGCACATGTTTCTAAGTTGACATCCTTATTTTGCAGAACATGACTTACTTCAGGAAACTTTTACAAAATCTCATCCCACATAATCAACATAAAAACAAATTCTAGCTCTTGCATCTTATTTGCAATATTGTCTGTTTCTTTTCTGGTGTCTTCCTTTTGTCATTGGTCTTCAACAGCATTTCGGCCTTCCAGATTTAGTGAATGGGCTGAACAGGGCACACATATGGCAATATTATTTTCTTCTAAAATCTTTTGCTGCATCCCCTTATAACGCCCAGACATGTTAGCAGCATTGTCGGAAGACTGACCCCTACATTTTGAAAAATTAAGTTTGCAAACTTCATGTAAATACTGCAATACCTGGTTTGCCGTTTCCTCACTGATATGGCTTTTCAATTCCAAAGTATCAAATTATAACACTTAACTGATCTATATGTGATAGATGTGGTGTCGAGTCAACTGACAAGCTAAAATAACAAAAGGAAATTACTTCATCAACAATGAACGCGTGGACCTTCTGAGCCATTGGTTCAATGCGTGCTTTACAGGTGGTTTTGGACAAGTAATAAGGATTTCCATATTTCGAAATGTGCCTTGCTAATAATGGATCAAACTGACATATGAGCTTAAGCAGCCCTAAAAAATTTCCCATTCTGTAGTGAAACAAATTTTTCATCTGTTTCTCAAAAAGCCAGACACGTTTAGCTAACGTACGAATAACAACTATTATATGCTCCAAGACATGTTCCCAGTAATTGCACTCTTCTTTAATTTGTTTTCCAACTGTTGTCGCAAGCCTAAACCTTGTCTGCGAGGTACCTATCTTAGCATAGAGTCTTTGTAAGTAGTGTTTCTTTCATGATGATCAATTACAATAGTATTTCGCAAATCACTGAACCCAACAAAACGCTAGTAAAATTTAGGGACAAAAAATGTACAAACAAAGCAATAACCTGGCCCTGTTGATGGTGAATAGAATAACCACTCTCTCTTGTATTTCTCACCATTGGCTTTTACCCCAAAAACACAGGTAAGTTGCGAGAACTTTTAGGCCTAACATTCTGTAAAAAAACAAGGGTAAGATGTAAGAACACTTCGGCCTGACACTCTTTAAAAAAACATATCTACAGTTACGACATAAAGTGTTCGTACCCCTGCGTCGTGAGTAGTTGTTAACTTAAAAAGTATCACGATTAGGATAATGAAAGTAGTGTATGTTATAAATATTACTCTAACACACGTCTACATAAATTGTTATGTAAATTAAATGACAAATAAACTGTTTATAAACAAATAACCAAACATAGAAGGCGCAGAAATTATTCGTGCGTCTACTTTAATGGTCAGTTGTGTTGCCTTTCAGGTGAATTACTTGGCGTATTCTCTCTTCATAGCTCTCCATGATCGTTTTACAGTACTCGACTGGTATTTTCTTCCATTCTTCTTTACAGAAGGCCTCCAAATCTGGCAAATTCTTCGGATGACGCTGATGAACCCTGGTCATCAACTCATGCCAAACGTTTTCAAATGGGTTGAGATCGGGTGACTGCGATGGCCACTCCAGAACGCTTATATGCTTCCTCTGCAACCAGGCAATTATTGTTCTTTTTAATTTCGTGCAAAGCTACTCAAGGGCTATCTGCGACTTGGCAATTTAGCTTTAAACAGTAGATTTTGGCACATTAAATTATGTAGCAATACCGGAGACACACGAGACTTGTAATTTACATTAATTCAGTTTTTTAAATCACTGGACAGTTGTTTCCTGTTCGACATGATGACCAAGCAGATAATGATGGAGACGGTGTTAAATTGCCGGAAGTAAATGTTTTGCTGGCTAAATTCCAATAATTATGAACCCAGTGTCTAGTTCTAGAATAGTATAATGTAGTTTATTCGCCAAACTAAACAAAATTTTTACTGGAATTAGTTTTTTCACACGTTCTGAACTGTACGAACACTTTCTGCTCCTCATATATTTAGTTATTTGTTTGTAAACAGTTAATTTGTAGTTTAACTTACATAAAATTGATGTAGATGTGTATTATTATAATATTTATAATAAACAATACGTCTATTAGCCGAAACGTGATACTTTTTAAGTTATGAGCAAAAAACTACTCGGGTCGCAGGGGTACGAACATTTTTTGTTGTAACTGTAAGCTGCAAGAAAACATGAATGCACATGTCGGATGTTGTCAACATGTTCACCCTTATTTCACCTGTTCAGTTTTTTTTGTATAGATAAAACATACAGTACTATTATATTTATATAGATACAACATACGGCACTGTTATATCTATACAAATACAACATACAGTACTATTATATTTATATAGATACAACATACAGCACTGTTATATCTATACAAATACAACATACAGTACTGTTATATTTATATAAATACAACGTACACTACTGTTATATTATATAGATAAAACACAAAATTAGACATATACCTTTCATCGAGTTACATTAGGTTCCTTTTTCTATTAATTCTTCATTTAGAAGGTTATTTAAAAGCAAAACGTATAAATAACTTGCATTTGTATGGTATTTAGAATCAAACAGATAATTAAAATAATAAGTTTATAATAACATATAAGTCAAAAGAAGTTATATGTAGTTAAACGCTTGACAGCTTTAACATAGAATGTACTGCTTGAGCTATTTACTTGGTTTCAATTTCACAAAGTTTATCAAAGTGTTTGATTTTTCTTTAGGAGTTGATATTTCTTAAATTTAATGATCCCAAAAATACTTCAGTCCAATGTATTTTGCTTGCATATATTGCCTGTTTTTACTTTTCTTAACATCGTAACACCCTGGTCAACCATCTGTGATTATATTATTATTTTCCTAGTATTTCAATATTTTGACGTTTCAGTCTTGCGCACTTGTTATCTAGAACGAATCAAAGACTCTGCTCAATAACAAATAATAAATGATATTTTACAATGTTTGAGTTACGTCTTGATACGGGAAATGTACAATAACACATACAAATCTATTTACTATAAGAAACGTATGTACTGTTTTTTGTTATCAAGACATCAGAAACATTTACATGTCATATACTGTTACAACATGAAACACTGAAAAGAGTTCATTCATAGCATGAGATATCGAAGAGTACTCAATCACATCTTCATGTGTATCGTGTTTGTAGTTAATGCGTGATTTAGACTGCTAAAAGGAGTTACCAGTAAATATTATTTATTCAAAAAGGAATTTAATATAACAGTGTGGTCTTTGATACAAGAAACGAGTGTGTTCTATATAATATAGGCTTATGTAGTTCCTTATATATACACATATATCTATCTTCTAATTTTTAGTTTTTTTAATAAATACAATTACATGAAACTTTGCTTTTGTAAGTAATAACTCATTTGATAACGTTTTTAATCATTTAAGTTTCATTGTCATTATCTAGATAGTTATGTTATTACTTTTTTTAAATTCGTATTTTCTGTTTTCCGGTAGGATGGACTTGCAAAATGTTTAATCACAACAAAATTTAAACAATTTTGAAAAGATAGACTGAAATTTAACATATTAATTTAACATACCTTTAATTCTGAAAAAATAATTAATTTCTACATATTTCAAGGTAAATATAATTTAACTGCAGTTATAATTATTGTAACATATTCAAATTGTTTTGTCACGTATGGTGGCACCAGTTTACCGATATTATTCTGATGTGCAGCTTAAATAAGTTACTTTCGTAAGATACAATAAATTACCCATATAATTAGGGAAGTATATAAACTTACCCGAGAACACACACCAGTACAAAGCTGTGTTAGAAGACTTACTTTTGTCTTAGATCTCTATTTTGATATAATATTTAATACACGTCGAGTTATGAAAATATTATAAAGTCGTGCTACCAATAATATATTGTTCGTGCTTATCACAAGATTGGTTGTTCAGAGCCTGTGTTTTAACTTATATTTCTCTATTTCAAAAAAAGCACGAAAATATTTGAAATTTAAAGTCTAACGCTTGAAGTATCAAAATAAATTTTTCTCTAGCCCTAACTTAGAAGAGAAAAACTATTTGATTAAAAGTTAAGTAAAAATTAAATCTTCATGGAGTCGAGTAACTTTATGTGGTATTAACCCGTTCAATCGTTATATACCTTTCTTCTGTACCACCCTTATTCCATCTAACCCTTCTTCACTACATGTGCGGTTGCTCTGTGGTCCACTCATCCACCTTTTATGTCCCTATCGCTTTTTCTCTACTTTCGGCCCAAGAGTCAAATAGCCAATAAATACGAGACGGTTTAACAAACTAATGTTTTTCAACAAAAGAGTAAATCTATGAAGATGTAAATGTACTATAATAATGAGTCTACACGTGCATTGTACGTGATTTCCACAGCCTAAGATCCAGGTAGCAAGCAAGTACGAGAGACGTATTGACAGACGAACATACAGTGACAAGAGAGAGCTGTTTGATGGGGAAGGTTTCGGTTTTGTTACTTGTTTAATAAGCTTCTCAGTATAGTCTAAATCCCTTTAATCTATTGAAATATATCAAAGTTGAATAAAAACTTGTGTCAAGAAGCTCACGTTGTGTCTTTATGACACTGATGTTTGTTTCGTTATAGTTGTTTCGTGTATTATTCCTATTATGTTACTAATTCTATTTTTATAAAAGAAAAAGTGTATTTATTCTCATACATAGTTACAAAGAACCATCTTAACTTTGGCTGTATAACTAAAATAATGGAAATAAGAGAATTATAAAAGATCCAATTTATTTTTAGTGATCAAGTAAGTAACTGAAGAAATACAAAACAACGCAAGAATTATTTTCAATTCCCTTCAAAATTGGTCAATTTTACCAAATGGAATGGTAACAAAAATTAAAATATCAAATATTCCAACCTTCTTTCGGTTCCTACTTTAAAATATTTTATTGTGAGAGGTCCTAATGGAATATTGCAAACGTAGCTGTTTCCTTATAGCTAAGAGACCAAAGTATCGCGTGAGAATTTTTAGAACTCTGTATTATTGATAATTGTATTAAAGAACTATTTTTATCTGACCTTGGTAAATTATTTTAATTAGAAAAAAAAAGATATTACTAAATAAATAACATTATAATGGCGAAATTTAAACTAAAACCGTGGAGTTGCATAAATATACAGAGTGATCGAAGCCACTAAACATTGCGGTTATTTTCCAAACTTTGTGTCATTGTGAACTACACCGGACGTTTTTTATATTTATTTATCAACTAAAACATGAAAATAATTGTTTATAGTTTTACTAAACTTTTGTTAAAATAATTATACATATGTGTTTTAGAGGTAGAATTGAAAAGACGTAGAGGCCTAAAGCATTCTTTGGTTGGCTGTACCCTCTGCTGTGGACTGCAGTTTCCTATATTCATTCCTAATCACAACAGTTTGGGTTAGCAAACCAAAGAAATACCCTTAGATCTTTTGTATTTTTGAAATGTACATAATATCTATGGAGTTTTAAGTCCGGGTTACTTCACTATATAATATATTAACCTAAATGTTAAAATGATGTGGAACAAATATTAACCTATTAAAACATTTATAATATGCTTACCTCTGATTAGTTTGTTGTTGTTCAGTTGTTTGTTTTTTGGTGTAATTAATATATTTCATTTACTTACGGTTATTTGTAAGTAACGGCCTGGCATGGCCTAGCGCGTTAAGGCGTGCACTTCGCAATCTGAGGGTCGCGGGTTCGCGCCCGAGTCGCGCCAAAACATGCTCGGCCTCGCAGCCGTGGGGGCGTTATAATGTGACGGTCAATCCCACTATTCGTTAGTAAAAGAGTAGCCCAAGAGTTGGCGGTGGGTGGTGGTGACTAGCTGCCTTCCCTCTAGTCTTACACTGCTAAATTAGGGACGGCTAGCACAGATAGCCCTCGAGTAGCTTTGTGCGAAATTCAAAAACAAACAAAATATTTGTAAGTAAAGTTTTACTAGATTAATATATTCATATGCACAGGAATTTACTTCATAGGATGATAACATATACATTAATAGATATTTAAAGCATGTATAAACACTAATTGAAAAAAAAAATTTCATAAAACATATTCTTTTTGCACGTGTTTTATACACGTACATTAGCAATCATACAGTTTCAATAAGAAATAAATTACATCATCCGACAAAGACAGCTTATTTCACGTTCAAATTTATTACATTATACTTCCAATGATGGCGTTTAGTAATTAGTAACATTGTGACTGCCACAAATAGGGCTTGGAATCATGTTATGATGCCGAACTCGAAAAACAGTGGGAGGAGAAGATGGCCACCTTTAAGGACAGAGGACCACCCAAACTTCCCAAGTGGGACCCCTCCATCCCTAGGAACAAAGAGGTCGGTGCTCGTCGTCATGAGGAAGAAGAAGATATTGAATTACACATGCCTTCCATACCTTAGCCGACAGGTGCTAAGCCTGCTGATGATGATGAAGAGAATGAAGATGAGAATGATAAAGAAGATGTTCATGGTGTGGTTTTGAATTTCGCGCAAAGTTACACGATGGCTATCTGTGCTAGATGCCCCTAATTTAGTACTGTAAGACAAGAGGGAAAGCAGCTAATTATTATTACCCACCGCCAACTCTTGGGCTACTCTTTTATTAACGAATAGTAGGCTTGACCGTCATATTATAATGCCGCCATGGCTGAAAGGACGAGCATGTTTGGCGTAACGGCAGGGATTCGAACCCGCGACCCTCGGATCACTGGTCGAGTCCCTTAACCACCTGATCTACAGTCACAGAAATAAACCACAAAACGTAATCTAGTAGCCTGAAACCTGAAAAACATGGCTCTATTGGAAAGTGGCCAAATGGTTCTAATTGAAGGGTTCATGAACCCATTTCTACTGTTTGTCAAACTGTTACTATGAAGCTTAAACTGCGAAAAGTGGAAAACAAAAATTGTTTGTCAGAATAAAAGTCAACATTGTGTGCTATTGTTATAGTAGAAGGTTCCCGAGTCCTATTAAATCACCATACAGTAATCTTAGTTAATACAGGTAAATGAATAATGTCAGAACATTGAACCTAATTTATTATACGATATTATTCAGCGGATCAGCTGTATATATACGGGCATAGCATGGCCAGGTAGTTAGTGCGATGGACTCGTAATCTGAAGGTAGCGAGTTCGAATCTCTGTCATACAAACATGTTCACCCTTTCAGCTGTGGGAGCATTATATTGTGACGGTTAGTTCCACTAATCGCTGGTAAACTAGTAGTGTAAGCGTTGGCAGAAGATGGTTCTGCTAGATTCTTCCCTCTAGTCTAACATTGTTAAATTAGAAGTAGCCAGCGCAAATAGGCCTCGTGTAGCTTTGTGTGAAATTCAAAAAACAAACAAACATTTTCTATTTTAACCTTGTTTTCCCCATGGTTTTAGTCTGATAAAGTGGTATTTTATGTTTGTTAAATCCTAGAAGAAAGTTTTACTTTTGAGCTGCACCCAAACAAAATGGCCACCTAAGAAACGTTGATCAACACCATTGTTCCCAGACAATGGTGTTGCGTAATCTCCGAGAACTGCTTTATTATAGCTGTTAAGACTGAAAAAAAAAATGGTGTTATGTATTCTCATCTGGAAAGTCTTATATTTCAAGCTGATGGAACTACAATACTACGAAATAACTGTTATTCAAAGACATTTATTCTTTTGTCCATCAATTAATGTTCAAACGTAGTTTTAAATAATATTTACTTGGTATCTACAGTTTTCCATAAATTGTTCACCTCTGTTTTGTTTGAACTCAAGCACAAAGTAACACAATGTGCTGTCGAAGTTCTGCCCATCATGTGTATCGAAACACGAGTTTTAGCTTTGTGAGAATTTTACCTGACTAAAAATCCTAAATAAAGAAAAATTGGTTATGCAAACAAATTAAGAATATGTATTATACTATGTATGGTTGACTTTGGTGTCGAGTCTTTATCATTTAGCAGGAAAAAAAATATATGTATGCCAACTTTTACGTCCCTTCAAGTGACAAGATAGTACGTCTAAAGGCTTATAAACATTGTGTAGTTTTGTGTTACGAAAAACCAACTTTTACTCAAGCATGTCAGAAAGTGTTCTGAAAATCTGTCTGAACTAACATTTATAAGCGTAATTCCATGGCCATAAGTAAAGAAATCAAAATAAGTATGTTTCCTCCAGACTTTTCTGTTGTTTACTGATTTTTGTAAAGGAGCACCATGGGTTACAACGATGTTATTTTCTTCAACAGGTTGTTCCAGATACTATGTTATACTAGTTGAGATTGTGAAGAACCCAAACATTAATTCCTCTCATCGACCATATCGTCTTCTTCTGCGAGTTTCTTCAATATCTTAGGCCTAGATGCATAAACCTTCCACTACGTGTTTGTTTTCCATTTAGGTTTTCTTAAAATTGCTTTATTATTCAAACCATAATATTTCAATCAATACATATAACTTATAATTTTTAACTAATTGCATTTGTTACTTAAACTGGCAATTTACGAACAACACATTCTGTGAAGAAACATTTAACGTGTCCTCACGTAGGTTGGTGTCTGTTCCTACGTGCTTCCATTCCATAGACGTCCGAGTTTTTCAGTTGTGTCTCGGAAATCGAGAGAAACCTTAAGTTTTTCTGGTATTAAAATTAAGCCAATAAACACCGATTTCTGGCGAGGTCAATATCACATTAACCAAAAAGCGACCTTCTGTCAGAAATTTTTCTAGAATTTGGCTCTAAATCAAGTTAAGCCTCAGAATGACAACCACGACATGAAAAGCATATGTGAGTTATGTATGACGTTTCAGTGTAACACATTGAAAAAATACTTTCAAAAAGCCTTGATCATTTCAGAAAAACAGAAAATATTGGCATCTACCTTTTGGAAGTAATACTTATTTGTAATTTGCCAACGTTTTTGAAACAGCAATTAAATCAAGAGAACAATCAGTTTCCAAAATGTACTTGATGCATCAAGAAACATTACATACACTAACAATTATAAAATTTACCTCTTATGTATGGCCTGGGCTAGAAATAAAATGATGTTATTGTTTCTTTGTTAGGCATAGCTATGTTTGCGTGGAAGGTTTCTTCTCTTGTGAAAAATAAACATTAGTTTAAAACTAAACAAAAACATAGTATTTATTTGCGTTTCTACAACACTTATATGTTACAAAACTTTGAAAGCAAATTAATAAATTTCTTCTTTAAATGAATTTAAAAGTAATATAAAGTCTTCATGACTCAATTTAATTTATTCATTTTTGTTGTCTTTTTGCGAAATGTACGCCGGGTCATGAAATTATTTACAATTATATTTAACAAGGTTAACCCTTTTATGACATTAATTCTCGACTTTAAATAATTAGGCATTATGGAATTGCAGTTTTTGTTTTTTTTCTGATATCATTTAAGTTCCTCAAAGGCGACTTGATCTGAATATCATAGAAAAAAAAAATAACACTGTTATACCTCGCGGCCGGGGGTTAAAAATCTTAACTAATTGTTCAATAACAGTTTGAACAAAACCTGAAAGGTGGCTAACAATATTCATGAGATGTAATATAATGTAATATGATTTCTCTTTCTAAACCAAATAATTAATATAGAAAATACGGGTTAGCATAAAATTAACTATTCTAAAATCAAATAAATAATTGTTTATACTGAAATTCTCATATTCATTCAGAATTTCGGAAAAACATAAAATAATTATTACACACTGTTTAAGATATAATACTGAAGAGTGAATAAGATTGGTCCACTATATAACAGGAGTTTCGATTAGTAAACATTGAAACATAATTCTGAATGTCACCCAGACTTACTGACTATATTTTAAAAACATATATTGGTCACCAATAAAAACACAAGAAAAGCTATCTTTATTTAGCAATACAAACCACAATGTGTGTGTTATGTCAGTACGATGGAAGATTGACTATACTGAAGAGTTGTACAATCTGAAAATCCCTGAAGTCTGAATAATCTGTGAATTTCAGTCCGAGAAGGCGTTATGTTATTATATTTAAATTTTATAGCGTCATACATTCCTTGGGCAAACAGTGTTCTACCAACGTGACTAGTCGTTCCACTTTCCGATATATCATCTGTCCTGCTATTGAAGAAAGTACTGTCCACTTTCATACACTAAATGCAAAATTTCTCAGCGATACAACACGTGCCAATACCATGAAACTGTTTCCTCGTCTTCCTGCACAGCTGATATGACACTGTCATATTAAGTCTTACCTATGTAGTTAACGAATCCTGATTCGTCTGTCAGAAGCAAGTATTAAATAATGGGATTAATCACCCCACTTGGTCGTTCCATTCTTCTTTAACATTTCATATTGTTAGTGTTATACCTACCTTTATATAAAATTCATTCGATTGAAAGTCAAAATTACCAAAACCTGACATTGACATTTGGGTATCAATCTAGTTTGTTTGACTAGAGTGTTGGACAGATTGAAAACATTTATTTATTTGTAATATTTTCACGTAAAGACGAGCGCCACAATTTTGGGAGTAAATGTTTACTCATCTCACGAATTAAGAAAAAACAACAACAATCAGTTGCGGTATTTTCACTGGGTGATTTGTATAAAACAGTAATATGTCTCATGAATTAGGAGTAAAATATATAATTAACAAGAATGAAAATTTTGATACTGTAAGACATTCAATACAAAATATAACAATAACTTGAAGGAAGTGATTGACAAATTAGGAGTCGAATTGAAGCTGAGACATACACATGTAAAGTAAAAAATAATAAAATTGCTATTTATATAGCGCCCTCTTATACTTAAACCAAAGGCTTTTCTTGTAAGTCTTGTTTGTTTTTTAATTTCGCGCACAACTACACGAGGGTTCTCTGCATTAGCCGTCCCTAATTTTACAGTATAAGACTAGAGGGAAGGCAGTTGGTCATAACCACTCATCGCCAACTCTTAGGCTACTCTTTTTCAAACGAACAGTGGTATTGATTGTGACATTATGACGCCCCCAAGGCTGAAAGGGTGAGCATGTTTTGTGTGACGAGGATTCGAACCCTCGATCTGAAAATTATGAGTCGAATGCCTTATCCATATGGCCATGGTGAACCTTCCTGTAAGTCACTGATGTAGGCGACATATTTTCCGTGTAACAAATAATTTTAATATTTTCTTAAAACTGTCGAAACTAAACGCTGAAGTTCTACAAGTTTGTTTTAAACACAATATGTCTTATTTATTTGAACTAGCTGACATACCTTGTAAACACCTAAATTAAATACATGCACGTTAGTGTCTGATGGGACAATTCCATTTTATTTTTTCCCTCCTCTCTGCCCCACTTCCCCAGTGACACAGCAGCATGTCTATGGACTTATAACGCTAGAAATCAATACTCGTAATTGGCAGAGCACATATAGTACATTGAGCTTAATTCCTAGCTTCATTGTAAATTTTCGTAAAAGTAAAAACCCTTGCCGGGCCCGGCATGGCCAAGCGTGTTAAGGCGTGCGACTTGTAATCTGAGGGTCGCGGGTTCGCATCCCCGTCGCGCCAAACATGCTCGCCATCCGAGCCGTGGGGGCGTGATAATGTGACGATGAATCCCACTATTTGTTGGTAAAAGAGTAGCCCATGAGTTGGCGGTGGGTGGTGATGACTAGCTGCCTTCCTTCTAGCCTTACACTGCAAAATTAGGGACGGCTAGAACAGATAGCCCTCGAGTAGCTTTGTGCGAAATTCCAAAATAAAAAACCTTTTAGTCTTTCAGTGCTAAATTGTGGACGGCTAGCCAATATAACTCCCGTGTTGCTTTACGCGAAATTCAAAACAAACTAATGAATTTTACAGAAATTCAAAAGAAACGAAGAAACCAGAGTTCATCAGCTGCCTGAATTATGATCTGTATATAACACTGAAAAATCAGTTATGTACAATTTAGTGAAATGTACAAAAAAATATATCTTCAAACCAAAATAACACAGTCATTATAGTCTGATAATCGATCGTAATGCGACGCGTAGCTTTCGATTTAGACCTTTTCTGAAACACAATTTCGACGCATGATTAGGAATGCTGTTTGTAACACTAGAATTAGGTGTAGAATTTTGGGAGAAAGCGAGTGGCCGTGATGTAAATGTTAAAAGAAGCACCTTAATTGTAGTATTATTAGAAATTATTGACAATTGTAATTGAATTTCGTTTCGTGATGCTGACAGGTCATTTTATTTATAGCCTGTAAATAATATTAGTGAATTCATTAATCTTTTACTTGTAATGTTTTTACTTTAAATAAGCGGTTGCACAAATAGTAATAATTAATAATGGTGATACTAATTTGGAGTGGGTAATAATAATTATTGATAATGACCAAATGTAACCACACAACTCATGGTACAAGCCAATATTTTGTGAAATAAAATTCAGTGTTTAATTTATGAACTGTGATGTACAACATTAATGAATGATAAAAATGATCTAACAAGGTGACTTTAAGTGTGTGTTTCAATACTGATAATCATTTGCGAACTAATATTGAGTTTAATATGTTTTTTTAAGTAACGGAATAAACTTAGTCTGGTAATACCAGTTGTTATATTTTTAAGTTTTTTTATTATTTAATCATTTTAATGTGTGCTCTAAGCAGTAACTTGAATAGGCGATGAATCTTAAGAGATTATTTGTTGCCTAGGCTTAAAATATATAAAACTAATCTTAGTATTTTTTTAACTGCACTTCTAATAAACTTAAATAAAGGAAAGATAATCTAGGTTTCACAAACAAAGTGTGAGTATTATAGAAGAAATATAATCTTTTACCAAGTTGGATAGAAATTTATTTTTAGTTAATAAGCTTTTTGTAATAATTATGAAGCAAAAGCTACTGTAAACATAGGTAACTAATAGCAACCAAAATTAATTTTGCGAAAGTAACTCCTCTTAAAAAAATTAACATTACGAAGTAAATTTAATATTCTATGGACTTAAATTGATAAATATTATACACTGAACATGGAATATAAATAAAACGTTCTAAGGGTTAGACATCTACCATAATTATATGAAATAATGAAAACAATTCTGGAAAAAGTGTTTCAAAATATAGTTATGTAACTTGTATTAAGTTATAGTATTTCTCTGCACTATCTAAATTTAGGGTTTGATCCCAACAGCAGATAAATTTCAGAGGGACCACCATTTAGTTTACCCTCATGTAATCATATTTCAAATTTTTCTATAAATTTGGTGAAACACTTTATTTTAAGTAAAGAAATTTTAAAGTAATATAATTTCCTGAAAAAGAGCTAGGACTTCACAATATATTTTTAGAGATGCATATGCATGAACATATTGATGTGTGAATGTTTTTAACCCTTAAATAGGAGCCATCATCAATTTATGCTCCTACCCACTACATTCATGCAGTTTAAAGGTTAAAGTCTATTAGATTGCACTATAAACATTATAAATACAAAAATGCTTTGCTTCTAAAACTGTGCCAGTCATTTTTCCATCCCAACTTTATTTCATATTTGACAACCAAGTGTAAATTTTTAGATTCATTCCCATTTAGTTTGTTGCTTAGGGGTGTAGACTAATTGACAAGTTACCAACTATTCAGTTGTACACAAAAGTAGAGAAAAGGAACGCAGGATAAACGTAAATAATTAATATATTTTTGCAACTGCTTTATCACATATCATTCTTTTTTTCAGTTTTGAAAATGTGCTAACATTCTGTATTAATCTCCAGTATTTCATGTATTGTAAAGTATTGTATTAGTTTTGAAGGCTTGATGATTATTGATAGTGTTCATTCATATAAAATTAAGAACGTTGTATGGTTTTCTAAAACTTGTAAATGTTTTGCTTGGATACTTGAATCACACAAGTGACTATCATATCTTATTCGTATCTAGAAAACACAAGTGACCAGTATTTCATTAAAGGAATTTACAGTTTTACACTGTTTGATTTGTGTAGGAGGTAGCATATATATTTCTATATATATTTGATATACATTTTGGTTCAAATAAAATACAGTGCATATTTCTACCAGTCTACATGTTTTTATCTTTCCAGCGTTTCTGCATGTATGTACATATTAGCATTAGAAAAAAAATGGAAACAATGGAAGACCAAAGTGAACTGTGGTTATGAAGACTTGACTTCTACGTAATGAATACAAAGTTTCTAAAACTTGTGCGATGGATTCCTCAGTTCAGTCACTTAAACAGCAATGTTGTGAAAGTTTTACTAGTGGTAATAATTATAATATGTATAATTCTACCTCTGCGTTGTGCTTCTGGCCGTGGATACAGTTACGCTACTGTTTCTCATCTTGAAGAGGATGTTTATGTGTGTAACAGTGAGGAAAAAGAAGGCTCAACCTTTTTGCAAACTTGTCCACTAATTCCTGAACATTTAGGTAATTTTGCTGTGTAAACATTTTTAAATATAAATTTAACATGTTTATTATCGATTTTTTAGGCTACAAGTAGATAAACCAATACAGTAACTACATATTTTGTATTGTGTAGAGAAAGCTAAAATAACATGCAGGATTGTGGGTTTGATTAGTCTACAAACTGAAGAGTGGAGAAAAATGATATATGTGTGTGTGTATTGTCTGAAGAATAATTTAATAAAATGGTTACTTGTTCCAAAACATAACAAGATAACAACAAGGTTCTGCTGTATTTACCTGTGTAAACCTAATGTGACCAACTCACAATGGTTCAAAGATAAGTGTAAAGGCTTTGATACTCATGGTTGGCTCAATAGAGATAGCCCATTGTATATTCTGCCCTTAACCAGAAACTAATGTGGTAAAATTTGCTAAAGTGTCCCTTAATTATATCAGCCTCTAAGCCTTACTTGTTACATTTGATTGGATAAATATACATAGCTATTTGAGAAAAATGTACTTCGTTCTCTCCAACGTTTTTCAGTTTTCTATCAACATAATGTAATATATTTTATTTGTTATAAATTGTTTTATTTTAAATTTAAACTAAAGCTACCTACAAACAAAAAGAAATTAGGACAATGAATGAATGTGAGAACAAATATTTTAAAATTTTTAAAACATGAGTATGTTTCTCAACTTTTGTGTGTGTTTTATAAGATTATTATATAATTATTACTTGTATAAGTCTGGAAAGATGTATTTTAAATAAAAGAATATAGCTGGATATATTCTAGAGCACTTTGGTGTTTGCTAATATTTAATGCTTGCACATTGATATTTTTTGAAATTTTTATTTAACATGCTTTTCACAGTTGTCATGATAATGTACACCTTTTTGGTACTTTTGAAGACAAATTGTTATGATGATTGTTTGTTACCGTGTTATTCTTAAGTGTACATCACTACACTCAATATTTGAAGTTTGTTTTTTTTCTTTGTATAATCTTGTTGTTTTTTTCAGAAATATATTCTTCTGTTAAAACATCTGTGAATGAAACGTATCTGAAGACCCTACATGAATTACTGTCCATCACGCCTGGTGGTCAGTGGGAACGAACACACTGCAACTTTCAACATGTGCAACCCATCATGGTGAACGTCAACGACGTTTTTCAACATGACAACACCCATCCTCACACAGCCCGACTCACCACTGTCTTCTTAAGACACCACAACATCAACGTTCTTTCCTGGCCCTCCAGATCACCAGATTTAAACCCCATCGAACATCTTTGGGACGAGTTGGACCGACGTCTGTGACAGCGACAACCTCAACCCCAGACTCAGCCTCAGCTTGCAGCAGCTTTACAGGCTGAGTGGACAGCCATTCCACAGGATGTGATTCGTCATCTCATCGCTTCCATAGGCAGGAGATGCCAAGCAGTTAGTGATGCTCACGGGGGGCATACTCGTTATTGACGTTGAGTGACGTTAAACTTCAACTAGTGAGCGTGGACTTCGCAGACTTTTAATGTTCAGCAGTGAATGTGCAAAGTTTCACACATGTCATACAGAACTACCCGGAATAAACTTGTTAACAATTTGTCTGAAATTTTGGCTTTTGCGTTTCTTTTTTTGAAGAGTATATTTGAGCAGGGATCAAAATGTACATGCAGTAACCTTTTAGAAATTGCCATTCTAAATGGTATTTTGTTTCTGATATCAGGTTAATCAAATATTCATTTTACACTAATTACTAATTTAGTAAAAGTTCATGGTTGATGAGAGTGAACACTAGATGGCAGTACACAATATCAAAAAAGATAAGCACTTCAAATGTTCTGGATATCAGAAAAATGCAATATTCAAACTGCATGATAAACAAATATATTTTAAGTCATTACATGAATATTACTTTGCACTATGGCTTGTTAGACTGATGTACTAAATTCACAGATATTTAAGTACAAACGCTTGTAATCCATGGATTATAGTCGGAATTCTTTCTCTGATATACTGATTTTTAAACCTTCCAGTTTTCATTGGACAAGTATTTTTATCATTTGAACACCACTTTGCACTTGGACTTGTTAGCATAAAATTAGACTAACATCTGAAGTACAAATACTTTTCTTATACTTTTGATTTTTTGTGTTAAATGGGCTTATACATCTCAGTAAAAGCTTATCTTACACATATATAAATCAGAAATATAGTCAACATTTCTTTTTCAGTACAGAGTCAATCCATTAGACTGACTGTATACATTTTAAGTTAATAAACTGTTTTTTTAAAAACCTTTCAACCCTCACTTTATGCTTAAGTGTTTTTTTATTTTTAAGTAAATAAATTTATTTTAACCTATTGAAATTCAGTGTTATTCACAAAATTCATATGTACTTATTTTTATGATTCATTAAATTTTTCAACATATTTCTGGCTCATTTCATTTTACTGTGAGCCCTTACCACATATAACTAGTTAACTGATGTGAATTTTCAAGAAACATCACATTTAGATATTTTAAATATACAAATAAGTTTCAATTATTTGTCAGTAATTACATTTTTTAATGAAAAAAAAAGTAAAAGTCGTACTTACCAAAGTAAAACGACAGTCTAATTTTTTTTTAATTGCCATTTTAAAGATTTTAGTTTGATTTAACGGTTCATGAAAATAATGTCTAATAACTAGGAAAGAGTTATTATTAATGTGGTTTCTTATCATGTATACAACCAGCTGTTTTTATGTTTTGTAACTGATATCAATATTAATAATCTCATACTTTATAAACATATATAAAATGTTAAATAAAAACACTATAATGTGACATATGGCAATTGTTTTATAAATTCTAACGAAATATTCATAAACAAACTTAGTATGAGGGTAAATTCAACGGAGAATGACGATAAAGTAAAGAAAACAATGATAATCGTAACATTTAGCTCAACTGATAGAATGTTAGAAAATATGAGTATTACAAAGTTCACATACTATCATGTGTTTTTTATCCATTTGTTAGTCCTGGTAAAATGTTTATCTAAAAATGTTCAATATAAACATCTATGTATTCATCTTACTTAACCTTCCTGCATTATTTCAGTTCTTCATGGAACTTTCAAATATTTTAATATATGTTTTTGTAGAAACCTGCATACTAGAAACAAGTTTCTCTTCTACATTTAGTATGTTTAAACTGCTTACTTCCACTCCTTTAACTCTGAAGCTCAGTATATTGTTGTATGTTCTTTGCATGGTAATATCACTGTATATTGGTTATTTAGAAGGAGAAGGCCAAGGAACTGCTCTACGTTGAATACCACTATATTCAAGCTGTTGTTTCCTCGTGTGACAGAACCTTAATAATAACTCTACAATCAGAAAGTCCTCAAACAAGGGTCCTACTCGGATAACCCAAATTACTGCTCTTTCTTGGGTCTGTTAATAATAATTCTTACACAAAAACTATAGTCAGATGTTACACTATACAGTTGAAACGAAAACCTGAAAATATCCAGTTCTGAAAGATGTGTTATGTACAGTTATACTGCCATTCAGGATATTTAATGATTTCATATAGTTTTCTTTGTTCAGGATACTGAACAAGGAGTATTCGATCACCCGTTGAGAACCTTGTCTGTCTCGTTACACTATGTTGTTTCATTCCAAAGCTGTTCCCAGTCCAAAATCTAATTCATACAGTTTCAGATAACCTGGTGATAACCATAGTCTTGTAATTATGAGATTCAAATTACAAAATTTAGAACTTCAAGTGTTTCATTTGGCTTTATGTGTGACATAAACAAATATAAAACTAAATCATGTTTAAATGTGACTGCAATTTTTGTTTGTAGCTAATAAATGGTAAATAATTTAAAACATTTTGTATTTTTATAAGTACTTACTGGCTCAATTAATAAAATTATACTTTAATAGCTTAAATATATGAAGAGACGTAAATTATGTATCAATTTTATTCATTCTTTGTGAGTGTAACTTTGACTTGTGTTCTCACGTAACAAGATGTTTTTAATTTACATTTTTTATTTCCGTTGGGATACACTTTTTGAGATCTGGCTATCAACGATATAACAATATGAAATACAAGGTTGTGGAAAGGAAACAAAGACCGTTGTATACATGGTTGCTTGTAGATGTTAAACCCAAGTAATAAAAACAGTTGGAGGAGGTGATAACCACACCAGTTTTGGATTTCTAAACAAAAGTATATTAAGTTGTTTATATTTCATTATAATGTTGAGTAATGTTAAATCTGTGCATTTATTTCTGTGAGAATGTCTTACACAGGAATAGGTTCTTAAAGTTGGATACGTATGTCTAGTTAGTTTATTTGGTAAAACCTCATGTGTCATGAAATGTCCTGATCTAGTTATAAACATCTTGTGATACTTTTTATGACAAAATAAAATTTAAAGATGTCCAGTATAATTTTATAAAAAAAACAATGTTAATAATGATGAAACATAAATTATTGTTGAAAGTTATGTGAGTAAACCTAAAACAGATAACACATGGAGAAATTCACCGTCTGTTTGAGTGCTGTTACTGAACTGTGCAAAAGCTGAAAATACAGTTTATTATACTGTTAAAAAGTGTATTAATAAATCCTAACGAATTACAAATAGTGGATAAAATATATGTTTCTTCTATATGGACATGGAAATTTCTTTTTTCAGTTAAGCAATATCTATAATATAAGCCTTTTCTAACTGTTAAATGTCTTTCATGTCCTCTCCATATGGAATCATCCAGTTTTGGTATTTTTTTTAACAGTAATCATGAAGGTATCACAGTACAAGGGACTGGGAAATAAAAATATTATTGATGGATAAGCCAAATTAGGAACAAATATAAGTTTAATGAACAAAATAAAAGTTTTATTCTCGGAAGGTGTCATCAGTTTTTGTTTTTATTTACTGAACTTTAAATGTTTGTACCAACTGTAATACAACATGTACTTAATGTTTGTACCTACTGTAGTATAACACGTGCATTAAATGTTTGTACCTACTGTATTCGCCTGGCATGGCCAGGTGGTTAAGGAACTCAACTCGCAATCTGAGGGTCGTGGGTTTGAATCCCTGTCGCACCAAACTGTCAGTCATTGGGGTGTTGTAATGTTACAGTCCACCCCACTATTTGTTGGTAAAAGAGTTAGCAGTGGGTATCGATGACTGGCTGTCTTACCTCTAGTCTTACACTGCGAAATTCGAGACAGCTAGCACAGATAGCCCTCGTGTAGCTGTGCGCAAAATTTAAAGAAAAACAAACCAAACCTACTGTATTATAACTCATGCTTTCAGTTTTACGGTAACTCAAAAACAAATTATCCAGCTGTGGTATTTCTAGTTAAGAGGAACAATGGTAAACAGTTAAACTATTGCCGCGTGACAAAAAGCTTGAAGATTTGTCTGGACGGAATGAGAAGAAACAAACAAGTCTAGTAAACACAACTAAACATTGTTTATTTAATTTTATTATATGTCTTCGGTTTGAGTAGATGACACTAAAAATGACATTTAAGTGAAATACCCATTGGCAGATTGGTTTGGTTTGTTTGAATTTAGCGCAAAGCTTCACATAGTCTATCTGTGCTAACCGTCCCTAATTTGGCAATGCAAGACTAGAGGAAAAGTAGCTAGTCATCACTACCCACCGCCAACTCTTGGGCTAATTTTTAGCAACGAATAGTGGGATTGATCGACACATTATAAAGGGATAGTGGGCACAAATAACAGTCTTGTGCCTGAATTATCTCTGTTACATGTCACAGTTGCAAAGATTGATCGACACATTATAATGCCCCCACGGTTGAAAGGGCTCACATGTTTGGTGTGACAGGGATTAGAATCCATTGGCAGACACCGAAGTACAGTTATTTTGTTTTTACAAATAGATGGCCCAGCCTGACAAGGTGGTTTAGACACTCGATTCGTAATCTGAGGGCCGCGAGTAGCTTTGAGCAAATTTCAAAACAAATCTAAATCACAAATAGGCTGTAGTTGTTTTAGATCAGAAATGGACTGCATTCCTCAAAAAGTAGAACAAAATCTGTCTGAAAGCGCAGAACTAGAACTGCATTCAAATTTCTAATGTTATATGTAGAGGACTAATAAGAAAAAGGTACACTAAAATGCAGAATTTAATTTTTTTCTTGAAAAACGGTTTTTCCCGCAGAACAGTCAGTTACACTTACGAACTAGAGGTACGGAGAATATTGGCGTACGGAAAATAATTGTTTGTTTTTGAATTTCGCACAAAGCTACTCGAGGGCTATCTGTGCTTGCCGTCCCTAATTTAACAGTGTAAGACTAGAGGGAAGGCAGCTAGTCATCACCACCAACCGCCAACTCTTGTGCTACTCTTTTACTAACGAATAGTGGGATTGACCGTCACATTATAACGCACCCACGGCTGAAAGGCGAGCATGTTTGGCGTGACGGGGATGCGAACCCGCGACCCTCAGATTACGAGTCGCACGCCTCAATGCTCTTGACCATGCCGGGCCCTCCATAAAATAATACTATCTCTGATTTACCACCAAGATTGTTGAGAAGAAAGACTCACCACCAGTAGTCTAAGAGTGAAATGTTTGCATTGCTAAAACTTAAAGGGCAAAGTTGAACAAAGACAAATATCTAGTGATATATACATTAATGATTTCATCTAATTTTATCTGTTTTTAAAACCTGAACTTAAAATAAAATCTTAGTCAATTAATATGGTGCTACGTTACAATTTAAACAAAACTAAAGTTGAAATTAAATTTCAAAACTCAGATTAACTACATTTTGAATCTTTTCAGTTAAACAAGTGCTTTTCAACCATATCACTTCTAGAGGTAAGTAAACTGATACATCACATATTTCAAAAGTTTTTGTGTACTGTATCTAATTTTTGTTTTCTGTACACGAGCCCACATTTTGGGGGGAGTATCTCTATGCCACCGTTTACTAGGTTATAAAGAATACTGTGGAAATCGCAGACTATTCAAAGGAGTCTCTTTAGTAAAAATAGTTTGAGAAACTTGTTTAAGCATACAATTTATTTCACTAAGTTGAAATTAAAAACACAAGATCCCCTGAATATAAAAGAAAAGCAAATTAATAGAATGTTGAAAAGTTAGATCTGTAATACTTTTTTACAAGTGGTGGGCAGAGTACAGATCGCCCATTGTGTAGCTTTGTACTTAACTTCAAAAAAACAAACGCTTTATTGTAAATTTTGAGTATTTTAAATCCTTATGAAAAATATCTGATAATATCGTAAATAAAAATCTCTTGCAAGGAAAAATGACTTTACATACAAAACAAAAAAAAAAAACAAGTTGCGAATTAAATACACCTTAAATTCAAGATATATGGTCACTTAGGCTTAAACCTTACGTCAAAGCTGCCGCTGACACTCATTCACTTCACCAAGAGCAAAAAAAAAAAAGTTTTATTTCTGGATATCATGTGCTACCTTCTTTGCAATAAAAACAGTGAAGTATTAATTAAAAATCCACATATTATACCCTTTCAAGTTAGTGTTACTTGAGCGAAACTATGCATTCAAACTAAATATTTTGACACTGAGGCCATAAGTTTTAAACAAATGACGTCTTACTTAAAAGGATAGTAGGCACAAAAACAGTCGTGTACCAGAATTATCTCTGTTACATGCTACAGTCGCAGGGAGTCTTCCAAGCATAAAGTCAAAGAGCACACTCTACAGCTATTTTATGAAATTGTGAATAAATTCATTAACAAGCAAAGCAACACAAACTGACTTTTACACAGGACTTCAAGCCTTTCTTCAAACTGAAATTCCTTTACACAGGATTGCTGTTAACTAATCTATGCGACCTAAGGCATGGTCATCAGCCCTGGATTACCCATTAAACAACATATTCACGTGCTTAGGGCACCAAGGGAAAGGGGTGGAACCACAGAGTTTTTCCACTAGCTGTCATGCCCTTAACTCTTTCACTGCCACACTCAACTTTAGTTTATTGTTTTGTGATTGTCCTTATCTGTTGTGTTTGACTTTACTCTGCATTGTTAAAAAAAGGATTTCTTGGTTTCAGTGAGTGACTAAAGTTTCCAGAAATTACTAAACTATGTGTCTGAAGTAAGAAGTCATTGACTTGCGAAATATTACTGTAAACAGCAGTTAAAATGTTGATAAAACTTCAGGTAAAAGATGATCGTATCTTATGATGTAATGTCCGACCTTGAAGATGAAATATTTTTCTCACTCATTCCTTCTTTTGTGGCTAATTAATTACAGGCAATGGAACTGTTTTGTTTTACCTTTGACTACTGTATTCAGTCACATCCACAGAAAAATAAGTTTAATACCATAAAAACATAAATCAAACTAAATGGTGCCATGTGGGCAGAGACGTGGCGAGTTTCATGTTTTTTCCGACTTCTGTCTTCGCATGTTATATTTATAGGCTTATATTTCAAAATGTAGGGGTCAGTCTTACGACAATGCTGCTGACATGTCTGGGCGTTATAAGGGGATGCAGCAAAAGATTTTAGAAGAAAATAATATTGCCATATATGTGTCCTGTTCAGCCCATTCACTAAATCTGGTAGGCCAAAATGATGTTGACTGCTGTCAAGTGGCAATTAATTTTATTCTCTACAATGCTTTGGCTCCATACATTTTTATTTCAGCCTCAACCAGCCGGTGGAAAATTCTTAAAGCTGATCTTGGAAATGAAAGTTCGTTATAATCCCTTTCTGCTTCCAGATGGGAGGCACATGCTATGGCAACAACGGCAATTTTGAAGCCTTTCTTTAAGATTTTAGAAGTTTTAGAATGTCTAGTTGAAGACCAGTCACAAAAGGGAGACACTAGAAAAGAAACAGACAATATTGCAAATAAGATGCAAGAGCTAGAATTTGTTTTTATGTTGATTATGTGGGATGAGATTTTGTAAAAGTTTCCTGAAGTAAGTCATGTTCTGCAAAATAAGGATGTCAACTTAGAAACACGTGCAGATATCTACGGGTCATTAGCTGACCAACTCCACACTTTAAGGGATGACCGTGAAAGATTTGAAGCGGTTGCAGAGGAAACATTATCAGTTGTTGATTACAGTACAACTCAAACTCGCAAACGTGTCAAAGAGAAGGTACTCATTGATAGAGATGCACAAGAAGTAGATCTGAATCCCAGAGATAAATTTCGTATCACCACCTTCTCCTCAACTGTTGTCAAACTAGAAACCCAGATGAGAAATAGCAAACAATTTTTTCTAAGTGTTATGCCAGATGATGTCACTTCATCTATTAAAACTGAAAGGAACTCTCAGTGTTCCCAAAAGCTTATTGATGCTTACCCAGAGGACTTGGACACAAACCTCTCTGACGAATTTCAGCAGTTTCACTCATACGTACACAATACGTTCAGTGCATCAAAAACTGTAAAAACCAGATTCAGTCATTTTCTCAACTCAAGCGTATTAAAAATCCCAACAGAACAACTACGCAACAGGATAGGCTGGATTCCTTGTCTCCGCTAAGTATAGAAAAAGATTTCTAACGCCAAATTAGTTTTGAGGACTTGATTAACAGGTTAATATCAAGACAACTCACTTCGTATATGTCCTTTAATAAAAGAGTTTTTATTACAACACGTAGAAACAAGTATTAATTTAAAACATTCATTTTTTTTGGAAAATAGACAAAATGCTTATAAACTTTTATTCAGATTTGGATTTCTACGTAAATTTAAGAAACACAGAACATTAAAATGATAAAGTTTCACTAAAGCATATATATATGTATATATCTATATAGTTACAACTTAAAGATAAAAGAAAGAGAGAACACATAAAACAATAGTTTGTAAAATGTTGCTGTTGTTTTAAGTGTGAAGTTACACTATGGGTTACTGCGTTCTGTCCACCTTTTCAGTTTAATTATTCCTTCTCACAGTCAATGTAATATATATCAGTCAACAATCACAGTAACTTCGATGCATTCCACAGTTTCAGAGTGTTTAACAAATAAAAATCTCACTTTAACACTTGTCCATCAATATTTCCACAAGAAAACTGCTTCTATGTCTATTTTTAAATTTCATATTTCCTTGCTATTGAGTAATTAGGCACTGTTTGTTTCTTACACTAATTTTATAGCAGATCTCTTATATACAGCACATAGAGAAAAATAAAGTGTATATTTATATATAAGTAAAATAATATTAATTCTTCAGATCATATGCAAGATCTGTTCTTCAAAATGTTAAGTGAAAATAGCTTTTACAGAAACATTTATTGCTTACAAACAGTTCTTTGAAAAAAAAATTAATTGTTTTAAGCCAATTTCTGTGGATGTAAGAAGCGTGTACTTTAGTAACACTATGTAACACAAATTTTGTTCTCGAATAGTATGTGTTATTTCTTAATTGTTTATGTTGTAAAAGTACAGAAAATGGCCATTATTCCCTTCAAACTTTGCTTTTGCGACCTGGATAATAAAATTAAAAATTAACTTATTTTCGATAAAAAAACGGATTTGCACATTTTCATTTACATAAGGTCTGAATAAAACAACATATGAATTAAGATTTACATGTATTTATACTAAAGTTATGCAAAAATGTTTAGAAGTGAGTAGTTTCTCAAGATTTGCGACTGTAATGTAAATCACTTTCACGAATCTTACAGGAAGTTTTTTTTAATTCCAAATTATGTTCCATAATTACTTGCAAGTCAAATATGCCTAATATATTTTATACTAATTTACTAATTTTCAGTATATTTGAAGGTCAATCTTCAAATATAAGATTATTATATTCACAACAAAGTGTCTGGACAGCATTTTCTGTGCAAGTGAAGTTTTATAAGTTTCACATAAGAATATAATTCAAAGTTTTATTTTATTGATTTTTAGAATGTTAAATGCCAGTGTCACAAATTTGGCTTTGCTGTATAATATATTATTTCCATGAGAGATGAAAACTTCTGCATCCGTCATAAAGAAATATATAAATATATAAAACAGCTCAAACTTGTATAAATTCATTTTATTCTTGTGTATTAGCCTGACCAACTGTTGGGCACGTTTCGCAATAATATAGGAGTTCAAACTGAAAGAATTAGTTACATTTGTATCATGAGTGAGGATGCTTACTCATACGAAAGGGATAGTACTCTCCGTAAGTTTCATTTGCACGTTGTGTCACACAGTAAACGAAAATAACACCTGTGCGTTGCTGCCATCTATTGATTTAAACAATAAACTGTTTTTGGTTGTTTCTTTTGGAATTTCGCACAAAGCAAAGATGTAAATTTAAAACAGAAAACAAGATAATCTGTTAGCATGATAATATTCTGAAGCCTGGATGGTGGATTTCTGTTTGGTGGATTGGTATTTTTCAATTGGAAAGATGTAAAACACTGGCTAGAGATACCAAAGTACAAATGTAGTTATCCCTAATTTACAACTATTAATCAAAGGCAGAACAACCATTCAACATCACATGTTACCTAGGTGACCAGTTTGATTAACCTTCAGAGTTTTAACGCTTATAAAGATAAAAAGTATATAACGTTTTATCTTGCAAACTGTGGCTAGAACATTGGATCATTTGGTGGGCAAACCAATAGTTCCTGCCATGCATTAATTATTTCAGAATAACATATCTGTACCACTAAGATCGATTGTAACTCACTCACTATCTTGATTTGGATAAATGTAGATAATACTGAACTTAAACACATTACGGAAAGAAGTAGTAAAAATACCTTTTTTTTGTATTGCTAAGTATAATTAGCTATCTGTAGTGTACCCAACTAGGGTGTCAAAACGCGATAATTAGTGATATTAGTTTATTTTGAATTTTGCGGAAAATCAGAAGATGGTTTTTAGGTTAAGCCTTCTCTAATTTCAAATTAATAAACTAAAAAAGTTACCTTCCACCACCACACTGACTACTCCAGTTGAATAACAAGAATATGCTGTTACTGTTATAACGCACCTCACCTACGACCCTTTGCGAGTCGCAATTTATTATTAATTCCTAATATTTGCGGTAAGTGAACACAAAAAAATAAAACATTGGATTTACAGTTCGACACGTTAATCACTGAACCACGCATTATTCCCAGCCTTATTTTTACAGGCTTATCGCTGAAATACAAGGATGATAAAAATAGTGTTAGTCAATGTTTAATATTTTAATTTTGGCTCCAATGTGTAACATTTTAAAATTAAACATTTCTCTCTTAGTAATAAATATTTTTAAAAAGCTATTTTAAGATAACATATTTAAGAGATAGGCCTTTTATGTGGAAGGAAACAAAAGAAAATTCGTCGCATGTACTAAAGATTTGAATATCGAGAAGCTTCAATAATTCCATAATTACATACCTGTACATTTGGGAGTGAAATGTGAACGATTTCTTTACAGGATGAAATTATCTTATGCACTCTTATGCACTTATGCAATGACATTATTTTATACGTTCTAAAACAGCTAAGGGGTAAACGTATATATCTGTTTTATATGTATGAGAAAGCACAATCACTGTTATTAAATCATGTCCATAGATTCTCAAAGGTCATATTTCAAGGAAAATAAGTATCAGCTGACCGGTATTGATTGTGCAGACTTATTAACTCTATAAGGTTTCAGAAAATATTTGTTAGTAAAACGTATAATCGCCCCACTAACCATTATAAATTATCCTAGTCGATAAGGCATGATTTTTGTACATGATAAGTGTACAAATGAGCTGCTGGGATAAGGTGGCTAACTTCTCTATCGGAATTTGTTCGAGTTCATCAGTGCAACTGATAGTGACACGAGTTATCGAGCATCTTCAAAGAGCATCCTGTACACAATCAGTCAGACCATTTATTTAATACCCTCTTATTACAGGAAGATGTTATCCAGTGAAGCGAGATGTATCTTTGTGTTATCACTTAGTGAAACAATGTTCTGACTACTGGCACGTGCTTATGTTGTATAGCATTCCTTGTGCCATGCCAAATAGATAAAGCGCACTCCCTTCTAGGGTTAAGGTTATGGATGCTCTTTAAGAGAAGTCAAAGTGTGTAGTAGATGGCGTTGAGTAACCATCACAGTTTTAGCATATCAGCCAAAAAATTAAAAATTGCTTTGTAAAGATACGTGCGAATTCCGAAACAAATACATGTATAATATCAGTACTTTAAACCAGTGCGATAAGTATTGTTCTGACCATTATGCCATAACTAATAAAAGTGTTTTCTCTACGTGGATTTAGAGTTACATATAGTCCCATCCATTTTTTTTCAAATACATACACATATTACATCACAGTGCAAAGTATAGCACGATTAGTCTGTGTGCAAGATGTTTGTCTTTGTGACCAATACAAGTTCGTCAAACCCCACAACAAGTTATTTAGTATAAAACACAACCTTATAAACCTATTCCTGGTTGGCTTTGCTGACTTGTCCAGTTTCTATTTTAATTTTATGGTACAGCTAGAATCTAACACTTGTATTAAACTCCGATTGACAAACTCTCATGCTCATTATTATTGCCTTTGTTAACAGTCAGTACTAAATAATAAATTTTAGTCCATTTTGTCATTTCGATTTTGTAGCTGGTTTTGTTTGTTTTTGAATTTCGCGCAAAGCTACACGATGGCTTGCAGTGGAAAACTAGAGAGAAGACAGGTAGTCATCACCACCAAATCTGGTAGCTATTCATTTACCAACAAATAGTATGATTGACCGTCACATTATAACGCCCTCACGGCTGAAAATGCAATCATGTTTGGTGCGATGGGGATGCGAACCCGCGACCTTCAGATTACGAGTCGCACGCCTTAATCTTCCTGGCCATGCTGGGCCTACAATCGGTGAAGGGTATTACGAATGTGAATAAAAACATTTTATTAACACACAAGGAAATAGTTTATAAACAGTTATTTAAGTTGTTCATGTAAAGATAAGAGTAAGAAAATTTTAATAATTCTTTCTCACTTTTTGTTACTATCTTTTTTTAAATAATTAAGATATGAATATTCTAATGTTCTGTATTTATAAAATCTTTGTACATAAGTAAATAAACGTTCATAGTTATGTTGCATTATTTTCCCAAGATAGAAAATCTAAGAATAGACGTTTTAAAGAAATTTACATTTCTATAGTTTGAAATGTGAACAGTTTTTTAAATAACATCTACGAAAAAAGTCAGCTTAGTTTTCAACAGAATACGCCACTGTTTAAACCGACATCATCAGTATTTATTTTCATGGTCAGTGTTAAAGTGGTGACAGAATGTGCGTATATAAAAGAAGGTTTTTATATTTTACATTGAGTTTAAGTTGTACATATTGTATAGTTTACTTGTACACGTTGTATCAACGTTAAGTTTTTCTTTCTTTCTGAACTTCAATATAAGTATGATTTATGAAGCTATAATTTTGTTTGTTTCAGTTTCTTACATATATACATCTACTCGCTTACATTATCACGAATAACCATTCAACATTCCAGTCTATGTTTTTCACGTCAACAAGCCAGGAATGACTTTTTCTGCTTCATTCTTTGGTCGCAATTGCTTTCCTTGCGTGTTTTGCGAGTTTTACACAGTACACAACACACTTGAATTCAACTGTCAGAGACGTCTGTACCCGATATGGCGAATTAGTCGTCAATGGTTTAATATCTGTTATTCCAGATTTGTAATCAAGTTCAAACTACTTTAAAGGTACTAAATATCGGGTTTCTATACTTTTGGTGGTGAGGTTGAAGATACTTCATTATTTAGCCTTGCACTTAACAACAAACAAACAAGTTCTTTAATAATAAACGTGACCATTATAGCGAAGATTTGTTTTTGGTTTTAAAATGTTTCTAAAACACATTTTCACTTTTAAACACTCGAAATTCAAGACAGTTTTCCTCATTGAAATATTTTGTGTAAATGTAATTAACAATATATTTTTAATTTAAAACAAATCAACAATGGGTTCTTTTCCTCGGAGTTAAGTATCAAAGAAACCACAACATGTATTTAAGTGAGATAACAATATCATACTGTGGTCTTTACTCTGACACAAATTAGAATTCAACGCTCTTATTGGTTTATTAAAGTTTTATTTTCTAGATAAAAGTATTAGACAGTTAAACAAATACCGAAAAGAAGGAAACCACAACAGATTCAGATTATTAAATCATAGGTAATATGTAAATGTTGGTCCGCATCAGTTGTTGAGTAATCCGTCTAAGCTGCAATTATAAACATTAAAATAATTAAATTCTAACGTGAATTCACTCAGAACAAAAACAAATGCATTGCATCATATATCAGTCAAAATAATTAACACTATATATTGGGGGAAAATAACAAAATTCTGACCAATTTTAAAAATTAAACTATATCATTTATTTTTTAATATTTCGACCACATAAACGTATGCACCTTAGTTTCGTAGCCATAAAAATTAAAAGTTTAAAACTGTTTCTTATATGAGACTATTTTCGTTATTGGATAAAACAAAATGTATTTTTATTTCAGATATTTGTGTTTCATTATATTAGTTGGTTTAGTTTTGATACATTTGTTTAATATTTCTCCAGTGATGTATTTCATTCTTCAATGCAAAGTGTTGCTATACATATATATATATATAGTTATAAGTGTATAGGGATAAATACAACATCTGTTTCTTTCGTGTACATTAAACATATAAAATTAATTGTTTCAGAATTACTATCCTAAAATGTACTGTAACTGAAGCCTTATAACGAGAGTTAACTATGTCATT
The DNA here is from genome assembly GCF_004210375.1 of Tachypleus tridentatus. Classification (NCBI taxonomy): domain Eukaryota; kingdom Metazoa; phylum Arthropoda; class Merostomata; order Xiphosura; family Limulidae; genus Tachypleus; species Tachypleus tridentatus. The sequence continues at coordinate 65,929,024 of NC_134833.1, read as the reverse complement.
TCGTCATAGTATTTTAACTGTGGAGTACCTGATCAGACTATGTAAAAAAATACAGGTTTTAAAAAGTGTTTTGTTATCTTCGTAATAGCATGTTAAAACAAAAATCTGAAGTAGAAATATTAAAATATAGCCTTATAATTTCATAACATTAAAAATCTGGAAAATAAAATTATAATTTTATTATTAACTTTCTACACTACGAAAATATAATAAATATGTAAACAACATTAAATAGGTTAATTTATGAAAATCTTCATAATATTCTTTTAAACGCCTGATATACTTTACTAAAATTGAAGTTCATGATATGTGAATAGTTATAATAAGCTCCAACCGCTCGTTATGCAACGCGTTAGGTTATTTGAAAGTATAACCCTTTTTGATGTTATTATAAATAATAATGTTTATGTACTTTTTAGCACAAAAGATGTCGTAGTTCAGTGGTAGTTGTTTAGTTTGTTTCTAAAATATTGGTACATATTAACCGTATTAACTTACGTCTTCAGACACATTCCTGAATTATTCCAATGAGTAAAGATTCTGGATTCTCTCCAGCTGCTTCAAAATTGTCAGCGATACAGTTTTTGAATTGCTGCAAAAATAGATAAATAAGATTTAACGTTATGAAATGTTTTATAAGAGGAAAAGCTTTCATAATTGTATAATGTATTTGTCTAAAGCCTTAAAGTAAATTTTATATTCGGCACATATATATCACATAACTCATTCTTCAGTAGTTTGCTGCAACTCAAGCATTTGGTTCATTTCACACAAAAGTTAGTGGAATTATGAATGCATAAAAATGGAGTCCTGCAGAACATATTTCAAGAGTTTTTAATATTATAGTTCTATGTATATTTAACGAAATTAATAGCTATATTGTAATATCATAGTTTTACATTTTTGTGCCTATGCTTAATCGAAGTTTCCTACCATGATATCTATCTTTAACTAAATTAATAGTTCCCTTCAAATTCCACATTTCTCCGATATTGCAAGTATCATTAATGAAATTAATAGTTAAGTATGATTAGATAAATAATTAAGCTTAAATAGAACTTTCGAAAACTGACTTCACAAAATCTGAAAAACAATAGTGACTGTAAAATTTTGTTAAGGTATGAGTGGTTCCATTTTACACGTATTACAGAGAAGTCTTAATATAAACAAAAATTAAAAGGACTTTTGGATTTACAAAATAAAATAATTATTATAAAATACAATTCCAGTATAATTAAAACTGAGTTATATTGGATAGGGTATCGAGTTTATATTCTAAAAACAGGGTGGTTTAAAACGGACAAGACTTAAACCCGTATTTAGGGTTGAAACTATGCCTCGCTTTTCGAGTGACACAAGTCTCAAATTTTATTCTGAAGGCGATGTAGTTACCACCACAATAAAATTGTGTCCTTTCCGTACTCTAGAGAAACTAGTAATTTTAGTAACAATGAGATTATAACACACTTGAAATATAAAAGAAATGAACTCTACAGATATGTTTCCAACTTAACTTTTTCGTACAACGTATTGAAATAAATTTTGATTATACAAGTAGACATGAACCACAATTTCATGATATTTAATTATCACCTGCATTTTCGCTTCTTGTCCTTCATCACAGACTTCACTCCAAAATACGTCCAATTTGTCTTCAGAAACTACATTTTTTTTACAAGTCTCAACTGCATCTGGAAGCTTGAGATTAAAAACACTTTCTGTTGCATCAACGTTAATAAAACATTCTACATTTTTGTGACATTTAACAGTAAACCTAAATTCATATCTTAAGAACGATATAATTGTTCTAAATTTTATTTTAGCAATTTTAAATTATGCTCTTTTTGGTTCTTTAAAACCAAATTTTAAACAATTTATGAATAATTTTCACGATGTTCAAGTGCAGAAATATTTTTAAATACTTTCCTAACATATTTGAACACTGTCGTTATAAATTTTCATTCTTAACATTTAATTTTATTGCGTCAAACTTGCCCTCAATATGAATAAATTATTAAATACCATTCGTATATCAAGAAGTCTTCATACTGAAGAGAATATCTGTCAATTACAAAATAAAACATTGTTTCCATAAATCGTAATGAATTAAAGAAAAAATGATTAGTTATAACACTCCAAATACTTACCCAAGATGCCTTTCTACCAAATATTTTTCTCTCGCACTTTCTTATCTCGTTCATTTTTTCAGGATTTTCCTTATTCTTCTCTGTATAAAAATTCGTGTTTGATTTACTTTAGAAGGATATTTTCGTCCTGTTACATGCAAGGTTACGTAAAAAATACTTGATTTAATAGAAGGAAGAAGTTATACTATTTTCCCCCAATAACTGATCTTAGCATTTAGACTCATATAGAAGTGTACAACTTTAATGAAATTTTTCCAGAAGCTCATTAAGAAGACAAGTTTACTTCAATAATATTCTCTTTCAGTTTCTATTGCTTTGTTTTTTATGGAAAAATACAAAAAGATACTATTTATTCAAGTAATACGATTAATTAATATCTTATATAGTAATAAATATTGAAAATGAACTCACTACACATCAGTTGACAACCAACTTCTATAGTGTCGCCTTTGGCCATCGCCAGGCTTACGAGGACAACAAGAGTTAGAAACAAAACTTTCATGTTGACAATATTGCTGTTTTCATGAAAATCTCAGTTTAGAAAACCCTTTTTATATCATTTATTCAACATATTTCAGCCAATAATTTAAATTAATTTCTTGTTAACATAAATTTGATAGCATAGCTTGTCAAATCTCCAGCAACCATTGCAAGTATCTTTCATAGATTGGACGAACCGTGTTTGCTACAAACCAATAACAGAGTGATCTTTCTAAATTATGAGACTTCCATTCATATAATAATATCACGTGGCTCACATCTGTTCTTTTACACTTTCATTCCTTGTAGAAGCTTCACTCTGTTAGAGCGCGTTATACATATTACAGCTTTAATATATTTTCGTGAAAAGACTTACATCTAATATACAGCAATAAATGGTATAATACAGCAATAATATTAAATGGTATAAATATACAGTTTTGTTCTGTTGAGAACCATATGAATTTTCTTTGGTGTCCTATAAACACTCTTTGTGTTTAATACAGTTTACGTTTTGGAGTAACCGTTTACCTGTTTGACGTTATAAATCCTTCTCTTTCTTGTTATTCCTAAAGCAGATATTTTAACATTAAATGCAAGTAATGAAACACGTATATTTAACACATCTTTTGTTTTGAAAGGTAAGAAAAACAAAGTCTAAGTTTCTGTAGGAGTGAAAATAAATTTAACTTAGCATTATTGTGCTTACAGTAAAAATGAAAAACAAATTTCCTGAGCTCAGCTACAGAATTAATCTACTTTTAGAAACTTGCTTTCTGTATTCAAGATCGTTAACCATTAGCTCAGCACACACAAACAAACACAGACGTCAGAAATGGGAGTACGATCTGCCCCAATAATTCAGCTGCTGAATTTGAATATCTTTGCTCCTTTCCCCACCTCCCAAAATTTTACTGATATCAATTTTTATTTAGTTTTAACATGAATCGGTTAATTTTATCAGTTGAAATGATAAGATAGTAGTTTTTCTTTCAAATTCCAAACATTACGCTGTTAATAATTTTTAGCATTTGTATGATGTGTAAACTGAATATTATCTGAAATATTCTTGTTAAGTGTATGACTTACTATTTTCTACATAACAAACAATTCAGTTTAAATTTTCATTGTAAATTTTCATTCATACATTACTTCTTGTTGTTGGAAATTATTGATTAATATTTTTAAGAGTTTTCTTGACTGTCAGATAATGTTTCACATTTCGTGACTGTCTTCTTGTGTACATTTACATTCCGGCATGCTTAAGAAGTACTCATATGTTAAACATGAATATTTTATTACAGAGAAATATAACACTGGCAAGAAGCGTTAAACAATAGTACTGTTTTATCAATCAAAACAGACATGTAAGAACCACATGTAGGAACAGCGATAAGTTATTGTTAAAGAACATCTGTACGAAAGATATATAATCTTCATACTATGAGTTATCTTTCGTGCGATAGTATATTCTTACCAAAAATAACACGCACATTTGTTTTTCTTGTCAATTGAAAACAAGAGTTTACAAAGGTGTTTGAAAAGTTCAAAAATATATCAGAAACTTCTGACACGGAAGTAGACTCTTCTAATAATAAGTTATTTAGACAGAAAGTAGCAAGAAACACATGAAATAGAAAGAAACGCAACTCTTAACTTTGTGAAATAAACAACAATTATAAACATCACGTAAAACCCTATCAGTATTTATAATATATGTTTTCAATCAAAGACATGGGAAGCACGTGGAAGGGACACGATATTCTCTTGCCTTGTCATTGGTCAATTATGTGTGAAGTTAACTTACTCGCAAACGCAAACGAACTTGGCAGGGGTTTAGTTTAAAGAGAAAGAAGTCTGAAGAATTCTCTCTCCAACAGGGGTGATCAGAAACATTGTGGTTCCTGTTCGTTCCCTCACATGAAAGATTATTTAATTTTACTTCGAATTTTGACAATATTTAACTTTTACTTGTTTAAGGTGATGAAATTCGGTGAGGTATAATGAAAATGACGGGTGAGAAATGGAGAGCGAAACAAAGGCGGCACCGGAGAATTTGGTCAGGCCGGAACCCAACAAGCAGATATCAACGTCAAACGACCCGATTCAGGGCTTGGTATTAGTGTTGCCTTGGCTAGGATCTAAAGATCTAATGCCTTAGATTTGGATGTAGGGGGAAACTGGAATGCCCCGCGAAATCCCACTTTTACTTGTCCTATGCTCAGATCTGAAAAAGAAATGCATATAAACACGAATTAACCTGATCTGTGATTATGTATTTTCTTGAGTGATTTGTGATTGTTTAAATATGTTATATGAGTTAACTTACTCGTTTTTTAAAATTATTTTATGTCTTCTCCGAGTTACATTATTTTGTGATTTGTTCTCTCCGAGATGTCTTATATGTGAGGCGCGGGAATCGCAGAAAAAGTAAATTGGTTTGAACATCTTTGAAACATGGTTTCTCCATGTTGCTGATAAAGTTGACTGGTTTCTACGGGTCGCATGGAGATGAAGGCATCAGGTGAAAGCTGATTACAGAAAAGACCCCCTGAGGTGGTTTATACAAATATTTACACGCTAAAGAATTTCCAATATCAACAAGAACTAATCTGAAATTAGTTCTTTTTATTTGGGCTTACCTATCAAGAAGTGTTGTATTCATTACCTCGCCACGAGTGTAATGCTCCCTGGATAAGACAGGAATTTTTGCTGCTAAGGAGAGGTATTGGAGAAGTCGAAAGGTTGCTTGAATGTCTATCCTGGAAGAGCTGTTTTCATAGCAATACATTTTGCAAGCGTCCGAAAGGAAACTGAGTTGGTTTTTCTGTTGACTCTACAGCTTTTAGGACAGTTGTAATATTTATTGGTGATATTGGAGTTCATGGTGAAGTCAATATGTGAATAAACTGACCAGTCCCTTATTTTTCTCACGTAGTTAAAACACTATTCACAGTATGCTGATAACATTGGGTATAAAATATTCCCCCAGCTTTCGTTATGATGCTACTAAATTCTAGGAAAATTTGGATGAATTAGGTTATTTGTGCTCCATGTGACAAGTTATTCTTGATTCTTGGAAAACCCAAACTATTGTGTTTTGAACATAAAAATAATAAATAAATGAAAAATATTTTATTACAACTACAAGATAATAACTTGTGCATTTTCAAAGAAATTATATCTTTGTGATTCATATTTGATTAAAGTCTGACTGAAAAAGTCCATTTTACTTCTCTGTTTCCAATAATATACTTGAGGATGAATTTCGTATTTACTGCAGGTGAAAAATTCAGGGTTTAATACATCCACCATATTCAATATTTACATTAACTATATTAGATCTTTATGGAATATTGGTGCATGTCAGTCATTCCTATATGTCATCTGATTAATTCACTATACTTCAATGGTAACAAAACAAAGCCATTTGTATAACTGTTCATTTACCCACAGAACTATCAGGTATCTAAACAACCAATCCATACCCTACAGAACTTTCTATTTTACTTTCACCCACCAACACACAACTATCACCTATCTTCTCATCTACCAGCAATCCACACATCTATCACCTAAAACCACAGTTATCGGATATCTGAACATCTTTACAGTAGATTGGTAATCTACATATCTGTCAGCTTTCTACCAGAGTCCTATATTTTGCACTGTCCTTTCATACAGTTACCATTTTGTTTATCGTTGTTACTCACTTCGACCCCTCTCATTCCTGCTCATCCAGTCTTTCATTTCACATACCAAAACAACTAACTAATTCACATAAAATATTATATTAAAATAAGGAATTAAAATTACTTTGTACGCTTATATATCGCTATAGTCAAGGTTCTGTATGCATTTTATACAGGAACGTATGGAGAAGTTTTTATCCATAAATTCAATGACACAATTTGTGAACGTCGCCATTTGGTTAGGACACATTTACCTCTTTTGTACAATGTATCTTAACGTATAAGAACAAAACACCAAACATCGTCAAAACATATTTCTGATACATCTATTCTATAGAGAATTTATAACGTAGAGTGTAGAATGATTTGCTTGTTTGCAAAATCTAAATAATTTCAGCATAACGTAATCAGTGCATTTCATTAATATATATTCAATATAACTCGCTTCAACCTTTGAATAGCTGTTGTATGTTCTTCTTGTCAGGTTTCAACAATTTCGCTTGTCAATTTCTTTCCAACAGTCCTCCGCTAGTACGGTGGAATTCTTGTTTATACAGAATGTTTACTGAACTTGCATTTACCATTATATTCGTGCTTTTGATGAGAAAACCAAAGTTTAATAACAAAGACGAAGACGACCGATAAAACATTTTAATTACAAGATTTCTTCTTCAGCGCAATCTGAAAATCGTGTTACAAATGTGATTATTACTAAATTTGTAATATAATGACACCATTATTTGTTTACTTAAAGCGGTAAATGACGGATAAAACAATGATTATATACATATATATGTCTATACATTATACAATAGTTGAGTTTAGTATAATAATTTAGAACAAAAATGATTGCTGTAGCATACATTACATTTCTTACAGACAAATGAGATTTCGGTACAAGACCAAATATTTAGGAATTAAACGAAAAGTCACTTTTATGCAAGACAGTGCATCATTTCATGCTGCTGTTGGTACTATGGATTACCTTTCAAAGTTAGGTTTCAAAAACAACTGGCTTATGGAATGTACAGTCTCCTCTCCAGATTTAAACCCCATATTGAACCTACGGAGAATCATGAACCGTTCGATTTGTGCTTGTGGATGAAATTTATATCAAAGAATGATCTCTGGAATGCTGTACTATCATCTGCAAGAAATGTTAAAGCGTGTGTGTGTGTGTGTTTGTTTTCTTATAGTAAAGCCACCCGAGCCCACCGAGGGGAATCTAACTCCTGATTTTAGCGTTGTAAATCCGGAGACTTACCGCTGTACCAGCGGAGAACAATGTTAAAGCAAAAGACATTCAAATGTGACCATTCTGTCGATGATAGCTTCAATAAAGCCATGACAAAAATTGTGGCTATATAAATAAATTAATTAATTAGTTTCTTCTAATCATTGTGTATTAAGTGGCTTCTTAGTTTAATTTGGTTATTAAAGATTAGTTTTTTCAGTTATATTTAACACTACATTTAACAACAACTATATTTTGGACTTCACACTCACATGTCACGAACTTGCTTAATAATTTCTCAATGTTTAATTCATGATATTTTAGCAAACCTCGTATAACTTTAATGATAATTGTACAAGTTGTCTATAATAATATGATATTTACTCTTTATAAATTTCATTTATATCAAACATATACTTTTTGAGATATTCGTAAAAACATCCTTGCGTTACAATTTGTCACGCCCAGCAGTGCACTTTTATTACACATTTCTCTTTGTGTTGTTATTGGTAGCATTTGGTGGCGACATTTTATATTTCTATTGTTTGTTTAAAACGAAGATAAAGACTTTCTTTTCTTTTTTTACGTAATAATGTCGTTGTTATCCAAGATGTGCCCCATGTACTATTTACTTTCACTGTTTCAACAAAGGTAAAAGATAAATTATAAATCATTTGAAAAATGTGAATCAACATTAAATGAACCATTTACAAGATGGTTCCAGTTAACAGAACTTAAACTAGAGTGTCAGCATTAATAAGTCTTTTTGAATGGTTATAACTGTAGGCGGATTTGATAAATCAGTAAAAGATAAATATAATGCATAGTGATTACAAACATCATAACGGATTAAATCCGGAACTACACTGCAATAATTTGTAAAAATATTATCGAATGTTGATACTGCAGTCCCATAAATCAAGTAGGTTGGTTAATATAAGAGAGCGCTTTAATCACAGACATCAAATTATTTAATTTAGATTCATGACTTCTTTCAGTTGTAGTTGAGATTCAGTGAAAAAAATACACCCAAAAAATTCACAGAACAATTTAAATTAATGTTATCATTAAGCGAAACCAACGTATCTATAGACCTACTCCACTTTCCAATATCATAACAATATAGTTTGTAATAATAATTGACATAAAATTAAACCTACATGTTAATCCACGGCTAATATATACAACAGTTCTACCACCGTACGCAGCATCTACATAATACCTATAATATAGGACCCCGCATGGCCAGGTGGATAAAGCGCTCGGCTCATTATCTGAGAGTCGCAGGTTCGAATCCCTGTTGTACCTAAACATGCTCTCCCTTTGAATCATGGAGGCATTATAATGTGCGATCAGTTCCAGTATTCGTTGGTAAAAGAGTAGCCCAAGAGATGGCGGTGGGTGGTGATGACTAGTTGCTTTCCCTCTAGTCTTACACTCCTAAATTACAGACGGCTACCGCAGATAGTCCTCGTGTAGCTTTGTGCGAAATTCAAAACAAACCAAACCAAACCTTCCCTCTTGTCTGACACTGCTGAATTAGGGGCGGGTAGCGCAAATAGCCCTCATGTAGCTTTGCGTCAAATTAAAAAAACAAACAAATCTCTGACTTGAAAATTCTTTCATATTTATGTCAGTAGATTTTGTTCCAGAGTTATAGTTATTAAATGATGATAGAAAGCTGTTGTGTTCTACGTCATTAAAGATTCATTGTCCTCCTGTCAGATTTACAGCTCCCGAACGTTCATTTCATATTTAAGTCTTTTGCGGGGAATTGGTAATTTTAAACCCGAACCAACACATGTTTTTTTAAATGTCAGATGAAATAGAATTACAAAAATTCAAACTTTCTTTAATTTCAGTGAAGCATGGTGCTGATCAATAGTCTGTTTAACTATTTTAGTAACCTTTATTTGCAGTTTTTTGCCTTAATATATATGTTATGACGTCATTTTAGTGACTAACGGCATTAGAAACAACAAAAAACGATCCAAATTACTGATACCTTGTACATCGGGATATGTTGGTGACGATATAAAAACCAGAAACAGTTTTATAATATTTTTTGTAAGTTGCAACGATTATAAAAGTTACCTTTGCTACAACAGTTCTGAAAGAATGTTATAGAAACTTATATGTTGGTTTTGCGAGCATAATTGCATCACTCGAGAACAGTTACAAATATATTGTGTGAAATCTACAAACTACGTCAAAGCACAGACGTCTCAGACGTAGAAATTGACCCTTGGGAATAACGTGTGTGTGTGTGTGTGTGTGTGTGTGTTTTCTTATAACTAAGCCACATCGGGCTATCTACCGAGCCCATCGAGAGGAATCGAACCCCTGATTTTAGCGTTGTAAATCCGTAGATATACCGCTGTACCTCAGAGGGATGGAAATAATTAAAATGTAAATAGGAACAGCTGTAAGTGGGTTTGTAATGTACTCTGGTAATAAATATAGATGTAGAAGTGTCAACAGCAACCATTTGCGATATTCACATACAGGTAATTATTATTCAGATATATGACAGCCTAAAACCTCGACATATCAACTGACCTATCATTAGAAGATACTACTGTTTACATTCTTGCGCTTCTTACTTTTTACTTGTAAAAAAGTCAGCTAGGTCAAAACCAACGACTTCCTTGACCTCACAGATATAACCACATGTAGAGTAGACCGCAAATCATCAATACATACAACAAACAATCGTTTTCTCATATTTCACTTGTTCTAAATTATTTGCTTGTTATTTGACCTCGAAATCATGCTGTATAATTCATCTTTCTACATGTTATTACTGAAAATAATATATAACCAACAGAAAATTTTAACTATTAAAGTCAGTGTCAACGAATGTAACAATTCATAATAAAACGTTTTGGATTCAAAGCGATGTTGGTTAACAAAAAAGAAAAAAAAAGACAGTTAAAACAGACATTGCGCAATCCCACGACTTTTGTTGGAATTGTACTTTATTTGAACAGTACTTCAAGCACACAACATCTACGTGTCACATCTGTCAGGAAAACTCAATAAACTATGTCATGGTAACATATGTGGGCTATTGTTGTGTTAAAGAAACAAATGGTACATTCACTCATGAAACGTGTTCGGTTTTAAAGTACTGATGAAAGACTTGATAACTGAATTTATATGAGGATTAAGTACTTCTACCTCAGGTTCAAACATTAACCAAATTCCTAACATTAGTTCCAGAATATGATACAAAATTGAGTTTGGATCAACTTGAAACAATGTATACAGCCATAAAAAGTAAAACGCTAAAAGAAATATAAAGTATTATCGATCATATCGTTATTATCAACAAGATCACATGTTAATTATAAACGATGTCACCAACAGCACATTTAGAAAACAATCATATTAGATACAAACATGTATTTTATTTATTACATTTCAATAATGTCTCCTCTCACAGACTATTATCGATGCTCTTTATGGTTCAGCGGTGAGTCTAAGGAATTTTAACGATAAAAATTGAAGTTCTAAACAAAGATGTAGGCCTATTCGAATTCCGAAATTCAATGTTGTGTTTAGTTGCACTTTGATGTTATTGGGAATATTTTAATTGGAAATTTTAAAACATAACCAAATACATATATTTGTGTTTTTCTTCTTTCTTTTTTTTTTTACATAAATGACATTGAATGTGGCATTTAACATCCCGCTTTGCAAGAATGAACTTTAACGTGGTGCATATTATGTGTACAACATTACATCTGAAATATCCAGTTCTCTTCGAATACCTATCATCAAACATGCTCGCCCTTTTAGTCGTGGATGTGTTATAATGTTTTAGTCAATCCTACTATTCGTTGATAAAAGAGTAGTCCAAGAATTGGTTGTGGATGGTGTTGGCTGCTTCTTTCTCTTTTACCTGTCACTGTTGAATTAAAGACAACTAACGCATAGCATTTAGTAAGGCCAGGCACAGCTAGGTGGCTAGGGCGCTTGGTTTTCGAAGGATCGGGGGTTCGAATCCCCGTCCCACCAAACATGCTTGCCCTTTCAGCCGTTGGAGCGCTATAATCTGACGGTTAATTCAGTTATTCGTTGGTAAAAGCGTATCCCAAAAGTTAGCGGTATGTGTTGATGACTAGCTAGCTGCCTTCCCACTGGTCTTTCAGTACTAAATTATGGACGGCTAGCCTATATAGCTTTGTGCGAAATTCAAAACCAAGAAATAAACTTTACATGATATTCAAAATAAACGAAGAAACCAGAGTTCATTAGCTGCCTGAGTTATGATCTGCCTATACCACTGAAATATCTGTTATGTAGAATTCAGTGAAATGTACACAAAAAATTATCTTTAAACCAAAATAACTCAGTCGCTATTGTCTGATAATCGATCGTAATGCGATAGAGGGCGCGTAGCATTCGATTTAAGTTTTTAATAAAACACACGCCAATTCTCCGCATGACCAGGAATACTGTTTGTTATAACAGAATTAGGTGTCGAATTTCGGGAGAGAGTAGAGTGGTCGTGAAGTAAATGTTAAATAAAGCACCTTAACAATAGTATTATACGAAATTATTGAAAATTGTAAATGAATTTCGTTTCGTGATACTGACAGGTCATTTTATTTATAGCCTGTAAATAATATTAGTGTATTAATTAATCTTTTACTTGTTATGTTTTTACTTTAAATGAGAGGGTGCACAAATTGTTATAATTAATAATGGTAATACTAATTTGGAGTGGGTAATAATAATTATTGATAATGACCAAATGTAACCACACAACTCATGGTACAAGCCAATATTTTGTGAAATAAAATTCAGTGTTTAATTTATGAACTGTGATGTACAACATTAATGAATGATAAAAATAATCTAACAAGGTGACTTTAAGTGTGTGTTTCAATACTGATAATCATTTGCGAACTAATATTGAGTTTAATATGTTTTTTTAAGTAACGGAATAAACTTAGTCTGGTAATACCAGTTGTTATATTTTTAAGTTTTTTTATTATTTAATCATTTTAATGTGTGCTCTAAGCAGTAACTTGAATAGGCGATGAATCTTAAGAGATTATTTGTTGCCTAGGCTTAAAATATATAAAACTAATCTTAGTATTTTTTTAACTGCACTTCTAATAAACTTAAATAAAGGAAAGATAATCTAGGTTTCACAAACAAAGTGTGAGTATTATAGAAGAAATATAATCTTTTACCAAGTTGGACAGAAATTTATTTTTAGTTAATAAGGTTTTTGATATAATTCTGAAGCAAAAGCAACTATGAACATAGGTAACTAATAGCAACCAAAACTAATTTTGGGAAAGTAACTCCTCTAAAAAAATTAACATTGCCAAGTAAATTTAATCTTCTGTGGAGTAAAATTGATAAATATTATACACTGAACATGGAATATAAATAAAAATTTCTGGGTTCAGACATCTACCATTATTGAATGAAATAACAAAAACAATAAAAGTTATGTTTACCCATTAAAACGTTGTTTTTTTTATTCTGGTAAAAGTGTTTCAAAATATTTTTTTATTCAGCTTATATTAAGTTATAGTATTTCTCTGTAATACCTAAAATTATGGTTTGATCCCAACAGCAGACAAATTACACAGGGACCACCATTTAGTTTACTCTCATGTAATTATATTCCAAATGAAATAATTTAAATTTTTCTGAAAGCATAGTGCAACACTTTATTTTTATTAAAGAAATTTTAAAGTAATATAATTTCCTGAAGAAAATCTAGGACTTTACAATATATTTGTATAGGTGCATGTACATAAAAGTATTAATGTGTGAATGTTTTTAATCCTTAAATAGGAGCCATCATCAATTTATGCTGCTTCCCACAACATTCATGCTGTTTAAAGGTTAAAGTCTGTTAGTTTGTATTATAAATACAAAAATGCTTTGCTTCTAAAACTGTGCCAGTCATTTTTCCATCCCAACTTTATTTCATATATGACAACCAGGTGTGTATTTTTAGATTCATTCCCATTTTGTTTGTTGCTTATGGGTGTAGACTAATTGGCAAGCTACCCACCATTCAGTCATACACAAAAGTTCAGAAAAGGAACACAGAATAAATGTAACAATTAATATATTTTTGGAAATGTTTTATCACATATCATTTTTTTTTCAGTTTTGAAAATATGCTGACATTCTGTATTAATCTCCAGTATTTCATGTATTGTAAAGTATTGTATTAGTTTTGAAGGCTTAATGAATATTGACAGTGTTCATTCATATAAAATTAAGAACGTTGTATGGTTTTCTAAAACTTTTAAATGTTTTGCTTGGATACTTTAATCACATAAGTGACTATCATATCTTAGACGTATCTAGAAAACACAAGTGACCAGTATTTCATGAAAGGAATTTACAGTTTTACACTGTTTGATTTGTGTGGGCGGTAGCATATATACTACTATATATATTTGATATACATTTTGGTTCTAATAAAATACAGTGCGTATTTCTTCCAGTCTACATGTTTTTATCATTCCAGTATTTCTGCATGTATGTACATATTAGCATTAGCAAAAATGGAAACAATGGAAGGCCTGAGTGAACTGTGGTTATGAAGACTTGACTTCTTCGTAATGAATACAATGTTTCTAAAACTTGTGCGATGGGATCCTCAGTTCAGTCACTTAAACAGCAATGTTGTGAAAGTTTTACTAGTGGTAATAATTATAATATGTATAATTTTACCTTTGTGTTGCCCCACTGGCCGAGGATACAGTTACGTAACTTTTTTCTCATCTTGAAGAGGATGTTTGTGTGTGTAACAGCAAGGAGAAAGAAGGCTCAACCTTTTTGCAAACTTGTCCACTAATTCCTGAACAGTTAGGTAATTTTGCTGTGTAAACATTTTTCAATATAAATTTAACACGTTTATTATTGATTTGTATGGTACAAGTAGATAAACCAATACAGCAACTACATATTTTGTATTGTGTAGAGATAGCTAAAATAACATGCAGGATTGTGGCTTTGATTAGTCTACAAATTAAAGAGTGAAAAAAAATGATATATGTATGTATTGTCTGAAGTTTAATTTTATAAAATGGTTACTTGTTCCAAAACATAAAAAAAGAACAACAAGGTTCTGCTGTATTTACCTGTGTAAACCTAATGTGACCAACTCACAATGGTTCAAAGATAAGTGTAAAGGCTTTGATACTCATGGTTGGCTCAATAGAGATAGCCCATTGTATATTCTGCCCTTAACCAGAAACTAATGTGGCAAAATTTGCTAAAGTGTCCCTTAATTATATCAGCCTCTAAGCCTTACTTGTTACATTTGATTGGATAAATATACATAGTTATCTGAAAAAAATGTACTTTGCTCTCTCCAACGTTTTTCAGTTTTCTATCAACATAATGTAATATATTTTATTTGTTATAAATTGTTTTATTTTAAATTTAAACTAAAGCTACCTACAAACGAAAAGAAGTTGGGACAATGAATGAATGTGAGAAAAAGTATTTTAAAATGTACTAAGATGGATAACCTCCTCATAATCACAATTTGTGTAACAAACATGAGTATGTTTCTCAACTTGTGTGTGTGTTTTATAAGATTATCAAATAATTATTACTTGTACAAATCTGGAAAGTTGTATTTTAAATAAAAGAATATAGCTGGATATATTCCAAAGCACTTTGGTGTTTGCTAATATTTAATGTTTGCACATTAATATTTTTGTAATTTTTATTTAACATGCTTCTCACAGACAATGATAAAGTACACCTTTTTCATACTTTTGAAGACTTTAATTGTAATGGTGATTGTTTGTTACCATGTTATTCTTAAATGTACATCACTACACTCAGTTTTGTAGTGTTTTTTTCTTTGTATAACCTTGTTTTTTTAAAAATATATTTTTCTGTTAAAACATCTTTGAATGAAATGTATCTGAAGACCCTATATTAAATACTTTCCATCAAGCCTGGTGGACACTGGAAACCAACACACTAACTTTCAACATCACGTGGCACTAATAGTTCCATACACAGGCAGAAAGTTGTAGCTGAATGTATTTCTGAAACCCATTCATCCTTTTCTTCAAAACCACCTTTTGATTTATGAAGTATATGTTGTTGAGCAGGTATGTGATTAAATATTCTGAAAATGTGTATTTTAATGTGATTATTTTCAAGAGCCATGATTATTCTGGCAAAATTCATGGTACTCTTATCTCTTTATTATGAATTAGATGTTTGTATTCCTGTAACATAGATGGTTTTCTGCTCTGATCATTCAGTTTATGCTATATTAAATAAAAGTTTGGAGATGACTTGTTTCGATAATCAAAACAAAAGTACAAATTTTAACAAAATAATGATAACATTATCTTGTTAAAACATTTATATTACTTATCCATTCAAGACAGTATATAAACTTTAATTTTTTAAAAATTAGGTTCCTTGTCATCAAACTTAAATATTGCATTAAGCAAGCCAGTAGTGTATGTGTTTCTTATTATTGAGTTGGTTTTGAGTTCTAAACTGCAAGTCCAAACAACCCAGACATATGTGTTCAGCACTGGACACTTTCAGATACGTGTAAGAAAATTAAAATCATTTTTTTTTTTATGAAGACACAAAAGTACATTATTAATTACAATGTGTTTGTAATTCAACTGAATAGATAAAGATAATGCAAATAATAGTTTTATTGTGAATGGAAATAAGTAGTTACTGTACCAGTTTGTTTATGTACCTATGACATTAAATAGGTTTGTCAAAGAACATAATTACACTATTATGTGTGCTATTACTTTTAGAAATTTCATGTGGATGTTATTGGACTTTGGACTTTTACTATTTTGTAATCTTGTATTCTTTGTCTGTAATATTATTTTGTCTCTACTTTTCTCTTTGCATTTTGTTAATGTAATTGCTTTTACAAATACATTATATAACTTTTCACCCTTTATATTTGAGCAGGGGTCAAAATGTACATGCAGTAACCTTTTAGAAATTGCCATTCTAAATGGTATTTTGTTTCTGATATCAGGTTAATCAAATATTCATTTTACACTAATTACTAATTTAGTAAAAGTTCATGGTTGATGAGAGTGAACACTAGATGGCAGTACACAATATCAAAAAAGATAAGCACTTCAAATGTTCTGGATATCAGAAAAATGCAATATTCAAACTGCATGATAAACAAATATATTTTAAGTCATTATATGAATATTACTTTGCACTATGGCTTCTTAAACTGATGTATTAAATTCACAGATATTTAAGTACAAACGCTTCTAATCCATGGATTATAGTCGGAATTCTTTTTCTGATATACTGATTTTTAAAACCTTCCAGCTTTCATTGGACAAGTATTTTTATCATTTGAACACCACATTGCACTTGGACTTGTTAGCATAAAATTAGACTGAAATTTGAAGAACAAATACATTTCTAATACATTTGATTTTTTGTGTTAAATGGGCTTATACATCTCGGTAAAAGCTTGTCTTACACACACAAAAATCAGAAATATAGTCAACATTCCTTTTTCAGTACAGCGTCAATCCATCAGACTGACTGTATACACTTTAAGTTAATAAACTGGTTTTTTAAAACCTTTCAACCTTCACTTGTATCTTTATTAGCCTCACAATTTATGCTTAAGTATTTTTATATTTGTTTAAGTAAAGAAATTTATTTTAACCTATTGAAATTTCAATGTTATTCACAAAATTCATATGTACATATTTTTATGATTCATTAAATATTTTCAACATATTTCTGGCTCATTTCATTTTACTGTGAGCCCTTACTACATATAACTAGTTAACTGATGTGAATTTTCAACATCACATTTACACTGTTCAGATTTTTTTAATATGCAAATAAGTTTCAATTATTTGTTAGTAATTACATTTTTTAATGAGGAAAGGTAAAAGTCGTACTTACCAAAGTAAAACGATAGTCTAAATATTTTGTTTTTACCTGCCATTTTAAACATTTAAGTTTGGTTTAGCAGTTCATGAAAATAATCTCTAATAACTAGGAAAGACTGAATATTCATGTGGTTTCTTATCATGTATACAACCAGTTGTTTTTGTGTTTTGTAACTGATGTCAATATTTATAATCTCAAACTTTATAAATATATATAAAATGTTAAATAGAAACACTATAATGTGACACATGGCAATTGTTTTGTAAATTCTAACTAAATATTCATAAACAAACTTAGTATGAGGGTAAATTCAACGGAGAATGACGATAAAGTAAAGAAAACAATGATAATCGTAACATTTAGCTCAACTGATAGGAGGTTAGAAAATGCCAGTATTACAAAATTCACATACTATCGTGTTTTTTATCCATTTGTTAGTGCTGGTAAAATATTTATCTAAAAATGTTTAACATAAACATCTATGTTTTCGTCTTACTTAACCTTCCTGCATTATTTCAGTTCTTCATGGAACTTTCAAATATTTTGATATATGTTTTTGTAGAAACCTGCATACTAGAAACAAGTTTCTCTTCTACATTTAGTATGTTTAAACTGCTTACTTCCACTCCTTTAACTCTGAAGCTCAGTATATTGTTGTATGTTCTTTGCATGGTAATATCACTGTATATTGGTTATTTAGAAGGAGAAGGCCAAGGAACTGCTCTACGTTGAATACCACTATATTCAAGCTGTTGTTTCCTCGTGTGACAGAACCTTAATAATAACTCTACAATCAGAAAGTTCTCAAACATGGGTCCTACTCGGATAACCCAAATTACTGCTATTTCTTTGGTCTGAACAACCAACCTTAATAATTCTTACACAAAAACTATGGTTAGATGTTACACTATACAGTTGAAACAAAAAATCTGAGAATATCCAGTTCTGAAAAATCTCTTATATACAGTTACTCTGCCATTCACGATATTTAATGATTTCATATAGTTTTCTTTGTTCAGGATACTAAACAAGGGGTATTCGATCACCCGTTGGAAACCTTGTCTGTCTCGTAACACTGTGTTGCTTCATTTCAAAGCTGTTCTCTGTCCAAAATCTAATTCATGTAGTTTTAGATAATTTGGTAATAGAGAAAGTCTTGTAATTATGAGATTCAAATTACAAAATTTAGAACTTCAAGTGTTTATTTTGGCTTTATTTGTGACATAAACAAATATAAAACTAAATCATGTTTAAATGTGACTGTAATTTTTGTTTGTGGCTAAGAAATGGTAAATAATTTAAAACATTTTGTATTTTTACAAGTACTAACTGGCTCAATTGATAAAATTATACTTTAATAGCTTAAATATATGAAGAGACTTAAATTATGAATCAATTTTGTTCATTCTTTGTGAGTGTAACTTTGACTTGTGTTCTCACGTAACAAGATGTTTTTAATTAACATTTTTTTTATTTCCGTCAGGATACAATTTTTGAGATTTGATATCAATGATATAACATTGATGGGCTAAACAATCTGAAATACAAGGTTGTGGAGAGGAAACAAAGACCGTTGTATACATGGTTGCTTATAGATGTTAAACCCAAGTAATATTAACAGTTGGAGGAGGTGTTAACCATACCAGTTTTGGATTTCTAAACAAAAGTATATTAAGTTGGTATTTCATTTTATTGTTCAGTAATTTTAAATATGTGCATTTACTTCTGTGAGAATTTCTTACCCAGAAATAGGTTCTTAAAGTTGGATACATATGTCAAGTTAGTTTGTTTGGTAAAACATTTCTTTTATATAAAGAAAAATAATATTAACAGTGATGAAACATAAATTATTGTTGAAAATTATGTGAGTAAACCTAAAACAGATAGTACATGGAGAAATTCACCGTCTGTTTGAGTGCTGTTACTGAACTATGCAAAAGCTGAAAATACAGTTTATTATTTGATTAAAAAGTGTATTAATAAATCCTAACGAATTACAAATAGTGGATAAAATATGTGTTTCTTCTATATGGACATGGAAATTTCTTTTTTCAGTTAAGCAATATCTATAATGTAAGCCTTTTCTAACTGTTAAATGTCTTTCATGTCCTCTCCATATGCAATCATACAACTTTAGTATTTTTTTAACAATAGTCATGAAGGTATCACAGAACGAGGGACTGGGAAGAAAAAATATTATTGATGGATAAGCCAAATTAGGAACAAATGTAAGTTTAATGAACAAAATAAGTTTTATTCTTGGAAGGTGTTGTCAGTTCTTGTTTTTACTTACTGTGCTTGAAATGTTTGTACCTACCATATTATAACACATGCTTTAAATGTCTGTATCTATCGTATCTATCTTGCAGCTTACAGTAACGACAGAAAGTGTTCGTACCCGTGTCCAGAGTAGTTTTTTGCTCATAACTTAAAAAGTATCACGAGTAGGCTAATAGACAGATAGTTTATTGTAAATATTATAATAACACACATCTACATCAATTTTATGTAAGTTAAACGACAAATGAACTGTTTATAAACAAATAACCAAAAATAGGAGGAGCAAAAAGTGTTCGTACTGTTCAGAACGTGTGGAAAAAACTGATATTCCCGTAAAAATTTTGTTTAGTTTGGCGAATAAACTGCATTATACCATTCCAATGTTACACGAGAACTTTCTGCGCTAGTCATTCCTTATTTAGTAGGATAAGACTTGGAGGGAAGGCAATTAGTCATCATCACCCACTGCCAAGGTACGAACAGGGGAATTGACCATCACTTTATAATGCCCGAACACCTGAAAGGGCGAACATGTTTGGTGTGACTGGGAATCAAACCCTCAACACTCAGATTACCAGTCGAACGCCTTAACCAGTTGGCCGTGCTAGGTCTTTAACTAAGCACCTTGGAAGTAAGCCATATACATAAATGACCAAAACTTTAATTACTTTCTTTAATTCACAGATAATTACGAGAAGCAACTGATTATTTTTAACAACACTAATAATCGGTATAATATTCATATATATTTTTTTCGTAAATTTAAAACAGGAAACGAGATAATCTATTAACATGATAATATTCTGAAGCCTAGGTGGTAGAATATAAGATTTTTGTTTGGTGGATTGGTATTTCTCAATTGGAAAGATGTAAAACACTGGCTAGAGATACCAAAGTACAAATGTAGTTATCCCTAATTTAGAACAATTAATCAAAGATAGGACAACCATTTAACAGCACATGTTACCTCGGTGACCATTTTGATTTACCTTCACAGTTTTAACACTTATAAAGTTAAAAAGTATATAACGTTTTGTCTTACAAACTGTGGCTAGAACATTGGATCATTTGGTGGGAAACCAATAATTCCTGCCATGCATTAATTATTTCAGTATACCATATCTGTACCACTAAGATCGATTGTAACTAACTCACTATCTTGATTTGGATAAATGTAGTTAATACTGAATGTAAACACATTTCGGAAAGAAGTATTAAAAATACCTTTTTTTTTGCATTGCTAAGTATAATCAGCTATCTGTAGTGTACCCAACTCGGGTGTGAAAACGCGATAATTAGTGATATTAGTGTATTTTTAATTTTGTGGAAAATCAGAAGATGGATTTTGGGTTAAGCCTTCTCTAATTTCAAATTAATAAACTAAAAAAAGTTACCTTCCACCACCACGCTCACGACTCCAGTTGAATAACAAGAATATGCTGTTACTGTTATAACGCAAAAAATAAAACATTGGATTTACAATTCGACACATTAATCATAGCTGAAAAGGCGAGCATGTTTGGTGCGACGGGGATGTAAACCCGCGACCTACAGATTACGAGTCGCACGCCTTAATCCTCCTGGACATGCTGGGCCTACAATCGGTGAAGGGTATTACGGATGTGAATAAAAATATTTTATTTTCACACAAGGAAATAGTATCCAAACGGTTATTTAAGTAGTTCATGTAAAGATAAGAGTAAGATAATTTTAATAATTGTCACTGTGTTTTCTTTCTCACTTTTTGTTACAATCTTTTTTAAATAATTAAGATATGGTTATTCTAATGTTCTGTATTTATAAAATTTTTGTACATAAGAAATCAGAAAGTAAACAAAAGTTAATAGTTATGTTGCATCATTTTCCCAAAATAGAAAATCTAACAATAGACGTTTTAAAGAAATTTACATTTCTATAGTTTGAAATGTAAACAGTTTTATTAAATAACATGTACGAAGAAAAGTTAGCTTAGCTTTCAGCAGAAGACCGACATGATCAGTATTTATTTTCACGGTCAATGTTAAACTGGTGACACCATGTGCGTATACAAAAAAAGGTTTTTTATGTTTTACATTGAGTTTAAGTTGTACAGATTGTATAGTTTACTTGTACACGTTGTATTAACGTTTTTTTTCCTTTCTGAACTTCAATATAAGTATTATTCATAAAGCTATAATTTTGTTCATTTCAGTTTTTATATATGTACATCGACTCGCTTTTTACATTATTACGAATAAACATTCAACATACCAGTCTGTGTTTTTCGCGTTACAAGTCAGGAATGACGTTTTAGGCTTCAGTCTTTGGCCACGATTGCTTTACCTGCGTGTTTTGCGAGTTGTACACGGTCTACAACACGCTTGAATTCAATTGTCAGAGGCGTCTGTACCCTATATGGCGAATTAGCCATCAATGGTTTAATATCTGTAATTCTAGATTTGTAATCAAGTTCAAACTACTTTAAAGGTACTAAATATCGGGTTTCTATTCTTTTGGTGGTGAGGTCGCAGATATTTCATTATTTAACCTTGCACTTAACAACAAACAAACAAGTTCTTTAATGACAAAATGGCCATCATAGCGAAGATCTTTTTTTGGCTATAAAAAACTTATTTTCACTTTTGAACACTCGAAATTCAAGACAGTTTTCCTTATTGAAACATTTTGGGTAAATGTAATTCACAATATATTTTTAATTAAAAAACAAATTAGCCGTAAGCTCTTTTCCTCGGAGCCAGGTACCCAAGAAAACACAACATATATTTAAGTGAGATAACAATATCATACTGTGGTCTTTACTCTAACACAACATAGAATTCAACACTCTTATTGCTTTATTAAAGTGTTATTTTCCAGATAAAAGTATTAGACAATTAAACAAATACAGAAAAGAAGGAAACCACAACAGATTCAGATTATTATATTACAGGTAAAATGTAAATGTCGGTCCGCATCAGCTGTTAAGTGATCCGTCTAAGCTGCAATTATAAACATTAAAATAATTAAATTCTAACGTGAATTCACTCAGAACAAAAACAAATGCATTTCATCAAATATATCAGTGAAAGTAATTAATACTAAATATGGGGGAATATAACAAACGACTTACCAATTTTAAAAAATATAACGATATAATTTATTTTTTAATATTTCTACGATATAAGCGTATGCACCTTAGTTTGGTAGCCATAAAAATAAACAGTTTAAAATTGTTTCTTATATGACACTGTTTTCGTTGTTGAAATAAACAAAATGTATTTTTATTTCAGATATTTGTGTTTCATTATTTTAGTTGGTTTAGATTTGATACATGTGTTTAAAATTTCTCCAATGATGTATTTCATTTTTCAATGCAAAGTGTTGCTATACATATATATATATATATAGTTATAAGTATATAGGGTTAAATACAACATATGTTTCTTTGATGTACATCAAACAAATAAAATTAATTGTTTCAGAATTACTATTCTAAAATGAAGTGTAAGTGAAGCCTTATAACGAAAGTTAACTATGCCATTTAGTCATAGTATTTTAACTGTGGAGTACTTTGTCAGATTATGTAAGGAAATATAGGTTTTAATAAGTGTTTTGTTATCTTCGTTTTAGAAATAGCATGTTAAAACTAAAATCTAAAGTAGAAATATTAAAATATAGCCATATAATTTCATAACATTACAAATCTGGAAAATAAAAGTATAATTTTATTATTAACTTTCTATAATACGAAAATATAATAAATATGAAAACAACATCAAATAGGTTAATTAATGAAAATCTTCATAATATTCTTTTGAACGCCTGATATACTTTACTGAAATTGAAGTTCAAGATATGTGGACAGTTACAATGAGCTCCAACCGCTCTTTATGCAACGCGTTAGATTATTTGATGTTATTATAAATAATAATGTTTATATACTTTTTAGCACAAAAGACGTCATAGTTCAGTGGTAGTTCTTTAGTTTCTTTCTAAAATATTGGTAGATATTAACGATATTAACTTACATCTTCAGATACATTTCTTAATTATTCCAATGAGTAAAGATTCTGGATTCTCACCAGCCACTTCAAAATTGTCAGCGATACAGTTTTTGCATTGTTGCAAAAATAGTTAAATAAGATTTAATGTTATGAAATATTTTATTAGAGGAAAAAGCTTTCATAATTGTAAATGGTATTTCTCTAAAGCCTGAAAGTAAATTTTATATACGGTACGTATATATCACATAACTCTTTCTTCAGTAGTTTACTGCAAATTCAAGCATTTGGTTCATTTCACACATAAGTTATGAATTATGAATACATAAAAATGGAGTCCTGCAGAACATATTTTAAGAGTTTTTAATATTATAGTTCGATTTACATTTCACGAAATTAATAATTATATTGTAATATCATAGTTTTACATTTTTGTGATTATGTTTAATCAAAGTTTCCTATCATTATATCTATCTTTAACTAAATTAATAGTTCCCTTCAAATACCACATTTCTCCGATGTTGCAAATATCATTAATGAAATTAATAGTTAAATATGATTAGATAAATAATTAAGCTTAAATGAAACCTTCGAAAACTGACTTCACAAAATCTGAAAAACAATAGTGACTGTAAAATTTTGTGAAGGTATCAGTGGTTCCATTTTACAGAGAAGTCTTATTACAAACAAAGATTTAAAGGAATTTTGGATTTACAAAATATAATAATTATTATAAAATACAATTCCAATACAATTAAAACTGAGTTATATTGACAGGACAAAACATTAAACCATAATTTCATATTATTTAATCATCACCTGCATATTTGCTTCATCACAGATTTCACTCCAAAATTCGTCCAATTTGTCTGCAGAAACTAATTTTTTTTTACAAGTCTCAACTGCATCTGGAAGCTTGAGATTAAAAACACTTTCTGTTGCATCAACGTTAATATCACATTTTACATTTTTTGTGACATTTAACAGCAAACGTAAATTCATATCTTAAGCACGATATAATTGTTCTAAATTTTATTTTTGCAATTTTAAATTATGCTTTTCTTCTGGTTCTTTAAAACCAGATTTTAAACAATTTATGAATAATTTTCACGATGTTCAAGTACAGAAATATCGTTAAATACTTTCCTAACATATTTGAATACTGTCGTTATAAATTTTCATTCTAAACATTTATTTTTATTGCGTCAAATTTGCCCTCAATGTGAATAAATTTTTAAGTACCATTCGTATATCAAGAGAGGCCTGGCATGGCCTAGCGCGTTAAGGCGTGAGCTTCGTAATCCGAGGGTCGCGGGTTCGCGCCCGAGTCGCGCCAAACATGCTCGCCCTCTCAGCCCTGGGGGCGTTAAAATGTGACGTTCAATCGCACTTGACGTTGGTAAAAGAGTAGCCCAAAAGTTGGCGGTGGGTGGTGATGACTAACTGCCTTCCCCCTAGTCTTACACTGCTAAATTAAGGACGACTAGCACAGATAGCCCTCAAGTAGCTTTGTGCGAAATTCCAAAACAAACAAACGTATATCAAGAAGTCTTCATACTGAAGAGAATATCTGTCAATCACAAAATAAAAAATTGTTTCCATAAATCGTAATGAATTAAAGAAAAATGATTAGTTATAACACTTCAAATATTTACCCAAGGTCCTTTTTACCAAATACTTTTCTCTCGCACTTTCTTATTTCGTTCATTTTTCAGGATTTTTTTTATTCGTCTCTGTGTAAAAATACGTGTTTGATTTACTTTAGAAGGATATTTTCGTTGTGTTACACGCAAGGTTAAGTAAAATATACTTGATTTAATAGAAAGAAAAAGTTATACTATTTTCCGCAATAATAAAAATTAACATTTAGACGCAAATAGAAGTGTAAAACTTTCATGAAATTATTCCAGTAGCTCATGTATAATACAGTTAAAATATTCTGTGGAAGTAATTTTAATCTGAGTCGAATCCTTGGAGCTATTGGAAATTGTGACATCATGAAGGAGACAATTTTGATATTTTCATTTGTATCGTAATGTTCTTGTTCACATAAAGAAGTTTACTTCAATAATATTCTATTTCAGTTTCTGTTGCTTTGTTTTTCTTATGGAAAAATACAAAAAGATACTATTTATTCAAGTAATATGATTATTTAACATCTTATATAGTAATAAATATTGAAAATGAACTTCACATCAGTTGACAACCAACTTCTATAGTGTCGCCTTTCGCCATCGCCAGGCTTACGAGGACAACAAGAGTTACAAACAGAACTTTCATGTTGACAATATTGCTGTTTTCATGAAAATGTCAGTTTATAAAACCCTCTTTATATCATTTATTCAACATTTTTCTGCCAATAGTTTAAATTAATTTCTAGTTAACATAAATTTGATAGCATATCTAGTAGCATCTCCACCAACCATTGCAAGTTTCTTTCATAAATTGGACGAACCGTGTTTTCTGCAAACCAATAACAGAGTGATCTTTCTAAATTATGAAACTTCCATTCATATAATAATATCGCGTGACTCACATCTGTTCTTTTACACTTTCATTCCTTGTAGAAGTAATGAAACATATATATTTAATACATTTTATCTTTTGAAAGGTAAGAAAAAAAAGGCTAAGTTTCTATAATAGTGAAAATAAATTTAAATTAGCATTATTGTGCTTATATTAAAAAGGATAAACAAATTTTCTGAGCTCAGCTACAGAATTAATCCACATTTAGAAACTTGCTTTCTGTATTCAAGATCGTTAACCATTAGCTCAGCACAGGTCAAAGATGAACACAGACGTCGGAACTTGGGAGTGCGATCTGCCCCAATAATTCAGCTGCTGAGTTTGAATATCTTTACTGATAACAATTTTTATTTAGTTTTAACATTAATCGGTTAATTTTATCAGTTGAAATTATAAGATTGTAGTTTTTCTTTCAAATTCCAAACATTACACTTTTAATAATTTTTAGCATTTGTATGATGTGTATTCTGAATATTATCTGAAATATTCTTGTCAAATGTATGACTTACTAGTTTCTACACAACAAACAATTCAGTTTAAATTTTGTTTGTACAATACAATGCTTGTTGTTGTTTTAAATTATTGATTAATATTTCAAGCGTTTTCTTCACTGTCAGAAAATATTTCACATTTCGTGACTGTACTCTAGTGTTCGTATACATTCCGGCATGCTTGACAAGTATAAGTAACAAAATTAATTAGAACAGTTTTAAAATGTGAGAAGATTGTGTGTTGTTGAGTGAAGGAAGGATATTTCTTAAATTAGTAATATTTCCTTTTTAATATTTCAATTTAAGACGTAGCAACAGTAAGAGTTTTAAAGTTATTTATGTTGATAAAAAGCCCTCTTTGTTCGTAAAATTGATGTATCACATATTGTAAAAGAACTTTGACTTTTCTATCTATTTATCCAACATTCCCGTAAATTTATATATTGAAACTTCAAGATGACCTTTAGTTTCACCTGAATGGAAGACATAACAGGTGTAAGTTCAACCTCAAATCTAGGGTATAAGTCCCTAAACTTGCCAGTGATTCATTTGGGTCACTTTACAATTAAATAAATGAGTCATTAACACTGGGTCCATGTTATGAAAATATTTATTTAGTGTAAGGGCAAGTTCAAAGATAATTTCTTTTGAAATTTATGAATGCTGGGTGTGATATAAGCATGAATGTGAAATCCCATTACACGGTTAAAGAGTTGATGGTAGGTGCTGTTGTGTTTTATGAAAGTTTTAAATATTTATTCAACTAATATTTATTAGTTACTTTTATATATGTTACGAGCCCTTATCCTTGGAACGAAGTTAAAATGGTTTCAATATGTATTTCATTCACATGTTAAACATGTATATTTTATTACAGAGAAATATAACACTGGTAAGAAACGTTAAACAATAGTACTGTTTTATCAATCAAAACAGACATGTAAGTACCACATGTAGCAACAGCGATAAATTATTCTTAAAAAACATCTGTACGATAAATATATATATCAACAATATAACCTTCGTACTATGAATTGTCTTTCGTGCGATTGTATATTCATACCATGAATAACACGCACATTTGTTTTTCTTGTCAATTGAAGACATCAAAGTGAACTGTCAAGTTTGTTTAAATGAATACTGCAGCGGTAGCTTATCCATAATACTGTAAATTTCAGTTGGACACCAATGCTGTGCTCCCAGTTAAAGTGAAATACTTTTTTAACCAATACTATATTCAAGGTTCATAAAGGTTACCTTTAAGCCTTCTCTTAGACTCATGAATTTCTTTTAAGGTTCTCTCAAGCAACAGCCAATACATCTATTTTATAGATAGGAGCTATTGCTGTAGAGTTTGTACAGGAATATATGTTGATGGTTAGATATTGGTTTCTTCGTAGTATATGATGTGTTTTGTTCTATTAAATGTCTGGTATCCTGAATTCTTATAAATCAGAGGTGACGACACAATCACTTCCTCAGTCTCCTATTTAAACCATACCACTAGAGGTTATTCTGTGATGTACGGATGCAGCTTACTCGTGCACTTCTCACGCTTTCTAATGTCTTACATCTACTATAACCTATGCATCAAAGGATCACTCTGCTAAAGTGTGGGGTCAGACGAGTTCAGTCAGAATATGACATGTAACAAGTGTTCATTCCATTCAGGATCAACAAACATCGCCAACACATACTGCAGAAAACAAGCTGATGTCCTAGTGAAACATTACCATGTTCCTCAAAATGAAACCACTTCATAATCCTTATAGATCACTTTTTGTGAATTTAGTATTGGCAGACATATATGGTAGTTCATACTGTTTCTATCGTCAAATTACTTGATGGTGTAGTATTCCAACTTCACATGAAAAAACCAATTCGAGGATGATGCTTAATTTCTTGGATGATACTTCGTCAGGTGCAACACAAATGTACATTTACTATGAACTAATATATGTGTGTTAGCTATTTAATGATATCAGTTGTTACCTTAGGATTCTTCAACTAGTGGAAACTGAAGAACTATGAGACTTCTATCCTTGAGGAGAACATACAAAAACTGGAACATCTCTAAACATATTTTCGGGGGTCACAAAATGTTATAAATTAAAAAGTGAATAAATGATCATTGTGTTTGGCCGCCATGTTCATTCCATTTTAACGTGACTCTGTCATAGATGCGGGATGTTTTCAAGCGAATTTTACAATCTGTTGTTTATTGATTAAAACACACAAGTCACTTGTTTGTATTGTGAAGGACCACACAGTATCTTTACTTATATCAATAGGTTCATACAGATTTGATACAAACGTAACCTTTCACATTCTTTGCTTAAGACTTCTGTATAACCTACATTCCAGTTACTAACTCTTCATATTATAATTTCCTTTCTCCACAACATCCTGAATCAAAACTGTCACTCAAAATTCGCAAAATATATTTATACAATCATTTGGATGAATTTAATAAAGTACATACTCAAAGAAGATTTAACCAACATTACCTCAAGTCGATCTGAAGGTTATTTTTGGACCTGCTCTTAAACCAAAAATGTTTTCATAACATGGGTCGTTTGTTTATATATAGTTGGTCCTCAAGTGGACCAGTGGCAAGTTTACTGACTTACAACCTTAAAATCTTGGTTTCGATTTCCAGTAGTATAAGAGTGCAAATAATCTATAATCTAGCTTTGCGCCATCGAGAATGAACTTCAGAATACTTAGTACTGAAATTGAGATTCTGATATAAGAAATCTTGCTAGCTTAACAAGTGTCCTCTTTTCTCAATAACACACAACTTCACGTGACTTTTAATTTAAAATTATTATTTGTATTTATTGTTGTAATAATCTTTGTTTCATCAGTGTAAATCAGTGACGGTGGAATTCTTGTTTATACAATATGTTTACTAAACTCGTATTTACCATTATATTCGTGCTTTTCATGAGAAAACCAATGTTTAATAACAAAGACGAAGACAACCGGTAAAACATTTTAATTACAAGATTCCTTCTTCATCGCAATCTGAAAATCGTGTTACAAAGATGATTATTACTAAATTTATAATATAATGACACCATTATTAGTTTACTTAAAGCAGTAAATGACGGATAAAACAATGATTATATACATATATATGTCAATACATTACATAATAGTTGAGTTTAATATCATAATTTACAATAATAATGATTCCTGCAGCCTATATTACATTTCTTAAAAACAACTGAGAACCTCGGTACAAGAACAAATGTTTAGGATTTGAACAAGAATTCACTTTTATGCAAGACAGTGCATCATATCATGCTGCTGGTGGTACTATGGATTACCTTTCAAAGTTAGGTTTCAAAAACAACTGGCTTATGGAACGGATAGCCTCCTCTCCAGATTTAAACCCCATATTGAACCTATGGAGTATCATGAACCGTGCGATTTGTTCTAGTGGAAGAACTTTATATCAAAGAATGATCTCTGGAATGCTGTACTATCATCTGCAAGAAATATTAAAGCGTGTGTGTTTAAATGGGGAGATATTATGGTAGGAAACTTCGATTAAGCATAAGCACAAAAAGGTAGAAATATGATGTTACAATATAACTGTTATTTCGTTAAATGTACACAGAACTATAATATTAAAAACTCTTGAAATATGTTCTGCAGGACTCCATTTTTTATGCATTCATAATTCCACTAACTTATGTGTGAAATGAACCAAATGCTCTAAGTTGCAGTAAACTACTGAAGAATGAGTTATGTGATATATGTGGTATATAAAATTTACTTTAAGCCTTTAGACAAATACAATTATGAAAGCTTTTTCCTTTTATAAAACATTTCATAACATTAAATCTTATTTATCTATTTTTGCAGCAATTCAAAAACTGTATCGCTGACAAGTTTGAAACAGCTGAAGAGAATCCAGAATCTTTACTCATTGGAATAATTAAGAAATGTATCTGAAGACGAAAGTTAATACGGTTAATATGTACTAATATTTTAGAAACAAACTAAACAACTACCACTGAACTACGACATCTTTTGTGCTAAAAAGTACATTAACATTATTATTTATAATAGCATCAAAAGGGTTATACTTTCAAATAACCTAACGCGTTGCATATCGAGCGGTTGGAGCTTATTGTAATTATCCACATATCATGAACTTCAATTTAAGTAAAGTATATCAGGCGTTCAAAAGAATATAATGAAGATTTTTACTAATTAACTTATTTAATGCTGTTTTCATATTTATTATATCTTCGTAGTATAGAAAGGTAATTATTAAATTATAATTTTATTTTCCAGATTTTTTAATGGAAATTATAAGGCTATATTTTAATATTTCTACTTCAGATTTTTGTTTTAACATGTTATTACGAAGATAACAAAACACTTATTAAAACCTACATTTCCTTACATAGTCTGATAAAGTACTCCACAGTTAAAATACTATGACGAAATGACATAGTTAACTCTCGTTATAAGGCTTCAGTTACAGTACATTTTAGGATAGTAATTCTGAAACAATTATTTTTATATGTTTGATGTACACCAAAGAAACATATGATGTATTTATCCCTATACACTTATAACAATATAGCAACACTTTACATTAAGGAATGAAATACATCACTGGAGAAATATTAAACACATGTATCAAATTTAAACCAATTAATATAATGAAACACAAATATCTGTAATAAAATTACATTTTGTTTAATCCAACAAAGTAAACAGTCTCATATACGAAACAGTTTTAAACTTTTTATTTTTATGGCTTCCAAACTAAGGTGCATACGTTTATGTGGTCGAAATATTAAAAAAATAAATTATATCGTTTATTTTTTAAAATTGGTCAGTCGTTTGTTATTTTCCCCCATACTTCGTATTAATTATTTTGACTGATATATGATGCAATGCATTTGTTTTTGTTCTGAGTGAATTCACGTTAGAATTTAATTATTTTAATGTTTATAATTACAGCTTAGACGGATTACTCAACAACTGATGCGGACCAACATTTACATATTACTTATGATTTAATAATCTGAATCTGTTGTGATTTCCTTCTTTTCGGTATTTCTTTAACAGTCTAATACTTTCATCTGGAAAATAAAACTTTATAAAGCAATAAAAGTGTTGAATTCTAAGTTGAGTTAGAGTAAAGACCACACTATGATATTGTTATCTCACTTAAATATATGTTGTGGTTTTTTCGGTACCTGGCTCCGAGGAAAAGAACCCACTGTTGATTGTTTTAAATTAAAAATATATTGTGAATTACATTTACCCAAAATGTTTCAATAAGGAAAACTGTCTTGAATTTCGAGTGTTTAAAAGTGAAAATGTGTTTTATAAACTTTTTAAAACCAAGAACAAATCTTCGTCTAATGGTCACGTTTGTTATTAAAGAGCTTGTTTGTTTGTTGTTAAGTGAAAGGCTAAATAATGAAATATCTGCGACCTCACCACCAAAAGTATAGAAACCCGATATTTAGTACCTTTAAAGTAGTTTGAACTTGATTACAAATCTGGAATGACAGATATTAAACCATTGATAATTAATTTGCCATATAGGGTACAGACGCCTCTGACAATTGAATTCAAGCGTGTTGTATACCGTGTACAACTCGCAAAACACGCAGGTAAAGCAATCGTGGCCAAAGACTGAAGCCGAAAAAGTCATTCCTGACTCATTAATGCGAAAAACATAGACTGGAATGTTGAATGTTTATTCGTAATAATGTTATAAGGGAGTAGATGTAAAATATAAAAACCTTCTTTTATATACGCACATTTTGTCACCACTTTAACACTGAGCGTGAAAATAAATACTGATGATGTCGGTTTAAACAGTGGCGTATTCTGTTGAAAACTAAGCTCACTTTTTTCGTACATGATATTAAAACTGTTCACATTTCAAACTATAGAAATGTAAATTTCTTTAAAACGTCTATTGTTAGATTTTCTATCTTGGGAAAATAATGCAACATAACTATTAACTTTTATTTACTTTCTGATTTCTCATGTACAGAAATTTTATAAATACAGAACATTAGAATAATCATATCTTAATTATTTAAAAAAGATAGTAACAAAAAGTGAGAAAGAATTATTAAAATTATCTTACTCTTATTTTTACATGAACAACTTAAATAACTCTTTGTAAACTATTTCCTTGTGTGAAAATAAAATATTTTTAATCACATCCGTAATACCCTTCACCGATTATAGGCCCAGCTTGTCCAGGTGGATTAAGGCGTGCGACTCGTAATCTGATTTGTTTGTTTGTTTTACTTATAGCAAAGCCAGATCGGGCTATCTGCTCAGCCCACCGAGGGGAATCGAACCCCTGATTTTAGCGTTGTAAATCCGGAGACATATCGCTGTACTCGCGGGGAGCTCGTAATCTGAAGGTCGCGGGTTTACATCCCCGTCGCACCAATCATGCTCGCCTTTTCAGCTGTGATTAATGTGTCGAACTGTAAATTCAATGTTTTATTTTTTGCGTTATAACAGTAAGAGTATACTCTTGTTACTCAACTGAAGTCGTGAGCGTGGTGGTGGAAGGTAACTTTTTTTAGTTTATTAATTTGAAATTAGAGAAGGCTTAACCCAAAATCCATCTTCTGATTTTCCACAAAATTAAAAATACACTAATATCACTAATTATCGCGTTTTCACACCCGAGTTGGGTACACTACAGATAGCTGATTATACTTAGCAATGCAAAAAAAAAGGTATTTTTAATACTTCTTTCCGAAATGTGTTTACATTCAGTATTAACTACATTTATCCAAATCAAGATAGTGAGTTAGTTCAATCGATCTTAGTGGTACAGATATGGTATACTGAAATAATTAATGCATGGCAGGAATTATTGGTTTCCCACCAAATGATCCAATGTTCTAGCCACAGTTTGTAAGACAAAACGTTATATACTTTTTAAACTTTATAAGCGTTAAAACTGTGAAGGTAAATCAAAATGGTCACCGAGGTAACATGTGTTGTTAAATGGTTGTCCTATCTTTGATTAATAGTTCTAAATTAGGGATAACTACATTTGTACTTTGGTATCTCTAGCCAGTGTTTTACATCTTTCCAATTGAAAAATACCAATCCACCAAACAGAAATCCACCATCCAGGCTTCAGAATATTGTCATGCTAATTGATTATCATGTTTCTTGTTTTAAATTTACAAAACGAAAATATATGAACGATATACTGATAACACTGGGGAACACTCATTTTGTTGCATTTAAAAAAAGACATTTCTATAGTCAATTTGAGTGTGTTGATTTCAAATCTGAAGTCAGTTTTTGTCTGCAAGCTACAGATTTTATACAATTTGACATCTTTATTTATTTTTTAATTTTTCGTTCAGAGTGCGGAGCAGGCCGAATAGCTGAGGGAATGTTCGGATACGTAATCTTATGTCGGTTTTTCTTCCCAACACCCGTTGTGTTTACCATGCAGAAATAACAGTCAGTTACATGGTTGGTGGGTTCGCGCCAAATCATTGGAACACCAAAAGGCAGACCATTGCGTTTTCCTTTGGTCCAGTCTCGAAGCATTTCCTCACAATTGTGGCACACAACATGAGGAGCCCATTGCTTGTCTTGATCACCAAGATGAACTTCAAAATATGCCTTGTAGGCACGCTTGACGAACGAGGATATGTTACGTCTCTGACGATTGAGTGTGTAGCATCCACATATGTAGCAGAAGGCATCAGGCTTGTTTCTGCAATGATATCTATTTTTGGAAGCCATGTTTGATCTGAAACAAAAGAAGAATGATCAAAATATTAGAAGCTATCTATATATATGGACGTGAAAATGCTTATACATGGTTTACGCAAGTTCACATTTGTACAATTTCATTAACCTCAAATTGCATACAAACTTGAGCTTGTAGAGAAAAACTAATTTCAGATTTGAAATCAGCGCCTAAAACTCCTTCAGAATCAGTTAAAATATCCAATGCAACTCAAAGTTACTGAAAAGATGTTCCCCAGTGTAATTATTGTTGTGAAAAATAATCAGTTGCTTCTCGTAATTATCTGTGAATTAAAGAAAGTACTTAAAGTTTTGGTCATTTACGTGTGTGGCTTACTTCAAAGGTGCTTAGTTAAAGGCCCAGCACGGCCAGCTGGTTAAGGCGTTCGACTGGTAATCTGAGGGTTGGGGGTTTGATTCCCAGTTACACCAAACATGTTCGCCTTTTTAGGTGTTCGGGCGTTATAATGTGATGGTTAATCCCCTTATTCGTACCTTGGCAGTGGGTGGTGATGACTAACTGCCTTTTCTCTAAGTCTTATCCTACTAAATTAGGGAAACATTGTGTAACATTGCGCGAAATTCAAACAATCTAATTTTGTTAATATTTTTCTCTTAACAAGTAGAATAAAATGCGATATTACAGTGATGTAAGGGACATGTGTAACTTTATCTTGTTGCTTTCAAAGATAAATTTAATTTACAATTTAATACATTGTTTATTTATTGTACTCGCCACTGTTCTGTTACACAATGTAAAAAACTGAATGGTAGCTAATACCATTTTTTCTTCACTTCACCAACTTAGTGTATGTTTTTTTTTTTGTCATAGTGACTATAAAGCACGTTCACACCACCAATACGTTGGTTAATTTACAGCAACTTAAGGTAAGGAGAGAGTTCTAAAGAAAAACATTAACGATATATATTTAATTTTGCTCTTATAATAAACAGTGACTTATGTAAGACTAATTAAATGAGATTATTTTAGGAATTTCATGGCACTTAGAAAGAAATAAAAATTTACTGTTAGATTCAACTTATTTAAGACTTTTGTTTCACAATTACTCCCGCTATCTTGCGCAAAATGTTGAAAACGTATTTATAACAAACACAAACACCCCTTTTTAATATCTAAATTTTTGGGTTTAAACTTTTTTATTTTGAAGTCTCTATCAACTATGATACATTTACACTAAATATCTATGTTAAGTGATTTTAAATAGAACATGAACGTAGATGTATAAAAAATTCATCATTAAAGTTTTTCTTTAGAACTAACTATTAATGGTTTAAATCAATAGATGGCAGCAATGCACACGTGTTATTTCCTTTTACCATATGATACAACGTTCAAATGAAACTTACGGACAGTACTATCCCTTTCGCATGAGTAAGCAACCTCACTCATGATACAAATGTAACTAGTTCTTTCAGTTTGAACTCCTATATTATTGCGAATCGTGCCCAGCAGTTGGTCAGACTAATACACAAGAATAAAATTAATTTATACAAGTTTGAGCTGTTTTGTATATTTATATATTTCTTTATGACGGATGCAGAAGTTTTCATCTCTCATGGAAATAATATATTATACAGCAAAGCCAAATTTGTGATACTGGCATTTAACATTCTAAAAAATCAATAAAATAAAACTTTGAATTATATTCTCATGTGAAAACTTATAAAACTTCACTAGCACAGAAAATGCTGTCCAGACACTTTGTTGTGAATATAATAATCTTATATTTGAAGATGAACTTTCTAATATACTAAAAATTAGGAAATTAGAACAAAATATATTGGGCATATTTGACTTGCAAGTAATTATGGAACATAATTTGGAATTAAAAACAAACTTCCTGTAAGATACGTGAAAGTGATTTACATAACAGTCGCAAATCTCGAAACACAACTCACTTCTAAATATTTTTATATAACTTTAGTATAAATACATGTAAATCTTGATTCATATGTTGTTTTATTCAGACCTTATGTAAATGAATATGTGCAAATCCGTTTTTATATTGAAAATAAATTAATTTCTAAATTTCATTATCCAGGTCACAAAAGCAAAGATTGAAGGAAATAATGGCCATTTTCTATATTTTTACAACATAAGCAATTAAAAAATAACACATACTATTCGGGAACAAAATTTGTGTTACATAGTGTTATATTACATAGAGTTATTGAAGTACATGCTTCTTATATCCACAGAAACTGGCTTAAACAATTAAATTTTCTTATCAAAGAACTGTCTATTAGCAATAAATGTTTCTGTAAAAGCTATTTTCACTTAACATTTTGAAGTAACAGATCTTGCATATGATCTGAAGGATTAATATTATTTTACTTATATATAAATATACACTTTATTTTTCTTTTTGTGTAGTATATACGAGATCTGCTAAAAAATTAGTGTAAGAAACAAATAGTGCCTAATTACTCAATTGCAAGAAAATATGAAATTTAAAAATAGACATAGAAGCAGTTTTCTTGTGGAAATATTGATGAATAAGTGTTAAAGTGAGATGTTAAAGGAGTGGACGTGAGCAGTTTAAACATACTAAATGTGGAAGTGAAACTTACCAAATCCGCTTACATTTATAACCATTCAAAAAGACTTATTAATGCTGAGACTCCAGTTTAAGTTCTGTTAACTGGAACTATTTTTTAAATGATTAATTTAATATTGATTTTCATTTTTCAAATGATTTATAATTTCTTTTACACTTGTCGAACTGTGAAAGTAAACAGTACATGGGGCACATCTTGGATGACAACGACATTATTACGTAAAAAAAGAAAAGAAAGTCTTTATCTTCGTTTTAAACAAACAATAGAAATATAAAATGTCGCCACCAAATGCTTCCAATAACAACACAAAGAGAAATGTGTAATAAAAGTGCACTACTGGGCGTGACAAATTGTAACGAAAGGATGTTTTTACGAATATCTCAAAAAGTATATGTTTGATATAAATGAAATTTATAAAGAGTAAATATCATATTATTATAGACAACTTGTACAATTATCATTAAAGTTATACGAGGTTTGCTAAAATATCATGAATTAAACATTGAGAAATTATTAAGCACGTTCGTGACATGCGAGTGTAAAGTCCAAAAATAGTTGTTGTTAAATGTAGTATTAAATATAACTAAAAAACTAATCTTTAATAACCAAATTAAACCAAGAAGCCACTTAATACACAATGATCAGAAGAAACTAATTAATTAATTTATTTACATAGCCACAATTTTTGTCATGGCTTTGATGAACCTATCATCGACAGAATGGTCACTTTTGAATGTATTTTACTTTAACATTGCCCTCCGCTGGTGTAGCGGTACGTCTCCGGATTTACAACGCTAAAATCAGGGGTTCGATTCACCTCGGTGGGCTCGGTAGATAGCGTAATGTGGCTTTGCGATAATAAAACAAACACACACACACGCTTTAACATTTCTTGCAGATGATAGTACAGTATTCCAAAGATCATTCTTTGATATAAATTTCATCCACTAGCACAAATCGCACGGTTCATGATACTCCATAGGATCAATATGGGATTTAAATCTGGAGAGGAGGCTGTACATTCCATAAGCCAGTTGGTTTTGAAACCTAACTTTGAAAGGTAATCCATAGTACCAACAGCAGCATGAAATGATGCACTGTCTTGCATAAAAGTGAATTTTTGTTCAAATTATAAATATTTGTTCTTGTACCGAGATTCTCATTTGTCTTTAAGAAATGTAATATAGGCTGCAGGAGTCATTTTTGTTCTAAATAATTGTATTAAACTCAACTATTATGTAATGTATTGACATATATATGAATATAATCATTGTTTTATCCGTCATTTACCGCTTTAAGTAAACTAATAATAATCGAAACCAAGATTTTAAGGTTGTAAGTCGGTAAACTTGTCACTGGTCCACTTGAGGACCAACTATATATAAACAAACGACCCATGTTATGAAAACATTTTTGGTTTAAGAGCAGGTCCAAAAATAACCTTCAGATCGACTTGAGGTAATGTTGGTTAAATCTTCTTTGAGTATGTACTTTATTAAATTCATCCAAATGATTGTATAAATATATTTTGCGAATTTTGAGTGACAGTTTTGATTCAGGATGTTGTGGAGAAAGGAAATTATAATATGAAGAGTTAGTAACTGGAATGTAGGTTATACAGAAGTCTTAAGCAAAGAATGTGAAAGGTTACGTTTGTATCAAATCTGTATGAACCTATTGATATAAGTAAAGATACTGTGTGGTCCTTCACAATACAAACAAGTGACTTGTGTGTTTTAATCAATAAACAACAGATTGTAAAATTCGCTTGAAAACATCCCGCATCTATGACAGAGTCACGTTAAAATGGAATGAACATGGCGGCCAAACACAATGATCATTTATTCACTTTTTAATTTACAACATTTTGTGACCCCCGAAAATATGTTTAGAGATGTTCCAGTTTTTGTATGTTCTCCTCAAGGATAGAAGTCTCATAGTTCTTCAGTTTCCACTAGTTGAAGAATCCTAAGGTAACAACTGATATCATTAAATAGCTAACACACATATATTAGTTCATAGTAAATGTACATTTGTGTTGCACCTGACGAAGTATCATCCAAGAAATTAAGCATCATCCTCGAATTGGTTTTTTCATGTGAAGTTGGAATACTAGACCATCAAGTAATTTGACGATAGAAACAGTATGAACTACCATATATGTCTGCCAATACTAAATTCACAAAAAGTGATCTATAAGGATTATGAAGTGGTTTCATTTTGAGGAATATGGTAATGTTTCATTAGGACATCAGCTTGTATTCTGCAGTATGTGTTGGCGATGTTTGTTGATCCTGCATGGAATGAACACTTGTTACATGTCATATTCTGACTGAACTCGTCTGACCCCACACTTTAGCAGAGTGATCCTTTGATGCATAGGTTACAGTAGATGTAAGACATTAGAAAGCGTGAGAAGTGCACGAGTAATCTGCATCCGTACATCACAGAATAACCTCTAGTGGTATGGTTTAAATAGGAGACTGAGGAAGTGATTGTGTCGTCACCTCTGATTTATAAGAATTCAGGATACCAGACATTTAATAGAACAAAACACATCATATACTACGAAGAAACCAATATCTAACCATCAACATATATTCCTGTACAAACTCTACAGCAATAGCTCCTATCTATAAAATAGATGTATTGGCTGTTGCTTGAGAGAACCTTAAAAGAAATTCATGAGTCTAAGAGAAGGCTTAAAGGTAACCTTTATGAACCTTGAATATAGTATTGGTTAAAAAAGTATTTCACTTTAACTGGGAGCACAGCATTGGTGTCCAACTGAAATTTACAGTATTATGGATAAGCTACCGCTGCAGTATTCATTTAAACAAACTTGACAGTTCACTCAGATGTCTCATTCTATCCAAATAACATATTCACGTTTCTAGACCATGGAGTGGTATTACTATCTAAGAAAAGTTTGTTATAAAACATTGGTACTAAAATACAAAACCAAGAAAACTGTAGACTTCTCACTTGGTAACAGATGGCGTCAAGGTCTCACCTCAGTGGTAAATCTACGGACTTACAAAGCTAACATTCAGGGTTTGAACCCTCGCGGTGGTTATAGGATACAGCTCACTATAGCTTTGTTCTGACATAAACAAAACGTCAATTCGAAGAACATATACAAATGACAAACAGTTTAAAAACATTTGTGTAAGTTGCAAGGAATAAGTTGTACTTGCTTCAAGTTACGAACGGTTGTACAAACTCTCATGACTGATCCACGAGTGTGACTTCATCACTTGATAATGTTATTAATATCACAGTTTTCATCACTCGATAATGCTATTAATATCATTGTTTTCATCACTCGATAATGCTATTAATATTATTGTTTTCATCACTCGATAATGCTCTTAATATCATAGTTTTCATCGCTCGATAATGTTATTAATATTATTGTTTTCATCACTCGATAATGCTCTTAATATCATAGTTTTCATCGCTCGATAATGTTATTCGTATCATCGTCTTCACGCTACATAATTATAATCAATCCATAGTTTCTATGGTTTGTTGTTAACACTGTTTAAAACAATCACATTTACAAGAATGTCGATGAACGTTTATATTTTTGTTTTATATATATAGTCCAACTATTTTCCGCTGGAAGCTTCTCGTTCAAAAACAAGTCTAGACAATTCACCAATGAAAAGATTTAATTAGTTAGTAAACGAAGGTTTCTTATTGATTTATCATGAACTGTCACTTGTTACAGCAGATTACATGATGAACAGAAATTAAAGACAAGAAATCAGATGCAACAGGTACACCTATAAATGTTTGGTTTCTTTTATTTTAACAAAATAAATTTTACTTTTTGCCTCGTTGGTATTTTACCGTTAATAATATTAACCTTTGAGAGGCTAGTACAGTCATTAAAGATGTGTACAAAACAATCAGCTATATTCATCATGATAAATACTTTGTTGAATTTTCACAATTAATTTGAAATACAGATCTTTATGTATGTTTGTCAAAACAATGTTTAAAAATGAGTGGTAAAGTGAGGTTTTAAATTTATTTGTGATTCTTTACCTAATTTAACCATTTTTTAATTTTTCAGAAACATCAGTGGTGTGACATAGCTAAGATAATTTGAGTGCATTCAACTGGATTATTGTTATATTTTCTTTCAACAGTAACAGGAAAAAAAGAGGTTCAAAGTTCTCACCTTTCAACTGTGAACTTTATAACAGGATGCATTTGGTTAGGTTAAAGAATAAACTGTAAACAAATTAAAATGTTAAAAATTTATAATATAATTTATTATAATTATAAATAAAACATGTTTGACGTTTATTAAGTCATAGCTTAGAGTATGATTTATTTTGTCCATGGTTCTATCAGATACTTCAAAACTATTATTCCGTTGAGAACCTTATGGATTTCCCTATGTGTCTCGTGAAACTCTACGTTTATTACAGATCCGTCAAGAACCTTACAGCCATTGATTCTCTGTACGAGTCTCCTCGTCTGTTATGAACGCTTTATTGGATAGATGTTATATTTAGATATATAAGAAAAGCAAACTATGATTAATAATTTAATGATGGTGATACTTTAATATTGCATTATAGTGTTTATAGTTTAGAAAAAAAATTGAATAATTTTCTAGTTAAGCTATGCAATTAGTCTTGAACATTATAAAATTTCTTTTGTGTACGGTACTGACCACTAGTTGAATATAGTTCATTGAAAGTAAAACTCCTTTTAGATATATAGATATGTATCAAAAGTATTAAAAGGAGCATTAATTTCGAAATACTGTGTTTTTAATATTTTTACTTGGTTGGAATTGCTTTCAGATCTTACATTACTCTCTAACCAACTTAGTTAAATACAATACATACAACTCGTCAGCAAAATAAAAATGTTTATACAATAAATACATCCTATTAAAAATATGCTAAGAAAGATATAAATGAATTTTATGTTACTTCCAATCCATAAACAGCGTGATAATATGAATAAAATAAATATAGTTGTATCATTTAATAACCATAAAAATAAAATGTAAGTAAAACATAGCTAACTACATAAGAAATTCAAATTCTTTATGTTTTTTTAATGAAATAACTCAAATAATAAATGTTTTGTCAATAATCACAAGACTAAAATAGAAATTAAAAAACGAAAGTTTTCTGTAATATATCATTGTCTCTCAAGATACGCATGGCCAGGTGGTTAAATCACTCGACACGTAACCTGAGGGTCGCGGATTCGGATCCACGTCACACCAATTCGTTGGTGAAAGAGTAGCCTAACAGTTGGCAGTGGGTGACGATGACCAGCTGCCTTCTCTCTTGTCTTTCACTGCTAAATTAGGGACGACTAACGCAGATTGTGAATCCGTAGACTTAACGCTACACTAGCGGGGGATTGGAAAGAAATTGACAACCGAAATTGTTGAAACCTAACAAGAAGAACATACAACAGCTATTCAAAGGTTGAAGCGAGTTATATTGAATATATATTAATGAAATGCACTGATTACGTTATGCTGAAATGATTTAGATTTTGCAAACAAGCAAATCACTTTACACTCTACGTTATAAATTCTCTATAGAATAGATGTATTAGAAATATGTTTTGACGATGTTTGGTGTTTTGTTCTTGTACGTTAAGATACACTGTACAAAAGAGGTAAATGTGTCCTAACCAAATGGCGACGTTCACAAATTGTGTCTTTTAACTTATGGATAAAAACTCTCCATACGTTCCTGTATAAAATGAATACAGAACCTTGACTATAGCGATATATAAGCGTACAAAGTAATTTTAATTCCTTAATTTTATATGATACTTTCTGTGAATAAGTTAGTTGTTCTGGTATGTGAAATTTTCACATACAACTTGCTCAAGAATGTCGTTAATTTCGCTCTATCTTCCCTTTGTTATTTTTTAAAGTTAACATCTGATATGATCTGCGGAGTTGTACAGAATAAGCTATCTATACTCTGCTCACCATGAGTATCGAAACCTTGTTTCTAGCATTGTAAGTACGTAGACATGCTGCCGTGCCACTAGGGGAGTAAAAGATGGAAGAATGAATGAGCAGGAATGAGAGAGGTCGAAGTGAGTGACAACGATAAACAAGATGGTAACTGTATGAAAGGACAGTACAAAATATAGAACTCTGGTAGAAAGCTGACAGATATGTGGATTACCAATCTGTATATATACTTGACAGGTCTTATATGTAATTGATAGGTGTAAGCGGCTAATAGGTGGGTAGAAAGGGTTTAGATGAGGGTCAGCTGTAAGGAATGCAGAGAGCAAATAAAAATAAGTTAAGGTAGCTTTGATAACTGTGTAGATAACCGAGAAACGTATTGACAGGCTGATAGATTCATATATATAGGTGTGTGAACAGCTAACAGTTGTGTAGACTACTGAAAGTAATGTAGATAGTTGGTAGATGTGTATAGTCCTGTAAAGATGTTCAAATATCCCATAACTGTGGTTTTAGGTGATAGATGTGTGAATTGCTGGTGGATGACTAGATGGGTGATAGTTGTGTGTAGGTGGGTGAAAGTAAAATAGAAAGTTGTGTAGGATATCGATAGGTTGTTTAGATATCTGATAGTTCTGTGGGTAAATGAACAGTTATACAAATGGCTTTGTTTTGTTACCGTTGAAGTATAGTGAACTAATCAGATGACGTATAGTAATGACTGACATGCACCAATATTTCATGATGGTTTAATATAGTTAATGCAAATATGGAATGTGGTGGATGTATTAAACCCTAAATTTTTCACCTGCAGCAAATAAGAAATTCATTCTTATGCACATTATTGAAAACAAATAAGTAAAATGGACTTTCTCATTCTTTAATTAAATATGAATCACAAAGATATAATTTCTTTGAAAATGCACAAGTTATTATCTTGTAGTTGAAATAAAATATTTTTCATTTATTTATTATTTTTATGTTCAAAACACAATAGTTTGGGTTTT
This sequence comes from Tachypleus tridentatus, assembly GCF_004210375.1. NCBI lineage: Eukaryota > Metazoa > Arthropoda > Merostomata > Xiphosura > Limulidae > Tachypleus > Tachypleus tridentatus. The sequence goes on along the minus strand of NC_134833.1, from coordinate 65,884,936 downwards.
CCAAGAATCAAGAATAACTTGCCACATGGAGCACCAATGACCTAATTCATCCAAATTTTCCTAGAATTTAGTAGCATCATAACGAAAGCTGGGGGAATATTTTATACGCAATGTTATCAGCATAGTGTGAATTGTGTATTACTTAAGTGAGAGAAATAAGGGACTGGTCGGTTTATTCACATATTGACTTCACCATTAACTCCAATATCACCAATAAATATTACAACTGTCCTAAAAGCTGTGAAGTCAACAGAATCATCAACTCAGTGTATAGACCACCTCAGGTGGTATAGACCACTTCTTGATAGGTAATCCCAAATAAAAAGAAATAATTTCAGATTAGTTCTTGTTAATATTGGGAATTCTTTAGCGTGGGGTAACTGGACCAGTAAATATCTGTATAGACCACCTCAGAGGGTCTTCCCTAAATCAGCTTTCACCTGATGTCTTCATCTCCATGCGACCCGTAGAAACTAGTCAACATTATCAGCAACATGAAGAAACCATGTTTCAAAGATGTTCAAACCAATTTACTTTTTCTGCGATTCCCGCGCCTCTCATATAAGACATCTCGGAGAGAACAAATCACAAAATAATGTAACTCGGAGAAGACATAAAATAATTTTAAAAAACGAGTAAGTTAACTCATATAACATATTTAAACAATCACAAATCACTCAAGAAAATACATAATCACAGATAATGTTAGTTCGTGCTTATATGTATTTCTTTTTCAGATCTAATCACAGGACAGGTAAAACTTTCGGCGCCTGTCCTGTGAAAGTGGGATTTCGCGGGGCATTCCAGTTTCCCCCCACATCCAAATCTAAGGCATTGGATTATTAGATCCCAACCAAGGCAACACTAATGCCCAGCCCTGAATTGGGTCGTTTCACTTTGATATCTGCTTGTTGGGTTCCGGCTTGGCCAACTTTTCCGGTGCCGCCTTCGTTTCGCTCCCCACTTTCTTACCCGTTATTTTTATATTACCCCACCGAATGTCATCACCTTAAACAAGTAAAAGTTAAATATTGTCAAAATTCCAAGTAAAATTAAATAATCTTTCATGTGAGGGAACGAACAGGAACCACAATGTTCCTGATCACCCCTGTTGGAGAGAGAATTCTTCAGACTTATTTCTCTTTAAACTAAACCCCTGTCAAGTTCGTTTGCGTTTGCGAGTAAGTTAACTTCACACATAACTGACCATTGACAAGGCAAGAGAATATTTTGTCCCTTCCACGTGCTTCCCATGTCTTTCATTGAAAAACATATGTTATAAATACTGATAGGGCTTTATTTGATGTTTAAAACTGTTATTATTTCACAAAGTTAACAATTGCGTTTCTTTCTATTCATGTGTTTCTTGCTACATTCTGTCGAAATAACTTATTATGAGAAGAGTCTACTTACGTGTCAGAAGTTTCTGATATATTTTTAAACTTTTCAAACACCTTTGTAAACTCTTGTCTTCAATTGACAAGAAAAACAAATGTGCGTGTTATTTTTGGTATGAATAACATCGCACGAAAGACAATTCATAGTATGAAGGTTGTATTGTTAATATATATATTTATCGTACAGATGTTCTTTAAAAATAATTTATCGCTGTTGCTACATGTGGTACTTACATGTCTGTTTTGATTGATAAAACAGTACTGTTGTTTAATTTGAAGAGAAATTATCTTTAAACTTGCCCTTGGACTAAATAAATATTTTCATAACATGGGTCACCAATGTTAATGACTCATTTATTTAATTGTAAAGTGACCCAAATGAATCACTGGCAAGTTTAGGGACTTATACCCTAGACTTGAGGTAGAATTTACACATGTTATGTCTTCCATTCAGGTGAAACTAAAGGTCATCTTGAAGTTTCAATATATAAATTTACGGGAATGTTGGATAAATAGATAGAAAAGTCAAAGTTCTTTTACAATATGTGATACATCAATTTTACGAACAAAGAGGGCTTTTTATCAACATAAATAACTTTAAAACTCTTACTGTTGCTACGTCTTAAATTGAAATATTAAAAAGGAAATATTACTAATTTAAGAAATATCCTTCCTTCACTCAACAGCACACAATCTTCTCACATTTTGAAACTGTTCTAATTAATTTTGTTACTTATACTTGTCAAGCATGCCGGAATGTATACGAACACTAGAGGACAGTCACGAAATGTGAAATATTTTCTGACAGTGAAGAAAACGCTTGAAATATTAATCAATAATTTAAAACAACAACAAGCATTGTATTGTACAAACAAAATTTAAACTGAATTGTTTGTTGTGTAGAAACTAGTAAGTCATACATTCGACAAGAATATTTCAGATAATATTCAGTATACACATCATACAAATGCTAAAAATTATTAAAAGCGTAATGTTTGGAATTTGAAAGAAAAACTACAACCTTATAATTTCAACTGATAAAATTAACCGATTCATGTTAAAACTAAATAAAAATTGTTATCACTAAGGATATTCAAACTCAGCAGCTGAATTATTGGGGCAGATCGCACTCCCAAGTTCCGACGTCTGTGTTCATCTTTGACCTGTGCTGAGCTAATGGTTAACGATCTTGAATACAGAAAGCAAGTTTCTAAAAGTAGATTAATTCTGTAGCTGAGCTCAGAAAATTTGTTTATCCTTTTTAATATAAGCACAATAATGCTAATTTAAATTTATTTTCACTATTATAGAAACTTAGCCTTTTTTTTCTTACTTTTCAAAAGATGAAATGTATTAAATATACATGTTTCATTACTTCTACAAGGAATGAAAGTGTAAAAGAACAGATGTGAGTCACGCGATATTATTATATGAATGGAAGTTTCATAATTTAGAAAGATCACTCTGTTATTGGTTTGCAGAAAACACGGTTCGTCCAATTTATGAAAGAAACTTGCAATGGTTGGTAGAGATTCTACTAGATATGCTATCAAATTTATGTTAACTAGAAATTAATTTAAACTATTGGCAGAAAAATGTTGAATAAATGATATAAAGAGGGTTTTATAAACTGACATTTTCATGAAAACAGCAATATTTCCAACATGAAAGTTCTGTTTGTAACTCTTGTTGTCCTCGTAAGCCTGGCGATGGCGAAAGGCGACACTATAGAAGTTGGTTGTCAACTGATGTGAAGTTCATTTTCAATATTTATTACTATATAAGATGTTAAATAATCATATTACTTGAATAAATAGTATCTTTTTGTATTTTTCCATAAGAAAAACAAAGCAACAGAAACTGAAATAGAATATTATTGAAGTAAACTTCTTTATGTGCACAAGAACATTACGATACAAATGAAAATATCAAAATTGTCTCCTTCATGATGTCACAATTTCCAATAGCTCCAAGGATTCGATTCAGATTAAAATTACTTCCACAGAATATTTTAACTGTATTATACATGAGCTACTGGAATAATTCCATGAAAGTTTTACACTTCTATTTGCGTCTAAATGTTAATTTTTATTATTGCGGAAAATAGTATAACTTTTTCTTTCTATTAAATCAAGTATATTTTACTTAACCTTGCGTGTAACACAACGAAAATATCCTTCTAAAGTAAATCAAACACGTATTTTTACACAGAGACGAATAAAAAAAATCCTGAAAAATGAACAAAATAAGAAAGTGCGAGAGAAAAGTATTTGGTAAAAAGGACCTTGGGTAAATATTTGAAGTGTTATAACTAATCATTTTTCTTTAATTCATTACGATTTATGGAAACAATTTTTTATTTTCTGATTGACAGATATTCTCTTCAGTATGAAGAATTCTTAACATACGAATGGTACTTAAAAATTTATTCATATTGAGGGCAAGTTTGACGCAATAAAAATAAATGTTTAGAATGAAAATTTATGACGATAGTATTCAAATATTTAGGAAAGTATTTAACGATATTTCTGTACTTGAACATCGTGAAAATTATTCATAAATTGTTTAAAATTTGGTTTTAAAAAACCATAAGAAAAGCATAATTTAAAATTGCTAAAATAAAATTTAGAACAGTTATATCGTTCTTAAGATATGAATTTAGGTTTACTGTTAAATGTCACAAAAAATGTAGAATGTTATATTAACGATGATGCAACAGAAAGTGTTTTTAATCTCAAGCTTCCAGATGCAGTTGAGACTTGTAAAAAAAATGCAGTTTCTGAAGACAAATTGGACGAATTTTGGAGTGAAATCTGTGATGAAGGACAAGAAGCGAATATGCAGGTTATGATTAAATATTATGAAATTATGGTTTAATGTCTACTTGAATAATCAAAATTTAGTGTTTTGTCCCATCAATATAACTCAGTTTTAATTGTATTGGAATTGTATTTTATAATAATTATTATATTTTGTAAATCCAAAATTCCTTTAAATCTTTGTTTATATTAAGACTTCTCTGTAAAATGGAACCACTGATACCTTCACAAAATTTTACAGTCACTATTGTTTTTCAGATTCCATTTAAGTTCCATTTAAGCTTAATTATTTATCTAATTATATTTAACTATTAATTTTATTAATGATATTTGCAACATCGGAAAAATATGGTATTTGAAGGGAACTATTAATTTAGTTAAAGATAGATATAATGGTAGGAAACTTTGATTAAGCATAGGCACAAAAATGTAAAACTATGATATTACAATATAACTATTAATTTCGTGAAATGTAGATAGAACTATTATATTAAAAACTCTTAAAATATGTTCTGCATGACTCCATTTATATGTATTCATAATTCATAACTTATGTGTGAAATGAACCAAATGCTTGAATTTGCAGTAAACTACTGAAGAATGAATTATGTGATATATACGTACCGTATATAAAATTTACTTTCAGGCTTTAGACAAATACCATTTACAATTATGAAAGCTTTTTCCTCTAATAAAATATTTCATAACATTAAATCTTATTTAACTATTTTTGCAACAATGCAAAAACTGTATCGCTGACAATTTTGAAGTGGCTGGTGAGAATCCAGAATCTTTACTCATTGGAATAATTAAGAAATGTATCTGAAGATGTAAGTTAATATCGTTAATATCTACCAATATTTTAGAAAAAAACTAAAGAACTACCACTGAACTATGACGTCTTTTGTGCTAAAAAGTATATAAACATTATTATTTATAATAACATCAAATAATCTAACGCGTTGCATAAAGAGCGGTTGGAGCTCATTGTAACTGTCCACATATCTTGAACTTCAATTTCAGTAAAGTATATCAGGCGTTCAAAAGAATATTATGAAGATTTTCATTAATTAACCTATTTGATGTTGTTTTCATATTTATTATATTTTCGTATTATAGAAAGTTAATAATAAAATTATACTTTTATTTTCCAGATTTGTAATGTTATGAAATTATATGGCTATATTTTAATATTTCTACTTTAGATTTTAGTTTAAACATGTTATTTTTGAAACGATTTTGTTTGGAATTTCGAACAAAGCAACTCGAGGGCTATCTGTGCTAGCCGTCCCTAATTTAGCAGTATAGGACTAGAGGAAAGGCAGCTAGTCATCACCACCCACCGCCAACTCTTAGGCTACTCTTTTACCAACGAAAAGTGGGATTGATCGTTACGTTATAACGCCCCCACGGATGGGAGGGCGAGCATGGTTGGCGCGACTTGGGCGCGTAACCGCGACCCTCAGATTAAGAAGTGCGCCCTTAGCGCGCTAGGCTATCGTGTATAACTCGCAACAAATTTGGCACGTATGTAAAACAATCGCGGTCAAAGAATGAAGCCTAAAACGTCATTCCTGACTTGTAACGCGAAAAACACAGGCTGGTATGTTGAATGTTTATTCGTAATAATGTAAAAAGCGAGTCGATGTACATATATAAAAACTGAAATGAACAAAATTATAGCTTTATGAATAATACTTATATTGAAGTTCAGAAAGGAAAAAAACGTTAATACAACGTGTACAAGTAAACTATACAATCTGTACAACTTAAACTCAATGTAAAACATAAAAACCTTTTTTTTGTATACGCACATGATGTCACCAGTTTAACATTGACCGTGAAAATAAATACTGATCATGTCGGTCTTCTGCTGAAAACTAAGCTAACTTTTCTTCGTACATGTTATTTAATAAAACTGTTTACATTTCAAACTATAGAAATGTAAATTTCTTTAAAACGTCTATTGTTAGATTTTCTATTTTGGGAAAATGATGCAACATAACTATTAACTTTTGTTTACTTTCTGATTTCTTATGTACAAAAATTTTATAAATACAGAACATTAGAATAACCATATCTTAATTATTTAAAAAAGATAGTAACAAAAAGTGAGGAAGAAAACACAGTGACAATTATTAAAATTATCTTACTTTTATCTTTACATGAACTACTTAAATAACCGTTTGGATACTATTTCCTTGTGTGAAAATAAAATATTTTTATTCACATCCGTAATACCCTTCACCGATTGTAGGCCCAGCATGTCCAGGAGGATTAAGGCGTGCGACTCGTAATCTGAAGGTCGCGGGTTTTCATCTCCGTCGCACCAAACATGCTCGCCTTTTCAGCTGTGATTAATGTGTCGAACTGTAAATCCAATGTGTTATTTTTTGCGTTCACTTACCGCAAAAGTTAGAAATTAATAATAAATCGCGACTCGCAAAGGGTCGTAGGTGAGGTGCGTTATAACAGTAACAGCATATTCTTGTTATTCAACTGGAGTAGTGAGCGTGGTCGTGGAAGGTAACTTTTTTTAGTTTATTAATTTGAAATTAGAGAAGGCTTAACCCAGAATCCATCTTCTGATTTTCCGCAAAATTCAAAATAAACTAATATCACTAATTATCGCGTTTTCACACCCTAGTTGGGTACACTACAGATAGCTGATTATACTAAGCAATACAAAAAAAAAAGGTATTTTTAATTCTTCTTTTCGTAATGTGTTTACATTCAGTATTATCTACATTTATCCAAATCAAGATAGTGAGTGAGTTACAATCGATCCTAGTGGTACAGATATGGTATACTGAAATAATTAATGCATGGCAGGAACTATTGGTTTGCCCACCAACTGATCCAATGTTCTAGCCACAGTTTGCAAGATAAAACGTTATATACTTTTTTTTAACTTTATAAGCGTTAAAACTGTGAAGGTAAATCAAACTTGTTACCTAGGTAATATGTGCTGTTGAATGGTTGTCCTGCCTTTGATTAATAGTTCTAAATTAGGGATAACTACATTTGTACTTTGGTATCTCTAGCCAGTGTTTTACATCTTTCCAATTGAGAAATACCAATCCACCAAACAAAAATCTTATATTCTACCATCTAGGCTTCAGAATATTGTCATGTTAATAGATTATCTCGTTTCCTGTTTTAAATTTACGAAAAAAATATATATGAATGTTATACCGATTATTAGTGTTGTTAAAAATAATCAGTTGCTTCTCGTAATTATCTGTCAATTAAAGAAAGTACTTAAAGTTTTGGTCATTTATGTATGTGGCTTACTTCCAAGGTGCTTAGTTAAAGACCCAGCACGGCCAACTGGTTAAGGCGTTCGACTGGTAATCTGAGTGTTGAGGGTTTGATTCCCAGTCACACCAAACATGTTCGCCCTTTCAGGTGTTCGGGCGTTATAAAGTGATGGTCAATCCCCCTGTTCGTACCTTGGCGGTGGGTGATGATGACTAATTGCCTTCCCTCCAAGTCTTATCCTACTAAATTAGGAATGGCTAGCGCAGAGAGTTCTCGTGTAACATTGGAATGGTATAATGCAGTTTATTCGCCAAACTAAACAAAATTTTTACGGAAATATCAGTTTTTTCCACACGTTCTGAACAGTACGAACACTTTTTGCTCCTCCTATTTTTGGTTATTTGTTTATAAACAGTTCATTTGTCGTTTAACTTACATAAAATTGATGTAGATGTGTGTTATTATAATATTTACAATAAACTATCCGTCTATTAGCCTACTCGTGATACTTTTTAAGTTATGAGCAAAAAACTACTCGGGACACAGGGGTACGAACACTTTCTGTCGTTACTGTAAGCTGCAAGATAGATACGATAGATACAGACATTTAAAGCATGTGTTATAATATGGTAGGTACAAACATTTCAAGCACAGTTCGTAAAAACAAGAACTGACGACACCTTCCAAGAATAAAACTTATTTTGTTCTTTAAACTTACATTTGTTCCTAATTTGGCTTATCCATCAATAATATTTTTTCTTCCCAGTCTCTCGTTCTGTGATACCTTCATGACTATTGTTAAAAAAATACTAAAATTGTATGATTGCATATGGAGAGGACATGAAAGACATTTAACAGTTAGAAAAGGCTTACATTATAGATATTGCTTAACTGAAAAAAGAAATTTCCATGTCCATATAGAAGAAACACATATTTTATCCACTATTTGTAATTCGTTAGGATTTATTAATACACTTTTTAAATAAAATAATAAACTGTGTTTTCAGCTTTTGCACAGTTCAGTAACAGCACTCAGACAGACGGTGAATTTCTCCATGTGTTATCTGTTTTAGGTTTACTCACATAACTTTCAACAATAATTTATGTTTCATCATTATTAATATTGTTTTTTTTTTTATATAAAATTATATTGGGCATCTTTATATTTTATTTTATCATTAAAAAGTATCACAAGATGTTTATAACTAGATCAGGACATTTCATGATACTTAAGGTTTTACCAAACAAACTAACTTGACATATGTATCCAACTTTAAGAACCTATTACTGGGTAAGAAATTCCCACAGAAATAAATGCACAGATTTAAAATTACTCAACGTTATAATGAAATATGAACAACTAAATATAATTTTGTTTAAAATTCCAAAACTGGTATGGTTATCACCTCCTCCAACTGTTTTTATTACTTGGAACAAAATATGCACTGTATTTTATTAGAACCAAAATGTATATCAAATATATATAGTGGTATATATGCTACCTCCCACACAAATCAAACAGTGTAAAACTGTAAATTCCTTTAACGAAATACTGGTCACTTGTGTTTTCTAGATACATCTAAGATATGACAGTCACTTGTGTGATTCAAGTATCCAAGCAAAACATTTAAAAGTTTTAGAAAACCATACAAGGTTCTTAATTTAAAATGAATGAACACTGTCAATATTCATCAAGCCTTCAAAACTAATACAATACTTTACAATACATGAAATACTGGAGATTAATACAGAATGTTAGCATATTTTCAAAACTGAAAAAAAGAATGATATGTGATAAAGCACTTGCAAAAATATATTAATTGTTTACATTTATCCTGTGTTCCTTTTCTGAACTTTTGTGTATGACTGAATGGTGGGTAACTTGTCAATTAGTCTACACCCCTAAGCAACAAACTAAATGGGAATGAATCTGAAAAAAAAAAAACACCTAGTTGTCAAATGTGAAATAAAGTTTAGATGGAAAAATGACTGGCACAGTATTTACAATGTTTATAGTTCAATCTAATAGACTTTACCCTTTAAACAGCATGAATGTTGTGGGTAGCAGCACACATTGATGATGGCTCCCATTTAAGGGTTAAAAACATTCACACATTAATACTTTTATGTACATGCTTTTTTCAGGAAATTATATTACTTTAAATTTTTTTATTTAAAACAAAGTGTTGCACCAAGTTTATATAAGGTTGAGAAATAATTCGTGAGCGTTTTCAAATAATTTCATTCAAGCATTACATGCAAGACTATACAATACTTCAATGCATGAACACATTACACCCAAAACATTTATTATGATACTTTATTTCATGTAATACCTAGGTATATAGTATGCAATGTCTTAAACGAAATTGCAAGAAATTAAATGAGAAAAGCAGATGGTGTCGAAAATGCTCGATTTTGTCCACTTGACATTCCATTTAATGAGCTGAAAATGAAAGCAAAAATTAAAGGCATATGAAAATCAAACACACCATCTATTAGAGCAAAAAAATATCTACCAAATGACATGAAATATTTTGCGAAAGCGTTTCATTTATGAATATATTTTTTAACTTGAAAAAACGCTCACGAATTATTCCTCAACCCAATAGAAAAAGTTAAAATATTTTTAATTTGGAATATGATTACATGAGAGTAAACTAAATAATTTGTTTACTCTGTAATTTGTCTACTGTTGGGATCAAACCATAATTTTAGGTATTACAGAGAAATACTATAACTTAATATAAGCTGAATAAAAAAATATTTTGAAACACTTTTACCAGAATAAAAAAAACAACGTTTTAATGGGTAAACATAACTTTTATTGTTTTTGTTATTTCATTCAATAATGGTAGATGTCTGAACCCAGAAATTTTTATTTATATTCCATGTTCAGTGTATAATATTTATCAGTTTTACTCCACAGAAGATTAAATTTACTTGGCAATGTTAATTTTTTTAGAGGAGTTACTTTCCCAAAATTAATTTTGGTTGCTATTAGTTACCTATGTTCATAGTTGCTTTTGCTTCAGAATTATTTCAAAAACCTTATTAACTAAAAATAAATTTCTGTCCAACTTGGTAAAAGATTATATTTCTTCTATAATACTCACACTTTGTTTGTGAAACCTAGATTATCTTTCCTTTATTTAAATTTATTAGATGTGCAGATAAAAAAATACTAAGATTAGTTTTATATATTTTAAGCCTAGGCAACAAATAATCTCTTAAGATTCATCGCCTATTCAAGTTACTGCTTAAAGCGCACATTAAAGTGATTAAATAATAAAACAACTTAAAAATATAACAACTGGTATTACCAGACTAAGTTTATTCCGTTACTCAAAAAACCATGTTAAACTCAATATTAGTTCGCAAGTGATTATCAGTTTTAAAACACACGCTTAAAGTCACTTAGTTAGATTATAAATATCATTCATTAATGTTGTACACCACAGTTCATACATTAAACACCAAATTTTATTTCACAAGATATTGGTCTCTACCACGAGTTGTGTGGTTACATTTGGTCATTATTAATAATTATTATTACCCACTCCGTATTAGTATTACTCTTATTAATTATTATTATTTGTGCAACCTCTCATTTAAAGTAAAAACATAACAAGTAAAAGATACACTAATATTATTTACAGGCTATAAATAAAATGACCTGTCAGCATCACGAAAGGAAATTCATTTACAATTTTCAATAATTTCTATTGAGGTATCCAAGCACATTATAATACCATTATTAAGGTGCTTCATTTAATATTTTCATCACGACCATTCCGCTCTCTCCCGAAATTCTACACCTAATTCTGTTATTACAAACAGTATTCCTCATCATGCGTAGAAATGGTGTGTGTTTTATTCAAAACCCAAAGGCCTGGCATGGCCTAGCGCGTTAAGGCGTGCGCTTCGTAATCTGAGGGTCGCGGGTTCGCGCCAGAGTCGTGCCAAACATGCTCGCCTTCCCAGCCGTGGGGGCGTTATAATGTGACGGTCGATCCCACTTTTCGTTGGTAAAAGAGTAGCCCAAGAGTCGGCGGTGGGTTGTGATGACTAACTGCCTTCCCTCTTGTCTTACACTGCTTATTAGGGACGACTAGCACAGATAGCCCTCGAGTAGCTTTGTGCAAAATTCCAAAAAACAAACAAACTTTTCTTTAATAGCAGAACAGATGAAATATCGAAAAGTGGAACGACACGTCACGTGGGTACCACACTGTTTGCCCAAGGAAAGTATGACGCTATGAAATTTAAATATATAACATAACGCCTACTCGGACTGAAATTCACATATTATTCAGACTTCAGGGATTTTCAGATTGTACAACTCTTCAGTATAGACAATCTTCCATCGTACTGACATGACACACACTGTGGTTTGTATTGCTAAATAAGGATAGGTTTTCTTGTGTTTTTATTTGTAACCAATATATTTTATTTCAATAAAGTCAGTAAGTCTGAGTGACATTGAGAATTATGTTTTAGTGTTTACTAATCGAAACTCCTGTAATATAGTGGACCAATCTTATTCACTCTTTAGTAGTATATCTTAAACAGTGTGTAATAATTATTTTATGTTTTTGCGAAATTCCGAATGAATATGAGAATTTCAGTACAAACAATTATTTATTTGATTTTAAAATAGTTAATTTTACGCTAACCCGTATATTCTATATTAATTATTTGGTTTAGAAAAAGAAACACATTATATTACATCTCATGATTTAATGTTCATTAATATTGTTAACCACCTTTCAAGTTTTGTTCAAACTGTTATTGTACAATAAGTTAAGATTTTTAATCCCTTGGGGCAAGGTATAACTATGTTAAATATTTTTTGCTATGATATTCAGATTAAATCAACTTTAAAGAAGAAAATTAAAATTTATTAATTTGCTTTCAAAGTTTTGTAACATATAAGTGTTGTAGAAACGCAAATAAATACTATGTTTTTGTTTAGTTTTAAACTAATGTTTATTTTTCACAAGAGAAGAAACCTATCACGCAAACATAACTGTGCCAAACAAAGAAACAATAACATCATTTTATTTCTAGCCCAGGCCTTTCAGAAGAGGTAACAATTAAAACTGTTAGTGCATGTAATGTTTCTTAATGCATCAATTACATTTTGGAAATTGATGGGTCTCTTGATTTAATTGCAGTTTCAAAAAGTTGGCAAATTACAAATAAGCATCACTTCCAAAAGGTAGATGCCAATATTTTCTGTTTTTCTGAAATGATCAAGGCTTTTTGAAAGTGTTATTTTCAACGTGTTACACTGAAACGTCATGCGTAATCCACATATGCTTTTCATATCGTGATTGTCATTCTGAGACCTGAATTGATTTGGAGCCAAATCCTAGGAAATTCTCTGACAGATGGTCGCTTTTTCGTTAATGTGATATTGCCTTCGCCAGAAATCGGCGTTTGTTGGCTTAATTTTAATACCAGAAAAATTTAAGGTTTCTCTCGATTTCCGAGACACAACTGAAAAACTCTGACGACTATAGAGTGGAAGCACGTAGGAACAGACACCAACCTACGTGAGGACACGTTAACTGTTTCTTCACAGAATATGTTGTTCGTAAATTGCCAGTTTAAGTATCAAATGCAATTAGTAATATTTTATGTTATATTTATTGATTGAAATATTATGGTTTCAATAATAAAGCAATTTTTAGAAAAAACTTAATGGAAAACAAACACGTAGTGGAAGGTTTATGAATCTAGGCCTAAGATATTGATGAAACTCGAAGAAGAAGATGATATGGTCGATGAGAAGAATTAATGTTTGGGTTCTTCACAATCTCAACTAGTATAACATAGTATCTGGAACAACCTGTTGAAGAAAATGACATCGTTGTAACCCATGGTGCTCCTTTACAAAGATCAGTAAACAACAGAAAAGTCTGGAAAAAACATACTTATTTTGGTTTCTTTACTTATGGCCATGGAATTACGCTTATAAATGTTAGTTTAGCCAGATTTTCAGAACACTTTCTGACATGCTTGAGTAAAAGTTGATTTTTCGTTACACAAAACAACACAATGTTTATAAGCCTTAAGACGTACTATCTAACCACTTGGAGGGACGTAAAAGTTGGCATACATATGTATTTTTTTCTGCTAAATGATAAAGACTCGAAACCAAAGTCAACCATACATAGTATAATACATATTATTAATTTGTTTGCATTACCAATTTTTCTTTATTTAAGATTTTTAGTCAGGTGAAATTCTCACAAAGCTAAAACTCGTGTTTCGGTACTCATGATGGGCAGAACTTCGACAGCACATTGTGTTGCTTTGTGCTTGAGTTCAAACAAAACAGAGGTGAAAACTTTATGTAAAACTGAAGGTACCAAGTAAATGTTACTTAAAACTACGTTTGAACATTAATTAATACACAAAAGAATAAATATCTTTGAATAACAGTTATTTCGTGGTATTATAATTCCATCAGCTTGAAATATAAGACTTTCCAGATGAGAATATATAACACCATCTTTTTTAAGAGTTGGCGGTGGGTGATGATGACTAGCTGCCTACCCTCTAGTCTTACACTGATAAATTAGGGACATCTAGCACAGATAGTTATCGTGTAACTTTGCGCGAAATTCAAAACCAAACCAAACTTACGAAAGTAAATTTAATAGGTAATATCCTATTATGGACGACATTAAGTTGCACTTGAAAGTGGACTGTTCAATTACGACCTTCGAAAATTATTTTTCGATTCAAAAAAAAATATATTTTTTTTAAATTTGTGCAAAAATACTCAATGGTTGTCTACTTTAGCCGTTTTGAATTTAGATGTGATAGATTGGAAGACAGCTGGTCAACTCCACTCACCTCCAATCCTTGAGCCTTTTTTAATGGAATTAATCGTAACTTTATAACGCTCCTATAGTTAAAGGGACGAATATGTATGGTTAGAGGATTTAAACTTGCGACCCGTAGGTGGTAAGTTAAGTGATAAAACAATAGGGCATTACAGGCATTATAATGTGGGTGTTTGTGTGTGACGAATTTGGAACGACAGAGATTTCCATAAAGTGTCTTTGATATAATTATATATGGTTTGTTTTGAATTTTGCACAAGGGCTATCTTCCAAAAAGATATTTGTCTCGCAGTTCTGAGTCAGTAGTTAGTTTTATAATTGTTTTTAGTTTTGTTCTTAATGTATAATTGTTCTTCTAAAATCATGGTTATTCTTTTAAACAAATGTTCTTTAATTTAGTACTGTGAAGCGTTTGTATCATTTGTGCAAAATTCTTATCTTTTAATAGTGAAAAATGTTTTAGCTTTGTAAGTCCATAAACTTACTTTTGTTTTACTAGGGTCACGTAAAGTTAATATGAGTTATTGAATATAGCACTTTTCATCCAATTAGGACAGTTGATATCTCGAGGTTTTAGGCTGTCATATATGTGAATAATAATTACCTGTACGTGAATATCGCAAATGGTTGCTGTTGACACTTCTACATCTATATTTATTACCAGAGTACATTACAAACCCACTTACAGCTGTTCCTATTTACATTTTAATTATTTCCATCCCTCTGAGGTACAGCGGTATATCTACGGATTTACAACGCTAAAATCAGGGGTTCGATTCCTCTCGATGGGCTCGGTAGATAGCCCGATGTGGCTTAGTTATAAGAAAACACACACACGTTATTCCCAAGGGTCAATTCATACGTCTGAGACGTCTGTGCTTTGACGTAGTTTGTAGATTTCACACAATATATTTTGTAACTGTACTTTTGTTTTACTAGGGTCACGTAAAGTTAATATGAGTTATTGAATATAGCACTTTTCATCCAATTAGGACAGTTGATATCTCGAGGTTTTAGGCTGTCATATATGTGAATAATAATTACCTGTACGTGAATATCGCAAATGGTTGCTGTTGACACTTCTACATCTATATTTATTACCAGAGTACATTACAAACCCACTTACAGCTGTTCCTATTTACATTTTAATTATTTCCATCCCTCTGAGGTACAGCGGTATATCTACGGATTTACAACGCTAAAATCAGGGGTTCGATTCCTCTCGATGGGCTCGGTAGATAGCCCGATGTGGCTTAGTTATAAGAAAACACACACACGTTATTCCCAAGGGTCAATTCATACGTCTGAGACGTCTGTGCTTTGACGTAGTTTGTAGATTTCACACAATATATTTGTAACTGTTCTCGAGTGATGCAATTATGCTCGCAAAACCAACATAAGAGTTTCTATAACATTCTTTCAGAACTGTTGTAGCAAAGGTAACTTTTATAATCGTTGCAACTTACAAAAAATATTATAAAACTGTTTCTGGTTTTTATGTCGTCATCAACATATCCCGATGTACAAGGTATCAGTAATTTGGATCGTTTTTTGTTGTTTCTAATGCCGTTAGTCACTAAAATGACGTCATAGCATATATATTAAGGCAAAAAACTGCAAATAAAGGTTACTAAAATAGTTAAACAGACTATTGATCAGCACCATGCTTCACTGAAATTAAAGAAAGTTTGAATTTTTGTAATTCTGTTTCATCTGACATTTAAAAAATGTTGATTCACATTTTTCAAATGATTTATAATTTATCTTTTACCTTTGTTAAAATTGTGAAACATGGGGCACATCTTGGATGACAACGACATTATTACGTAAAAAAAGAAAAGAAAGTCTTTATCTTCGTTTTAAACAAACAATAGAAATATAAAATGTCGCCACCAAATGCTACCAATAACAACACAAAGAGAAATGTGTAATAAAAGTGCACTGCTGGGCGTGACAAATTGTAACGAAAGGATGTTTTTAAGAATATCTCAAAAGGTATACGTTTGATATAAATGAAATTTATAAAGATTAAATATCAAATTATTATACACAACTTGTACAATTATCATTAAAGTTATACGAGATTTGCTAAAATATCATGAATTAAACATTGACAAATTATTAATCAAGTTCGTGACATGCGAGTGTAAAGACCAAAAATAGTTGTTGTTAAATGTAGTATTAAATATGACTGAAAAATTAATCTTTAATAACAAATTAAACCAAGAAGTCACTTAATACACAATGATCATAAGAAACTAATTAATTAATTTATTTATATAGCCACAATTTTTGTTATGGCTTTAACGAACCTATCATCGACAGAATGGTCACTTTTGAATGTATTTTATTTTAACATTGCCCTCCGCTGGTACAGCGGTAAGTCTCCAGATTTACAACGCTAAAATCAGGAGTTAGATTCCCCTCGGTGGGCTCGGCAAATAGCCTAATGTGGCTTTGCTATAAGAAAACAAACACACATACACACGCTTTAACATTTCAGTACAGCATTCCAGAGATCATTCTTTGATATAAATTTCTTCCACTAGAACAAATCGCACGGTTCATGATACTCCATAGGTTCAATATGGGGTTTAAATCTGGAGAGGAGGCTGTCCATTCCATAAGCCAGTTGTTTTTGAAACCTAACTTTGAAAGGTAATCCATTTTACCACCAGCATCATGAAATGATTCACTGTCTTGCATAAAAGTGACTTTTCGTTTGAATCCTAAATATTTGTTCTTGTACCGAGGTTCTCAGTTGTCTGTAAGAAATGTAATATAGGCGACAGGAATCATTTTTGTTCTAAATTATTATACCAACCTCAACTACAATGTAATGTATAGACATATATATATATATAATCATTCTTTTATCCGTCATTTACCGCTTTAAGTAAACTAATAATGGTGTCATTATATTATAAATTTAGTAATAATCATCTTTGTAACACGATATTCAGATTGCGCTGAAGAAGGAATATTGTAATTAAAATGTTTTATCGGCCGTCTTCGTCTTTGTTATTAAACATTGGTTTTCTCATCAAAAGCACGAATATAATGGTTTATACTTCTGGAAATCGAAACTCAGATTTTAAGGTTGTAAGTCGGTAAACTTGCCACTGGTCCACTGGAGCCCCAACTGCATATAAACAAACGACCCATGTTATGAAAACATTTTGGGTTTAAGAGCAGGATAAAAAGTAACCTTCAGATCGACTTCGGGTAAAGTTACAGTAGATGTTAGACATTAGAAAGTACGAAGAGTGCACGAATAAGCTGCATCCGTACATCACAGAATAGCCTCTAGTAGTAGCGGGGGACTGTTGGAAAGAAATTGTACACCGAAATTGTTGAACCCTAACAAGAAGAACTTACAACAGCTATTCAAAGGTTGAAGCGAGTTATATTGAATATATATTAATGAAATGCACTGATTACGTTATGCTAAAATGATTTAGATTTTGCAAACAAGCAAATCACTCCACACTCTACGTTATAAATTCTATATAGAATAGATGTATCAGAAATATGTTTTGACGATGTTTGGTGTTTTTTTCTTGTACGTTAAGATATACTGTACAAAAGAGGTAAATGTGTCCTAACCAAATGGCGACGTTCACAAATTTTGTCTTTGAACTTATGGATAATAACTTCTTCATACGTTCATGTATAAAATGAATACACAACCTTGACTATAGCGATATATAAGCGTACAAAGTAATTTTAATTCCTTATTTTAATATAATATTTTCTGTGAATTAGTTAGTTGTTCTGGTATGTGGAAAGGCATATAACTTGCTCAACGATAACGTTCATTGAGTTCTATCTGCCCTTTGTTATTTTTTAAAAATAACATCTGATATGATCTGTGGAGTTGTACACAACAAGCTATCTATGCTCTGCCCACCATGGGTATCGAAACCTTGTTTCTAGCGTTGTAAGTACGTAGACATGCCGCCGGGCCTCTAGGGGGAGTAAAAGATGGAAGACTGGATGAGCAGGAATGAGAGGGGTCGAAGTGAGTGACAACGATAAACAAGATGGTAACTGTATGAAAGGACAGTACAAAATATAGGACTCTGGTAGAAAGCTGACAGATATGTAGCTTATTTCAAACAACAACAAGTATTGCATTGTACAAACAAAATTTAAACTGAATTGTTTGTTGTGTAGAAAATAGTAAGTCATACACTTAACAAGAATATTCCAGATAATATTCAGTATACACATCATACAAATGCTAAAAATTATTAACAGCGTAATGTTTGGAATTTAAAAGAAAAACTACTATCTTATCATTTCAAGTGATAAAATTAACCGATTCATGTTAAAACTTAATAAAAATTGTTACCCGTAAAATTTTGTGAGGTGGGAAAAAGAGCAAATATATTCAAACTCAGCAGCTGAACTATTGGGGCAGATCGCACTCTGCAGTTCCGACGTCTGTATTTGTCTTTGACCTGTGCTGAGCCAATGGTTAACGAACTTGAATACAGAAAGCAAGTTTCTAAAAGAAGATTAATCTGAGCTCAGAAAATTTGTTTGTCATTTTTACTATAAGCACAATAATGCTAAGTTAAATTTATTTTCACTATTATAGAAACTCAGACTTTCTTTTTCTTACCTTTCAAAACAAAAGATGTATTAAATATACATGTTTCATTACATGCATTTAATGTTAAAATATCTGCTTTAGGAATAACAAGAAAGAGAAGGATTTATAACGTCAAACAGATAACCGGTTACTCCAAAACTTAAACTGTATTAAACATAAAGAGTGTTTCCAGGACACATAAGAAAATTCATATGGTTCTCAACAGAACAAAACTGTATATTTATACCATTTAATATTGCTGTATATTAGATGTAAGTCCTTTCACGGAAATATATTAAAGCTGTAATGTGTATAACGTGCTCTAACAAAGTAAAGCTTCTACAAAGAATAAAAGTGTAAAAGAACAGATTTGGGTCACGTGATATTATGTGAATGGAAGTCTCATAATTTAGAAAGATCACTCCGTTATTGGTTTGTAGCAAACACGGTTCGTCCAATCTGTGAAAGAGACTTGCAATGGTTGCTAGAGGTGCTCTAACTATCAAATTTATGTCAACTGGAAATTAATTTAAACTATTGGCTGAAAAATATTGAATAAATGATATAAAAAGGGTTTTCTAAACTGACATTTCATGAAAACAGCAATATTATCAACATGAAAGTTCTGTTTGTAACTCTTGTTGTCCTCGTGAGCCTGGCGATGTCCAAAGGCGACACTATAGAAGTTCGTGAGCAACTGATGTGTAATTAGTTCATTTTCAATTTTTATTACTATATAAGATATTAATTAATCATATTACTTGAAAAATAGTATATATTTTTTGTATTTTTCCATAAGAAAAACAAAGCAATAGAAACTGAAATAAAATATTATTGAAGTAAACTTCTTTATGTGTACAAAAACACTACGATACACATGAAAATATCAAAATTGTCTCCTTAATGACGTCACAATTTCCAAATAGCTCCAAGGATTCGATTCAGATTAAAAATATTTCCACAGAATATTTTAACTGTATTATACATGAGCTTCTGGAATAATTTCATTAAAGTTGTACACTTCCATTTGTGTCTAAATGTTAAGATCTATTTTTGGGGGAAAATAGTATAACTTCTTCCTTCTATTAAATCAAGTATTTTTTACGTAACCTTGCATGTAGCACGATGAAAATATCCTTCTAAAGTGAATCAAACACGAATTTGTATTCAGAGAAGAATAAGGAAAATCCTGAAAAAATGAACGAGATAAGAAAGTGCGAGAGAACAATATTTGGTAGAAAGGCATCTTGGGTAAGTATTTGGAATGTTATAACTAATCACTTTTTCTTCAGTTCATTACGATTTATGGAAACAATGTTTTATTTTGTGATTGACAGATATTCTCTTCAGTATGAAGACTTCTTGATATACGAATGGTATTTAAAAATTTATTCATATTGAGGGCAAGTTTGACGCAATAAAATTAAATGTTAAGAATGAAAATTTATAACGACAGTATTCAAATATGTTAGGAAAGTATTTAACAATATTTCTGTACTTGAACATCGTGAAAATTATTCATAAATTGTTTTAAATGTGTATTAAAAGAACCAGAAAAAAGCATAATTTAAAATTGCTAAAATAAAATTTAGAACAGTTATATATATCGTGCTTAAGATATGAATTTAGGTTTACTGTTAAATGTCACAAAAACTGTAGAATGTGATATTAACGTTGATGCAACAGAAAGTGTTTTTAATCTCAAGCTTCTAGATGCAGTTGAGACTTGTAAAAAAAATGTAGTTTCTGCAGACAAACTGGACTAATTTTGGAGTGAAATCTGTGATGAAGGACAAGAAGCGAATATGCAGGTGATGATTAAATATTATGAAATTATGGTTTAAACTCTACTTGCGTAATCAAAATTTATTTCAATACGTTGTGCGAAAAAGTTTAGTTGGAAACATATCTGTAGAGTTCATAATATAATTATTATATTTTGTAAATCAAAAAGTTCTTTAAATCTTTTTTTTATATTAAGACTTCTCTGTAATACGTGTAAAATGGAACCTCTCATATCTTATAAAAATTTTACAGTCACTATTGTTTTTCAGATTTTGTGAAGTCAGTTTTCAAAAGTTCTATTTAAGCTTAACTATTTATCTAATCATACTTAACTATTAATTTCATTAATGATATTTCAAATGTGGTATTTAAAGGGAACTATTAATTTAGTTAAAGATGGATATAATGGTAGGAAACTTCGATTAAGCATAGGCACAAAAAGGTAGAAATATGATGTTACAATATACCTGTTAATTTCGTTAAATGTACACAGAACTATAATATTAAAAACTCTTGAAATATGTTCTGCAGGACTCCATTTTTATGCATTCATAATTCAACTAACTTATGTGTGAAATGAACCAAATGCTTGAAGTTGCAGTAAATTACTGAAGAATGAGTTATGTGATATATGTGGTATATAAAATTTACTTTAAAGCTTTAGACAAATACAATTATGAAAGCTTTTCCTGTTATAAAACATTTCATAACATTAAATCTTATTTATCTATTTTTGCAGCAATTCAAAAACTGTATTGCTGACAAGTTTGAAACAGCTGGAGAGAATCCAGAATCTTTACTCATTGGAATAATTAAGAAATGTATCTGAAGACGAAAGTTAATACGGTTAATATGTACTAATATTTTAGAAACAAACTAAACAACTACCACTGAACTACGACATCTTTTGTGCTAAAATAGTACATAAACATTATTATTTATAATAGCATCAAAAGGTTATACTTTCAAATAACCTAACGCGTTGCATATCGAGCGGTTGGAGCTTACTGTAACTATCCCCATATCATGAACTTCAATTTCAGTAAAGTATATCAGGCGTTCAAATGAATATTATGAAGATTTTTATTAATTAACCTATTTAATGTTGTTTTCATATTTATTATATCTTCGTAGTATAGAAAGTTAATAATAAATTTATACTTTTATTTTCCAGATTTTTAATGTTATGAAATTATATGGCTATATTTTAATATTTCAACTTAGATTTTAGTTTTAACATGTTATTTCTAAAACGAAGATAACAAAACACTTATTAAAACCTATATTTCCTTACATATTCTGATAAAGTACTCCACAGTTAAAATACTATGACTAAATGACATAGTTAACTCTCGTTATAAAGCTTCAATTACACATTAGGATAGTAATTCTGAAACAATTAATTTTATATGTTTGATGTACACCAAAGAAACAGATGTTGTATTTATCCCTATACACTTATAACTATATATATATATATATGTATAGCAACACTTTGCATTGAAGAATGAAATACATCATTGGAGAAATTTTAAACACATGTATCAAATCTAAACCAACTAAAATAATGAAACAAATATCTGAAATAAAGATACATTTTGTTTAATTCAATAACGAAAACAGTCTCATATAAGAAACAATTTTAAACTTTTCAATTTTATGACTACCAAACTAAGGTACATACGTTTATATAGTTGAAATATAAAAAAATTATATTGTTATTTTTTAAAATTGGTCAGTATTATGTTATTTTATCCCATATTTAGTATTAATTATTTTGACTGATATATTTGATGAAATGCATTTGTTTTTGTTCTGAGTGAATTCACGTTAGAATTTAATTATTTTAATGTTTATAATTGCAGCTTAGACGGATCACTTAACAGTTGATGTGGACCAACATTTACATATTACCTATGATATAATAATCTGAATCTGTTGTGGTTTCCTTCTTTTCGGTATTTGCTTCACTGTCTAATACTTTTATCTAGAAAATAAAACTTTAATAAAGCAATAAGAGTGTTGAATTCTAAGTTGTGTCAGAGTAAAGACCACAGTATGTTATTGTTATTTCACTTAAATATATGTTGTGGTTTCTTGGATACTTGGCTTCGAGGAAAAGAACCCACTGTTGATTTTTTTTTAATTAAAAATATATTGTGAATTACATTTACCCATAATGTTTCAAAAAAGGAAAACTGTCTTGAATTTCGAGTGTTTAAAAGTGAAAATGTGTTTTTGAAACTTTTTAAAAACCAGAAACGAATCTTCGCTACAATAGTCACGTTTGTTATTAAAGAACTTGTTTGTTTGTTGTTGAGTGCAAGGCTAAATAATGAAGTACCTGCGACCTCACCACCAAAAGTATAGAAACCCGATATTTAGTAACTTTAAAGTAGTTTGAACTTGATTACAAAACTGGAATGACAGATATTAAACCATTGATGGCTAATTCGCCATATAGGGTACAGACGCCTCTGACAATTGAATTCAAGATGTATACCGTGTACAACTGGCAAAAAATTTGGCACGCAGGTAAAGCAATCGCGGCCAAAGAATGAAGCCTAAAAAGTCATTCCTGACTTATTAACGCGAAAAACAAAGACTGGAATGTTGAATGTTTATTCGTAATAATGTTATAAGAGAGTAGATGTACATTTATAAAAACTGAAACGAACAAAATTATAGCTTTACGAATGATACTTCTATTGAAGTTCAGAAAGAAAAAAAAAAACGTTAATACAACGTGTACAAATAAACTATACAATCTGTACAACTTAAACTCGATGTAAAATATAAAAACCTTTTTTTGTATAGCACATTGTGTCACCAGTTTAACATTGACCGTGAAAATAAATACTGATCATGTCGGTCTTCTGCTGAAAACTAAGCTAACTTTTCTTCGTACATGTTATTTAATAAAACTGTTTACATTTCAAACTATAGAAATGTAAATTTCTTTAAAACGTCTATTGTTAGATTTTCTATTTTGGGAAAATTATGCAACATAACTATTAACTTTTGTTTACTTTCTGATTTCTTATGTACAAAAATTTTATAAATACAGAACATTAGAATAATCATACCTTAATTATTTAAAAAAAGATTGTAACAAAAAGTGAGAAAGAAAACACAGTGACAATTATTAAAATTATCTTACTATTATCTTTACATGAACGACTTAAATAACTGTTTATAAACTATTTCCTTGTGTGAAAATAAAATATTTTTATTCACATCCATAATACCTTTCACCGTTTGTAGGCCCAGCATGTCCAGGAGGATTAAGGCGTGCGACTCGTAATCTGAAAGTCACTAGTTCGCATCTCCGTCGCACCAAACACGCTCGCCTTTTCAGCCGTGAGGGCGTGATAATGTGACGGTCAATCTTAGTATTCGTTGGTAAAAGAGTAGCACCAGATTTGGTGGTGATGACTAGCTGCCTTCCCTCTAGTCTCCCACTCCAAGCCCTCGTGTAGCTTTGCGCGAAATTCAAAAACAAACAAAACCAGGTAAAAATTCGAAATGAAGTCTCGCAAACCAAATACATAATGGACTAAAATTTATTATTTAGTACTGACTGTTAACAAAGGCAGTAATAAAAGCATGAGAGTTTGTCAATAGGAGTTTCATACAAGTGTTAGGTTCTAACTGTACCATCAAATCAAAACAGAAATTGGACAAGTCAGCAAAGCCAACCAGGAACAGGTTTATAAGGTTGTGTTTTATACTAAATAACCTGTTGTGTGGTTTGACGAACTTGTATTGGTCACAAAGACAAACATCTTGCACACAGACCAATCGTGCTATGCTTTGCACTGTGATGTAATATGTGTATGTATTTGAAAAAAATGGATGGGACTATATGCAACTCTAAATCCACGAAGAGAGATCACTTTTATTAGTTATGGCATAATGGTCAGAACAATACTTATCGCACTGGTTTAAAGTACTGATATTATACATGTATTTGTTTCGGAATTCGCACGTATCTTTACAAAGCAATTTTTAATTTTTTGGCTGATATGCTAAAACTGTGATGGCTACTCAACGCCATCTACTACACACTTTGACTTCTCTTGAAGAGCATCCATAACCTTAACCATAGAAGGGAGTGCGCTTTATCTATTTGGCATGGCACAAGGAATGCTATACAACATAAGCAAGTATCAACAGTCAGAACATTGTTTCACTAATTGATAATACAAAGATACATCTCGCTTCACTGGATAACATCTTCCTGTAATAAGAGTGTATTAAATGAATGGTCTGACTGATTGTGTACAGGATGCTCTTTGAAGATGCTCGATAACACGTGTCACTGTCAGTTGAACTGATGAACTTGAACTAATTCGGATAGAGAGGTTAGCTACCTTATCCCAGCAGTTCATTGATACACTTATAAAATCATGCCTTATCGACTAGGATTTATAATAGTTAGTGAGGCGATTATACGTTTTACTAACAAATAGTTTCTGAAACTTTATAGAGTTTATAAGTCTGCACAATAAATACCGGTCAGGTGATACTTATTTTCCTTGAAATATGACCTTTGAGAACCT
This sequence comes from Tachypleus tridentatus, assembly GCF_004210375.1. Taxonomy (NCBI): domain Eukaryota; kingdom Metazoa; phylum Arthropoda; class Merostomata; order Xiphosura; family Limulidae; genus Tachypleus; species Tachypleus tridentatus. Next base: position 65,859,658 of record NC_134833.1, on the reverse strand, counting down.
ATGGACATTAATTAATAACAGTGATTGTGCTTTTTCATACATATAAAACAGATATATACGTTCACCCCTTAACTGTTTTAGAACGTATAAAATAATTTCATTCGACAAAGAAATTGTTCACATTTCACCCCCAAATGTATATGTCTGTAATTATGGAATTTTTGAAGCTTCTATATATTCAAATCTTTAGTACATGCCACGAATTTTCTTTTGTTTCCTTCCACATACAGGGCCAATCTCTTAAATATGTTATCTTAAAATAGCTTTTTAAAAATATTTATTACTAAGAGAGAAATGTTTAATTTAAAAATGTTACTCATTGGAGCCAAAATTAAAATATTAAACATTGAATAATACTATTTTTATCATCCTGGTATTTCAGCGATAAGTCTGTAAAAATAAGACTGGGAATCATGCGTGGTTCAGTGATTAACGTGTCGAACTGTAAATCCAATGTTTTATTTTTTTTGTGTTCACTTACCGCAAATGTTAGAAATTAACAATAAATCGTGACTCGCAAAGGGTCGTAGGTGAAGTGCGATATAACAATAACAGTATATTCTTGTAATTCAACTGGAGTAGCCAGCGTAGTGGTGGAAAGTAACTTTCTCTAGTCTATTAATTTGAAATTAAAGAAGGCTTAGCCCAAAATCCATCCACTGATTTTTGTCAATTTTCAAAATAAACTTATCACCCTAATTATCGTGTTTTCACACCCTAGTTGGGTACACTACAGACAGATGATTATACTTAGCAATACAAAAAAAAAGGTATTTTTAATACTTCTTTCCGTAATGTGTTTACATTCAGTATTATCTACATTTATCCAAATCAAGATAGTGGATGAGTTACAATCGATCTTAATGGTACAGATATGATATACTGAAATAATTAACGCATGGCAGGAACTATTTGTTTGCCCACCAAATGATCCAATGTTCTAGGCACAGTTTGGAAGATAAAACGTTACCTACTTTTTTTTAACTTTATAAGCGTTAAAACTGTGAAGGAAAATCAAAATGGTCACCTAGGTAACATGTGCTGTTAAATGGTTGTCCTGCCTTTGATTAATAGTTCTAAATTAGGGATAACTACATTTGTACTTTGGTATCTCTAGCCAGTGTTTTACATCTTTCCAATTGAAAAATATCAATCCACCAAACAAAAATCCACCATCCAGGCTTCAAAATATTGTCATGCTAATTGATTATCGTGTTTCCTGTTTTAAATTTACAAAACGAAAATATATGAATGTTATACTGATTATTAGTGTTGTTAAAAATAATCAGTTGCTTCTCGTAATTATATGTGAATTAAAGAAAGTACTTAAAGTTTTGGTCATTTATGTATGTGGCTTACTTCAAAGGTGCTTAGTTAAAGGCCCAGCACGGCCAGCTGGTTAAGGCGTTCGACTGGTAATCTGATGGTTGGAGGTTTGATTCCCAGTCACACCAAACATGTTCGCCCTTTTAGATGTCTGGGCGTTATAATATGATGGTCAATCCCACTATTCGTTCACACAAGCAATACGTTTGTTAATTTACAGCAACTTAAGGTAAGGAGAGAGTTCTAGAGAGAAACATTAACGATATATATTTAACTTTACTCTTATAATAAAGAGTGACTTATGTAAGACTAGCACGAGAAATATATCTCCAGTTAGTCAATGACTGTACCTTGTGAAATAAAGTAAATGAGATTATTCTTGGAATTTCATTGCACTTAGAAAGAAATAAAAATTTACTGTTAGATTCAACTTACTATCAACACGTCTCTATCAACACGATACATTTACACTAAATTTCTATGTTAAGTGATTTTAAATAGAACAAGAACGTAGATGTATAAAATAATTCAACATTAAAGTTTTTATTCAGAACTGACTATAAATGGTTCAAATGAATAGATGGTAGCAATGCATATGTCTTATTTCCCTTTACCGTATGATACAACTGGTTTAGGCCCGGCATGGCATGCATGTTAAGGCGTGCGACTCGTAATCCGAGGGTCACGGGTTCGCATCCTAGTCGCGCCTAACATGCTCGCTCTTTCAGCCGTGGGGGCGTTATGATGAGACAGTCAATCCCACTATTCGTTGGTAAAAGAGTAGCCCAAGAGTTGGCGGTGGGTGGTGATGACTAGCTGCCTTCCCTCTAGTCTTACACTACTAGATTAGGGACCGCTAGCACAGATAGCCCTCGAGTAGCTTTGTGCGAAATTCAAAAATAAACAAACAAAAACAATTAATGGTTTAGATCAATAGATGGCAGCAATGCACACGTGTTATTTCCGTTTACTGTATGATAAAACGTTCAAATGAAACTTACGGACAATACTATCCCTTTCGCGTGAGTAAGCAACCTCACTCATGATACAAATGTAACTAATTCTTTCAGTTTGAACTCCTATATTATTGCGAATCGTCCCCAACAGTTGGTCAGGCTAATACACAAGAATAAAATGAATTTATACAAGATTGGGCTGTTTTATATATTTCTTTATGACGGATGGAGAAGTTTTCATTTCTCATGGAAATAATATATTATACAGCAAAGCCAAATTTGTGACACTGGCATTTACCATTCTAAAAAATCAATAAAATAAAACTTTGAATTATATTCTCATGTGAAAACTTATAAAACTTCACTAGCACAGAAAATGCTGTCCAGACACTTTGTTGTGAATATAATAATCTTATATTTGAAGATGAACTTTCTAATATACTAAAAATTAGGAAATTAGTATAAAATATATTGGGCATATTTGACTTGCAAGTTATTATGGAACATAATTTGGAATTAAAAACAAACTTCCTGTAAGATACGTGAAAGTGATTTACATTACAGTCGCAAATCTCGAAACACTACTCACTTCTAAATATTTTTATATAACTTTAGTATAAATACATGTAAATCTTGATTCATATGTTGTTTTATTCAGACCTTATATAAATGAAAATGTGTAAATCCGTGTTTATATCGAAAATAAGTTAATTTCTAAATTTCATTATCCAGGTCACAAAAGCAAAGTTTGAAGGGAATAATGGCCATTTTCTGTATTTTTACAACATAAGCAATTAAGAAATAACACATACTATTCGGGAACAAAATTTGTGTTACATAGTGTTATTAAAGTACATGCTTCTTACATCCACAGAAATTTGCTTAAAACAATTAATTTTTTTTCAAAGAACTGTTTGTAAGCAATAAATGTTTCTGTAAAAGCTATTTTCACTTAACATTTTGAAGAACAGATTTTGCATAGGATCTGAAGAATTAATATTATTTTACTTGTGTTTGTGTTTTTTTGATAGCGAAGCCACATCGGGCTATCTGCTCATGCTACCAAGGGGAATCGTTGTAAATCCGGAGACATACCGCTGTACTACCGTGGGGGGCGTTATTTTATTTATATATAAATATATACTTTATTTTTCTCTATGTGCTGTATATAAGAGATCTGCTATAAAATTAGTGTAAGAAACAAACAGTGGCTAATTACTCAATAGCAAGAAAATATGAAATATAAAAATAGACATAGAAGCAGTTTTCTTGTGGAAATATTGATGGACAAGTGTTAAAGTGAGATTTTTATTTGTTAAACATTCTGAAACTGGAATGCATCGAAGTTACTGTGATTGTTGACGTTTTTTTCTTTCGTCAACAAAAAATGCTTTTTACTGATATATATTACATTGACTGTGAGAAGGAATAATTAAACTGAAAAGGTGAACAGAACGCAGTATTTCATAGCGTAACTTCACACTTAAAACAACAGCAACATTTTACAAACTATTGTTTTATGTGTTCTCTCTTTCTTTTATCTTTAAGTTATTATTATATATATATAGATATATGCTTTAGTGAAACTTTATTATTCTAATGTTCTGTGTTTCTCAAATTTATGTAGAAATCGAAATCTGAATAAAAGTTTATAAGCATTTATAAGAATGAATATATTCTTTGATTGTTTAGTTTTCTTTTTAAGAGTTAAAAGCAGACTAGTATTAGAAGTTGTGTTTGTAACTAATCAATGTAGAGAATATTGTCAGTAGACGATTTGTTAATAAATATATAAATAGTTTACGATGAACAGCATACAGTAGAGAGACAAAAGCAGCCGAGAAAGTGGAGTTGTTAAAAGTTCGACTAAAGTAAAATTAACCGCCCCAGGAGGGAAAGGACTAATTGTTTATCCAGACATTGTGATCAATATGTTAGACGAAAATTAAGAGTCGAATTTTTAAAAAAATGATAGTATATTTTACCAAAGGGAGTTCTGCAGTAATTGAACTAGCCTCAATGGACTTTAAGAAATAAACAGACAATACAGAATTAAAAAATGGAACAGACGAGTTTAAAAGTATAAAATACAGCCGTGGTAATCCAACAATAAAGTAAGTAAAATATATATTTAGTTAGTTTGACGATAGTAATAGAAAAGGTAGTTAGGTTTGTCAACAGAAATTATAGAGTAATTGAATAGGCCTAAGTGGACTTTTCACAAGAAAAAAACAACTATGTATATAGTGTTTATGATACGTGAGTAATCTCTGTAGTGTAACGAATCTGTTGTTCTTACATTTAACATGCTCCAAATTTATGTATTATTTTGGAAACGTGTGTGATGCCAATTTATCGTTGAATTTATCGTCCAAAAGTCATGCACACCTCCTGTAGAGGTATCCTAAGCCTCACACCGATACTTCTGTTAAATGTGTTGTAAGAAGTTTCATCAGTGCCAGAGTCATCACCGGATTAAGGGCAACTGATGCCCTGAGCACAGCCCAACAATGGTGGCCCCCTCGGCTCCTCCATGGCTTTACTGACAAGACATTAAGACTCAATAAGTGCTGAAAGTGAAATAAAAGTCTGAAAATTTATTACCCTTTTTCATTTTCTTTCAGGTCAGACCCCACAACTACATTAAATAAAAACGTTTTTATTTTATTTATTTAACAGATTGGGCATGGATCAAAATCAAGCTATGATTGAGACCTTTTATTTAGAAATGACGAGGGAAATTACTTCTTTTGATTAATGATAATTAAAAATAATTATTTTTACTGTATATTTGTTTTCACTCTAAGTTAACAATTCTCACTTTGATGTTAACAAAAATGAAAAATTTACTCAAAACCCTTTCATTAAAAAAATTCCCACTTTGATGTCAACAATTTCTCACTTCGAACTTAAAACCCCGTGGGCAAATTATTTACTTATATCTTAATATTTATTTAAATTTTAGGGCCTGGCATGGCCCAGCGCGTAAGGCGTGCGATTCGTAATCCGAGAGTCGCGGGTTCGCACCCACGTCGCGCCAAACATGCTCACCCTCCCAGCCGTGGGGGCGTTATAATGTTATAGAGTAAGTACTGCAATACCTGGTTTGCCATTTCCTCACTAGTATAGCTTTTCAGTTTCAAAGTGTCGAATTATAACACTTAACTGATCTATACGTGAAAGATTTGGCGTCGAGTCAACTGACAAACTAAAATAACCAAAAGAAATTACTTCATCAATAATAAACGCGAGGACCTTCTCAGCCATTGGTTCAATGTGTGCTTTACAGGTGGTTTTGAACAAGTAATAAGGATTTCCATATTTCGAAATGTGCCTTGCTAATAATGGATCAAACTGACATATGAGCTTAAGCAGCCATAAAAAATTTCCCATTCTGTAGTGAAACAAATTTTTCATCTGTTTCTCAAAAAGCCAGACACGTTTAACTAACGTACGAATAACAACTATTACATGCTCCAAGACATGTTCCCAGTAATTGCACTCTTCTTTAATTTGTTTTCGAACTGTTGTGGCAAGCCTGAACCTTGTCTGCGAGGTACGTATCTTAGCATAGAGTCTTTGTAAGTAGTGTTTCTTTCATGATGATCAATTACAATGGTATTTCGCAAATCACTGAACCCAACAAAACGCTAGTAAAATTTAGGGACAAAAAATTTACAAACAAAGCAATAACCTGGCCCTGTTGATGGTGAATACAATAACCGCTCTCTCTTGTATTTCTCACCATTGGTTTTTACCCCAAATAAAGGTTTTTGTGAACAGTGTCTCGTTGGTTTGCCACTATTAAAAGTCCAGCAAGATGAGACAAATGGGTCACACAAATCAGTGGATCCACAAGCAAGCCTATAATTCACATCATCGCCAGAGAAATCAAATCACAACCCTTGATCTTTTGCTTTAGTTTCTCCATCTTTTGTAGACTGAAGCATTTCACTATAGTCAAGTATATTTTCATTTTCAGCAATTATTTCAACTTCAGACTGTCTTGTACAGCAACTTGCATCAACATTAACACTAGAGATATCAGGAGAACTTACAGGCAAAGTGAGATCAGTTGTGAGACTTGTGCCAGTTGAGCCAGCCTGTGACACCTCAACGCCATCATGATGTTCTGACCTTGAAGTGGACAAAGTGATATTTGAAGGTGTAGAGTTTGGTTCAACTTCAATCTTGTCAGAGTCAGATGAAGTACAAGTGACTCTGATGGCGGAGATGGGTTTTGATTTGGAAGATCATGTTGTGTAAGTTGAGTGAGAATATTAGTCAGCTTTCCAGTCTTGACCACTAAATCCAAATCCTTTCTTTGGTTCTTTTTTTGAGAGTTTTCTCTTTTGTGTACAGCTTAATTGAACACGTTTCATTTTGCAGTCTGAAAAATACAGAAACGAAAATAAAATAATACGGATCATATATAGTTATGATGATTAGAAAAACACTAAAATTCATTTAAAAAATGTTGTTAAGACAGTCAGACATACTGAACTCTAGGTCTACATTAAGACAAAGATTGTCAGAAAGTTATCATTGGCCCTAAATCCATCACCACATAAACCAGAAATCATAAATACCTTTATTGATATGCTGCATTCTGATTGGTTGAAAACCATTCGAGACTGGCTACAATCCATTTTAGAAGAATTATTTTTCAGTCGTTGGAAAAGTTTCATTAAGGTTGTTGCTGTAATAGCTGTTTGCAAAAATCAATCAATGTCAATGGTAATATGCATATCCATTGTGAACCAAAAAGTATTCCAAAACAATTTGTTATCAACAACACATACTGTTGTAGCCTATATACACAGTGATCATTCTGTACTGGTACATATACATAACATATAATCAACTGTAAACTGTACTGCACATTGAACTACTAAATACTGTGTTAGGCCAAGGCTAGAGTACCTTGATCCTAATCAAATATTTGAAGAATGAGTTGTAACCTCAACTGTGAGCTTAGGACTTTAAATTATAGTATTGTATTACTACTAGTAGTATAGTGTATACATAACAACGTTAAGAATCATGTTGTCAAACCTAAAAGGTCGAATTATTGCTTTAAGACTACTCCGATCAGTCAATTGTTTTTAGAGCTTTTCAGAAATGAAATAGAACACATACTGATCTGAATTTATACTCGCAAAATAGTTGAATTACACCTAAAAGTTTGTCGTCGTTGTCTCTGTGTTTCTATCTCGGATTGTTCGTTCATCTCATAAAAAATATCACCAGAGAGCCAGGCCAGGTCGGGGCATTATGACGTCAGAATTGGATCAATGAAATATTAAGGAGAATATAATTGTGACCTTCATTTTTGGGTTCAAAAATTGCATATTGGAAAAAATTTTGTTGGCTATTCATAAATGGGGTAAACATATTTGTCCCCTAAGTAAATCTCAGCTTCAGATCTGTTTATATTAATACATAATCACAAGGGAATACACACATGCTCAAATACTCTTATACAGGGTATTCGGAAAGTCATTGTGCACTTATATGTTTATTAACAGACATATTTCAATATAGAATGCTGGAGGTAAGTATGAATGACAATTATAAACAATGTTGAAAGTGACCCCCGTTGGCATCAATACAAGCTTGGATCCTACTTATTTTGTTTCTAAACACCGCTATCAGTTGCTAGCTTGAAATAAACTGAATGAATGCTGTTATCGCTACATGCAAGTCATCCAGCGTGCGCGGATGATCTCGATACACTGCAGATTTTGCTGCTCCCCATAGATAAAAGTCTAGTGGATTAAGATCTGGTGAGCGTGGGGGCCACACGTCTTTGGAAATAATGCAGTCTCCAAAACATTCCTTTAATAACCGCATAGATCTGTGAGATGTGTGGGTAGTAGCACTATCCTATTGAAACCATGAGTAATTGATTTCATGACTTGTCATTTGACAGATGAAGGTGTGAAGAATCTTCGAACAATAGCGCTCGCTGTTTATTGTGTTCATAAAGAAAATAGGGCCAACAATTCGACCTTTGGAAGTCGCAACCCACACACCAACCTTGAAATCATGCACGGGTGTTTCGTACAAACTGTGAAGATTATTGGATGACCACAATCTTGAATTATGTGAATTAACGTAACCCGAAAGATGGAACCATGCTTCGTCAGTGAAAAAAGTAACATCCAACACATTAGCTGTATTTTCTTTGATAAATCGGTTAAATCATCTGCATTAGCGTATTCGTTTTTCATTATCAGTTGCTTCCAGTTCTTCTTCCGCCATTATTTTGTATGGGAAGAGCTTTAATTTCTTTCTGACGACCTTATGAGACCAATATTAAGCTGCTGAGTTAACGTTCGTTATGATTTTGATGGACTCTACATCACACTGTCAGAAATATCCAACAGTTTCTCCTCCGATAACTTTGCTGGCCTTCTACAGCGTTTGGCACCATCCACTGATCCTGTTTCCCGAAACTTATTAACAAGATTAATAACTGCATTGCGATGTGGAACAAGTGTGTCTAGGAATTTTTCAGCAAATCGCTGTTGCACCACATCTGTGTATCTACCACCTTCTCGGAGTACGTGTTCGATGAGCACAACACGTTCTTCAGTTGTTAAAACCATATTGGGATCAAAATCTGAAATATAATAAAATATGATGACAAAACTGCACAGTGACTTTCCGAACACCCTGTAGGTTATATATGTAATCTATGAACGATAGCATTGCTTCAGTGGCACTCCTTTCTAATTTTTTTTTGGTATGATAAATTTCAAAACTTGTACTCGTACACAAAGGAAGTTTTTTTTACAAGTTGTTTGAAGCCAAAAAATTACGGCTCAGAGAAGCTTCAGTGAGAAATACACTTATAATGCAATACTAACGAAAATAAAACTAAAACAAACGAGACAATAACCCAAATATAACATGCGAAAACAGAAGTCGGAAAAAACATAAAACTAGCCACGTCTCTGCACACATGGCACCATTTCGTTTGATTTATGTTTTTATGGTATTAAACTTATTTTTATGTGGATGTGACTGAATAAAGTAGTCAAAGGTAAAACAAAACAGTTCCATTGCCTGTAATTTTTTATAATTAGCCACAAAAGAAGGAATGAGTGAGAAAAATATTTCATCTTCAAGGTCAGACATCACATCATAAGATACGATCATCTTTTACCTGAAGTTTTATCAACATTTGTACTGCTGTTTACAGTAATATTTCGCAAATCAATGACTTCTTACTTCAGACACATAGTTTAGTAGTTTCTGGAAAATTTAGCCACTCACCGAACCAAAGAAAACCTTTTTTTAACAATGCAGAGTAAAGTCAAACACAACAGATAAGGACAATCACAAAACAATAAACTAAAGTTGATTGTGACAGTGAAAGAGTTAAGGGCATGATAGATAGGGAAAAAACTCTGTGGTTCTACCCCTTTCCCTTGGTGCCCCAAGCACGTGCATATGTTGTTTAATGGGTAATCCAGGGCTGATGACCATGCCTTAGGACGCATAGATTAGTTAACAGCAATCCTGTGTAAAGGAATTTCAGTTTGAAGAAAGGCTTGAAGTCCTGTGTAAAATTCAGTTTGTGTTGCTTTGCTTGTCAATGAATTTATTCACAACTTCATAAAATAGCTGTAGAGTGTGCTCTTTGACTTTATGTTTGGAAGACTCCCTGCAACTATAACATGTAACAGAGATAATTCTAGTACAAGACTGTTATTTGTGCCTACTATCCCTTTATAATGTGTCGATCAATCCCACTATTCGTTGCTAAAAAGTAGCCCAAGAGTTGGCGGTGGGTGGTGATGACTAGCTACTTTCCCTCTAGTCTTGTATTACTAAATTATGGACGGTTAGCGCAGTAGCCCCTGTGAAGCTTTGCGCGAAATTCAAAACAAACCAAACCAATCTGCCAATGGGAATTTCACTTAAATGTCATTTTTTAGTGTCGTTTACTCAAACCGAAGACATATAATAAAATTAAATAAACAATGTTTAGTTGTGTTCACTAGACTTGTTTGTTTCTTCTCATTCCGTCCAGACAAATCTTCAAGCTTTTTGTCACGCAGCAATAGTTTAACTGTTTACTATTGTTCCTCTAAACTAGAAATACCACAGCTGGATAAATTGATTTTTGTGTTACCGTAAAACTTTTACGCTGACTTAAGGTGGGTATCTAATGGGCGGTGACCAGAGCTGCATATATTGTGGTGTAAGAGTCGTGAAATATATTGGAGGAATGAGATCTTTGTCAAGTTACACTTTATATAATTGTTACAGAACCACACTGGAAGATATTCCTTATTTGTGTAACCTATTTTCTTCTGCACCACCTTCTACAGTTTTGACGAAATTCCTCTGACTGACGAAAGAATACATCACAATTTACATGAAACTGTTGAAGCTCAATTTTATGTAATCCTACAGTTGATATAAACAGTGATAGTTGCACGGCTATAATTCCATTTACGAATGACAGTAACATTAAACTTCACATTAACGTCATTACATTCAGTGGTTAGCTTTTCCTTTAATTGTGATAACATTCGCTATTTATCATCTAATCAACACCAATATCTTTATAAACTGAACTATAGTAAATCAACAAACACTCTATAGTAAAGAATTAATGGCAGTAAAATATCTCTGTTAGGGATTTAAACACACACTCGTTTATGTGCTTTTCATTGACTTTATTAAACTATAACTTGTTTAAACAAATTCACGATGTTACGCAAATGTTTATGTCCAAGAAAACGATCAAGGACAAAAATAAAATACCATATAATCAGAGTGATTTTAAAAGGCGGACTTGTTTTCTTCAGGGGCAAACTCATAGTAAAGATAAAGGTAAGCAAATATAAATACACTGCTGGCCAAAATCTTAAGGCCAATGAACATAAATAAAATATATGCATTTTCCGTTATTAGACTCAACCACTTATTTGAGTAGAGCTTCGAAAGATGGAAATAAGAAAATGGAAAATAAAAATACAAAACGTTTTTAGCATTTAATACGAAAAATGTGAACAAAATGAAATTAGCCTAAATTCTAGCTGGTCAAAAGTTTAAGACCATAAAAAAGAAGTCTTAAACAAGGTATGAAATGCCCAACAAGAGGTCTCAGTGGCGAGTTGCACGGCCGTCATCGCGAATAACCTCAAACATTCGCTTTGGTATGGTCGATATAAGCATTTAGAGAAGGCTGGCCAGAATGTTATTCTAAGTGGTGAAGATGGCTTCACGAAGATCATGCACTGTTTGAAATTGACGTCCATTTGCATAGACGTCCCTTGCTATGCACCCCCAAACGTTTTTAATGGGATTCAGTTCTGTCGAGCACGCTGGATGGTCCAGAAGAATCACGTTATTCGCCATGAATAAGTCATTTGTCCTGAGGGCATTGTGGATTGCAGCGTAGTGCTGCTGAAAGGTCCAGTCATTTCCAGAGAGCATCAATAAGGATGGTCTCTTCAACATGCTAGTGTAGCCAGCTGCTGTTTGACGTTCTTGTATAACCTGAAGCTCCATTGCTTCCATGAAAGAAGAAAGCACTCCAGATCATGATGGAATCTTCTCCACTGTGTCGTGTAGAAAATGACTCTGGTGGGATATCCTTGTCGTGCCAGTAAGATTGAAAGCCATCTGGACCATCCAGGTTAATTTTTTCTGTCAGAGAACAAAACCTTTGTCCACTTTTCTACGTTCTATGTTTGGTGCTTCTCAGCAAAATTTAACCGAGCTGTTTCGTGGTGTGGAAGAAGGTGTGGCCTATGAAGACGTTTACGGTTTTTAAAGCCTTTGTCTTATGGATGCCGTCTTATTGTTCTTGAGCTGCATTCTGCGTCCATATGGGCCTTAATCTGGTTCGACGATCGTCCGGTGTCTTGCCAGACAACCTGTCGAATCCTCCTGCTCAACGCTGGCGAAATTTTCTAGGGCCGATCATTTGAAATTCTCGTTCCCAATCCCTCAGGGTCTTTTAAGAAATTTGCAACAGTAGTTTTATTACCCCCAATCTCACCAGCAATAGCACTTTGAGAGAGACCTTGCGTTTGCATTTCAACAATTCTGCCACGATCAAACTCTGTCAATTTTTTTTAGCCTTTGCCATGTTTTTACCCAATGTAACACAGGAGATGTCAGTGGAGAATGTTGAGAACACTAATGCTTGAACAGAAATGACTAAATTTCGTTACGTGTTTACCGATTAACGCTTCGTTTCAGTATGGTCTTAATCTTTTGACCCGCTAGTATTTAGGCTAATTTCACAGAGATCACATTTTCCCTATTAAATGCTAAAAAAAGTCTTATTTTTATTTTCCCTTTTCTTATTTTCATCTTTCGAAGCTCTACTCAAATAAGTGGTCGCATATTTTTTCTTTATGTTCATTGGCCTTAAGATTTTAGTTAACGGTGTAGATCTAAATGTGTGAATAAAATATATCCACGAGAAACAATAAAAAAGAAAAAAATCACGTAGTTATAAGTCAGAGTCTAATACGTGGACATAAACCCATGTAACCATCAGATCCAACTTATACCTCCCAAAGTACATATACTTTACCACTGCCTTATGCAAGCAGTACTTAAAAAGGAAAGGCATACTGCAAAATGTTTAAATTATGCCTAGAGTAATACTTTCCATCAAAACAATACAAAGCACAGCTTTTTAAATTCACGAGAAAAAACATCCTTAGAAAGATAATGCAATTTCTATTTGATGTCAACTGTAGAGAAGTGTCTTTCTTTACAAAAGCCTAACATTCTGTACGAAAAACACAGGTAAGTTGCGAGAACCTTTAGGCCTAACATTCTGTAAAAAACAAGGGTAAGATATAAGAACACTTCGGTCTGACACTCTTTCAGAAAAACATATATACAATTACAACAGAAAGTGTTCGTACCCCTACGTCCGTAGTAGTTGTTTCCTCACAACTTAAAAAGTATCACGATTACCATAATGAAAGTAGAGTATATTATAAATATTACTCTGACACACGTCTATATAAATTTTTATGTAAATTGAATGACAATTAAACTGTTTATAAACAAATAACTAAACATAGAAGGTGCAGAAATTATTCGTGCGTCTACTTTAATGGTCAGTTGTGTAGCCTTTCAGATGAATTACTTGGCGCAATCTTTTCTCATAGCCCTCCATGATCGTTTGACAGTACTCGACTGGTATTTTCTTCCATTCTTCTTTACAGAAGGCCTCCAACTCTTGCAAGTTCTTCGGATGACGCTGATGAATCCTGGTCTTCAACTCATTCCAAACGTTTTCAAATGGGTTGAGATCGGGTGACTGCAATGGCCACTCCAGAACGCTTATATGCTTCCTCTGCAACCAGGATTGCACATATTTCGATGTGTGCTGAGGGTCATTGTCATGATGGAAAATCCAACGACGCCCAAGCCACAAGTTCCGAGCATCATTCTTAATATAAGTGCCTAATATATCAACGTACGCTTCTTTTTTCATGATTCAGTCGACGCAGTGAAGGCTGCTTACACCAGAAGAGCCGAACGAACCCCAAAGCATGATCAAGCCACCTCCTTGTTTAAATGTAAGGATGGTGTTCTTTGGAAGATTTCGTTCCCCGTTCTTACGGAAAACATAGCGAACATCATTGTGGCCGAAAATCTCGATTTTAGTCTCGTCTGAACAAAAAATACTCTTCCAGTCGGTAAAAAATTTATCTATATGCTTTCTTGCATACTTCAATCGTGCTTCTAAATGAACAGGCTTTAAATATGGAGTTCTGTGAGGACGGCATGCTTTGAACCCAGAAGAGCGTAACATGTTCGTAACTGCAGAGGTGCGTCCGGGACGTGGAAGTTAGCAGTTGATCCTGTAAGCTTAAATTTGGCAATTATTGTTCTTTTTAATTTCGTGCAAAGCTACTCGAAGGCTATCTGCGCCTTGGCAATTATGCTTTAAACAGTAGACTTCCACACATTAAGTTATGTAGCAATACACGGAGACACACGAGACTTGTATTTTACATTAATTCAGTTTTTTTAAATCACTGAACAGTTGTTTCCTGTTCGCCATGATAACCAAGCAGATAATGACGGAGACGGCGCTAAATTGCCGGAAGTAAATGTTTTCCTGGCTAAATTCCAATAATTATGAACCCAATGTTTAGTTCTGGAATGGTATAATGTAGTTTATTCGCCAAACTAAACAAATTTTTTACGGGAATATCAGTTGTTTTACACGTTCTGAAATACAAATACTTTCTGCTCCTCATATTTTTGGTTATTTGTTTATAAACAGTTAATTTGTCGTTTAACTTGCATGTAGATGTGTGTTGTTATGATATTTATAACAAACTATACGAATATTAGCCTAATCGTGATAATGTTTAAGTTGTGAGCAAAAACTGCTCGGGACGCAGGGGTACGAACACTTTCTGTTGTAACTGTAAGCTGCAAGAAAACATGAATGCATTTGTCGGATGTTGTCAACATCATGGTCACCCTTATTTTACCTTTCCAGTTTTTTTGGTTTTTTTTTACAAATTTAAAAAGGTCAGTCTTCGACGACTACGTCCGCTTTGAAATTAAAAATCGCGTACATTAAGGTGCAAATTAAATGGCTCTTCTCATTCTCCAATCGTCCTTTAAAACAGTTTATACTTGGACTTGATAGACTGAACAGGTCATGTATTACAGGGGTCCTTTAAATCACCTTATACTTCGTAAATTGAACAAGTGCTCTAGTGGTTCTTTAAATCAGTTTATACATGACAGATTGAATAAGATACGTACTACAGTAGTCCTTTAAAAGAGTGTATATTTGTTAGTTTTCTCTCCTCTAAAGTATGGATCATCTTTTGTTGATAGTTTTGTGCAGGTTGGAGCAATATTTTATGTCACTAACAACAAACCTGGTGTTACTTTCTTTTTCATTCAGAGAACATGCATTGTTTCCTTTTTTGTAGATGAGCTATTGGACTTCAGCATGAGCTGAACAGCATTTGAAGCACGTGTTACAATACAGTAGGTACAAACATTTGAAGCACGTGTTACAATACAGTAGGTACAAACATTTGAAGCACGTGTTACAATACAGTAGGTACAAACACTGAAATCATGTGTAAAAATACAGTAGGTTTGGTTTATTTTTCTTTAAATTTTGTGCAAAGCTACACGAGAGCTATCTGTACTAGCTGTCCCTAATTTAGCAGTGTACGACTAGAGGAAAGGTAGCCAGTCATCAATAGCCACTGCTAACTCTTTTACCGACAAATAGTGGGGTTGACTGTAACATTACAACACCCCTATGACTGACAGTTTGGTGTGACAGTGATTCAAACCCACGACCCTCAGATTGCAAGATGAATTCCTTAACCACCTGGCCATGCCAGGCGAATACAGAAGGTACAGACATTTAATGCACGTGTTACAATACGATAGATACAGACATTTCAAGCTCATGTTATAATACAGTAGGTACAAACATTTCAAGCACGTGCTATAATACGGTAGGTACAAACATTTCAAGCACGTGCTATAATACGGTAGGTACAAACATTTCAAGCACGTGCTATAATACGGTAGGTACAAACATTTCAAGCACGTGCTATAATACGGTAGGTACAAACATTTCAAGCACGTGCTATAATACGGTAGGTACAAACATTTCAAGCACGTGCTATAATACGGTAGGTACAAACATTTCACGCACGTGTTATACTACAGCAGGTACAAACATTTCAAGCACGTGTTATACTACAGCAGGTACAAACATTAAGTACATGTTATACTACAGCAGGTACAAACATTAAGTACATGTTATACTACAGCAGGTACAAACATTAAGTACATGTTATACTACAGCAGGTACAAACATTAAGTACATGTTATACTACAGCAGGTACAAACATTAAGTACATGTTATACTACAGTAGGTACAAACATTAAGTACATGTTATACTACAGTAGGTACAAACATTAAGTACATGTTATACTACAGTAGGTACAAACATTAAGTACATGTTATACTACAGTAGGTACAAACATTAAGTACATGTTATAATACAGTAGGTACAAACATTAAGTACATGTTATACTACAGTAGGTACAAACATTAAGTACATGTTATACTACAGTAGGTACAAACATTAAGTACATGTTATACTACAGTAGGTACAAACATTAAGTACATGTTATACTACAGTAGGTACAAACATTAAGTACATGTTATACTACAGTAGGTACAAACATTAAGTACATGTTATACTACAGTAGGTACAAACATTAAGTACATGTTATACTACAGTAGGTACAAACATTTCAAGCACGTGTTATACTACAGCAGGTACAAACATTAAGTACATGTTATACTACAGTAGGTACAAACATTAAGTACATGTTATAATACAGTAGATATAAACATTAAGTACATGTTATACTACAGTAGGTACAAACATTAAGTACATGTTATACTACAGTAGGTACAAACATTAAGTACATGTTATAATACAGTAGATACAAACATTATGTACATGTTATAATACAGTAGGTACAAACATTAAGTACGTTATACTACAGTAGGTACAAACATTAAGTACGTTATACTACAAAAGGTACAAACATTAAGTACGTTATAATACAGTAGGTACAAACATTAAGTGTATGTTATACTACAGTGGGTACAAACATTTAAAGTTCAGTAAGTAAAAACAAAAATTGATGACACCTTCCGAGAATAAAACTTTTATTTTGTTCATTAAACTTATATTTGTTCCTAATTTGGCTTATCCATCAATAATATTTTTATTTCCCAGTCCCTTGTGGGAAACTGTGATACCTTCATGATTACTGTTAAAAAAATACCAAAACTGGATGATTCCATATGGAGAGGACATGAAAGACATTTCACAGTTAGAAAAGGCTTATATTATAGATATTGCTTAACTGAAAAAAGAAATCGTCTCCATATAGAAGAAACATATTTTATCCACTATTTGTAATTTGTTAGGATTTATTAATACACTTTTTAACAGTATAATAAACAGTATTTTCAGCTTTTGCACAGTTCAGTAACAGCACTCACACAGACGGTGAATTTCTCCATGTACTATCTGTTTTAGGTTTACTCACATAACTTTCAACAATAATTTATTTTTCATCATTATTAATATTGTTCTTTTTATATAAAATTATATTGGACATCTTTATATTTTATTTTATCATTAAGATGTATCACAACATGTTTATAACTACATCAGGACATTTCATGACACACGAGGTTTCACCAAACAAACTAACTTGACATATGTATCCAACTTTAAGAACCTATTTCTGGGTAAGAAATTCTCAAAGAAATAAATGCACAGATTTAAAATTACTCAACAATATAATGAAATATAAACTTAATATACTTTTGTTTAGAAATCCAAAATTGGTATGGTTATCACCTCCTCCAACTGTTAATATTACTTCGGTTTAACATCTACAAGCAACCATGAATACAACGGTCTTTGTTTCCTCTCCACAACCTTGTATTTCAGATTGTTTAGCCCATCATTGTTATATCGTTGATAGCCAGATCTCAAAAAGTGTATCCTAATGGATATAAAAATATGCTAATTAAAAACATCTTGTTACGTGAGAACACAAGTCGAAGTTACATCACAAAGAATGAACAAAATTGATTCATAATTTAAGTCTCTTCATATATTTAAGCTATTAAAGTATATTTTTATTAATTGAGCCAGTAAGTACTTATAAAAATACAAAATGTTTTAAATTATTTACCATTTCTTAGCCACAAACAAAAATTACAGTCACATTTAAACATGATTTAGTTGTATATTTATGTCAAAAATAAAGCCAAATGATACACTTGAAGTTCTAAATTTTATAATTTTAATTACAAGATTTTAGCCATCACCAGGTTATCTGAAACTACATGAATTAGATTTTGGAATAATCTCTGTGGAAAATGTTGAATTATTAGCAGTTTGAAATAATCAATGTTACACATTCAGCAACATTAATGTTCAGCCAACATTATAAAATGTGGTTTCTTTTACTTACAATTCCTTGTTAGTAACTTAAGTTTGTCCTGTAGAAAAACAAAGTTTTAATGTTAATTTTCACATAATAACTGTTCCTACATATACAGCTGTTCTCTCTTCCTAGTTTTCTCCATAAATATTAGATAGCTACACCTGTCATACAGTAACCTTACTTATTAAATGATAGATTACTTAATATTATACATCTCTAATGAAGAAAAGATTCACAAACCTATTTGGACTGGGAACAGCTTTGGAATGAAACAACATAGTGTAACGAGACAGACTAGGTTCCCAACGGGTGATCGAATACCCCTTGTTCAGTATCCTGAACAAAGAAAACTACATGAAATCATTAAATATCCTGAATGGCAGAATAACTGTACATAACACATTTTTCAGAACTGGATATTTTCAGGTTTTTCGTTTCAACTGAATAGTGTAACATCTGATTATAGTTTTTGTGTAAGAATTATTAAGGTTGGTTGTTCAGACCCAAGAAAGAGCAGTAATTTGGGTTATCCAATTAGGACCCATGTTTGAGAACTTTCTGATTGTGGAGTTATTATTAAGGTTCTGTCACATGAGGAAACAACAGCTTGAATATAGTGATATTCAACGTAGAGCAGTTACTAGGCCTTCTTCTTCTAAATAACCAATATACAGTGATATTACCATGCAAAGAACATACAACAATATACTGAGCTTCAGAGTTAAAGGAGTGGAAGTAAGCAGCTAAAACATAATAAATGTAGAAGTAAAGCTGGTTTCTAGTATGTAGGTTTGTACAAAAACATATATTAAAATATTTGAAAGTTCCATGAAGAACTGAAATAATGCAGGAAGGTTAAGTAAGATGAAAACATAGATGTTTATGTTAAACATTTTTAGATAAATATTTTACCAGGACTAACAGCTTCATTTTCAACCTGTAAGACAAGCTCACCTTTAGAAATATAAACATTTGATTGATGCTATTAGAAATTACAAAAATAATCATTTAGAAATATATATTTCAAATTAGTAGTCTATCCTTATCACTGTATTTAATTTTTAACCCACTTTATACGTAGAGAACAAACCAAAAGCATGTGTTGTAAGTTTGTTGTTTTTTTTGGATGCAAGTAACAAAAAAGTTTAGAACAAAGCATGAGTAAAACAGATTTAGAATCCTTGGTTTAACTTGTTAAAAATAAATGTACACTGCTCAAAGAATGAAAGGATAACTATACATTATAAAAAGTAAACCCATGGTTATAAAATAATGTCAGTCATTTCTCAGCTATTATGTGCTACCACATGACTGTGTCAAGTTTATACTATTTAGTGGTTTCATAAAGTTGTCTTGGTTTTTACTTTGAAGGAAGTCACACAATTAAAAAAAATACCCATTTTAAAACACCTTGAAAAATACCTGTTATAAAAATCATCATCTTCACCTCCCCATCCAAAGAATACATTTGAAAATCCATTTACATGTTCAAACTGGTGTCTAGTGACAGCAATTACTCCACCAAACAGCCCTGGATAAGGCAAACTGGATAAACAAAATAAAATTATCAACAAAATCATATCATCTTTCCTGAACAGACTTTTTCTGATGCTTATGTTTTAAACTGAAACAGTCTTTCACCAGCTATAATAAGTACCACTAAACCACAGTGAAACAAATCTTTTTAAAGTTCATAATAAAGCTGGTACTTTAAAAATATTTATGTTGTAAACATAACCAAAATGCAACACAAGTACTGCCAATATTCATGTTCCATTTATGATTACAAATGGATAAAAAACACATGATAGTATGTGAACTTTGTAATACTCAGATTTTCTAACATTCTATCAGTTGAGCTAAATGTTATGATTATCATTGTTTTCTTTACTTTATCGTCATTCTCTGTTGAATTTACCCTCATACTAAGTTTGTTTATGAATATTTAGTTAGAATTTACAAAACAATTTCCATCAGTCACATTATAGTGTTTATATTTAACATTTTAAATATGTTTATAAAGTATGAGATTATAAATATTGACATCAGTTACAAAACACAAAAACATCTGGTTGTATACGTGATAAGAAACCACATGAATAATCAGTCTTTCCTAATTCTTGGGCATTATAATCATGAACTGCTAAATCAAACTTAAATCTTTAAAATGGCAAATAAAAAAAAAGACTTCAGACTGTCGTTTTACTTTGGTAAGTACGACTTTTACTTTTTTCTCATTAAAAAATGTAATTACTGACAAATAATTGCAACTTAGTTGCATATTAAAAAAATCTGAACAGTGTAAATGTGATGTTTCTTGAAAATTCACATTAGTTAACTAGTTATATGTGCTAAGGGCTCACAGTAAAATGAAATGAGCCAGAAATATGTTGAAAATATTTAATGAATCATAAAAATATGTACATATGAATTTTGTAAATAACATTGAAATTTCAATAGCTTAAAATAACTTTCTTTACTTAAAAAAAAATATAAAAACACTTAAGCATAAATTGCTAGGATAATAAAGATAAAAGTGAGGGTTGAAAGGTTTGAAAAAACCAGTTTATTAACTTAAAGTGTATACAGTCAGTCTGATGGATTGACTTGTACTGAAAAAGGAATGTTGACTATATTTTTGATTTGTGCATGTGTAAGACAAGCTTTTACTGAGATGTACAAGCCCATTTCACACAAAAAATCAAATGTATTAGAAAAGTATTTGTACTTCAGATGTCAGTCTAATTTGATGCTAACAAATCCAAGTGCAAAGTGGTGTTCAAATGATAAAAATACTTGTCCAACGAAAGCTGGAAGGTTTTAAAAATCAGTATATCAGAGAAAGAATTCCGACTATAATGCATAGGATTACAAGCGTTTGTACTTAAATATCTGTGAATTTAATACATCAGTCTAACAAGCCATAGTGCAAAGTAATATACATTTAATGACTTAAAATATATTTGTTTATCATACAGTTTAAATGCTGCATTTTTATGATATCCAGAACATTTGAAGTGCTTATCTACAGTTTTTTTGATACTGTATACTGCCATCTAGTGTTTACTCTCATCAAACACGAAATGTTGCTAAATTAGTAATAAGGGTACAATGAATATTTGGTTAACCTGATGTCAGAAACAAACGACAATTTTTTAAAGGTTACAGCATGTGCATTTTGACCCCTGCTCAAATATAAAGGGTCAAAAGTTAAATGTATTTGTAAAAGCAATTACATTAAAAAAAATTCAAAGAGAAAAGAAGAGACAAAAAATACAAGATTACAAAATAGTAAAAGTCCAAAGTCCAATAACATCCACATAAAATTTCCAAAAGTAATAGCATACATAATAATGTAATTATGTTCTTTGACAAACCTATTTAATGTCACAGGTACATAAACTGGTACAATAATTACTTATTTTCATTCACAATAAAACTATTATTTGCATTATCTTTATCCATTCAGTTGAATTACAAACACATTGTAATAAATAAAGTACTTTTGTGTCTTCATAAAATAAAATTATTTTAATTTTCTTACACGTATCTGAAAGTGTCCAGTGCTGAACACATATGTCTGGGTTGTTTGGAACAAGTGTAAATGTGACGGGGACTTTCTGGAAGCAAATCCACATCATGGAAGACAAAACAACAGTAGTTAGAGTCCTTCAGTGCTTCTACAAATCCAATGTTGAAGAGTTTAGCTCTATTAAATTTGTGCATGGTGCTCTATAATAAATAAAAGCACAGATATAGATATACTTTCCTTGTAGAAGCTCGCAACAGTTGGAAGTTTTCATTTAGAGAATTCTTTGCTGTTTGTGGAAGACCATTTAATAATAAGCAAATCAGGGTAAAAATGCAGTCGCAAAACAACTCACATGATAGAATAGACAAGACAAAAAATAATAAATTTAAAATAGCACTTGGGATTCTTTTAGGTACAGCTAGAGTAAATTAACCTACAAGATTTTTTTCTTGAAACATGGGAAATATTGTATGTGTTTGTCCAACAAAATATTCTAATAAAACTACAGCATGAGTGAATCAGGAAAGTTCCAGATTGTGCAGTTTGACTTGGTTCTTATGTGAACTTGACCACATGAAGCCACTTGTAGTTCAGAGCTCAAAACCAACTCAATAATGAGTAACACATACACTACTGGCTTGGTTTATGCAATATTTAAGTTTGATGACAAGGAACCCAATTTTAAAAAAATTAAAGTTTGGATGCTGTCTTGAATGGATAAGTAATATTAATGTATATATAAATGTTTTAACAAGATTATGTTATCACAATTTTGTTAAAACTTTGTACTTTTGTTTCATTATTGAAACAAGTCATCTCCAAACTTTTATTTAATATTGCATAAACTGAATGACCAAAGCAGAAAACCATCTATGTTACAGGAATCCAATCATCTAATTCATTATAAAGAGATAAGAGTAGTCATGGCTCCTGAAATAATCACATTAAAGTACACATTTTCAGAACATTTAATCACATACCTGCTCAACAACATATACCCCATAATTCAAAAGTTGGTTTTGAAGAAAAGGATGAATGTGTTTCAGAAATATATTCAGCTGCAACTTTCTATCTCTGTATGGAACTATAAGTGCCACGTGATGTTGAGAGGTACAGTGTGTTGGTTTCCACTGACCACCAGGCTTGATGGACAGTATTTCATGTAGGGTCTTCAGATACGTTTCATTCACAAATGTTTTAACGGAAGAATATATTTCTGAAAAAAACAACAAGATTATACAAAGAAAAAAAACACTATAGAAACTGAGTGTAGTAATGTACACTTAAGAATAACACGGTAACAAACAATCACAATTACAATTAGTCTTCAAAAGTACCAAAAAGGTGTACTTTATCATTACAACTGTGAAAAGCATGTTAAATAAAAATTACAAAAAATATTAATGTGGAAACATTAAATATTAGCAAACACCAAAGTGCTTTAGAATATATCCAGCTATATTCTTTTATTTAAAATACATCTTTCCAGATTTGTACAAGCAATAATTATTTGATAATCTTGTAAAACACACACACAAGTTGAGAAACATACTCATGTCTGTAACACAAATTGTGATTATGAGGAGGTTATCCATCTTAGTACATTTTAAAATATTTGTTCTCACATTAATTCATTGTCCCAACTTCTTTTCGTTTATAGGTAGCTTTAGTTTAAATTTAAAATAAAACAATCTATAAGAAATAAAATATATTACATTATGTTGATAGAAAACTGAAAAACGTTGGAGAGAACAAAGTACATTTTTCTCAAATAACTATGCATATGTATCCAATCAAATGTAACAAATATGGCTTAGAGACTGATATAATTTAGGGACATTTCAGTAAAATTTGCCACATTAGTTTCTGGTTAAGGACAGAATATACAATGGGCTATCTCTATTGAGCCAACCATGAGAATCAAAGCTTTTACACTGATCTTTGAACCATTGTGAGTTGGTCACATTAGATTTATACAGATAAGTACAGCAGAACCTTGTTGTTATCTTGTTATGTTTTGGAACAAGTAACCATTTTATTAAATTATACTTCAGACAATCCACACATATATCATTTTTTTCCATTCTTTAGTTTGTAGACTGATCAAAGCCACAATCCTGCATGTTATTTTAGCTATCTCTACACAATACAAAGTATATAGTTACTGTATTGGTTCATCTACTTGTAGCCTAAAAATCGATAATAAACATGTTAAATTTATATTTAAAAATGTATAGACAGGGAAATTACCTAAATGTTTAGGAATTAGTGGACAAGTTTGCAAAAAGGTTGAGCCTTCTTTTTCCTCACTGTTACACACATAAACATCCTCTTCAAGATGAGAAAAAGTTACGTAACTGTATCCACGACCAGTAGGACAACGCAGAGGTAGAATTATACATATTATAATTAGTACCACTAGTAAAACTTTCACAACATTGCTGTTTAAGTGACTGAACTGAGGAATCCATCGCACAAGTTTTAGAAACTTTGTATTCATTACGTAGAAGTCAAGTCTTCATTACCACAGTTCACTCAGGTCTTTTTTTCCATTTTTGTCTAATGCTAATATGTACATACATGCAGAAACTCTGGAAAGATAAAAACATGTAGACTGGTAGAAATATGCACTGTATTTTATTAGAACTAAAATGTATATCAAATATATATAGTAGTATATATGCTATCTCCCACACAAATCAAACAAGTAAAATGATTACCATTAATTACCATTCAATTACCATTTTCAATAATTTCTAATAATACTATAATAAAGATGCTTCTTTTAACATTTACATCACCACCACTCTGCTTTCTCCCTAAATTCTACACCTAATTCTAGTGTTAAAAACAGCATTCCTGGTCATGCGAAGAAATTACGTTTTATAAGAAGCCTAAATCAAAAGCTACGCGCCCTCTATCGCATTACGATCGATTATCAGATTATTACGACTGGGTTATTTTGGTTTAAAGATATTTTTTTTGTACATTTCACTAAATTGTACATAACAGATATTTCAGTGGTATATACAGATACATAACTCAGACAGCTAATGAACTCTGGTTTCTTCGTTTATTTTGAATTTCATGTAAAGTTCATTTGTTTGTTTTGAATTTCGCGCAAAGCTATATAGGCTAGCCGTCCATAATTTAGCACTGAAAAACTGGAGGGAAGGCAGCTAGCTAGTCATCAACACATACCACTAACTTTTGGAATACGCTTTTACCAACGAATAACTGAATTGACCGTCACATTATAGCGCTCCAACGGCTGAAAGGGCAAGCATGTTTGGTGGGACGGGGATTCGAACCCACGATCCTTCGGAAACCAAGCGCCCTAGCCACCTGGCTGTGCCGGGCCTCACTCAAAGCTATGCGTTAGTTGTCTTTAATTCAACAGTGACAGGTAAAAGAGAAAGAAGCAGCCAACACCATCCACAACCAATTTTTGAACTACACTTTTACCAACGAATAGTAGGATTGACTGAAACATTATAACACATCCACGACTAAAAGGGCAAGCATGTTTGATGATGGGTATTCGAAGAACAGATTAAGAGAACTGGATATTCCAGATGTAATATGGTACACATAATATGCACCATGTTCATTCTGGCAAAGCCACATGTTAAATGCCACATTCAATGTTATTTATGTAAAAAAAAAGAAGAAGTAGAAGAAAACACAGATATATGTAGTTGGTTATGTTTTAAAATTTACAATTAAAATTATTCGGAAAATATTCCCGATAACATCACTACTGCAACTAAATACAACATTGAATTTCGGAACTCGAATAGGCCTACGTCTTTGTTTGTGACTAATTTCGATGAATAACTTAAGACTGAGAATGGAAAAAAAAAGAATAATTTTTGGAACTGTGTTATTCACTTGACGCTGCTTGTATTGTATGATATTGAACTAAATCTGAGTGGAAAATTACGCAATGAATTATATTTGCGCTCTGTTACCAAGAGAAACGAATTTTAGCATTTAAGTCTTAACATTTTACCTCCGACCCACTCGAGGTACTTACGGATAAAACTGTAACTAATCTTTTTTTCTAGTGTTAAATAACTTTATTAGTTTGTTGTTAGAAGCACACTAAGCTGAGCGTTCATGTTCACATAGGATTCACATAGGAATAGGAACAATTATTCATTGTTCTATAATTATATTGCCAGGACTCGTTATATACTAAATAGAACGTCAACTTATACGTGTCTATGTAATTTATGGTATAAGTTTTAATTAATTCAATACATATTTCAGCTATTTATAGTATTAGATAGTTTTGATACATTAAATTCCATAAATAGTAATATATACATTGACCATATGTAATAAGTGTGATAGATGACTTTTTACATGCGGGAAATTAACAGTTTTACTTTTAGGCGCTCTTGGGAAAAGAACTGAAAACACGTTAAACAGTGGGGATAACCAGTTAATGACCTCAGATAGAGTAACTATCGACGCTTTTCATGGTTGCCTGTTGCTCATATTAACACCGATTATTATTAACTAACAGATGTACCATGAAAGTTTTATTTTTTGTTCAAATATGCCAGAAGCAATATAAGGCAAGGGTTTTTTTATTTTTACGAAAATTTACAATGAAGCTAGGAATTAAGCTCAATGGACTATATGTGCTCTGCCAATTACGATTATTGATTTCTAGCGTTATAAGTCCATAGACATGCTGCAGTGTCACTTGGGAAGTGGGGCAGAGAGGAGAGAAAAAATAAAATGGAATTGTCCCATCGCACACTAACGTGCATGTATTTAATTTAGGTGTTTACAAGGTATGTCAGCTAGTTCAAATAAATAAGACATATTGTGTTTAAAACAAACTTGTAGAGCTTCAGCGTTTAGTTTCGACAGTATGAAAAAATATTAAAATTATTTGTTACACGGAAAATATGTTGCCTACATCAGTGACTTACAGGTAGGCATAGCATGGCCAGGTGGTTAAGGCATTCGACTCATAATTTTCATATCGAGTGTTCGAATCCCCGTCACACCAAACATGCTCACCCTTTCAGCCGTTGGGACGTTATAAAGTCACAATCAATCCCACTGTTCGTTGGTAAAAGAGTAGCCCAAGAGTTGGCGATGGGTAGTTATGACCAGCTGCCTTCCCTCTTGTCTTACACTGTAAAATTAGGGACGGCTAGTGCAGAGAGCCCTCGTGTAGTTGTGCGCGAAATTTAAAAACAAACAAGACTCACAAGAAAAGCCTTCGGTTTAAATATTAGAGGGCGCTATATAAATAACAATTTTATTATGTATTACCCTACATGTGCATGTCTCAGCTTTAATTCGATTTCTAATTTGTCAATTACTTCATTCAATTTTTTTTATCTTTTGTATTGAATGTCTTACAGTATCAAAATTTTCATTCTAATGAATTATATATTTTAATCCTAATTCATGAGACATATTACTGTTTTATACAAATCGCCTGGCCCGGCATGGCCTAGCGCGTTGCGACTGTAATCCGACATATGCTCGCCCTCCCAGCCGTGGGGTGTATAATGACGGTCAATCCCACTATCGTTGGTAAAGAGTAGCCCAAGAGTTGGCGGTGGGTGGTGATGACTAGCTGCCTTCCCTCTAGTCTTACACTGCTAAATTAGGGACGGCTAGCAGCCCTCAGTATTGTGCGAAATTCCAAAAACAAACAATACAAATCGCCCAGTGAAGATACCGCAACTGATTGTTATTGTTTTTTCTTAATTAGTGAAATAGCAGAGAAAACATTTGCTCCCAAAATTGTGGCGCACGACTGTACGTAAAAATATTACAAATAAATAAATGTTTTCAATCTGTCCAACAAGGGCAAACAAACTAGATTGATACTTAAAAGTCAATGTCAGGTTTTGGTAATTTTGACTTTCAATAGAATGAATTTTATATAAAGGTAGGTATAACACTAACAATATGAAATGCTAAAGAACAATGGGACTACCAAGTGAGGTGATTAATCCAATTATTTAGTTTTTGCTTCCGATAGACGAATCAGGATTCGATAACTGCACAGATAAGACTGAATATGACAGTGTCATATCAGCTATGCAGGAAGACGAGGATATAGTTTCATGGTATTGGCACGTGTTGTTTCGCGAAGAAATTTTGCATTTAGTGTATGAAAGTGGACAGTACTTTTCTTCAATAGCAGCACAGATGATATATCGGAAAGTGGAACGACTAGTCACGTGGGTAGCACACTGTTTGCCTAAGGAAAGTATGACGCTATAAAATTTAAATATATAACATAACGCCTTCTCGGACTGAAATTCACATATTATTCAGACTTCAGGGATTTTTTAGATTGTACAACTCTTCAGTATAAACAATCTTCCATCCTACTGACATGTCACACACACTATGGTTTGTATTGCTAAATAAAGATAGATTTTATTGTGTTTTTATTGGTGACCAATATATTTTTTTTCAATAAAGTCGGTAAGTTTGAGCGACATTCAGAATTATGTTTTAATGTTTACTAATCGAAACTCCTGTTGTATAGTGGACCAATCTTATTCACTCTTTAGTAGTATATCTTAAAGTACTTAAACAGTGTGTAATAATTATTTTATGTTTTTCCGAAATTCCGAATGAATACGAGAATTTCAGTACAAACAATTATTTATTTGATTTTAAAATAGTTAATTTTACGCTAACCCGTATTTTCTATATTAATTATTTGGTTTAGAAAAAGAAACACATTACATTACATCTCATGATTTAATGTTCATGAATATTGTTAGCCACCTTTCAGGTTTTGTTCAAACTGTTATTGTACAATTAGTTAAGATTTTTAACCCCTGGGTGCAAGGTATAATGATGTTAAATTTGTTTTTGCTATGATATTTAAATTAAGTCACCTTTAAGGAACTTAAATGGTATCAGAAAAAAACCAAAACTGCAATTCCATAATGCCTAATTATTTAAATTCGAGAATTAATGTCATAAAAGGGTTAACCTTGTTAAATATAATTGTAAATAATTTCACGACTCGGCGTACATTTTACAAATAGAAAACAAAAAATGAATTAATTAAATTGAGTCATTGAGACTTTATATTGCTTTTAAATTCATTTAAAGAAGAAATTTATTAATTTGCTTTCAAAGTTTTGTAACATATAAGTGTTGTAGAAACGCAAATAAATACTATGTTTTTGTTTAGTTTTAAACTAATGTTTATTTTTCACAAGAGAAGAAACCTTCCACACAAACATAGCTATGCCTAACAAAGAAACAATAACATCATTTTATTTCTAGCCCAGGCCATACAGAAGAGGTAAAAATTAAAACTGTTAGTGTAGGTAATGTTTCTTAATGCGCCAATTACATTTTGGAAACTGATGGGTCTCTTGATTTAATTGCAGTTTCAAAAAGTTGGCAAATTACAAATAAGCATTACTTCCAAAAGGTAGATGCCAATATTTTCTGTTTTTCTGAAATGATCAAGGCTTTTTGAAAGTATTTTTTCAATGTGTTACACTGAAAGGTCATACATAATGCACATATGCTTTTCATATCGTGGTTGTCATTCTGAGGCTTAACTTGATTTGGAGCCAAATCCTAGAAAAATCTCTGACAGAAGGTCGCTTTTTGATTAATGTGATATTGACCTCGCCAGAAATCGGCGTTTATTGGCTTAATTTTAATACCAGAAAAATTTAAGGTTTCTCTCGATTTCCGAGACACAACTGAAAAACTCGGACGTCTCTAGAATGGAAGCACCTAGGAAAAGACACAAACCTTTTTGGGTGAAGACACGTTAACTGTTTCTTCACAGAATATGTTGTTCGTACATTGCCAGTTTAAGTAACAAATGCAATTACTGATATTTTATATGTTATATGTATTGATTGAAATATTATGGTTTCCATAATAAAGCAATTTTAAGAAAAACTAAATGGAAAACAAACACGCAGTGGAAGGTTTATGCATCTAGGCCTAAGATAATAATGAAACCCGCAGAAGAAGACGATATGGTCGATGAGAAGAAATAATGTTTGGGTTCTTCACAATCTCAACTAGTATAACATAGTATCTGGAACAACCTGTTGAAGAAAATAACATCGTTGTAACCCATGGTGCTCCTTTACAAAGATCAGTAAACATCAGAAAAGTCTAGAAAAAACATACTTATTTTGATTTCTTTACTTATGGCCATGGAATTACGCTTATATATGTTAGTTCAGACATATTTTCAGAACACTTCCGACTTGTTTGAGCAAAAGTTGATTTTTCGTAACACAAAACTACACAATGTTTATAAGCCTTCAGACGTACTATCTAGCCACTTGGAGGGACGTAAAAGTTGGCATACATGTATATTTTTTCTCCTAAATGATAAAGACTCGACACCAAAGTCAACCATACATAGTATAATACATATTATTAATTTGTTTGCATAACCAATGTTTCTTTATTTAAGATTTTTAGTCAGGTAAAATTCTCACAAAGCTAGAACTCGTGTTTCGATACTCATGATGGGCAGAACTTAGCTAGCACATTGTGTTGCTTTGTGCTTGAGTTCAAACAAAACAGAGGTGAAAAATTTATGTAAAACTGAAGATACCAAGTAAATATTACTTAGAACTACGTTTGAACATTAATTAATAGACAAAAGAATAAATGTCTTTGAATAACAGTTATTTCGTAATATTGTAGTTCCATCAGCTTGAAATATAAGACTTTCAAGATGAGGATATATAACACCATCTTTTTTTAAGTCTTAACAGCTATAATAAAGCAGTTCTCGGAGATTACGCAACACCATTGTAAGGTTAAGGGTGAACAATGGTGTTGATCAACTTTTTTTGGTGGCCATTTTGTTTGGGTGCAGCTCAAAAGTAAAAACTTTGTCCTAGGATTTAACAAACATAAAATACCACTTTATCAGACTAAAACCATGGGGAAAACAAGGTTAAACTAGAAAATGTTTGTTTGTTTTTTGAATTTCACACAAAGGTGCACGAGGCCTATTTGCGCTGGCTATTTCCAATTTAACAATGTTAGACTAGAGGGAAGGACCTAGCAGAACCATCTTCTGCCAACGCTTAGGCTACTAGTATACCAGCGAATAGTGGAACTGACGGTCACAGTATAATGCTCCCACAGTTGAAAGGGTGAACATGTTTGGTGTGACGGGGATTCGAACCCGCTACCTTCAGATTACGAGTCCATTTCACTAACTACCCGGCCATGCTATGTCCGTATATATACAGCTGATCCGCTTTATAATATCGTATAATAAATTAGGTTCAACGTTCTAACATTATTTATATACCTATATTAACTTAGATTACTGTATGGTGATTTAATAGGACTCGGGAACCTTCTACTATAACAACAGTACACAATGTTGACTTTTATTCTAACAAACAATTTTTGTTTCCTACTTTTCACAGCTGAAGCTTCATAGTAACAGTTTGACAAACAGTAGAAATGGGTTCATGAACCCTTTAATTAGAACCATCTGGCCACTTTCCAACAGAGCCATGTTTTTCAGGTTTCAGGCTACTAGACTACGTTTTGTGGTTTATTAATGTGACTGCAGATCAGGTGGTTAAGGGACTCGACTAGTGATCCGAGGGTCGTGGGTTCGAATTCCCTCTAGCTTTTCCATTACTTGCACGGACAGGAATTATTGTCTGACTTGTTTTAGGGTTTCTTTTCTCTGCAACCAGTTTACCTTTATTATCATGATCACATCCAAACCTACTGGCCCGGCACAGCCAGGTGCGTTAAGCCGTTCGACTCGTAAGCTGAGGGTCGCGGGTTCGAATCCCGATCGCACCAAATATGCTCGCCCTTTCAGCCGTGGGGGCATTATAATATGACGGTCAATCCCACTATTCGTTAATAAAAGAGTAGTCCAAGAGTTGGCGGTGGGTGATGATAACTAGCTGCTTTCCCTCTAGTCTTACACTGCTAAGTTAGGGACAGCTAGCACAGATATCCATCGTTTAACTTTGCGCGAAATTCAAAACCAAACCAAACTTACGAAAGTAAATTTAATAGGTTATGTCTTGTTATGGACTACATTAAATTGTACTTGAAAGTGGACTGTTCAATTACGACCTTCGACAATTATTTGTGGAAGATTTTTTAAAATTTTATTTTGGTTATTTAGCCGTCCTCAATTTAGATGTGATAGATTAGAATACAGCTAGTCAACTCCACTCACCTCCAGTTCTTGAGCTGTTTTTAATGGAAATAATCGTATCTTTGTAACGCCCCTGTAGTTAAAGGGACGAATATGTTTGGTTACAGGATTTAAACTTGCGACCCGTAGGTGGCAAGTTAAGTGATTAAACAATAAGATATTACAGGCATAATAATGTGTGTGTTTGTGTGTGGCGAATTTGGAACGACAGAGATTTCCATAAAGTATCTTTGATATAACCATATTTGGTTTTGAATTTCGCACAAGGGCTATCTTCCAAAAAAGATATTTGTCTCGCGGTTTTGAGTCAGTAGTTAGTTTTATAATTGTTTATAGTTTTGTTCTTAATCTATAATTGTTCTACTAGAATCATAGTTATTATTTTAAATACATCTTCTTTAATTAAGTACTGTGTAGCGTTTATATCATTTGTGCAAAATTCTTATCTTTTAATAGTGAAAAATGTTTTAGCTTTGTAAGTCCATAAACTTACTTTTGTTTTACTAGGGTCACAAAACGTTAATATGAGTTATTGAATATGGCACTTTTCATCCAATTAGGAAAATGATGAGTTACGTATTACAGCTCATGAAGTAAAATATTTCAGTGTTTTTTCTTACTGTTAGCGGACACCCCAGTGTCACAGCGGTTGTTATTTTACCGTCAGCAGGCCCCCAATATCACAGCGATTATTGTTTTACTGTTAGCAGGCCTCCCAGTGGCACAGCGGTTGTTGTATTATTGTTAGAGGACCCCCAAGTGGCACAACAGTTGTTGTTTTACTGTTATCGAGCCCCCCAGGGGTATAGCGGTTGTTGTTTTACCATCAGCAGGCCCCAATGGCACAGTGGTTGTTGTTTTACTGTCAGTGAGCCCTCCAGTGGCACAGCAGTTGTTGTATTACTGTGAGCAGGTTCTCTAGTAGCACAGTGGTATGTCTATAGATTCGTGTGTGTTTATAAGTAGGCATAAGGCTACCCAATAGACTATTTTTGCTCTGCTCATCACTGGTATCGAAACCCACTTTACAACGTTCTAAGTCCGAAGACGTACGGCAATGCTACTGGGGGTGTCTACAACACTAGAAACCGGGTTTTGATACTCGAACAGAGCACAGATAGCTCATTATGTAGCTCAATTAGAAACCAATATTGTCAGCGGTAAGTTTACAGACTTACAAGATCAAAATCTGGGGTTCGATTCTCTATTGTTGACAGATAGCCCATTGTGTAGCTTTGCACTTAGAAAATAACGTTTTATTTAATGTCCTGAAGTACACAAACCATGAACATCTTCTTCATGAAATGTTGTACACTATTCATCCTCATCATCCTCATCTTCATCCTCTTCATCATCATCAGCAGGCTTAGCACCTGTCGGCTCAGGTATGGAAGGCATGTGTAATTCAATATCTTCATCTTCTTCTTCCTCATGACGACGAGCACCGACCTCCTTGTTCCTAGGGATGGAGGGGTCCCACTTGGGAAGTTTGGGTGGTCCTCTGTCCTTAAAGGTGGCCATCTTCTCCTCCCACTGTTTTTCGAGTTCTGCATCATAACATGATTCCAAGCCCTATTTGTGGCAGACACAATGTTACTAATTACTAAACGCCATCATTGGAAGTATAACGTAATAATGTAATAAATTTGAACGTGAAATAAGCTGTCTTTGTCGGATGATGTAATTTTATTTCTTATTGAAACTGTATGATTGCTAATGTACGTGTATAAAACACGTGTAAAAAGAATATGTTTTATGACATTTTTTTCAAGCAGTGTTTATACATACTTTAAATATCTATTAATGTATATGTTATCATCCTATGAAATAAATTTCTGTGCATATGAATATATTAATCTAGTAAAACTTTACTTACAAATAACCGTAAGTAAATGAAATATATTAATTACACCAAGAAACAAACAACTGAACAACAACAAACTAATCAGAGGTAAGCATATTATAAATGTTTTAATAGGTTAATATGTGTTTCACATCATTTTAAAATTTAGGTTAATATATTATATGGTGAAGTAACCCGGACTTAAAACTCCATAGATATAATGTACATTTCAAAAATACAAAAGATCTAAGGGTATTTCTTTGGTTTGCTAACCCAAACTGTTGTGATTAGGGATGAATATAGGAAACTGCAGTCCACAGCAGTAGGTACAGCCAACCAAAGAATGCTTTAGGCCTCTACGTCTTTTCAATTTTACCTCTAAAACACATATGTATAATTATTTTAACAAAAGTTTAGTAAAACTATAAACAATTATTTTCATGTTTTAGTTGATAAATAAATAAAAAAAACGTCCGGTGTAGTTCACAATGACACAAAGTTTGGAAATTAACGGCAATGTTTAGTGGCTTCGATCACTCTGTATATTTATGCAACTCCACGGTTTTAGTTTAAATTTCGCCATTGTAATGTTATTTATTCAGTAATATCTTTTTCTCTAATTAAAATAATTTACCAAGGTCAGATAAAAATAGTTCTTTAATACAATTGTCAATAATACAGAGTTCTAAAAATTCTCACGCGATACTTTGGTCTCTTAGCTATAAGGAAACAGCTACGTTTGCAATATTCCATTAGGACCTCTCACAATAAAATATTTTAAAGTAGGAACCGAAAGAAGGTTGGAATATTTGATATTTTAATTTTTGTTACCATTCCATTTGGTAAAATTGACCAATTTTGAAGGGAATTGAAAATAATTCTTGCGTTGTTTTTGTATTTCTTCAGTTACTTACTTGATCACTAAAAATAAATTGGATCTTTTATAATTCTCTTATTTCCATTATTTTAATTATACAGCCAAAGTTAAGATAGTTCTTTGTAACTATGTATAAGAATAAATACACTTTTTTTTTTATAAAAATAGAATTAGTAACATAATAGGAATAATACACGAAACAACTATAACGAAACAAACATCAGTGTCATAAAGACACAACGTGAGCTTCTTGACACAAGTTTTTATTCAACTTTGATATATTTCTATAGATTAAAGGGATTTAGACTATAATGAGAAGCTTATTAAACAAGTAACAAAACCGAAACCTACCCCATCAAACAGCTCTCTCTTGTCACTGTATGTTCGTCTGTCAATACGTCTCTCGTACTTGCTTGCTACCTGGATCTTAGGCTGTGGAAATCACGTATAATGCACGTGTAGACTCATTATTATAGTACATTTACATCTTCATAGATTTACTCTTTTGTTGAAAAACATTAGTTTGTTAAACCGTCTCGTATTTATTGGCTATTTGACTCTTGGGCCGAAAGTAGAGAAAAAGCGATAGGGACATAAAAGGTGGATGAGTGGACCACAGAGCAACCGCACATGTAGTGAAGAAGGGTTAGATGGAATAAGGGTGGTACATAAGAAAGGTATATAACGATTGAACGGGTTAATACCACATAAAGTTACTCGACTCCATGAAGATTTAATTTTTACTTAACTTTTAATCAAATAGTTTTTCTCTTCTAAGTTAGGGCTAGAGAAAAATTTATTTTGATACTTCAAGCGTTAGACTTTAAATTTCAAATATTTTCGTGCTTTTTTTGAAATAGAGAAATATAAGTTAAAACACAGGCTCTGAACAACCAATCTTGTGATAAGCACGAACAATATATTATTGGTAGCACGACTTTATAATATTTTCATAACACGACGTATGGTAAATATTATATCAAAATAGAGACCTAAGACAAAAGTAAGTCTTCTAAACCTTACAGCTTTGTACTGGTGTGTGTTCTCGGGTAAGTTTATATACTTCCCTAATTATATGGGTAATTTATTGTATCTAACAAAACTAACTTATTTAAGCTGCACATCAGAATAATATCGGTAAACTGGTGCCACCATACGTGAAAAAACAATTTGAATATATTACAATAATTATAACTATAGTTATATGATATTTA
The DNA here is from genome assembly GCF_004210375.1 of Tachypleus tridentatus. Taxonomy (NCBI): domain Eukaryota; kingdom Metazoa; phylum Arthropoda; class Merostomata; order Xiphosura; family Limulidae; genus Tachypleus; species Tachypleus tridentatus. The sequence continues at coordinate 65,823,698 of NC_134833.1, read as the reverse complement.
CTTAGAAATACGAAGACATTAATTATTTTTTAGAATTAAAGCTATGTTATATTTCAGTTTATGTTTTCAAAATTGTTTAAATTTGGTTGTTATTAAACATTTTGCAAGTTCATCCTACCGGGTGTTTTCCTTGCAGCGCCCTAAAACAGAAAATACGAATTAAAAATAAGTTAAGTTATAACATAACTACCTAGACAATGACAATAAAACTTAACGATTAAAAACGTTATAAAATGAGTTATTACTTACGATTCATGATATATGTATGTATATGTAAGAAACTACATAAGCCTATATTGTATAGAACACACTCGTTTCTTGTATCAAAGACCACACTGATATATTAAATTCCTTTTTGAGTAAATAATATTTACTGGTAACTCTTTTTAGCAGTCTAAATCACGCATTAACTAAAAACACGATACACATGCAGTTGTGATTGAGAACTTTTCGATATCTCATGCTATGAATGAACTCTTTTCAGTGTTTTATGTTGTAACAGTATATGACGTGTAAATGTTTCTGATGTCTTGATGTCATAAAACAGTACATACGTTTCTTATAGTAAATAGATTTGTATGTGTTATTGTACATTTCCCGTATCAAGACGTAACTCAAACATTGTAAAATATGATTTATTATTTGTTATTGAGCAAAGTCCTTGATTCGCTCTTGATGACAAGTGCGCATAACTGAAACGTCAAAATATTGAAATACTTGGAAAAGAATAATATAATCACAGATGGTTGACGAGGGTGTTACGATATTAAGAAAAGTAAAAACAGGCAATATCTGCAAGCAAAATACATTGGACTGAAGTATTTTTGGGATCATTAAATTTAAGAAACATCAACTCCTAAAGAAAAATCAAACACTTGTAAAAAAACTTTGTGATATTGAAACCAAGTAAACAGCTCAAGCACTACCTTCTATATTAAAGATGTCAAGCGTATAACTGCATGTAACTTCTTTCGACTTCTTATACGTTATTATAAACTTTTTATTTTAATTATCTGTTTGATTTTAAATACTATACAAATGCTAGTTATTAATACGTTTTGCTTTTAAATAACCTTCTAAATGAAGAATTAATAGAAAAAGGAACCTAACGTAACTCGATGAAAGGTATATGTCCAATTTTGTTTTATCTATATGAATAAAACAGTACTGTACGTTGTATTTATATTAATATTACAGTACTGTATGTTGTATCTATATAGATATAATAGTGTTGTATGTTGTATCTACATAAATATAATACTACTGTATGTTGTATCTATATAAATGTGTGTGTGTGTTTTCTAATAGCAAAGCCACATCTGGCTATCTGCTGAACCTACCGAGGGGAATCTCAATCCCTGATTTTAGCGTTGGAAATCCGTAGACTAACCGCTATACTAGCTGGGGGCATGTACATAAATATAATAGTGCTGTATGTTGTATCTATATAAATATAATAGTAATATATCTTGTGTCTGTATAAATACAACAGTACTACTAAATTAGAGACGGCTAGCGCAGATAGCCCTCGTGTAGCTTTGCGCGAAATTTAAAAAACAAACAAACATTCGGCAGTATACAACTCTGCAGTCTCATACTTTGTGTTTTTGCACAATTACATGTAAGGGAAGCAACTTTTCATGCCCAAAGATAACCTTTTATTAATCATGTAATTTTAGTAACTCCAGCTAATTAGTCAATAAAATAACTCCTGTTGATCTGTCTCATATTTTTTAGTCTTAGCACTGACTTACTTATTAGAGAATGTTCATCTGAAGAACTTAACACGCTATTGTATCACGTGCTATTTAAATTAAAGTTTCTTTACTCACTCAGGATCTAGTCCTTTCTTTAATGCTTTGTTGCGGTTAATTTGTCTCTCTCGTTCTGCCAGTTCCTTTAGCTACATGAAGAAAGAACCTATTTCGAAACTGCGTAAAACAGTTTTCTAAACAAGTCATATAGAATGTTTAATTAGAAGTAAATAAACGATTAACTTAAATAGGTAGCATAAATATTAAGTGCAACAATATATGTTTATTTTACTACGTATTTAAATCTGCAGCATATATTTTGAATATTTTTGTTTCTACCACAAAGTTGTTTTCTCCGCGGTCGGTTTGAATTTATTAAACATACGATTGTTATAAGCAATTGCGACTTAAAATATAAGAATGCTAAAAACACATCAAACCAGCGCCTTTCTCTTGTCTTTACGTATTAGTTCAGTACATAAAATACAGCGACTAACAACAACGTAACTGCAACAGTGTGATACTTGAAATTGCTCTGGTGGACAGAAAATAAAACTTGAATACCATTGGACAGGCCACAGAAACAAGAGCTTCGTCGTATAATTTCCAATGGGTAGATTTTGAAACTGTCTTTAAGTTGTAACAAGTCCTAACTTTTAGTGAGTTAGGACTACTCCTTTAAAAATACATTTTATTGACGCAGTTATCAATATGTTGTCAAAATCTTTTAAAAACAATAGTTTACCGTTTCTAATGATATTTTCTCATCTATAAAATTCAAAGTTTCGTAGAATAAATATTTACTCACATCGTAATCCTGACGTTTCTGGCGTTCTTCGAGATCGTATTTGTCAGATTCTAAAGAGGAGATTCTAGCCCATAGTTCCATAGCTTTTTGTCGAAGTTCTTCGATCTTGAGTCCTTCCAGTTCAAGAGGTTTAACTCTGTACTGCAAACAGATCTTCTTGTCCTCTTCCAGCTGTTCTTTTGTTTTACCCATCTCGCCTCGAGCGTGCATAACGTTGGTAAACTGCGAACAAAAAAAAACAACAAAACAAACGTTACCATTTTGAGAATAATAATTGTTTTTTAGTTTTTTTTTTAAATTTTGTTACAGGTGTCAATGTTTGTCTTCCCCCCTGAACAAATAGTAATATTTTCTCTCCCCTTTAGGGTTGGCCTATTTGGGAAATTGGACAGAACTGGTCACAATGATTTTAAACTTGAATAAAGTATGTTACGCGAAGCGTTCCGGGTCTACAAATACAATAACCGGAAGTGACGTCCCACAAAAAACTCTGATCCATGATCCATATTTAAATACAATATAGCTTACGTTCGGGTGATGGAGGACTGTTCAGTCTTCGAACGCTCCTGGGGGTTAATTGTTCTCCAGAAACATTAACCTTATTCCAGAATAACTGCCCAAAATGTGTGTTTGGTTGTTGAATTTCACTTGAGAGCTATCTGCACTACCACCCTAATTCTAAAGTAACAGACTAAATTAGAGGAAAGGCGGTTAGTCAACAACATTCACCGCTAACTTTTGGCTACTTTTTACAACGAAAAGCAGGGTCCCACGCTGGTACACCGGTAAGTCTACGGATTTAAAACGCTACAATCAGGGGTTCGGTTCCCCTAGGTAGACTCAGCAGATAGCCCGATTTGTCTTTGCTATAAGAAAAATTACACAAATACGAAAAGTAGGATTTACTTATATATCGTAATTCCCCTCACAGCTGAAAGGATGAGTACTTTCGGTAACAAGATTCGAACCCGCGAATTAGTACAGCTTAGAGATAATTCATTTTGAAATTATTATAAAAACAACATCATTTAATGGGTCTTCTAGTTTGTAAGTTCGTATCGTTAACTTTACCAGAAAAAAATCTAAGGACAAGAAATTTATAACGTTTTAAACTATATAGTTAAAGTAGTTAAATGGGATTAACCTTCACATTATAACGCCCCACCGCTGAAAGGGAGAGCATGTTTGGTGTGACTGGTACTCGAACCCGCGACCTTAAGGTTACGAGTTCATCACACTAATCACCTGCTGGTCCAAAGATTACTTACCTTGTCAAAGCCAGAGTGGCCAAGAGCTGCACCAGGACCCACCTCCCCTTCCTTCTTCTGTATCACGAAGTTTCTCTTAACAGGTTCCTGTATTTTCTGCCTCTGCATGGCTTCTTGCATGGCCTGTCTCTTCTTTTCGGCTTCCTCTAAACGCTTCCTCTTCGCTTCAGCTTCTCTTTGCTTCTTCTCCTCCTAATGGCAAAAACAAACAAACTATTGAGGTAAAGAATATTCGTTCTATCTCCTTCATTTCAAAAAAATGAATTCGTGATTGTCAGATAAGTCAATGGTTACTTTATTTCCAAACTCTTTTGGATCACTATAAGGTATCGTTGTTATTTTAACCCTAATGTATTAAGTCTCAATAACATTGTCATGTCTGTTTGCTGGTATAAAATGTGGTTTACCATCTCACGTATCCTAGTTTCTTCTTGACGTTTTATCATTTCCATCATTTTCTTTTCCTGGTCCAATCTCTGAGTTTTTCGTTTGGCCTATAAGAGTAAAATGTATTTTGGTTTAAAGACTGTTATATTACAATAAAAACACGTTATAATTTCACAAAACAATAATTTGTTCCAATAACTTTCCTATTCAACCTAATTATTGTTTTGTGGAATTATATAAAAGCTTGAATATATTTACTATGTCTCTCGTTGAATTACGTTAGCTTTTTCTGTTGTTTTTATAAGTGCAAAGCTATATATTGGGCTACCTGTATCCTGTCCATTGTGGAGAATCGAGCCCTTGAATTTATCGTTGCAAGTTCTTAAACTTATTGTTTATCTAGGAAGAGGAGAGAACAAACTATAGTTGCAAGCGATCTTTCCATAATTTTATTGGTTGTTACTTGTTATTGAGCACAAACTACACAAAGGGCTATCTGTACTCTGCCTACCAGGGGAATCCGAGCCCGATTTCTAGCAGTATAAGCCCGAAGACATACCACTGTGCCACTAGGGGGAAAGTTTATTGGAGTCCTTTTATTCAAGTATATTTCCAGTCAATGGGAAGACACTTTGTTGAAATTAAAACAACAGAAAACTGATTTATTTTGCTATACATGCAGAAGGCATGATGTGTTGAAAGTCATTTATAGTAATGGCCAGCTTTCGGATAGTGACCTTATGTTGCTAGGCGTGTTTACCACTTCTCTGAATTATTATATTTTTGCCGGTAGTTATAACCATGTTTAAAAGTCTTATTAGATGTGTGTAATTATAAATTCTATAGTCGTGTATGTAAGCACATTATGCTAGTGTAACAAACTAACAAACAACGACTTATAAGTGTAATAAAGTGGTTTTATTTGGCGGGAACATATTACAGGTTTTCACATAACATTCGTCTGCGTTCTTCTAACCTACGGCTAAGCACACAGGACTTATTTTCCAATACAAAGACAAAAGACGCAAAAGTTTAGTGTTAAGGCCAGAACTATTGCTAAAGACGATGTCTTGAGTGTTCAAGTACTGATACCTTAAATATAACTTAAGACTGATAAGAATAAACTGAAATTACTTATGGCTACGGTTTAGTTATTGGTTTAAGTTCAAATTATAAGTTATATTATTTCTTATTATGAAACATATATATAGGAAAACATTTTCAAAACTTGGGTCAAGCTTATTCTGGCTAGTAGATAATATCGTACATCCCCTCAGTCATCAATTATCCTAGTGGGTCAGCAGTAAATTTACGGACTTACAACCCAAAAGTCCCGGGTTTGGTTCTTCGCAGTAAACTCAACACAGATAACTCAATGGTTATCCTTAAGTTATATCAAACAAATGTTATTATTCATTCTAGTTAGGACTTCTATCATTTTATCCTTGACTTGTTATATTTTTGTATATTATTACCCCCTCCCCCCAATATTCAGTAAGTTTTGGAGTTATGACGCAAAATATCGAGTTTCGATACTTGTGGTGGGCGGCAGTAAAATTCACATCATGTGCTAATAATTTTGACTGCACTCCATATTGATAACGTCAAACGAAAAATATCTGAAATGGGAGTTTCATAAAAAAATATATATTTTTTAATTACCTGTCTTTCTTTTAGCTTCCTCAGTTCATCTTCTTCCTTCTGCCTTTGAATTTTTCTTTGTTCCATATACTCTTTCCACATAGCCTCTTCCTCTTCCTTTTTCTTTCTCATCTTTTCCTGTTTAAAAATATTCCTTAAGCCTAATATAATAATCGACGCCAATAAAACTCCACTAGTAACTTATTAACTTTTCGTGACTGTACGATTCATTACGAATCCCTTTTCATATTCTCGAATTTACAAAATTCACAAGTTAACAGTACCATACAAATGAGCGTTACTTTTGGAAACAAATAATTATTAAAATGACATTTCTCGAAAGTTATGAAAAAGATATATTTTAAATATTTACTCACTTCCATGGCCAATTCCGCTTCTGATGCTTGAGGTGGTGCTTGTTGAGGCCTAACAGTTGAATATGGTTCGTAAGTCGATCGGAAAATAATGTTATAATCGTCTTCTTAATTTTTATGAATTACTGTCGTTTTTCATAGTTGAGAAAAGTTTAAAATTTAAAAAAGGTAAAAAAGCACAAACGAAAAACAACTAGAAATTACAAACAACCACAAATAAACAAAAAAAACACTCAATTTTTTCGTAACTTCATTCCATCTGTTAATTTTAGTGACAACGTTTTTGTCAATATTTTATTATGTTAAGTATGTGTGTTTTCTTATAGCAAAGCCATATCAGGTTATCTGCTGAGCCACCGAAGGAAATCGAACCCCTGATGTTAGCGTTGTAAATCCACAGACTTACCGTTGTACCAGGGGACTCTATGTTAAGTATTCTTTAGTTTCGTGTATTCTTTATTAATTTTTATTATTGTATTATACTTTGGAATATATGTTGCCTTTGGGCATACGTAGGATGTTCGGTCATGCTGTTGGAATACAACTCCAACTTTTACCATTTACACCAACCAGAAACTGAGTTCCTATTAACTTAATTTTCAATAACAAAACAGTTCTCAAGAGCATAACCAGGACGTTAATGAGGATTGACTGTATAATGAATGTAAAAAAAAAAATTAAAACAAATTAAAAGGACTAATGCACTCACTTAGATATTTACGTAATGAAAAACTAGTCGTCAAACGATCAAGTTTAAAATGAAAACTAACAAATACAATAATAAACCCACTAGCTGTTGTAAGATTATGTTATAAAGATGTGGTTTATGTGAACAAATAAATATGTGTAAAACATGGTGTAATTCTTGAAACTTGGAAGTACGGTTATATATATATATATATTATCTGTCAGCATTTTATGCTGAATTATTTTTACTATGATCGCATGTGAGAAAATATTCCTGAAAACAAGCATCGTAGATACATACTTATCTAATTACTTTTCATAAACTGCAATATTGTAAATGAAGACTGCTAGAAGGGAGACATTGGTTGAAAACATCCCCTTTGTTCAATGAAAGAACAGATGAGCGTGGTAGACCATGGTTGTTTCATCAACTTTCACTTTCTTGTACATTATGCTTACCGCTTCCTGTACTGTGAAAAGACCCTTTCATTGCTGGGCGAGTTTGTTACTGGCTGTGTGTAGCAGAACTATAATCTTTTGTTCTACCTTGAAACGTCAATTTTTGGCTTTGTTGTTACAGAAGTGTTTCTGATTGTTTTTGTGTTTAGCTTCTACAGTAAAACTGTTTTAATAGGTTCGGTTCCATACTCCTTCCTGACCTCTGTTTTGTTAATCTCTTGTGCTTGACTTCCTCTCGGGAACTGTCTAGAAGTTTTTGTGGTGAAGGGTCTTTCTTCTGTATTTCCTTCAACTTTTTACTATCTGGTGTGCTTCTTATCACCAATTCTTACATTGGTTCCTTGACACGTGATTTCAAGGTCTCCTACATAATATGGAGTATTCATTGTTATTTTTTGCCATGAGAAACTTTCTCACTGTCCCATCAATTAGCACACACAGGCCTGTCATTTTATCACCTGATACTAGACTGACTATTACTGCTCAATTACTGCACCCAGTGTCTCTTAGAACCTTTACTTTCTTGTTCCTACCATATAATTCATATATTGGCATATTATAATTACTTGACACCTTTTGATATTTGTAACATGCTCTGATCACTACTGACACTTTTGTTCCGTTTACTAATTTCAGCTGATAGTTAGTTGTAGATTGATCAATCATGTAAATGGCACTTCCTTCTTGTGGAAAGTCTTGATTCTGTTTCTTTTGACAGTAGCATCCATGATGACAGTCACTCTTTTCTTGTTTCTTACAAGCACTATCTCTGTAAATAGCCCCAGCTGTTTTATGCTGACATTTCCACTGTTACTTGCTGATAACGGACTTGCACTTTACAGTGTCTCATTTTATAGCAAACATAGCATTTCTTATATCTATTAATCTCTTGTCACCTTTTTCAGACTCTTGTTTCTGATCAGCCATTACTGGTTTTAAAGTTAACAGAATATTTTTTAGCTTGCCAGTTATATTAACTCCACGGGCTTCCATATGCTGTACAACCAGCTTTATCATCTTGTCTACATCTTTTGATGCTCTGTGATATGTCAGTTGAACATGTGATCATGAACTGTTCACGTATTAGTAGATCTGCCAACCCCTCAAAACTAATTTCACACTTGATGGTATCAGTCTCTCTAGTGAAGTGTCACTATGGACGTGCTACAAACTGACTTCTCAGAACTTATGATGAAAATTTCTTCAGTAAGTTCATATCATTCCAACTTAGCCACTTTTAACTTGTCATAGTCCATGGCATCTTTTAACGTCATATCTGTATATACTTGTAGGCCTTTTCCTGTGAGAAGTGGGCTGAAGGAGACCTACCCAGACACCTTACTTGCAGCTTTGAATTTGAGCGAATCTTCTCTATCTCTCCATGCCATTTTTCTGCTCATCAAATTTAAGCAGTTTAGATCAGGTGGCATTGACTCCATTGTCATTATTAGGTCCTTCTTCCTTTGGTTGAATGAGTTTTGCAATCTCAGTTTGTGCTCTTATTCTTTCTCTCTCGATTTCCAGTCTTTTCTCTATCTAGTTTTCTTCTTTCATTCTTTCTCTTTCTTCTTACAGTCTTCCTTTTTCTCTTTTCTGCCTACGCTTTCGTCTATCTAGTTTTTGTTGTTTAGCAAACTCTTGTAGTTAAATGTCTTTCAACCCAAGATGCTTTCCTCTTTCTACTCATTCATCAAAGTTATCTGACATATATATATATATAGCGTAATTATAATCTCTACACCCTTTGTGCTACTACTACAGTTGTGCGTTAATAGGCCTATTTATTTCCGCTATCGTTCACGTTTTTTTCTATCATTGTTTATAACTGTATAATCCTGGGTGGCTCGTCAAATGTCAGGAACTTACTTTTTATTCTATATTTTGAAGTATACGGGTTTGTCCGGCTAAAGATTCTTCCATAGTAGATGTCTGTGATTTGTTGGTGCTGAATTTGATAATAAAAAAAGAGCACGCACTCCACTTTTTTTTTAATGAATAATATATTCAAAACCAGTTAAACGTGTATAGAAATATTATTTACACCATGGAGATTATACTTGTATCCTAAACACTATTCATTTCTCTTCTTCTTGTGAAAAGTCCACTTAAGCCTATTTAATTGCTTTAGAATTCAGTTGATAAGCCGAATTATTTTTCTCTATTTCTTATTGCTATAGTGTCCACGTATAGTTCACTTACATTGTCCTTGACTTACAGTATTTTTATCCTAAACTTAAAAAATTGTCTACTAAAATTGTTAATTTTACGAGACAACTTATTATTCTTACCTCTTTCAAAATTGTTAATCTCACTCTAACATATAAACCGTTAGGCCTTTTATTCCCATGACAGTTAACATTATGCTTGACTTTTCTTTGATCGAGCTTCTCTTTCGCGTGACTACTTTTTCTCTCTCTCTCTTTTTTTTTTTACGCTGGCTTGGTAAGCGTTATTTATACATATATCACCTAGACTTTCTAGAAATCTCTAAAGCCTCGATATGAGAATGTTGCACACAACGTTCGATGGCCTTCACATCAATAACTTACAAACACAAAATTAATCAATTGATAGTACTTACACTTAACCGGCTGTTATATCTGACACACTGTTACTTTTATTTCCGTGAATGTTTCACTAAAACCAGCAAAAACAAAACAAAAATATAAACAAAACACATTAATAATAGCAGCAATTTTGTTTGGAAATTGTAGCACAAAAGAAAAAAACAAACCCAAAATGACGGCCCGGCATGGCCAGGTGGTAAAGGCGCTCGACTCGTAATCCGAGGGTTGCGGGTTCGAATCCCCGTCATACCAAAATGCTCGGGGGCGTTATAATGTGACGGTCAATCCCATTATTCGTTGGTAAAAAGAGTAGCCCAAGAGTTGGCGGTGGGTGGTTATGACTAGCTGCCTTCCCTCTAGTATTACACTGCTAAATTAGGAACGGTTGACGCAGATAGCCGTCGTGTAGCTTTGCGCGAAATTCAAAAACAAACAAACAAACAAAAACAAACAAAAATAAGCTATTCAAACGTGTTAGAATAAAAGTTCAAGAAATCGCGACAAGAGAGAAAAATAGATAACATTTTCTTGTAATTAAATGTTCGAATTAGTGTCTTGATAATTCAATTTCAGTTTTATGATCTATAAGTCCACATTATACTCAAACAGGAACATAGTTTAACTTGCTCAGACATTCTCTACTGGACCTAAGAAAGGAATATAGATAACAATAGCAACAAACCATTTTGAATGAATGTCCGACAGAAATAAATAGGAACGAAATTTTGTCTTTTAGATGAGTCCGATGATGCGATTAAACTCACTGATGAAACAGTTTATAAATTGAAATAAAACTACATCCCAATTCTAAAAAAAACGTCAAGACGGTTTATGCCTTGGTTGTGAAAAGAAAAGTAAAACTTATAAGTTTTTAAAATGGATCTAAACCGAACAGTACAGTTTTAAGAGAACTAAAACCACCCAGTAACAAACAGATGATAATAAAAGAGAAATTATCTGTTTAAAGGAAAGGGCACTTTTCAGACATCGTAAAGAAATACTTTGTTTGAAGAGGAAGTGTTAAGAGAGATAATGTAGGCAGAAAACCATAAGAAGCAAACCTATCCTTCTTTATTCCTATTCAGTCGGTTTCATAAACACTTTTAAGATCTAGAATCAAACAGTAAGTTATTCTTTTTTAACACTTAATTGTACAACGCAATTATTTTATTTTACTGAAAAACCTGCAAGACATTGTTTCATTCATTTAAAAAAAAACGAAACCTCTTCCCATTTAGTAACTCGCAACAAGAAATGTATGAGATCAGACACATTTTTGGCAGTTGTGGATACATTTTATGATCAAGAGAAATGGTACGTCTGGAGCATAAGACAAGAAAGGCGGGATTTTGAGCTCAGTAACCTATCATTCCGTGCGCATGAAACTACCAGACCTATCTACTAAACTGCCAGATCTATCTTATATCATAAATCAGTGTATTTTTAAACTTAGATAAACTCAAAATCCTTTAATTTTCACAGTAAAATAAAGAAAAACAATAACGTAATTCAAAGTGTAGTGGAAATTGTCGAGATGATCTGGTGTTTTTTTTAATAATACGAAATGACCTGTTAATGGGACGAGAAAAAAAATATACACCCCTTCCCTGCAATGAAATAAAACAGTGTCTTACTTACCTTCCATAGCAATCAAATGGTTTAGTTTGTGATAAAAGAAAACAAATTATTTAATTAATTGTTTTAACTTTGCTAGATTGGGAAGACATTTTTACATGCATATCTTTCTTTTTCCTATCCGTACGTGTAAAGGTTAGTTTGTTGAATTTCGCGCTAAGCTACACGAGACTACCTGCAATAGTTGTCCCTAATTTGGCAGCATAATACTAGACGGAAGACGCCTAGTCATTATCACGTACCGCCAACTCTTTACCAATGAATAGTAGGATTGATCGTTACATCATAACGTACCCACAGCTGAAAGGGCAAGCATGTTTAGTGGAACAAGGATTCGAACCTGCGACTCTCAGATTACGATTCGAGCGCCTTAACCATCTGGCCATGCCGTGTCAAGTGGAAGAAATCAAGACCAAGGGTTCTAGGGGTTCTGAGGGTAGCGACCTCCTGTACTGACGTGGTTTATGTCATATACGGGAGCTCTGATTTTGTTCCATAGTTTTTAGCACCCTATATATAAATTATTGTAGCGTCATCAAACTTTACATAATGTCATTGTGCTAGCATCAGAACTAAGTAACAGAGCGACACCTATATTCATTTATTTGGCCTTATTGATAAACATTTTTCGGTTACTTTTTATCATTTTTATTTTATTGATTTTTACTTTGGTAACACAGCTTTCTGTTCAAATCCTGTCTGCTACAAAAACGAACACTTTTCTGCGGTTTCTTTTCCTAGAAGTTTGTAATTTTGATATTGTAATAGGTTGTGTAATGCAACTACAATTGCCTTAGTGTTAAATCACCTTAAATTAAAACGTTAACAGATATGGACTGTTCTTTTGCTGTTTCGTTAGCAAAAGGTTGGGGGAAGTCGTGATCATGAATTTCACTTTCTAAACATTATTGGTTTTGAATTTAGTCCATAGCTTTAGATTAAATTTCTATTATTATAGATATATTTCAAACTATTAAATTATTTAAAATAAAGCTTACTTAATTTCTTCTTCTTCCTCCTCTTCTGTGCTGAAATATGAAAAAAAAAATGATTAAAATTTATGGTAATACATAAAATTAATATTAAAACCAGAACATCTTGTGTTATCAAAACACACTGTAAAAAGATAATTTCTTGTTTTATAAATTAGTCCGCCAGTGACACAACTGTATGTCTGCGGACTTACAACACTAAGAATCTGGTTTCAATACCCATGATGGGCACAGTACATGACAGCCCTTTGTCTCCTGGTAAGTATAAGGGCTCTCGGTACAAGTATCCGAGGTGAATATGAAATCCGTTGTGTGTCTTTCGTCTCAAACAAATTAATTTTGTAACACATCAGATGTTATTGCTTTCATTTCAGTTGCTCGATTAATTCAGTTATTAAAACTGATTTATCGTAGGTAAAGATTTTAACATCTGCACGAACAATATTATAAAATACCTTTAACAGGAGACTTTTAAAAGTTTCTGTTATCACCGGAGATTTATAATTCTGTATAATAGCAAGACAATAAAAATATGAACGACCAGAATTTCAGACTCTAAAGTACGATCACAGACATTTTACACATTGTAATGGTTTACGATCACAGACATTTTACACATGACAAGTGTCTATTTAAAACTGGCAGTTTCGTGTTTTTCCTTTTGACTCTCCATTCCAGTAACTTTATTTACTTTCTAAACAGTAAATGTTTGTATAACACTATTTTTATTATGTTTTGTAGTTGACTTCGTATTTCAGTGTTTTAAGCAGTGTTCATCAAATCACATTTGTGTTAGTTTATTACTATTATATAATAATTTGTTTTTAACATTTTGCTTCTAAAATGACCTTCCTATTTCAGTTACAAGTGTGAAGGCTTAACACACTCGTAATTTGGTTTCAATACCCGTAATGGGCACAATACAGATAATCTATTATATAACTTTGGGCTTATTAAGAAACAGATATTCTTAAGCTATATTTATTTATAAATTACAATTATACATTTATATTATATAGTTTAATTGTAAAAAAAATGTTTTTTATTGTTGTTTGGCACATGTGACCTGTGGCGATATTTGTAGATCTGGTGACAATACAGCGAAGTCAGATCAAAACGTTTACATGTCGCTTTTAAACAATTTTATTACTTAAGTGAGGATTAACTATTATATCGATCTCCATGTTTGGAAGAGAGAAAATAATATACACCAAAAACAGTGTGATCCATCAATTTTGTTCACAATGGAGAGCAAGTAAAACCTTTTAAATCTACCCGAGAAATTCTCTAGCATCAACGTTATTGGGTGTTTAATGTAATATGGATCATAAAGTTTATATATCAATACCTTATCATCGTGTTTAGGTTGACATCTGGAACGATATTAGAATATGTGACTTTAATAGTTATATCAAACTTCTGAAACATTTACTTTTTTCTTTTAAAACTGGAACATCGAAAGCTTAGAAAAGGACTACTATTACTAAAAGAAGACAAGAGGTAACAGATAAACTTAACGGTTGTACTTTGAATATATATTTCAAGACTTTGGTTGTCTTGAAAATCATTTCATTTTTGGTGTTCACTCGATTTTTGCGAATGAATCTTTTTATTTTCCTTCCGAAAGAGGGAGGAAATACAGTGCCGTTCAACAATTTCACATATTAAATTAAAATCACTACTATTTTAGGTTTCTGTGACCTGGTAAAATAAAAACCTTTGGGCATGTTTAAGGAAATACCTTAAAATAAACAAGAACATCTCGAGTTTATTTTAAATGCTCTTAAGAAAGGAAGATTGGTATGTTTGGTCGAGAGAACGAATTATTTAAAGAATAAATCGAATTCTACTCTAAACCGGGAAGATTGGTATGTTTGGTCGAGAGAACGAATTATTTAAAGAATAAATCGAATTCTACTCTAAACCGTAGCTCCCTCTTGAGGAACTTAACAATATTTATTGGCAGCGAGATCTTGCCTGAATTGTAATTATTGCATTTTACACTTTTCACGAATCGCCATTTCGCTAAAAATGTGATGAGATTTATATATATATATATATATTGAAAGTTATTAAAAATTATTTGCAAAAGGATGTTAAAATTGATAGAGTGTAAAACCAAAAATGATATGAAAGTATTGTTCATATATACAAATTAGAATAAGTTAAGCCTACTTATTTGTATATTAACAACAAAAAATAAAATATTAATATTAATAAAGGAAAATGTTGTTTGTTTTCATTGATTTATATAAATGTTTGTATTTTCTTTGAATAAAATACGTGAGATAGTAATGTAAGAAATGTGTAAAAGCTTAACGTTATTGTTATTTTGTTCATTAAATCATTACTAAAATATTTGACCTCTCTGAATGCGAACGACAATAACGTCTCATTTTAATCTAAGTTTGTTGTCAAGATGGGCCAAACTAGTACAGGACAAATATATATGTAAAAACGGCTGGTTCGGGTTGAGAAATCTTTTATGTAGAGGAGCGAACAACGTTTCGACCTCTTTCGGTCATCGTCAGGTTCACAAAGAAAGAAAGAGGTAACTGACCGATAGCTGACCACATTTTTGAAGGGGGTTGTGTAACTGAGTGTAGGAATGTAGACCGAATAAGGTCGAAACTTTGTTCGCTCCTCTACATAAAAAATTTTCTCAACCCAAACCACCCGTTTTTACATATATATTTTTTTTCTACAAGTTGGTTTTCTCATCATTAGTACAGAGACAATATATGTATAGATATGAATTAGGCCTTCATGAAAATCTTTTGTAGTTAGAACTGCATAAGTATTAAAATAATTTCTAAAAAACAACAATAAGCAAACCCTTTTCTCGTCAGAGCATGTGTAAAAATATTAATAAGCTTGGCTTGCAATTAATCGAAACGAGTCCACATTTTTCCATGTAGTAATAATTAATCCATTTGCGAAACACTAATAGCTCAAAATAAATATATGTATTTAAATAACATACAAACTTTCTAGGGTGTCCAAACATTACTGCTGATAAAATGTTAATTAATTCGATAAATTAACAAACTTTATTCTCGAAATAGATAAAAGAGCACAGACTAGGCTTTAAAATGTTTATTTCATATTTTCCCGGAACTCTCACTAACTAAGCTCTCCACATAAGGAAGTGGAAACTCTATCAAAACAAATGATTGAATTTCTCCTGCCTAAGAGACAGTTGCCTGGCAACTGGTGACGTAAAGATCTCGGACGACGGAGATTCTACACGCACTAAAGAACGCAAAAAGATTGGAGATGTATAACAGTCGGAATAGGGTGTATGATTGGACAAAATTTCTGCGCAGCAGACCTGCTTTGGTACAGAACTGATCTTTCCCGAACTGAAAAGGTGGGACTAAAAATAGCATCAAAAACGGCAGTGTAAGCAAAACATTTGTTGACTGTGACAGTTCATCCATGTTTTCCAAATTTACGGAGTCTGATGGATTTATTTCTTGTTTATTTGGAATATTTTCTTTTCAAAGAATTTGAGAAAACTACAAACTAAATTACTTAGAACTCTGAATTTTTACTTTTTGTAACATTTTACTGTACGTATAAAAATAGTATATAATTTTGCTTTCGCTCTGAATATATAATTTTCTCACTTAAATTCGACCTTCGTGGCACAGCGGCATGTCTACGGACTCACACCGCTAAAAACCGGGTTTCGATACTTGTAGTGGGCGGAGCACAGATAAACCACTGTGTAGCTTAATTATAAACAAACAAACAAACAAACACTTAAATTCTAGCTTACTCGTTACACACAAAAGATAAAGTTTGGTCTTCGTTGAATTTCGCGCAAAGCCACTTCAGAGTTATCTGCGCTACCTGTCTCTAATATTGAAGTAATAAATCAGACAGCCAGTTAACACAACCCATCACCAACGTTTGGAGTATCTTTCACCAATGAGACTGACCATTGCATCACAACACTGAAAAGGTGAGCGCGTTCTGCGACTGGATTTAAACTTGTGGCTCACACAGATTATAAGTCGAGTACCCCAACTATGAGGCTATGTCGGGCCTTACAATGAAAATAAAAAGAGAGAATGGTGCAGTTCAAATTGAAGAAGTATATATAAAGATAACATACACCAAGGCTAGGTTTCTACATGTTTCAAACAATGAAAATCTGTTTACATTTTCAATAATTGTAAAAGCAATAAACAGATGTAACATCACTGCTAAAGACAGCAGTATCGATCAATGTATGACATCACTAACATCTTACTTCTGACAATCACCAACAGATTTAAATATTCCTCTAGATGAAGAAATACTTAACTGTGGATCCGGGCATGACCAGGTGGTTAAGGCACTGGACTCGTAGTCTGAGGGTCGAGGGTTTGAATCCCCATCACACCAAACATGCTCGCCCCTTTCAGCCGTAGGAGCGTTATAATGTGACGGTCAAGCCCACTATTCGTTGGTAAAAGAGTAGCCCAAGAGTTGGCGGTGGGTGGTGATGACTAGCTGCCTTTCCTCTAGTCTTACACTGCTAAATTAGGGACGTCTAGCGCGGATAGCCTTCGAGTAGCTTTGTGCGAAATTCAAAACAAACCAAACCAAATTAAAACCTATCTATCATACCAAAACCACATCGGGCTAACTGCTGTGTCTACTGTGGGGAACTGAGCCGCTGATATTAGTGTTGTAAATCCAAAGACTTACAGCTGTCCCAGCGGGAGAGGCCAAGATAATGATA
Source organism: Tachypleus tridentatus (assembly GCF_004210375.1). NCBI lineage: Eukaryota > Metazoa > Arthropoda > Merostomata > Xiphosura > Limulidae > Tachypleus > Tachypleus tridentatus. The sequence goes on along the minus strand of NC_134833.1, from coordinate 65,806,394 downwards.
ACAGAGTTACGGAAACTAGTTGGCTGGAACTACTAATAAAATTTTACCTTTCATCTTGAAAAAAACAGTTTTTAGTTATTTTTATTTTACTCTTAACGAGAAGAAATAGTTGAATCTTGTGAAGCTTATTAAGGAAATGCTGTTCATAGATGCAGTTTTTAAACTATAATAGGCTTAATACTAATGTCTTACGACAAGTACAACAGAAATGTTATGTACATTTATTACGTAAACTGTACTGTACAATCTTTTGAAAAAACAACATTTTAAGCCACGTGGTTAACTGATAGCTAACCAAGAGATCCATATGGTATCTTTTAAACTTTCCTTTCAAGGATTCAAGAAAATAATTTTGAATAAAATCTCCGCCGTGGCAAAAAAGTGAAAAACTATAAAAACTATTTTCTAGAGTCGTCTTAAGTTACAAAGCATATATCTATAGAGTTTCGTGTTTCAAAGTAAAATATTGACTATAAAGACACAGAACTAAATCAGTAAGATTTGGAAACATGAAATAATATGTTATGCGTATAATTGAATCAACCGTTTAAGATTTCTCGTCTTGTTTGTTTTATTTAGCTAAATACTTATTTGTAAGAGCATGCTGAATATTTTACTTATTTCACCGACATTCAAAGCTCGTTTAATGTAACAAGATTTCTTTGGTTTGTACAAACTAACCTGGAAATTATCCGCTCTGTCAAGTTAAGCTGTACCAATGAAAACATCGTTAAATGAACAGAGAGAGACACAGATAACATGAACCTTAGACATTCGTCTCTTCTTTTTTTCTTTATGTTTTAGACCCAACAAACTTTATCAAAACGATATTCCAATAATTGATTTTACTTACAGTTATAGTCAGAGTTACGTACTATTGTTTAGTCATACAATTTATATTGTAGTCAGTTTCCGAGAAGGATGAAAATCTTAATTTGATAAACTTTCCATGGTTTTTTTTTACTGAACATGGACTTGGACTTCCAAGACTATGTATAGACATTAGAGCTGGACTGGACAGCTTGACAGGTATATGGAGGAATGGAATTGCTGTAATTTCAGTTTATTTGGTCATGAAAACAGCCACTGATTTTGATGCAAGCCTGAAAACGTGTGGAGTTTCAAAATCCTTTCTTATTATCTTGTTGACAGTGTCAAAAACATGCCCAACTCCATTGTATAGATATGTTTAGGTTAGAGGGTCCTCTTTCATCATCGTCTTTAACATGTAGATGAAGATATTTCTAATGATTGCTTTTGAATGTAGTTTCATCGTACACGCTGAAAGATTCCTTCTAATGTTTTATTAATTCTACAGAGTTTGACAATCTCATTATATACACATACATACACACACATATATATTTTTTATTTGAAACGAGCTCTGTTATAATCCTTCAGTCATAACAGGTACTCATAGCAGCGTTGCACTGTCCAATGATAGAGAATTAGTGAAGAACCAAACTTAAAATCGTATCTGCAGTAAAATACTACTGCATTAGCATATACAAGTTAACCAATGTTGTTTTAAGGTTTGGTTATAGGGGTATATTGTATATTTACACTATTTTAAACAAATAAATTAGATGAAAATATAAAAAAGTTGTAAATGTTATACAAATATAAAAAAGTAACATTAGAAACTGTACAATAACTTGAGGAAAAAATAACACTATAAAAACCAATATCTTTCAAAGAGATAAAACCGTTGTCAAATTGGGCATAATTACTATTATTAATTGTACTGTCGTGCACAGGAAATACATGAATAGCATAAATATGTTCAAAACACTACCACTGCAGACATTAAAACGATGCTAGCAAATTGATCTGTAGTCAACAATGACGTAAGTGTCAAGCTACCCACATATCGATTGATCATTGTCAAGTTTAATATATTGGCGAGTTAATAAACAATATCCAATGCGGAAGTGATCTAAGACAACTTCCTCGCTATGATTCCTTCACAAACTAGACAGCCAGTGTTCAATAACAGACTTCATCTGGAACAGGAGTAAATCCACTCTTTTTTGTGTTTTTTGTAAATTGCTATAAACTAGCATGAATTCCTCTTTGACAGTTGTTTTAAAATCAATGTATGGAATGATCAGAGGCTTGTTAACAAGAGAAAAAGATATTTGATTATATTAACAGCCTGCTTATTTCTCCAGATCCAAACATGACAGAGGATCCAATAAAACTAGACATATTAAAAAGATAAGGATAAATCGGCCGTATTCTTACGAAGATGGATGTAAGTAACCAGTTACGAAGTCATCAATGAACTAAGCAAATCGGTGTAAATGATAAAATGATGGTAATATTTAGCCTATATGTGATATAGGACAAGAAGGATTTGATATAACTCTTTAATGAGCGTAAAATATAAGGTAAAACAATGTTTAGGAACGATAAGAGACCTGTTTTTGTTAACCTGAAGATGACCTAAGAAGGTCCAAATGTTGATCTCCACTTTATTTCAATAAAATTTTTAATACCCATACCAGCCATCTTGAGATACATTTTTACTTCAAGAGGGTTTTTCGTCATCACGAAGAGATCTATCTATTTGACCATTTAGACTGTCTTATTCTTTAAAATAAATTTAAAAAAAATCAAAATTCAGCTTTTATTATTCATATAGTAATGCCTCCACCAAATACAAAGGAAACCCGTTCAAATTAAAAAAATAAAGCTGTCTTAGCTGAAGATAACTGAAGACACTTTTGTGTCCCTTAATCTTACCATTCTCACAATTAAGTTTGAAAAAGAATGGTGCATCAACATTATCGGTTCCTTTATAATCTTAAATACCTCTATTAAATCTTCTCTATCTCTTATATTTTCAAGAAAAAAATTCAGAGGTTTAATCTTTTATTCTATGACAACCATTTAATACCAAGTACCATCCTAGTAACCCTTCTCTGAACCCTTTTCAACAGTTTAATTTCGTTCTTAAGGTAAGGAGCCCAAGAATAAGACAATATTCCAAATGTAACCTAACAAGTGACATATACAATGAAATTATGACCTCTTTAGATTTGTATTCATTATTTCTACAGATATAACCTAAAATCCTACTTGACCTACCACCAGCAAGAGATCACTGCTTGGAGGACTTAAGAGAATAATCAACCACTACACCAAGATTCCCTTCCTCATCATTGATGTAAATCCAGTAAATAATGTAAAAAATATATATAAGGCAAAATTTTCCCTTAGTGAAACCTTATTTACTATCCAATAAAATTTTAAACGCTCTTAAATGACTTTGCAAATAATTTTTAACAGACTTTCCAAAACTTTTCCCACAACTGATGTGAGACTATTGGGTTTATAATCACTGGAACAGTTTTTATCTCCTACCTGAAAAGAGGAGTTATGCATTAGCTGACTTCCAATTCTCTGGTACTTGACCACTATTCAAAAACTGACAAAAATTAGCAGGTGGCTCACATATAACAATCTTTAACCTTTTCAAAACATGCAGCAAAACATTGAAACTTATAGAGTAATGGCAATTTACACTCAGATGTTCTCCAATTTCCACATTCTCAACCATTTTGATGCTATAAGTTAATAATAAATTTTCATTAGCATTGCATTTAGTATGTTCCTTGACCAACTGTTGAAGAAAACCATCTTGAACAGTTTCCAAAAACCTTTCTTCTTCGTAGTTTGACTATAATTTTCCAATCTCTATGTCTTAACTTAAAATCACCCATATTTATGACTTCATTAACAGCTGAAATTGTAATCTCATTGTAAAGTTTCTCACTAATTTTATCAGTTTCATCTGGTGGTCTGTAACAAATTCCCACTAAGAGCTTTTTCCCTTTACATCCATCAACGGAAACAAAAATGGATCCAACCTCCATACTATTATTTTTGACATTATCAACTTCAATAGGATGTACATAACTCACATTTTAAATATAATATTACACCGCCCCCTCTCTAACCCTATTATCACAGCAGCTCTAGAGGGGCAGTTGAGATATACTGTTAACCATGACCAAAAGGAAGAAGTTCTTAATTAAGACTTCTCAATAAAAAATAAATCATGCTTCGTAAAATAAATCTAAACTTCCAGTGAAAGTATTCTTTTTTTCAGCAACTAACTCAAGGGCAAATCACACGTGAAATAGTAATAAGTCATGGTGAGGCACCCTTAACAATGTAGAGCTCACTGAGGCATAAAGATGCAATGATGAATTAAGAAAAATTAAGTACATTCAATATGAAGGGAAGGTTTAATAGACTTCTTGTATGAATTCTGGTCTGATAACATATGAAAGGACTTTGTGCAAGTTAAGTAATATATTAGACACCCATGTTTCTGCTTTAAGTGAATTAGAGATCGATAACTTTAAAGCAGGATCACCTTTCTGCAATCTAGAATGTCAAATAGAGTGTCTGTAGAATATTCAGTTATTTTATGTGAAGAACGAGTCTCAAGAACTTTGTTTCTGACAACAAAGGCAGAATATTAATTTGGAATGCAATCCTCACTTTTGGGTGTAGACAATCAACAGATGTTTGATGCAGTCTATTTTCATAATGAGTGAAATCTCGAGTTGTCTGTTGATAATTTTCATATATGAGACTCACAAGAAGACTGAAAGTTGTTAGCACTGTGCCAGTTGTCAACATATGTGGGATACGTTGTTAACGTTGATGCAACGCTCAAAACAGAATAATGACGGATGCCAAGATGCTGTGTGAATCCAACATGAACCCAAAATTACTTACCTGCCAATAAGTTCTGGATAGAAATGTGTAAGCAGCCAAGTTGTTTATAAAAATAAAGGTATCAGTGTATTATACTTTCGCACAATATCTTATGCTTTTCTTTGGTCGAAAAAGAAAAAAAAAAAAACTATTTCTATTGAGCACACCAGTTATTAAAAGACAGTTCAGTACTTATATTTAAGAGGGCCATAATAAGTGTTGAAAAGTAGATTATTAGATTAAAAAAGATAAGAGTGTACAAGCTGGCCCTGAGGTATAGCTTTGTATTTCGGAGCTGGTTAGTCGGGCTCGAATCGATATTATACTACAAAATATTTCCCGCACCTTAAATTGTGGGTGGTTTATGAAAGTACAAATCAATCTCATAAAATGGACAGTGGGTGATAAGGGTGATTTTAACTGGTCATTAGTTCAAAATTAGGGATGGTGGCAAATATTCTTAAAAGTCTTACCAAAAATATAAAACATAGAGAGGTGTTTAGACATTAGACAAATAACTAGACAGACTTTTAGCATCCTTTCTGAGCTTCCAAAACGAATGACAGTAACCCTGTGCTCTAACATAAAAAGTACTCCTTCTGGGAAATTTTGTTAAAAAGAGAGAGTAGAAAAGAAATTGAGACAGGTGAGACCTTGTAGTAAGTATAGATATCATTTGATCTAATGAACGTATGGCCAGGTCAGCTTATATCTAATGGAAGTTACACTTCAGTGAATGATCTATTATAGCCTTCCTTCTATTGTACTAAAAACGAAGTGGAATATAGTTACTGGCCAATACTTCAGAAGAACAACTGGAGAAACAAGAACTACTCAATGGTATTGGTTATTCCCAGAAAGATCAACCACTACCTGATCACTGGGAGTAAGACTGAAAGAAGATGAGATGCATATTTCTTATTTACATTGGTCACATTATCGCATATTATCTAACGACTTATGGAATAATTCAAGAATATCTTTCTTTCTTCGACTTGGGCAAGGATTCTAGTCTTAGAGAATATAACCAATTTGTAAATAGCAGAAGTACTTTTCAACGATATTTAGAGCCCTGTTTTGAGCCTGATGGGGCACAAGGCAGTTAGAATTTAATCAAAGTTGGGGTATAAAAGTAAAGAATTAACAATCTGTAGTACAAAATAATGAAGAATAAAGTTCCAAGTGAGAAGTGAAGACACGTTATTTAGCCTTCTCTAGTTTCCAGTGTGGTACACTATCAGATGACACTGTGAAGACAAGTTATTTAGCCTTCTCTAGTTTCCAGTGTGGTACACTATCATATGACACTGTGAAGACAAGCTATTCAGCCTTCTCTATTTTCCAGTGTGGTACACTATCAGATGACACTGTGAAGACAAGCTATTCAGCCTTCTCTATTTTCCAGTGTGGTACACTATCAGATGACACTGTGAAGACAAGCTATTCAGCCTTCTCTATTTTCCAGTGTGGTACACTATCAGATGACACTGTGAAGACAAGCTATTCAGCCTTCTCTATTTTCCAGTGTGGTACACTATCAGATGACACTGTGAAGACAAGCTATTCAGCCTTCTCTATTTTCCAGTGTGGTACACTATCAGATGACACTGTGAAGACAAGCTATTCAGCCTTCTCTATTTTCCAGTGTGGTACACTATCAGATGACACTGTGAAGACAAGCTATTCAGCCTTCTCTATTTTCCAGTGTGGTACACTATCAGATGACACTGTGAAGACAAGCTATTCAGCCTTCTCTATTTTCCAGTGTGGTACACTATCAGATGACACTGTGAAGACAAGCTATTCAGCCTTCTCTATTTTCCAGTGTGGTACACTATCAGATGACACTGTGAAGACAAGCTATTCAGCCTTCTCTATTTTCCAGTGTGGTACACTATCAGATGACACTGTGAAGACAAGCTATTCAGCCTTCTCTATTTTCCAGTGTGGTACACTATCAGATGACACTGTGAAGACAAGCTATTCAGCCTTCTCTATTTTCCAGTGTGGTACACTATCAGATGACACTGTGCTCTGCCATTTTTTTACACTATCAATAACAGCGATCTCCAATGTGTGTGAAGTGGCATGGGCAAGGATGGGACACGGTTACCTATAACTACTGCCACATCTCAGGAACTCATTCAACCCAGCCTGTCCTTCTACGTTAATGAAAATTACCAAATCTATAGGACATCAATAAGTTTAAAACTATTTATTGTTGATAAACACAAATGTGTTGGTAGAAATTTGATCAGAACACTGAATAAAAGTTATAATGTTCACCTAATTGTTTTAGGTGATTTCAATGAACTTTTATCTTTGTGTCTAAGATTTCAGGGATTTCATTCCTCTTGATGGATTCACCAGCATAGAAGTGGAAGACAGAGACAGTGTAATATTAGAAGTCCAAAGAAGCTCATTGTCCTTATGTTTTAGTTCCTTAAACAAAGATTTACAACAGATCAAAGTCACTGAGTCTGTATAAGTTCTTCTGTGTAAACAAAAGAATATTGTCTGGAGACTTAGTAACAAAATATAGATGACTGATTATAAAAGAATCTTGGAGCAGTAAGATACCCCAGTAAGGGGGCTTCTATAAAGTTATGCTCCAGAGTTTTAAAGTTAAAATTTCCATGAAAGGAGATTAACATTCAATATACTCTAACCTCACTATATACCATGGATCCGTACAATGGTTTTGTGAGCAATATATAAACGATATCGGACAGGGAACAAATCCAATGAAATGTTTAGTTGACTCCAGTTACTAATGACTACGAAGGGGCTACTCACTTACAGAGCCTAAAAACCAAATCGTATGTTATCACAACTGAGAAATTATTCAACTGAAGCAACACTTAACTACCAATGTCGAAAGGTAGTCAGGTTGGTGGATCTTCGAATTTCAGTGGATGCAAACTGTCCATCATGTGTTCTCAGAAAGGGCCCTCACTACGAATAGAAATGTACAAAATCGTTAATTACAAGTGTGACACTCTGTATAACTTAACTTTTTAAAGATGTTTTTGTGGTTAATGATGACAGTCGTAGCGTATTGTATCTCATGAGGCAAAACAGACGAGTAAACTGACAACCAAGTTAATTTTAATTTGAAGTTTGAATAGTGGCTCTGAATAAGTATGAGAAAAATGTTAAAACAGATGAACTGCGAAGATGTTTGGATGTAAATGTGTGTTTTAAGGATGTAAAATCAAATCGAAAGAAAACAAGCCGATAGATCGAATTTAAAGATCAGGTGTGCAACTATATTTTAGTTGGAAAAAAAAAGATTTCTGGAGCTAAAGGGCGTTTGGAACTTAAGATGTAGTTTTCTGTTATGATGCTTTTCACTTATGGAATTTACTACTGAAACTTGCAATCGTTTTTAAAAGTTAACTCCTATTTTAGTTGAAAAGCATTTGCCATACAAATTATAAAGAAATCTTTTAAATTCACAATCTTTCTGTATTATTAATTTTCATTAAATTTTTCTTACTTTAAAAATAATAAATTTTTGAAAAAACAAACTATATTGAACATTTCAAGTTTTTTCTACTGTTTATACACTGCTGGCAAAATCTTAACGCCAATGAACATAAAGAAAAAATATGCATTTTGCGTTTTTAGACTCAACCACTTATTTGAGTAGAGCTTCGAAAGATGAAAATAAGAAAAGGGAAAATAAAAAAAACTTTTTAGCATTTAATAGGGAAAATGTGAACACTCAGACATACCGCTGAGTCACTGGGAAGTTAGAAAGAAGTAGTAATATTATTTCGATATTCACGTAACTGAATTATGGAAAATCCATTATCAAAACCAAATCAACTTTTATCAAGTTTAAATTAGCAGGCCTGCGTTACTAATATTGAAAAAAGTTAAAATAATTGCTATTAGTTTTAATGTACTGTATTTTTCTTGCGCCATTTATTGCACAGCCGAGTAAAATTAGGTTTTTCACAGAGTCCACACATGGCTTAAAAAAAGTAAACATTACTACGAGCACGTGACGTTTTTGTTTTTTTTAACTAACACATTCTCGTCACAGGCAGGAAGAACCTACTGACATCCAATGCGCTGAGTAACTCTATCTCAGCTCGCGACCCAGTATTTTTGGCAACGAAGCGTTTCTCGCGTTTGAACTTTTAGCATTAAAACTGTAAACGTGGCTTTTGTACCAAAAACGATACGTTTCAATTGTCTCACGGTTTTATGGGAAAAAAATAAACTTTCACACACAAAAATATTAATACATATTAAAACAATCGAACAAATTTCTGAGTAGAACCAACAATTAAATGTTTGTTGTTGTTTTTCTTTTCTGTCTGCTTACGAGACTACGGTGCAGGTATATATATATATATATATACATGAATATATTCGTTTGGGTGTGTTTTTTCTTGTAGCAAACCCATATCGGGAGAATTGAACTCCTGATTATAGCGTTGTAAATTCGTAGACTTATGGCTATTCTTACATTGACAAAGTAATTTAAACAAAGAACACAATAATGAGAATGTTTTATTCCGATTTTTCACTTTGTAAGTTTTAATATCTTTATATCACATCATACCTGTATCTTTCGTCGTCAGACATACTGGTTACTGTCGTAGATTCCTAAAAACAAGACAGAAAAAAATCAGTAACATGTCAGAGATGAAACTACAAACTTGAGGTTTACATTAATTAATTACTACAAATCTTTAATTAATTAATTAATTACTACAAACGTTCCACGAGCTCAGTGGAAGTAACTTAACATGAACTACTATGTTGATCCATTTTTGAATATTGTAACCTAATAATATACATACCATAAAAACTCAACAAAATACAATAGGAAAATATTTGTTAATTGAAATTCAATAGCCGAACAACTGCTAATCTAACTCGTGAAGAAAATATATCTATACTCCCTTCTCAGTGCTCAGAGGAATGTCTGCAAACTCACAACGCTAGAAATTGGATTTCGATACCCGTGTTGGGCAGAGCACAGATAGCCTATTGTATGGCTTTTTGCTTAATTTCAAAGAAAAAGGGCCGGTATGGTCAGGTGATTAAGGCACTCGACTCCTAATACGAGGGTCGCAGGTTCGAATCTCCGTCACAATAAACATGCTTGCCCTTTCAGCTGTGGAGGCGTTATAATGTGACGGTCAATCCCCACTGTTTGTTGGTAAAAGAGTAGCCCAAGAGTTGGCGGTGGATGGTGATGACTAGCTGCCTTCCCTCTAGTCTTACACTACTAAATTAGAGACGGCTAGCACAGATAGCCCTTGAGTAGCTTTGTGCGAATTTCAAAAAACAAACAAACCGTCACAATAAACACGCTCGCCCTTTCAGCTGTGGAGGCGTTATAATGTGACGGTGAATCCCCACTGTTTGTTGGTAAAAGAGTAGCCCAAGAGTTGGCGGTGGGTGGTGATGACTAGCTGCCTTCCCTCTAGTCTTACACTACTAAATTAGGGACGGCTAGCACAGATAGCCCTCGAGTCGCTTTGTGCGAAATTCCAAACAAAATCGTTTCAAAATAACATGTGAAAACTAAAATCTAAAGTAGAAATATTAAAATATAGCCATTTAATTTCATAACATTAGAAATCTGGAAAATTCAAAGTTCAAAACTAACAAACAATAAATATATATTCGTATGTTATATATCTGAGTTTAGAATATATTTTAATGTTTCACTCGACAAGTAGAGGGCTTCTATGGTTGAGAAAACGTGTTTGTGTGTTTTATTATAGCAAAGCCACATCGGGCTATCTGCTGAGCCCACCGAGGGGAATCGAACCCTTCATTTTAGCGTTGTAAGTCCGTAGACTTATCGCTGTACTAACGGGGGGCGGTTGAGAAAACATAGGATATTCTTATTGGAAACGCCATCGCATATGAGTCGACCAGGCTTGAAAGAAGACACTTCTAATGTTGACATGTAATTTCTGTTATTTCTCATAAGAATAAAAAACGTGGTAGAATGGACATTAAAATATGTATTTTTCTTCAGTATGTTTTAAACAAAATTCTGAGTTCGAATTATTGTGTTTTTTTTTCACTTCTTCAAAAACTTGCTTTGGTTTTGCTTACGCGGAATTATTATTTTTAATTCTTTCGATGCCCTAGATGACTGACTGATAAACATCGATACGAAAAACAACAAGAAAGTTTTTACTTTAGTAATTAAAAAAATGTCGTACCAGGCTGGTCTAATGGGTAATGTTTCGGGCTGCGTATAACAGGTTCAAGATTGGAACCGATTATGTGCCGATGAATACGACCCGCAGTGGGTGCGTTATTAGAGTGATATTCGATCTTGCTATTAGGTTAAAAATAACCGCATTACGGCGGGTGGTGGTGATTGTTGCTATCCCTCTGGTAGAAGTTCTAAATTAGGAATGGCTATGCCTAAACTTGTTACATGACAGGGCTGTTTAGTGCACGTGTCACGTTAGATTCATGTTGAAAATACTATAAATAAATTCATTTTTTTAGAATCTTTCCGTGTGACTTGAGAATTCTAATATTTTATTATAAGGAAGATTGAAAGAAGGCTTAGAAGTTAATACTAAATTACTTCTCAAGAGTTCTTGTAAAGATAAGAGACGTTTATTAGGCTTCGTTTAAGGTTGAAGCAAAATAAAAATTTACAACTTAAAATAATTATTTTTTTATATTTATTTATAATTACTTGGTTTAGGTGTTCGTGCAAAGCTACCTAAAGATTGTCTGCGCTTACCATTCCTGATTTTGATCTGATAGATCAGAGTGGATATAAACTAGTCAACAACGCTCACTCCAAACTTCTGGGTTTTTCTAATCGAAAATTGGGATCTGACCGTCACTCTTAAAACGCACTCCCGACCACAAAGTCCAGACTGGTATTTTGCGGCAACGAGAGGCAGACTTGGAACCTTCCGATCCATTGTTAGAATGAATCCTTATTGTAGAGCAATATCATCTCCACAAATCAAGAATCTCATTACTATAAGAAAGTATAATACTTTGGCTTTCCATAATGTAATAACTAAAATCAGGATTTTCCATTAAGATGGTCCCGTTACCGAAGTCACAGCCAATGCTCTACAGAAGTCAAACTTCAATTTCAAGCCGTAACTTCTAGAACCAAGATTACTACGGCAGTATTTTCATTGTTAGTTACGGCCCTGATTGCTCTAACCCTTACTTTAATCTCAGTGATGCCTTACTTATTAGATGTCACAATTCACTTTCTTATTCTAGTTCCCTAAACACACAAACAAAGCTCTCTATCTATTAGTACCTTTGATAAAGAGGGTTAATCGCACCAATGTATAGGTTCGCAAGTAGTAAAAATAAACCTATTTTCCTTCTTCTTGTTCAAGTGATTGGCGTGATTTAAATTGTGACTGACATGACGCAATATATCGGATTAGGTTAAACAGGTTCTTGAACGTATGTTTAGTTAGTTATTAATAAGAAATTGTCTTAAATGGTTACTTTGGACAAAAATACAACATAAGGATTTGTTTGTTTTATAGTAAGGCCACGTAAGACTATCTGCTGTGTCGACTTCGGGGAATGAAAACCCAGAATTCTAGCGTTGTAAGTCTGGAGACATACCAGGAGACTAACACAAACAACAGACAACGAAGCAAATAAACAACTGTCAGTTAAGTGCTAAATGAAGAAAAGCAACTTTCCACGGATTTTTTATTTTTCACTTTTAAAGCACCATAATTATAATATATTTTAGTTACATTTGACGTGTCTTTAAATGATAACAGTAATTATTAATATCCAGAAAAACATGTCAGTGTTCAACTAATTACAAATCAGATTTTAGTTTTGTAATATATTTATCGAACTGAAGTAACAGTTTTGTTTGTACTGGTTATTGAAATACGTCCATTTATTCGGTCATCGTGTTCAAAGAACAACACAAAGGGACAGTTGCTGATTTGAAAAATTTTGCTAATTAAACAAACAGAAAAGACTTTTATTACTTTAATAATATACTGTTTGAAATGTCATTGTCTATATATATATATATATATATATATATCGAACTTACGCTATTATTTAGACGATTAAGTAAGCCTCTTAGGGCCTGGCATGGCCTAGCGCGTAAGGCGTGCGACTCGTAATCCGAAGGTCGCGGGTTCGCGCCCGCATCGCGCCAAACATGCCCGCCCTCCCAGCCGTTGGGGCGTTATAATGTAACGGTCAATCCTACTATTCGTTGGTAAAAGAGTAGCCCAAGAGTTGGCGGTGGGTGGTGATGACTAGCTGCCTTCCCTCTAGTCTTACACTGCTAAATTAGGGACGGCTAGCACAGATAGCCCTCGAGTAGCTTTGTGCGAAATTCCAAAACTAACTAACTAACTAACTAAGCCTCATTAGGTTTTCCTAAAGTAATTAATTTGTAAAATAATTACATGTTATTTATTAAGTTCTTCGATATGCGATTTATAAAAATCCACGTTTAAGAAAATGAAATTTTAGCTGTTAAAATTGTGAGTTGAAGTTTCTTTACACACACATCTATATATATATATGTTAACACTCAATAACAGAACATTTTTAAGTATCCTTAAATACGATAAACAGAAAAAGATTACGAAAAGTCCACTCGTTTAACGTTAATAAATGACAACTTATAACGCATCAGATATATTTAACAATTAACTGTTACACATTATATTCTCTAACTAAGCAGTATTTATGAAACGAATCCACATAAACAGACCTACCAAACGGAAGTGTTCTGTAGTGATGGTGATGCCAAGTCAGAGGATGTGTGCTTCACGCCTAGCTTGAAGGTTAACCTAACCCTAAACCTACAGACACTCCACTTGAAATGACCAAATTTCTAGTTCTAGCCTCGCACTAATGGTAGTTCAGCGACGCCCATAGATCCAACCCGCTATACAAGTTTATATTTAGTTGAGTCCACATAAGCCCTAATGTAAAAGATATTGACTGAAATTTAAACAACTACCGCGTTCCGGATTGGTCCATCATACTCGTGAAAGGAAGTTAACCGTACACCCTCACATTTAGCCAATAAAGTCTGTTTAAGACGATTTCGTTTTCACCCCCACTTGAACGAAGCGTCAAAATGTCACTGAAAACTAGGAAACAAGAAAACAACGTGTTGTACACGGTCTCTTGTGCAGGAATTCTATCCTGTATCGTAGACGAATGCAGGAAACCATATTAGGTCTTTATGTAACTTAAGTACCTAGGAAACAGCCACTGTGCTTTTTGACAATGTAGTGAACGAACATTTCTCAAGTCATTACTTGTCTCACCCAGTCAATAGACGTTATACAAAATGACTTGTAGACACTGGTACAAGTGGTTCCATCTGTTTATATTACACCAGCTCCACGTAAAATAGAACTCACTAAATTAAACCTATTTAACTTGGCCTAATATCTTTCTACTCTGTGTGTTATCCTTTTGCTTGTGTTTAGTGCCGAATGAATCGTTTAAAGAGATCGTGAAAATGTTGCTTGAAATAAAACCTGGAACAAACGCACCTGATCTTTTGTGGTATTAGAATTACATACGATAGGTTAACATTATCCGATCACAACAACACAATCATATAAAACCTGATTAATAAAGAAAGAAAAATAATTATTTGTATCGCTAGGAGTAATTTTAATAGTAATCATTTATACCGTTAGGAGTAATTTTAAAATGAAAACGAAACAACATCTCTGTTGTTAAAGGTGTGACGTATTTGTGTGCCACAGGTTACGTGGAAGAGTAATGTGTTACACGTGATGAGCTGAGAAAATCCACTTTTCTATGTTCTTCAATTAATCACAGTGAAAAAACCATAGAAGAATTGTATATAAGTAGGGACCAAGTGAAACGTACAACACATTATTTACCACTGTCTGCTTTAGAGATGTTTTTATGTGTAAAATTACTGGATGAGCCCTGGAGAAAGAAAGAACCAACTCAAGTCGTATTTCTTATGAGAAATATTTAATATTTCAAATATTATAATAGGTTTACCGAAAAAAAGGTATCTGTTGTTTTATAAAGAATATTAATTGTAGCTGGTACGTGTTAGTTCCAATTCTTTAATAAATATTACAGCGAATTTTCAGTCTCTTAATTTATTCGTTTCTCACTTCAACAAGAATAAATGTTACTTTCTTTCAATTTAAAGACACCGTTAAGAGAAGTGGATGCTGGTGATAACAGGTTTTCCTTCCGACATATTCTTCAGAAGTTTTCCTATGTAATTTCTATATAAAATAAGAAACGACTATCAGAAACAGGTTTGGTTTGTGTTGAATTTTTCGCTACACGTGGACTATCTGCGCTGGAGGGAAGACAACCAGTCACCACCAACTAGTTCACCAACGAATAGTGGGACTAACCGTCATATTATAACACTTTCACGGCTAAAAGGGTGAGCATATTTGGTGAAACTTGGATTCGAACCCGTAACCCTCACAGTCAAGCGCTATAACCACCTGACCATGCCCGACTTCGGAAATAGGACATACCAAGTATATTATTAACACTGGCTTATGTGTCTTTGCCGTAAAATAAGAAATGATAGGTTTTTTCTAACACATTAACAAACAACACAAAGATATAATGCCCACTAGTGACACAGCAGTTTGTCTGCGGACTCACATCGCTAAAAAAACAGGTTTCGATACCCATGGTGAACAGAGCATCGTGTACCTTTGTGTTTAATTCTAAAGAAACAAACAGATCAAAGATATAAAACTTATAACATGAAGAGAAGAAAGAATATAACTGTTTAAACTTTCTTGATATGAAAGAAAGGAATTAGGAAACATTAACTCTGAAAATTTACCATAGAAAAGATTCGCGACTGAACTTACATATACTGGTTTCCTGCAAACAATAAAATGTAACAATTGGAATATTAATACCGTTGGGATTATGTGTTGGTAGGGACTAGGAGGATGATAAATAACAAAAAAAATTAAAATCAGAACAATCACAAAATGTGTGAATAAAAAACAATAACAATAAATAAGAAAAACTAATAGCTAGAGACATTTTAACAACAAGAGAAGTGATCAGAAAATTAATTAGGTTAAAATATAAAGTAAGTTTAAAAACACAAACTAATTGTGAAATTAAAATTCTGACCAGGAACCGGAATTAAAAGTTTTCTACCAGAATTGTACAATAACGAAAAATATTTTAAACGTAATGCTGAGAGTTCAAAAGTTTGTATACGGGTAAAATAGGTAGGAAAATAACAAACAGATACAAGGAACATGAAAAAAGGTGATAGGTAAGTGAACATGTGATTAAAAAAACAATATAAAAACTAATTTAGAGATATGTTAAAGTCTTTGACCTAGAGAAAACTCAAACGAAAGAAGCATAATCACTAGAGTGCTAAAATAGTAATCTGTGAGGGCGTTGTAATGTTACATTTAATCCTACTATTATTTGGTATAGGAGTAGCTCTAGAGTTGTTCTTCCTGTAGTTTAATTGCCGTTAAATTAGGGACTATTAGCACAGATAGCCATTTTGCATCTTTGCGCAAAATTTAAAACAAATAAAACCAAATAAAACAGTTGGAAGCAGAAAGAACCAAAGAAATAAAACCTAACACAAATAAAACATTAAGAGCGCCATTATATTTATATTAAGTTAATTAAACTATAAAATAGATAAAGTTAGTGTCGTCATAAACAATATTCTGATTGGATGTATTTTCAATTTGAATCTTGTGCCTCAATATGTTTCATTGATGGAGACGAAAAGTTGGACTGAAATAATTTTATTATCTCACAAATAACTATTTAAAACTTTATATATCGCCAATAAATAAATATCGTTTAAAAATAAAAATAAAAGCAAAGTAAAAATAGGCTAAGATTTCTTAACATTTCCCGTTGTTTGTTTTTCTAAGCAACAAGAACTGTAAATAATTCTGTCTCTAGTTGTTCCTGGACCTTCTGTCGATAGAGTGAAGTCAAACCTACGGATTCTGTACAAAGGTTATTTTATGGTTCTTTTAATTCTTATTTTGAAATATTCTATTATTGTGTTAAGAAAATAGTATTGTTATAGAATAAGAATACATAACATTATATGAAAATGGTGTACCCATGGCATAGTGACTAGAGTGTTCAAATAGTAATCTGTGAGGCGTTGTAATGTGACAGTTAATCCTACTATTATTTGGTATAGGAGTAGCTCTAGAGTTGTCTTTCCTGTACTTTAATTGCTGTTAAATTAGGTACGGTTAGCACAGATAGCCCTCTTGCAGTTTTGCGCGAAATTCGAAACAAATAAAACCAAATAAAAGACTTGGAAGCAGAAAGAACCAAAGAAATAAAACCTAACATAAATAAAACATTAATATTATATGAAATTGGTGTACCCTTGGCATAATGACTAAAGTGCTCAAATAGTAATATGTGAGGGCGTTGTAATATAATAATTAATCATCATATTATTTGGTATAGGAGTATAGGTATCATCCCACTGACAGGTGTGAGACTTTTATTGTTGATTTATATAAGTAAGTTCACGTTGCAACAATATTTACCACGAAAAAGTATACGTCATATCCTAGCTGACTGACCAGTTTTGTAAGAAGGCAAAAGTGAGTTTCTTGCTGACTTTCTATGTTAAGAATGTATACTGAAAATAAAGAAACATTATGAAAACACATACATTAACTAGCAGGATAGTAAACACCTAGTATGCTTGATTATATATCATTTATATAATTGAGGACAGAGAGTCAGAAGTCTTTACATTATACACTTAGGTTTCACATTATTTAATTTATTTACGTTTATTAAAAGACAAATCATAAAATTACACAGTAAACTTTTGAACTTGTCGTAAAATCTTATGATTTTCTTGAGTCAAGTATTTAGGAACATCCATTTCTTTAGCTCAAAACAATAATTATTTGAATAGAAGAATAGCATTACTATAAGATAAGTCTGAGACATTGAAAAGTGAATTAATTAAAGGTAGCCAAATAACTTATAAGCTGAGACTACAACTAGTATCAGATGAGTAATGATAGGATTAGTTTATTATAATACTGAATATACAAAATGCATTTTATTTTAACAGTTTGTTCCAATTGAGGTTATTTCAGTAATTACACTCACTGTTGTTCTGTAGAGTATGTTTACTGAGTTACAATGCTAAAATCTGTGGTTTGACACCGTCGTGAACAGAACGAAGATGGCCCATTGTGTAACTCTGTATTAAAAGAGAGAAACAACATGTTTGTTGCACTAACAATTTTAGATGATTCATCTGACGTGACTCCACTGAATAAAAAATAAGAGTTGGTTAATTTAACTAGCAATAAGTTTAAAGAACTTTTCAGAAGTCTCTGGTATCTAGAATACTATCATTAAAAGCTGAGCTCTTCATTCTTTGTAGTTAATAGCCAACAAGTTTTAATAATATATCTACAGCTAAAATAAACCTAAGCCTGAATATTAGGCTTATAGTTCATAAATGTAACACGGAAACTATTGATAAGTTTTGACATTGAGGCCAAAACTACATCATGTTCATTGCCATGGTGATATACAGCTAATCATTGCCATGGTGATATACAGCTAATCATTGCCATAGAGATATAAAGTCGATCATATATGTTTTAATGTACAATACAAAGATTAACTTTGGGTATTTGAATCATATTTGTTATTTTTTGTGTGAAATGTTGTGCAACACAAAAAACAAACAAATAGAAAGAAATAATTGTTTTATGCGTGATAAAACGTGGTATTAAATAAGAGCTATAATTTACCCTCCATTAAACACAGCATAGTATCGAGACACTGATGCTACCACTACAATATATAACGGTGATCGTGGCATTTTATAATAACAGTTTTATCTTTTATATAGTTGAATATGAGATTCACCAATATCTATTTTTGAGCAATAAATATTCGAAGTTCATAAACTAAATCGTTACCGTAACATTGAAGAGTCAATATATGTTTTACATTCTAAACCAAAAGCATTTTTAAAAACTGCTAGTCAAAAATTGTGAATGAAGAAATAATTTTCACAAAACGTCCCACGAATCACTAAGTTACATAAGTAACATCTTGTTCTCATACTGTTATAAATTCATTAGCTAAAGCTGTTCATATTAACACCGGTTTTGACATTCCGTCTTAGTATTAGAAAATGTTTCGTATTTTGAAAAAGTGTATGGTGTCAGCTACAGGAACGTTGGCACATCTCAAGATACGTAGGTTTCTCGTGCCAGAAGATCAGGCTAGTATTTCCAAACATGTTTGGAATTCTGGTAAACTAATGACTGAAATGCTGACACAAATAGAATTCTTCCAAACGTCTAATCCATCAGTTTCACAGGCCATCCAGTCATCGACCCCAATACTTAGTTTCTATACAATATCCAATCAATCAGTCTCCAAAGTTTTCTTTTCGAAACAAATGGGTTGCTTGTTATGAAATTCGTTTTTAGATTAATCTTATAATAACAACCAGACAGATGGTCAACATCTAGTTTTTTTGGTTAATTTTATAACAACAGTTCGACATGTGGTCGACATCCGTTTGTACACAAGCCCTACTTGTTGTCTGTTTGTTCTTTAGGTTTGTTCAAAACTACTCGAGGATGTCTGTACCATTAGTCCCTAACTATAAAGTAGTAGATTGCAGAGAAATCAATTATTCAAAATCACCTGCTGCCAACTCTTGGGCTGCTCTTTTATTAATGAATTGTGAGATTGACCGTCGTATTATAATGTCCTCAAGGATTGTCACTCAAATATCCTAATCACGAGGCCAAGCCTTGTCAGGAAAATAAATAAACTTAGCGCTTGGTGAGGTATAGAATCTTGGACTTTCGCATGATTCTCATCTCTAAAGAATTCCAAGAATAGGTTTTCAGTTTGTGATCATTTTTTGCTCTGAAGGAAGATAATTGGGTACTCTCCTTGTGATATTAACTTTGACGTATTACATAGATGTCAGATTGGTCAGTCTTGGACTTATATGAATGGTTGATGTTGTTTTTAGTATGAAATTCGGTTTAAAATGTAAAAATACGTTTTGAGAAATATTTCCGAAATTTTAGTACCTAAATACACAAATATTTTCAAGGCTGGATAAAATAACATTGTTGATCAGTAGATGGCGACACTTTAAGAAATAATTAATAATTTATTTGAAGAATGATATGGCATTTTAAATGAATAAAAGGAAAGAAAAATTATACTTTGTGATTAATGCATGTAATAGAAGTTAAAAAGTTACCACTTTAGACCCACTTGTTCTGTGACAGAAATAGTTTCTTGTTAAAAGCTAAAACGTCGACATCATAAGGTTCGTTTTACGTGTAAGAAATGACTTCCTGCTAGAAGTTAAAGCATCATCACGTAAGACCAGTTCTACTGGTCAGAAATATCGTTTTGAACATTGTAATAGAAAACGTTTTTGTTCACAGCAACAGATGCAAAAAGCTTAAATTTTATGGTTTCAGAACAGATAATATTATATTCTTATTTCAAAACATTTAAGTTTATAAATTATTTTATGTTCCTCAAAATAGATCGTGATTTTAGAAACGTGGCAAAAAGATCAAATTTCAAACTTCGTATACAACCAGTAGAATGTTGGGCAACATTAAGCACACTTGGCGATGGTCCAAATGTCGAATGGAGGAATATGCCAAGAAAAATCTTTCTGTTCATGCCAATAATTGTCAAAAGTAAATAGCAGAAAACCAAACTAATAACTTCAGTAGATGACATGTCCACTAGGAATACTTTTCTTCACAGGACGCCATTTAATAATAATCGTACTAAATGATATAAAATGGAAAGTTCGTGAGCTAAATTTTAACACTTCTATTGACCTAAATTATCCCGAGTGTCAGTAAGGTGGTTAATATTAAAACGAAGTTATCTTTCATATTGATTTAGTTACTCTCCCAGGTACGTTCCTTTGAAAGTGTATTGTTAAGGGCAGCGGAGGGGACGGTTACCAAGAGGCTCTTAATTTCAATCAAACTCACAAAAATCTTATCCACTGTCAACTGCTCGACAATCCAACTATGTATTACTACCTATTTCTGCTGTGTTGTTTCACCAACTGTAGTTTACTACCTATTTCTGCTGTGTTGTTTCACCAACTGTAGTTTACTACCTATTTCTACTGAATTGTTTCACTGACAAGTGATACATACTTCTCTTTTCAGTAGCGGTACTTCTGAGCTGTCCCATTGTGTCGACAAAGTAAGGGGTAGACATTCCAAATTTACCATGAATTAGATGACAGTAAAATAAAATGAAACCGAACGTGTTTACACACGAGAGGACGCAGATAGCTTTAGAACCAATGGGTATTTAGTTCGTTAAAAGTTATTGTTTTAGTTACAGAATGACGTAATCTCAAAAAATTAATAAAATTAGAAATCTTTACGTTTTATAGCAGACCTAAAAAAGTAACGAGTAGAACGTGAGAGTTTGTTTTAATTGTTAGTTATTAAATACAGGTTGAAAATAACGCGTGGCCAAGCTTAAAACTAAGATTTTGACTTAATGTTTGCGTTTTTCAGAATTCCATCATTGGAGGTGGGAACCATTTTGAAAATGTGCTAAGAAATTAGACAAACGCAATACAGAAATTTTCGGTTTACAAGACTTGGCGGTAAAGTTGCACAACTCGTAATCTGCGGGTTGTGGAAATAAAACTCTTCAGCGAATACCATCGTCCTTTCAGTTATGAGGGCAGTATAATGTGACGATTAATCCCACTATTCGTTGATATAGAGTAGCGAACGGGATTACGGTGGGTGATATTAATTAGATGCCTTCCCTCTAGGCTCATATTTGAAAGTCATGGACGGCTATAAGACCATATCTCTCGAGTACCATTTTACGAAAAAACAACAAATGATTCTACAAACATAATAATTTTCAAATGATATTCTAACACTTTTATGATATAATTTTTATATTCATCGTAAGCAAGCACATAAAATAAGAAGAGATTTCCAGCCCCTGATACTATCTCGATATTTTGTCTATTTATTATTGATTTTCTAATAGTTCCAAAGCGATGAAATGAGTTAATGAGAACATACTGTCAAAACATATTCTGGAAAATTATAGTTATTATTTTTAGAAAATGTCATCAAATTACTGTGGTAACGCTATCTGTACGTCAAAAACAGCAAACTTATGTACACAAATCGGAGATAAGAAGAAATTTAATGTTAGCGTTTGAGAATTTTTGCACTGGCCGACATTTTTAGATTTAAAAAAAAAAAAAAAAAAGTTTTATCTTAGTAATTTCTGAACTTGTTGATATATGTTAATATTAAACAGACGTAAAAAAGGTGCGAGTTTCAACTAATTGTCTTTTCTCAGTATTATCACGTGCTCTCGACTTTTCTGTAACTATGGTTTTATCTTTCTCGCATGACATTCGGAAAACATTTTGTTCTAATGTTAAAACACAACACATTATCGTTTGAATATGTGTTGTTTCATAACTCAAGTTTTGTATGTTCATTTTTGGATACTTAAGTGAAACTACATGATAACTTGGGCTATGCTAATCAAGTGGTAGGATTTGAACGTCGCTTTTATAATGTATTTAAAGTCCCAAAGTACGAACAGGAAAGAAAGCCTAGTCAGATCCTGCATGGCCAGGTGGTTAAGGCACTCTACTCGCAATCTAAGGGTGGTGAGTTCGAATCCCCATTACATCAAACTTGTTCGCCCTTTCAACTGTGTGGGCGAACAGTTGGCGCTGGGTGGTGATGACTAACTGCCTTTCCTCTTGTTTTACACATCTTAATTAGGGACGGCTACCATAGATAGCCTGCACGTAGTTTTGCGTGAAATTCCAAACAAAGTCATTATAGAGTGACTTTCAATCCCATTAGTTGTTGGTAGATAGTAGCTCAAGAATTGGCTATAGGTGGTTCTTTTGTTAAGCAAAAAGTTATACAGTAGACTATTTGAACTGTGTCCATCATGAGTATGGAAACCAGATTTTTAGAGTTATAAGCTCTCTGACTTACGGTTTCGTCACTAGGGGACTGTTGAATTATCGAAAATAGGTAGAAATTAAGTTATTATATTTTATTAACTTTACTTCTTAAATAGTGTAAACGTCACCGTGCGCGTAGAAACTATATTTGATGTGTGTGGCTTGTTTATCTGTATTTCGTTATTCCTTAAACAATGAGCAACGATTTATAATAACCGTCTGTTTTTTAAGTTGATTTGAGCACTTTCAAAATATTTTAAATGTTTCCTGCAGTGCGACGACACCTGCAAACGAAATTAGTAACTTGTTTTGAATTTAGCGCAAAGCTACACGAGGGCTATCTGCGCTAGCCATCCCTAATTTAGCAGTGTAAGACTAGAGGGAAGGCAACTAGTCATCACCACCCACCGTCAACTCTTGGGCAACTCTTTTTTGGGTCATTGATGACCGAAGAAGGTCGAAACGTTGTTCGCTCCTCTACATAAAAAAAAATGTTCTCAACCCAAACCAAACGTTTTTACATATATATTTCTCTAAAAGTGGGTTTTCTCGTCATCACTGTTTGTTTAGTTATTGAATTAAACTACTCGAACGCCATCTGCACTGCAAGTCCCTAAATTTCATGCGATAAACTAGCAAGAAGGAAGGCAGCCACCCAACATCACCTATAGCCAATTCTTGAGCTACTATCTACCAACAACTAATGGGATTGAAAGTCACTCTATAATGACTGAAAGAGAGAGTATGTTCAGGAGCGGGTTTCGATCCCATGACCCTCAGGTTTCGAGTCGATTTTTAAATCAGTGAACGGACAGAAGCTGTATGGTTGAAAGTGGTATGGATTATTTCAAGAAATGAGGGAACGATGGTCTAAGAGTTGACAATAGGTTACAGGTGAAAATACCTGTTATAGTCTCACAATAACTTTGCTTTTTTCTGTGTGTGTTTGTGTTAGTATTCTTTATCCATTGTTGGCTAGTTTGATTACAGTAATTTTTGTTACGGTAACTGAAAATTGTCCGACGATTTCAAGGTCCACCTTGTTTTAAGATTTTTACCCAAAGGAGTTAAGAACACTTGGCAAATTTCCAATTTTTTATAGTCTTTTGACTTAAAGGTTTAAGTACTTTATCAGAAACAAAAACGGACCTATTGACACGTAAACTGTTCCATCTCCTAAAGTGCACTAAAACTATTAAAGAAAAAAACGAAAAACATCAAAGCTAGCCCTTATCATTCATATACGTAATCTTATTTAAATTTACTCTGTCTGCAGAAAAATAATAGAAATGATTATGAGCAAAACATCGCCAAAAATATCAAGGTTTTATCCTTTGAAATTGTTTTAAAAACTGTTTTACTTGAAAGATGGAAAGACACCTGTCGTCGGTTATTCTATAAAAGAAACTATTCTCTGGAAAGCATCTTTTCTGAAGAAGACAGTTAAAAATTATGATTGGCGAAATTTTGTCAAAAATGTGTGTATGTGTGTGTCTTGTTTTCTTATTGCAAAGCTACATCGGGTTATCTGCTGTGTCCACCGAGGGGAATCGAACTCCTGATTTTAGCTTTGTAAGTTCGTAGACTTACCGCTATCCTAGCGGGGGATATTGTCAAATCTAAATATTGTGAGAAAAATGTTTTTTGAAACAGTAAATATTGTGTGTTTTGATAAAAGACAAAATCTTGAAACTTCTTCAGAGTATTGTGATAAAAACACAAAGATTGAAACATAAAAAGATTAAAGAAAATGTCTAAAATTGAAATTAAAATATTTTATAAAACAAGCCATTTATAGAAAGCTTAAGTCGGCTGCATCTTTCCAACACAAAAATATTATAAACTAGAGAAAGTAACCGGCTTTGCACGGGTTACTAGGCTAATATGTTTTAACAACTGCATAAAATTTGTCACGAAAGTAAAAACATGGACCTGATTTTAAACATAAATAGTTTCTGAATTAAGGTATTTTCTGTTATGTTGTCAACGTTTTTCATAACGAACAAACCTCTTTACTCAGCGTAGACTCTAAATTAGAAAACCAGAAATACTTTTTAATTTTATAGTTTATACATTTCATTTTATACTTTCAGTAAATATACTAACAACTATATTATGTTATATTTTTATTGCTAAGCCATTGATTGAATGTATTGTTACCAAAATACGATGGCTTTTCTATATATTAGAAATTGTTACATAAGGAAACACTTCTTCTTTATGTGGTGTTTTCGCTAGCTTGACTCATTAAAAAGATGCGCTCGCGTGCACGCACATTGTTAAGTTAAGTAGTACTCGGGTGCACACTCTCGGGGTCCACTTAGTACGGTTACCAAATTTCAAGTTTCTATGTTCTTTTTTTTTCTTGGAACTATGGTAGTAACATTTCTTTTTAAGCGTTTTTCGTTGGCTTGCCTCATAAAATGAAGCGCAAGCACATGAACAAGTAATAATACTCACATGCACACTCTCAGGGTCCATTTGGTATGGGTTCAAAATTTTAAATATCTTGGTACTTTCCTCTTGGAATTATGACCCACACAAACCCACAGACACTCCTTTTTATTATCATAGATTATGATAAAAATATGATTATGCATTTGAAATTTTTAAAAATGATTATTTAAAAAAAAATTAGGGTCTATTTCAATGTAAAAGTAAAGGATTATAAAACACAAAACAACTCTCACTCACCAGAACTAGTTGTACACGTGACATTATTAAACCTTCAATTCTGATAAAGGATTAAAAGACTCACAATATTTGACAATAAGTTCAACTTTTGCTTTGTGTTGGTTATGTAAACTGGTATCAACCAAAAGTTTGGGAGAGTTTTGCTAGAAACCAGTAGAATTGGGCGGTGCTGCTTTTACCCATATTATAAGCTCATTCCAATCTGTGAATAAGGCAGTAAGAACCTAATTAATGTGGGGGTGAAGAACAGTCGATGATGTTGAACAATAGACAGTTCGATTTAATAAAGGAAAAGTTTTTAACAGCATTTGAAAACAACTGTAAACACTAAGATTTGCAGCTAGCGAGGGAACACGAATTTGTAAATAAAAATATACTTAGAAAGACTATAATGGATTTTTCCTCTCAGAAAACAATATTCTGGTTCGACGAAATATCGATATTTATCAACTTATCTGACACACATGATAAGCAGAGCACAGATTGCTTATTGTATAGCTTTGTGCTTAACTACAACCAAACCAAACAGTTCATAACTATTCTCCTACATCTGATTTATAGTCTGTCAGAATTTGACGTCTGGAGAGCGAAAGTCTTCATTTTCAAACAATTAGAAACTTTTATGGTATGATATGTTTATTGTATAGAACATTATTTTCAGTACAACTAACTAGGATAAACTGCACAGCTTTCTATAAAACATTTCCATTTTACCAGTTTTACTAATTCTATACACTATTATCTGGAGTACACTTTCAATCCTGTTTTACAAAGTATCAACACAACCAGTTTAGTTCTATTACTTGTCCTGCTGTACTGGCCTCAGCTCCCTAATTATCATTTCGTTAAATGCATTATATAAAACTACCTAAAATAATTATCACGATCTGCATAAATGGATGGAAATACAATTATTTAATCAATACATGGATATAATTCTAGTTATTAACTGAGTAAATTGTAGTCTTTCATGATGAGTTAACAAGTCTTAATGGCAACATATGTTCATCTGGGTAAAGATTTAAACATTTTTAGCTTCAAGTATACATACATATAAGTTTGATGCAGTAATAATCTGAATAGTGAAATAACCTTAGAGTAATAATCTGAATAGAGAAATAATCTTACAGTAATAATATAAATAGAGAAATAATATTACAACAATAATGTAAATAGAGAAATAATCTTACAGTAACAATGTGAATAGAGAAATAATCTAAAAGCAATCATCTGAGGCTTAAAATGAGTGAATACCAAAGATATATCTTGATAACTCTGCACATGTGTGTAGTTCAACATTTGGAAATACTGGATATCAATGATTAATAAAAAGAAACAGTTTTATCCGAGGTATAAGACGGAAGAATAGAGAGAGTTGTAATAAACCCTTGGTTAAAATCTAATAAGTTCAGTGGCAGATTTAAGATACTTGGACCCAGAAGAAGGTTTAATATAAGTTTTAAGATACGAAGATGCGATAAAAGGTGTAATCTAAGATTTAAAACATTTTGATTCACAGGAAGAGGTAATATAAGCTTTATGTTATCTGAACTCACAAGAAGGTTCAGTCTAAGAGTTGAGATATACGGGCCCACAAGAAGGTTTAAGGTATCTAGCTCTATACGAAGGTTTAATATAATGTTTAAAATATCTAGATCTATGAGAAAATTTAAAATACCTGGATGCACAAGAAAGTGTAATCAAAGATTTAAGTTCTATGGAAACAGAAATGTAACAAAGTCAAAGCAGCAGAACTGTTTTAACTAAACGTTTAGGTTTACAGGTGTGTTGCGGAATATGTGTCAGGTATAAATGCCAAGTTTGTCGACTCGGAGATCAGTCTAAATCGGCCATTGATGCCTGTAGGCGTCTTAACCATCCTGCCAGATTCACCATTAAAACTCATGTTTGGAGGAAGATCTGTGTAAAAAAATATAAATATTTTCCGTACTCAGAATAATAAAATAAAAACAGTTTCTTTTATACATTTTAGTATCGTGAACTTGTAAGTTGGTCATTTTAATGTTTACCATGTCAGTTCTTTTTCTCTATATTTTATTCTATTTATTCCTAAAACCTCACTTTGAAAACTGACTAACCTGCACAACGTTAAGCCTTGGCTCCAAGCCAACTTGAATATTTCAATTGCCATTAATTATAAAAATAGGAACTAAACTAACAAAGCAAATTTTGAATCATAATTTTTGAATGGCGATGCCAGGATTAGCTGACATAAGGTAACTATGTGTATCAGTATTTTCATTTTAAGATCAAACAAGGCTTAAAGATACATACACAATAAATGTTACTGGGTTTGCTAGAGCATTTGGTTTTACACACATGTTAAAATAATTCTTATACGTGAAGAAACTGTTTGAAGATATGTTTCAGACTTGGATTCTAAAAAAATTACTATAGTTTATTATTCCTTATCTCTACCCAGCAATAACCTAATCTATATGAAAAATCATACGAGATATTACTAAGATAAATGCTTGTTTTGGTAGGTGAACTAGGGGAGTAACAAAAGTTAATTAGGATAAATGTATGGATGGACTAAAACACGCTACCAGCTCACCTCTGCCATATGTAGACCCTAATATAGTCATTTCACAACGTTAGAAACGCAATAATTAATCTTAAATCAGAGTCTCAGTGATTATACATCAATAACCCGAGTGAAACAGATTATATATATCAAGTGAAGTGGGTAAGATACACCAAGTAAAACAGGTAATATAATCCAAGTGAAGTGGGTAAGATACACCAAGTAAAACAGGTAATATATACCAAGTGAAGTGGGTAAGATACACCAAGTAAAACAGGTAAGATATACCAAGTGAAGTGGGTAAGATACACCAAGTAAAACAGGTAAGATATACCAAGTGAAGTGGGTAAGATACACCAAGTAAAACAGGTAAGATATACCAAGTGAAGTGGGTAAGATACACCAAGTAAAACAGGTAAGATATACCAAGTGAAGTGGGTAAGATACACCAAGTAAAACAGGTAAGATATACCAAGTGAAGTGGGTAAGATACATCAAGTAAAACAGGTAAGATATACCAAGTGAAGTGGGTAAGATACACCAAGTAAAACACGTAAGATATACCAAGTGAAGTGGGTAAGATACACCAAGTAAAACAGGTAAGATATACCAAGTGAAGTGGGTAAGATACACCAAGTAAAACAGGTAAGATATACCAAGTGAAGTGGGTAAGATACACCAAGTAAAACAGGTAAGATATACCAAGTGAAGTGGGTAAGATACACCAAGTAAAACAGGTAAGATACACCAAGTGAAGTGGGTAAGATACATCAAGTACGGTTCGGTTTGTTTGTTTTATTCCCCGTCTTAAAAACGATATCTTCTGTCACGTTATAGTTAGTTACGTTTCTAAAAGTTTAAAACGATTATTTTTTCGCCACCTTCAGTGATAATTAAAATACATTTTCTCAGATAAGGAAAGGTAGAAAGTGTAGATGTATCTAACTGTTATTGATGGTGGTGTTTCTGTGGTGTAAAGCCATATAATGAGCTATCTCCGCTTTGTAAATCGCATGGGATCAAGCTTCCAAAACTCCTGTTGGAGGTGGGCTGCTACCAAACTAACAATACATTATAACAGTTTATTAACATTTAAGTTACATTATAATCACCCATCAGTATTAACAGTACTTTCTAGACGTTAAAATCCAGGGTACGACGACCAGAGAGAAAAACAAAGCAAGTATTCACATTTGTCAGACACATAGCAATGACCAGTCAACAATGACGAGAAAACTCAGTGATGTCGAGAAACCCACTTGTTGAGAAATTTATATGCAAAAACGGCTCGTTTGGGTTGAGAAAATATTTTACTTTCTTTGTGAACCTGACGATGACCGAAGAATGTCGAAACGTTGTTCGCTCTTCTATGTAAAATATTTTCTCAACCCAAACGAGCCGTTTTTGCATATAAATGACGAGAAAACTGTTACCGTTTCTTTAAAACTGGATAATAATCGATGATTAAAGAACGAAAAATGATTTATGAAATGGAAGTGAAACCAGCATCATCTTATATTAATTTCAGATGTTTTGTTTGAAATTAAGGAAGTTGATCTACATACAACAAGAGAAAAAAAGTGAAGCCTTAGTGATTAAATTATAATGAACCACGTCAAGTGATGACTTGGTTCCCCACTATCTGAGTAATTTTAATAAATATAAATATAAGTTATAAATAAATAACCACAGTTATTTTTGTTTCTGTAAATTCCACTAAATCAGAGTTATTATATTTACTTTCAACTTTGTTATCAATCAACACAAAATAAAGGGTTTCTCAAAGTCTGCCCCACCCTATTGGCACAGCGGCATGTCTGCAGACTTATCTTAGTAATATCTGGGTTTCAATACCTGGGGCTGGGCAGAGTACAGATAGTCCATTGTGTAGCTTTCTACTTATTTCCAAACGCAGTATTCATTACTTCAAAGTTAGGGGCGAGAGAACAACGTTTCGACCTTCCTAGGTCATCTTCAGGTTAAGAAAGAGAGAGTTTATTTTTTAACCTGAAGGTGACCTAGGAAGGTCGAAAACTTGTTCTCTATTCATTAATAAAAGTGTTAATACCCATACCAGCTAACAGCTTTGTCATAAAAATTCATTTGTTAGATTAGATCTCTAACAGTATAGATCCTTATTGGAAAATTAAATTATAATGTATACTGTGTTTTAGAAATCTGGACCTATAATTAAAATACACAATTTATCGTTAATTTATTAATTATTCAAGTTGCATGCCATTAACAGCCATGCAGACATAAATTCTCGGTATATAGTGCCACCAGGGTATCTTATTTCCTGAAATGTGTACAACTGCATTAACATGAGAACCGTGGCTGGTGAATAATATATTCTTTTTTCTTATGGAACTCTGTACATGCAGCACTATCTTAAATTACGGGTTCGAATCCCCACCGTCACGCCAAACATACTCGTCCTTTCAACCATGGGGGAGTTATAATGTTACGGTTAATCCCACTATTCTTTGGTAAAATTCAAAATAAACCAAACAACAATAAACCAGGCCAAACCTTACTTTGAAACATGTTACTGTGTCAGTAAGTTGATCCTCCCATATACTTTAAAACTTGCAACCTACAAATAAAGCGTTGAGAATAACCAACGTTATCAGTAACATTCAGGCCCTGTAAACTAAACTTCGTGTGTTACAAAATTATTCACAGAGTTAATTTTTAATTCTCACCTTACTTTTATATAATAACTTAATGATAATTTAGTAAGTAAGTGTTTTATAAAAAAACTTGTTACTTTTACAGGAAATTTGAAATAACCTTCTCAGGTCGACCTTGAAACAACTTGCTGGATTTTCCGAAATAGTTCTAAAGAACATGAGCAAGAAGTTATAATTTTTCAGTTTAAAATACAATTTGTTGAGTTGACTTTTATACTATGTACAATTTCATACTCAATATGCCAGAATCAAGGGTTTGATTTCCATAGTGTCACCCCTTGTTTCAGCTTTTGACAAAAAAATACACTGTTCTCGCATATTCGAAGAAAATTTCAAATTTGTTAATAATTGTTTTTAGTTTAATTATTTCACTACTAAAGCGTGCGTGTATAATTTATGTTTTAATCAAAATAAACTGATGAAGAAATAGAAAAGAAGGGAAAATACTGATGCTGTTTGTTTCAGTTTAATAAATACTTATAAATGCATGTAACATATACTCTTACAGTGTATAAGTGTATTACGAAATTCTCGCCTGTTCTCTAAATTTATAGAAGATTCTCGAGAGTAAGAATCAACAATGTATATGTGTACGTAAATACCAGTACTGTTGGGCCAACTGAATTTTCGTGAATCCCGCCTAATTAGAACAAAAGTAGTCATCGCAACATGAGGGGAGATAGCTTTAATAATATTGTTGGTTTGCTACATTCAATATAATATAAACCTCGGAAGCTATAATTCTGACAAACACTTATGAATCGGAAAATTAAAGATAATTGACCAGAAATGGTTGTATATATGTCGAACATTACAAACCGTTTAACTTCAAAGAATTAACTTTAGGTGTTAGTAGTTCGTATAACTTCCATGAAAATTCTCAAGTGGGAGCAGCGAGAGACAGTACCCGTTAAGTACACTGTACCGATATTAACATAAATTTATTCATTTGTCGTGAATGGTCGATAAAATATTCAATTCCAGACCAGATATTGTTTGTAAGTTTGTAAAATCCCCCGCTGGTGCAGCAGTAAGTCTACAGATTTATAACGCTAAAATCAGAGGTTCAATTTCCCTCGGTGAACTCAGCAGATAGCCGGATGTGGCTTTGTTATAAGTTCACATACACACACAAGATTGTAAAAGTCTTGCATGAAAACCATTATTTGTAATAACTGTTATTATAAACTGTATCATTGTTTGTATATTAAAATATATTCATGTTACAAAGAAAACTGTGTGTATCAATCTTGTTGGCAAACATAATAAATTTGATACATATCGACATTCTATTAACTTCTAAATTAAAATTTCCTTCTATTTTGAAATCGTAATACGTAACGTAATAAATCGGAAGCTCTTCCGAGATAAATTATAATACGTAACAGTATATTTGATAAGCTTGAATTAATTTATCTTTGAATATATTCTAATTTAATTAATTTTAATATTTATGTAAGGCTTGTTTGTAGTTAAACATAAAGCTACCCAATGGGCTCTCACTGGCATCAAAATCCTGTTTCTAACGTTTCTAAGTCCGCTGTTCCAGTGAGGGGCGTTTATATAAGGATTGTATTTTACGGTTAAACATTTTCAAAAATACATACCTAATGCAGTTTATTTATGTTGTATTTGAACATATTTATTAAATAATTAACTCTGAAGAGACATCTTCGTTTAGCTTTGCCCTATACAGAAAATAACAACCAACAATAACGACAATCTCACTTCTCTCAGCTTTCGCCGGTTCGTGAGAAGTGGGTGACAGTTAATAACCATACTTACTGACTTTAGCGCCATCTGTGTTCGGCAGATGGTAACGCTGGCTATACTGTTCTTCTTCCCAGCTGGGACCAGGATAAGCGGGTTCTCCGTGCTTGATGATGTCCAGACCTGTGTGAAGGTAGAAGTATAGAAACTGTATAAAGCACATGTGTAGCTACATAACCTACTTTTACGGTTTTACTTTTGAAAAACAGTAAACCTACCTTTTATCTCCGTTTCTGAATCCACACGAAACATATGAAATTTTTTTAGAAGTCCAAACATAATGAATGACAGAAGTGCACTCCAACCAATGATTGCCACCATTCCTGCGATGTTCCACGCAAGACCCTATAATAAAAAACAAAGTAAAGCATAATATGTTATTAAGTGCTTTTAATAAGAAATTCTGTTCACACAAGACCCTGTAATTAAAAAAGCAAAATGGAATATTTTAATACCACGTAACAAGTTTAATAGAGAAATACATATTCGCTCAAAACTCTCTAATAAAAAACGTGGAATATTTGAGAACTAAACCACATTTTATGGTCTTATAGAAAAACGATTACGCCAAACCTAAACATTAATCTCTGTAGATGCTGCTTCGAGAAAAAATATATACAAAATACTTTGCTCTTTGGCCTACACCAATACAATATATCCTTCCTTCCATGAATTTTTATAATGTGTAAATAATATTTAGTGTTTACTTCCAATCAATCGTACTAAATCAAAATACATGTAGCTCGTTTTTTATTTGTAGCTGTTTTATTTAGATGATGGTAAGACAAGTCAGTTAAAAGTGAAAGTTGTTTAAATGATTTTGAGTAAGACAGTAACTTACCATTAAGGCGTCTGTGCTACTCTCGAACACAATTCCCTTATGGCGTCTGAAGAGTGGTGCAGCGATAAGGCCCCATAAGCCGCCTCCAAAGTGAACTAAGTAACGTAGCAACATGTTGTGTTAACAGACGCTACTTTACTCATTATGGAAGCATAAATTCTTAATTTCCTAATAACTGTGTTTAATTTAATCATTTTGATACCGAAGTGTGTGTGTAATTATAATAATACTTAAATCACAAGCAAAGTAATAAAGAAATATAAAAAAGGGGAAGCTAATTTATTTTTAAATATATTTTAATTAATTTACAAACAGTGTATTTTATGTAAGTAAATTCTGAAAAAAAAATGTTACTTAATTTCGGCTACTTATGTTTAATTAAAAACTGTTAATTAGACGAAAAATATCGTGTAATGAAGAAGGAACACTGAAGTCACAAAACCGATTGAAAATAATAAAGAAACGAGTTTAAGGTTTTTATACATAGGTGGCAGCAGTAAATTTAAAGATTAAACGCTACGATCAATGGTTCGATTCCTCGCAATTAGTTCAAAATGTAGATTTGCACTCAGAATAAATATACACATGGTAATTCGTAACTCTCAGAACAAAATGACGTAATAGTTTTTTTTAACTGTCTAACGTCACAAAAAATAACTTTGTTATTCTATTTTATTGTTGAGGAGAATTTGCATGTTTGTTTGGAATTTCGCGCAAAGCTACACTAGGACTATCCGCGCTAGCTGTCCCTAATTTAGCAGTGAATGGAATTTAAATGAAAGACCGACTTTTACGATTTTACTATATTTTCATTTTGTATGTGAGGGACTATTTCACAGGTCACTATCGATTAATTAAAAACATTCAATATAGCTGTAAATAGATAAACAACAAAATTCGAAATGTGTTGTTTATGTACACGTGACACTATTTTTGCAGAAATAATTTCACAGTTTTATTGCAAAGATGTCTCTTTCTTCTTCCTGGTAACTCAGAATGTCTTCTTTGACTTTAGTTATGATAAAGTATAATGAATGCCTTGTTTTCTTACCAGACCCAGGATACGTAAAGCTCCTGGTAACCAGGGTAATATCTCCACACCAGAACCTCCCCGCTGATTAGTCAACACAGAGCTTTCAACTCGCGAACCAGAAATTTTAAATTATTCATAAGTTTGTTTATTTGTTTTTGAATTTCGCGCAAAACTACACGAGGGCTATCTGCGCTAGCCGTCCATAATTTAGCAATGTGAGACTAGAGGGAAGGCAACTATTCATCGCCACCCACCGCCACTCTTAGGCTACTCTTTTACCAATGAATAGTGAGATTAGCCATTACCTTATAACGCCTCCACAGCTGTAAGGGCAAGCATGTTTAATATCAAGGAGATTCGAATTCGCGACCATCAGATACGAGTCGAATATCCTAACCACCTGGTCATGCCGATCCATTAATCGTACGTATCTAGTATACTAGGGGTATCTGATAAAACACCTCAGAAAATCAAACAAATAAATACAATAAAAAACGATATTTGTCCAATAGACACTGGAAGTAGTTATTCAGTTTACAAACTGTAGATAATTTTATGACCCCATTGCCTTGGAAATATTACTCTGAAGAAAAAAATACACACATTTTGTCCTTTAGTGGTACGTTAGTTTTTACAATTCCATACGAAATATTAGCAACTCTTACAGACCTTTAACATAGTTCTGTTTATGGGAATAATAGCAGAAAATGTACAGTATATTAGTTTACTCATTACAATACTAAAAATGAAACCTCCGAGAAATACAGATTTTAACACAACTAAAAATAAACACAGGTAAACAGAAGTCCTAAGTATAACCCGTTAATCTGCTAGAAAATATATTTTATCTTGCTGTCACTCCGGTCTGTTATCTGAAAGAACTGTCTACTTGACGGTGCAAATTTATTTGTTGTTTGTTTGTTTGTTTTTTGAATTTCGCACAAAGCTACTCGAGGGCTATCTGTGCTAGCCGTCCCTAATTTAGCAGTGTAAGACTAGAGGGAAGGCAGCTAGTCATCACCACCCACCGCCAACTCTTGAGCTACTCTTTTACCAATGAAAAGAGGGATTGACCGTAACATTATAACGCCCCCACGGCTGGGAGGGCGAGCATGTTTGGCGCGAAGCGGACGCGAACCCGCGACCCTCGGATTACGAGTCGCGCGCCTTACGCGCTTGGCCATGCCGGGCCAATTTATTTGTTGAATTTCGTACCTAGCCACTAGGCGTGGGCTAGTTGCGCTAGCCATCTCTAATTTAGAAGTGGTGGATTAGAGGGAAGACAACTCTTGGGCTACCCTTAACCAATATATAGTGGAACTGACTGTCACATTATATTACCCTCAAGGCTGAAAGATGAGTTTGTTGGGTGACAGGATTCGATCCCGCGACCCGCTTATTGCAAGTTGATCGCTCCAACCTTCAGACCCTGCTAGGTATCTTATTATGTGTTCTATAACTTTTAGTTTTATGTACCTAATATACAAGATATCTCCTCTACCCATCAATCTAGATATTTATTTCGTCGTTTTATCTGGGACAAATATTTTACCTGTTTTTGTCATGATACCCGTTCTAACTGTATGCCAACATATCTCTTCTACCTAAAACCTGGTTCATCATTTTATTTATTAACCAGAACCGGTATAAGTTATACCTACTAGCTACTATAACTATTTTAACTGCAAGTCAACATACTTCTAACTAAAACCTGGTTCATCATTTTATTTATTAACCAGAACCGGTATAAGTTATACCTACTAGCTACTATAACTATTTTAACTGCAAGTCAACATACTTCTAACTAAAACCTGGTTCATCATTTTATTTATTAACCAGAACCGGTATAAGTTATACCTACTAGCTACTATAACTATTCTAACTGCAAGCCAACATATCTGTTCTATCTAAAACCCGAATACTTTTTTATTTACTAAACAGAAGCAGTATACCTATATTCTCTGTGCGTGTCACCATGACAGCTGTCTTACCTGTAACCCTGTACAATTTATCTGTAATCTGTACTAACAAGTAGTCAATACGATGATCTCTGGATGTTAAACATGAGGGTATTTTTTGTCTACTAACCTGCTACAGCATCGAGAGGGTCATCGATTTTCATGCCAATAATAACAACATGAATACAGAAGAACAGTAAACCACCAACAGTTCCAACAACAGCAGCCCCCCAGGGATAAAACTCATCACAGCCAGCACATGTTGAAACCTACGGAGAAAACACAAGTGAGGTTAGCTTCAAGCCTACAGCCGAGAGGCAAAAATGTAGTTATCATTACAGTTATACAACAACCTTTAGTAAAAGATGATGATTAAGAAATAAAACACATTTTTATTAAGTTCATAATACAATTAATTCTTTCTACTAAACTAAATAAAGAAGCAAAATGCATACACTTGACTAGAGAGCTTAAATGAAAGTATCGAAACGAGTTCCATATGTTAATAGAGTAAATTATCGTTTATGTTAATACAGTGGAATATTGTTGTTGTTAATACAGTAAATTATCGTTTATGTTAATACAGTGGAATATTGTTGTTGTTAATACAGTAAATTATCGTTTATGTTAATACAGTGGAATATTGTTGTTGTTAATACAGTAAATTATCGTTTATGCTAATGCAGTGAAATGTTATTAATACAGTAAACTATCGTTGTTCTTAATGCGGAGAAATGTTGTTGCTAATACAGTAAACTATCATTGTTGTTAATGCAGTGAAATGTTGTTGTTGCTAATACAATAAACTATCGTTGTTGTTACTACAGTGAAATGTTGTTGTTATTAATGCAGTGAAATGTTGTTGTTGCTAATAGAGTAAACTATTGTTTATGTTAAAACAGTAAAACACTGGTATTGCTACTAATATAGCACAACATGTCAAAAGATTTAAGAGAAACGATATTAATATAACGAGGTTTTTAAATGATGTAAGTCCAAAGCACAAAACACTTGTAAGACAAATAGTCATAACTTTAACCACAGTTGTGGAAAAACACTTGGAAGACAGAGTAAGTCAATCTGGATTGATACTCTCATACACAAAGTGGATGCTGTGATCGTAAAAGAGAACCCTTCAACCCAAGAAAAACAAGATTTTGAATTTATTAAAGGTTATACGACTTAGATCAACAATCCAAAGTAACATTTTTAGAAAAGATAGTCAAAGAAACTTCAAGTGGCAACAATCCTGTTTAACTACATGGTTATCATACCTGGTGCAATGTGTCTTACACAGTGAGAAGGTGAAAACTGTTGTCTTATCAGGTTATACTATTCAGAAAAGATAGTTTAGTTATTCTACTATATCGTTAAAAGTATAAAATTTTGCTTAACTTAAAAGCGTTGGAACGAGCATTAACCTGTTAATTAATAACATCATAAGAATGATAATTATATATTCATATTATTAAAGATATCGAATAATTTGCAAAAATCTGAACTGTGGTAGTGTGCACTCTAGGTTTTTATATAATTTGTGGGAAATAAAATAATAAATGGGAACAAAACTTGAGAGCGTCAAAACTGAAATGAAGGTTAATTAACACGGAGAGTTCAATAAAACACCGAACAAAGGCCTAAGGCTATTAAAATATTAGAAACAATATAAAAATGTGTTGGTTTGTCTTTAATTTCAGGCAAAGCTACATGAGGGCTCTCTGCCCTAGCCGTCCCTAATTTAGCAGTGTAAGACTAGAGCAGGGGTGGGCAATTCCATGGTTACTGGCCACATGAAGCCAGTGGATAGCACAGTTGTGGCCAGCTCGAGTTTAGGAATCAACTTTTTCCATCATTTATGTTTTATCGCAAATTTGGGAATGATCAACTGCACTGCCTCACGTCATCGCTAATGTCGCGCGCTTCAACACTGCCACAGACTCCACCCATTTTGTAACGTCAGTCTGGTTAAGATTTTTGTTATCGAGTGTGCGTTGTTTTGCATGCGTTTTCAAACATATTTTTATTGTGCAACTTTCAAGTATTTAAATATATTTTGTTTTTAATCCCCTAATATGGATAAGTACATACTTTGAAAACGAAATAATCCAAATGATTGTGAAAATGAAGACAATTTAATTGATTCTGGCATTACTGCCGAAAAGAGAATGGCACGTGAATGGAAAAACGTGACACGAGAATTTAAGGAAAGCTGGAAGTTGAAATTTGCAGTGGTTAAAGCAAATAATAAGCCAGTGTGTCTTTTGTGTTACAAAGTTTTTAGGAATGATAAAGTATACACTATACAACCTTAAGCAACACTTTAACAATTTTCACAACGAATTTTATGTAAAATTTCCAGCTAATAATAAAAATAGTAAGAATGAAATTAGCCGTCTGAAAGAATAATTTCCTAAACTAAAGGGAGGCCTAAAAAGATTTTTACCATCGATAGAACTAGTTGCGTCATAAAGTAGCTTGGATTCTAGCTCAAAAAAAAGAAATAATTGTATGATGCTGAACTGGTAAAAGAAATATTGCGGTCATTGAAACTCTGATGGAGAATTACGATTAGAACAATCGTACACAGAATGCTAAAGTTGGCGAAAGACATAGAAAATCAGTTGCTTGAACAACTAAAAGACTGTTTGTATTTTTCTTTACCACTAGGTGAGTCAACAGATGTTAGTGACACTGTACATTTGATATTTTGGGTTCGATATGTAACTTCAGATCTTCAAGTGAGGGAATAAATGCTTGGCCTTGTGAATTACGAAATCGAACATGTACCACAGCCAAATGATCCAAACAAAATGGCTGAAAATGCCAAATGGTTGGTAATTAAAAAACATCGAGGGATTAGGAACGCATAACGTGTGGAACAACACAATAATCATACTTCTAAATGAACCTTCTTTTCTGTATGCCAAAAAAGGTGCTTTTTATGGAGTTTAAAGTGAACTTTATAAGACCTTCTCAAGGACAATCTGTCCAAATGCCTGGAAATTTATTAAAGAGGTCATTGTGACCAGATCGGAGTTTTATAACAGACCTAAGGTGAGCACGTGAGCTGCTTCGATCATTTTTTAAGCACAAAAAGGGCTACCGAAATTGTACCATACCAAGACTGAAGATAAATACATAAATCATAGAAGATGGAATTCATCTAGAGCACAGTCATTGGTGTAGGACATTTCGAGAGATCCCAGACCTATCTATGGTTTGTCCCTACATCTTCTAATCTTCCCGTTAAATTCTGTTGTTCCCACAAAAATGTAATTTCCCACACCAATGTATTCACTCTATACTAGCGTAAACAATTTATAACTTGCTTTGTCCAATCATGTAGCAGGTTCGAATCCCCATCACACCAAACATGCTCGCCCTTTCAGCCGTGGGGGCGTTATAATGTGACGGCCAATCTCACTATTCATAGGTAAAAGAGAAGCCCAAGAGTTGGCGATAGGTGGTGATGACCAGCTGCATTCCCTCTAGTTTTACACTGCTAAATTAGGGAAAGCAAGCGCAGATAGCCCTCGTGTAGCTTTACGCGAAATTCAAATCAAACCAAACAAACCAAAACCAATCATGCCTAAACTTTATAACTATTCTGCCCAATCGTGTTTGAGCTTTATAACTGCTCTGTCCAATTATCTCTAAATTTTATAATCAGCTCTGCCAACTTATGTGTAATCTTCGTAGAG
Organism: Tachypleus tridentatus; assembly: GCF_004210375.1. Lineage (NCBI taxonomy): Eukaryota > Metazoa > Arthropoda > Merostomata > Xiphosura > Limulidae > Tachypleus > Tachypleus tridentatus. Next base: position 65,766,409 of record NC_134833.1, on the reverse strand, counting down.
TTTTATTCCTAGTTGTTCAGGTATTTGAAATCTCGAAAGTTTAGGGACAAAGGGCTATATTAATTATATTTAAAATAGTTCGTTTGTAATAAACCAAAGTAGCACTGTGTCCCCTACTGTCAACTGGGTGAAATCAAATCTCCGGATTTCAGCGATGTTAAGGCTGTGCGCTTAACGCCTTCCCACAAGGAGACTTCTGATAAAGAGAATGAAAATCGAGTAAGAAGTCAAACCTTGAGAAGTAATATTCGTAAACAGTGTTTTTTAACCTTTTTTTGTTTTCCTAAAAACACCACTACACATAATTTACAATTTCCACGACACTCTTAACGTTTTACAGCCTAGTTAAAAGTGGCGTAGCCAAAAAGGGGGTTACACAGGTACCCCAAACATGTCCCACGTAAAATAAAACTTGGAAACCTTCATTTTACCAGTAGTAAACATAAATAACTTTTTCAAATATGCGATGTACCAGTTTATGTATTTATTACAATATTTTGTTAAAGCCTTGCGGAGGTTGAGAAATATTATTATTGAAGTATGGTAATTTTAAAGTCAATATAAACCTTAAAAGATGGTAGTTTTAAAGCAAATATAAATCTTAAAGTGTGGTAGTTTTAAAGCCAATATAAACCTATGCTTGGATGGGCAACATATATAAAATAAACAAGTACATTGTTTATGGGTGAGACTCCTCAAAATATAAGTTTAAACTCTTTTGTTTTTTATTATAAAAGTTCTAAAACTTAAAATAATTATCTGCTCTCGACATTTAATAGGCGATAATTGTTTATTGAAACAGATAAACTAAATACAATGTTCTACACTGTTTGGATTTCGATTCAGAATGCTATGTTTGTACTGGTTAGGTTTTGGTAATATACAAGGTTGTTATTGTTTCTTGAATTCAAATCTTATAGAGCTTTATAAGTACTTTATTAATGTGCATATAAATGAAAATACGAGAAGTGTAATTTCGCCCCATCTTGAACCACGCCAATTTCTAGGAGTTTATGACCGCTGTCATTCGATGGAATCGTTAAAGAATTTGTTCTTATTTTAATGCCTTCAAATCAGGGATTTGATTAATATGCACAACCCAGTGCAATAAAGGTTCTCAAAACCTGACATCAGTACAGAGCTGTCACTGATGTGAAATATGAATTAACATTTCAACTCTTCCGTGTCTCTACCATTTACAGTTTCAAAATGGCCGTTGTTATATGCACCTGCACTGAAAGTCTGGTCCACGTTTATTCTTTGTATCTGTCGTGGGATGGAGATTGGCCAGAAATGTACTGATTATATTATAATTGTTCAACTGTCATTCTTTGTATCATTACATCATATTTTAAATTAACGACTAATTATTAGTAACAACAAACTGCCTGTTTCAAACCAGTGATATGAATGCATAATTGATTATGTTCGATTACTTTATTATGCATTACTATAAGTGATGAAATTCTATCCTACGATAGAGGCAACTATTCAAGTATTGTAACATAAACCTTTTATTGTATATGCCCTTAAATGGTCTTTAAAAATCAATATTTTTTGTTATTCGAATGTCTGTATATAACGTGAAGTTGACGTAAATGTTGTTTTTGTATTTGAAACACGCGATTGAATTTCCCCATTTCTAAAACTTAATAGTATGCTACAACTTTGACAGAGCTGTGTTGGAAACTGGTCCAAAATAAACACCGCTACTACATAGGCTAACAGACTAGTGCTACAAGAAAGAAACTTGGATAATAGCCAAGTTCCTATCAGCACAGCTTCTTCTTATCGAAATCAGTACCATGGAAAAACACGCAAGCACGCAACGCTTTACTACATGTAACGATTCAAGAAAGAAAACTCCATAATAGTAAGCCTAACATATACACAAGGTCCACATATATGTGGTAACTGTAGGAGAATGGGCAATATCACGAGATCCAGTCAACTTTGTATCTTAATTTCTGAACAAATTAACTGATCAGGACTGAGAAGTAACGAGGTAATGAGTATATCTAACTTAATATGCATCTGCTATTTATAATTATTAGAATGCATTGATAAATTAGTTGAGTATTACCGATCTGAGCGACATTTTCGGTCGTCATCCCAATAATATCTCACGACAGTTTAGAAAACTTATTGTTAATTTTAATCTAGTTACTGAGCTAATGATGCAAAACAATTACAGTGAAAATATGTGAAAAAAAATGAGAATGGTAAATACGTGAACAATTTAACCAATGAAACAAAAATAGTGTAATAAAACTAACTTGTCATATATACGTGAAATGACATTATCATAAGCTTCTAAAAAAGGCGCACACGACCATATCATTAAAGACAACTACACAAGACATAGACTTAATATCTGTGATAACAAATACATTATATATATTTTTATTACTTATAATTTGTCTATTACAGACTAAGAATCAGAGAGATGTAAATAACATGTTTTGGGGTGTTTAGGTTTACACGATAAGCACTTCCAAAACCAGCTTTATTGGCCGAAATCCCAACAATATTTCCACACTAGTGATATAAATAACTCTACTGAATAGAAACTATTTATAACAAGGAAGATGCGAAACTACCAGCTATATGGGTCTGTTTGTGGTCAGTTTTGTTGAATATACCAGGTATATGGATTTGTTTGTGGACAGTTTTGAGCTTGTGTTATACTCCAGATTGAATTATTCAGTGTTAACTCCATAGCAAGTCTGATCGTTTTTTTAATGACAAAGACACAAGATAGGGAAAACCTCAGCATAACACTAAGCAGGTTATATACAAGATTTCATTACATTCGATGAACGTATAAAACAAAAAATTATCGTTAACCTAACGGAACACAACCCATCATAATAAATAGCAACATAATCACAAACCTAAAATTCAACACATCAAAAGATTTGATTTGGTTTGAATTTCGCTCGAAGTTGAGCTAGCCGTCCGTAATTTGGTAGTAAAAGACTAGATGAAAGCCAGCTAGTTAACACCACCCATTACCAACTCTTGGGCAACTCTTTTACCAATGAACAATAGGTTTGACCCTCTCATTATAACGTCCTCACGGTTGTAAACAGCGAGCATGTTTGTTGACGAGGATTTGAACGCTTGACCTGATGGTTTTGAGTGGAGATCTCTAACCATCAGGCCATCAATAAATAAAGAGTTCATTAATTATAACCAAAGTTATAAAAATAGAGCATTGGTATGTTACACTTCTGCTATTGCGCTAAAGCTAAGCAAGTGTATAAAAACAAGCTTTCGGCTGACAAGATCACAAGATTCTGTTGAATTCCTAATTACCCTTAAATTCTAAGCGCTAATCAGTTTGGTTTGTTTGTTTGTTTGTTTTTGAATTTCGCACAAAGCTACTCGAGGACAACCTGTGCTAGCCGTCCCTAATTTAGTAGTGTAAGACTAGAGGGAAGGCAGCTAGTCATCACCACCCACCGCCAACTCTTGGGCTACTCTTTTACCAACGAATAGTGAGAAAGCTAAAAATAAAGCGCACTTGGGAATTCGAAAGATGCATGTGACTGACAATCCAAAACTCGTTTTTAACGAACAAAGTTTAGTTAATTTCCCTCCCCCGCAAACAAACTTCATTTTCTCAAGTGTAGTTTGTTTTTAATTTCGCACAAAACTACACGAGAGCTATCTGTGCTAGCCGTCCTTAATTTAGCAATGTAAGACTAAAGGTAAGGCAGCTAGTCATCACCACCTACCGCCAACTCTTACGCTACTCTTTTACCAACAAATAGTGGGATTGACTGTCACATTATAACGCCCCACAGCTGAAAACGGGAGCATGTTTGGTGTGACAGGTATTCGAACCTGCTGCCCTCAGATTACGAGACGAGCGTCCTAACCATCTGGCCATGCCAGGCCTTCCTTAAATGTATGCAAATAGTTATATTCTTATGACGGCACTGAGTATTCTAATCAAAACATTTCTTAGAAATTCTTACGCTTTATTAATACCTACCATACCAGCTAAAGCACCGTTAAGGGAAAACAGTAAGCTCCACTGTCGAGGTTTACCGAAAGCTCCTAGTTTATAAGTTGTCAAATTAATTATTCCACCGAAACTTCCACCAATGATAGTGTTGGCCACTACCCTCGCTATAACATCAGCATCTTCTTGATGGGTAATGTGGCCCTGTGATCCACCATTGAATGCCAGGAATCCAAAAAGCAGTATAAAACCACCTAAAGCAGTAAGCTGAAAGAAATAGATGAATTGAAATACTAGTATGTTTAGTGGAACATAAACCAAGACGGAAAATAATAAATAAAGTATAAATATCTGTGCTAACGCATTTATAATTTATGCCTTAAATAATATCTTTTTTTTCAAGTTTCCTTTTTATAGACACTTTTTGGTATGTTTGTAATGATTAAAATATATATACACGGTTTGTCTACTGTTGGACAGAAACATTCCCAACGGGTTATCTGTGTTCTAACTACTACGGGTATCGAAAACCAAATTTTAGCGCTGTAAGTCTGAGTTGCATATAAGTTAATCTTAGTTCATTAATAAAAAAAAAAATTGTACAGTTTTTAAAATTAACGTCGATTGAAAATCCATTTGTAAATAGCGTTAAAAAAAACTAAAATACCCAGTTTGACTTAAGAAATTCGAACCATATTTCTTTGATTCTAAAATACAATCAACCATTATATGTTATATTCTGAAATATTCCCAGCAACCAGAAATTAGCTTTTGTTTTTCCTTTTGGATGTGCTGGTCCTTTAATAAACTTCGAAAGAGAAAAGATTTTAACATTTAAGCTTAACAAAGTAATAAAGAAGTGGGTTGAAGGGGGAATTTGCCTCTTTCAGATATAAAAAGAAAATGCGCTGTTGGAAAACGTGTAAATCTTGAATTTTGATGGTAACTAGGTCTCTTTTATACACCCTTTATTAGATATATCTTTACCTAAGTGTGTATAATTGTATGTGGAGGGTGCGCATATATATTATACCTCTATAATATTTTGGCATAATTTCACTGGGTAAATCCACTGGCATGGATAACCGGGTATACCCTTGAAGAAATGGATTTAATCGTCGTTTCTAATTAATTAAAATCTAATTTTAATTGAGGATTTTAATTATTTGACGCTTGAAAACGTATCTGGTGACGTAATAAATTATGAACAATGTATTTTGAGCCAATAATTAACTACCATAATTTGTTTAATCACTTTCTTACAAACTTGACCCTATGTACCCTTTATTAGATATAATTATTTGCATATGCAAAATATGTTTTTCATATTTAAAATAACAACCCTGCGGCTAAGGGGATGAATATATTCAGCTGTGTAATTCGATCTCGCGACTCACAGATTTCGAGTAACATTTCTTAACCACCAGGCCACACACTGCTTCTCAATATTCTGTTATACACATTTCACGAGGGTTGATGGGTGTGCAAGTAAGTTCACTATTTTATTTGTGCGTCTTTCACTGACATAATTATTGTAATTTATGTTTTACCACATTATCATCTGTCGATAGATGGTAGCAAAGTGATCGAATAAAGTTGGCAGATCAAACCAAAATTTTAATTTTCTTTTTCTCACATTTTCTTTGTCTGTAGTACAGATTTCTTGAAAACGTAAATCCAAACCAATAAAACAAAATAGGAAAATCAAAAACATCTGAAAGAATTATAAGATGTGGAACTACATTTATCAAACAATACTTCCTCGAGGAGAGAGTATAGAATTACAGTTACACAACATTCTGGCTGGGACTTTTCTAAAGTCATGAGGTGAAGTTACCATGTAATGCAGTGATACATCAAGTTTTGGGGTTTCGGAACTTCAGGAACCACGTGACGTCTACTGACGATTATTTGATTTAAAAATTAATAAATCATAACGAAGAATAAGGATCGAAGTCCGTGAAAACAAAACATTCTCTAATTAATTTACATGTCTTTATTTAATGCATATAACTGTGAAGAAAAAAAAAAGAGAAGCCAATAAAGATATCATATCAGGGTCGTAAAGAGCATTACTTGTGGGTGTATGGGTCGGTGATGGCGTCTTTTTTTCAAAACATTTGCCCACCGTTTCTTCTTGCGTATTATTTTAAAGAAATTTCAAAATAGTGAACCTTTTCGACTTTTTTTCTAAATGTCAGAGTGTCAGTCATCAACACCCCCACCCGGCTATAACTTGTGGGTTTTTAAAATATTCAACAAATGTTTCGCTGTTACAGTTTCTTTGTTTTGTTTTTTGAATTTCGCACAAAGCTACTCGAGGGCTATCTGTACTAGCCGTCCCTAATTTAGTAGTGTAAGACAAGAGGGAAGGCAGCTAGTCATCACCACCCACCGCCGACTCTTGGGCTACTCTTTTACCAACGAATAGTGGGATTGACCGTCACATTATAACACCCCCACGACTAAAAGGGCGAGCATGTTTGGCGCGACGGGGATGCGAACCCGCGATCCTCAGATTACGAGTCGCACGCCTTAACACGCTTGACCATACAGTTATAGTATCAACATGCAAGTATTTACGTGTAGGAGACAAAGTAAACACTAGTCACTAGCACTGTAACTCCTGTAGTTACCATTACAACTGATGAGAAAATAATTAACATTCAATAGAAAAGGTGGTGGATGTTTTCAGTGCACGTGGATTATTCTGATTCAATTAAATTATGCTATTTATTTTAGGATGCCAAATGTATTATTCTTTCTTCAGTCTAATAGTTTGTTTCAAATTCTCCTAAATGATTTTATTGATTTATTTTTAACCATGTGCCATTAAGATGATTCATATAACAATGCGCTTACAATTTTATATGTAGAAACGTGTTATATGATCTATAGAAGAAAACACCGGATGGATCAAAAGTCAATTAAAATATTTATCGGTAGAGGACGCTGCATATATTTTATAAAAGAAACACACAAAAACATCATGTCTAAAACACTAACAGGAAATGAAGTTTTACGTCTATAAACCATAAAACCTCACCGGCACAGAGTGTCCACGAATATCATTGACCGAGCCTGTAATGGAATCAAATTTCCCAATCCGTGGGCCTAACAGTGCAGCACCAATGAAAGCACTGGTACCACCAAGAAGATGAACTGTTCCACTTCCTGCAAAGTCCTGTAATGATGGGAGGAGTTAATTATTTTCAGAGGAGGTGTTTGATAGCCACCTAACGACAATTTGTTTCTCACAAATAATTAACATGATACCATTTCTAACGCACTTAGAGGTATAACTTAAATTTTTAAGTTACACTACTGTTTAATGTTTCACTAAATAGCAAATGAAGCCCATGTGAAAAAAAAAAAAAACGTTTTGGTTATTATGAAACTCACCTTCATTCCGTTGCTACCATTTCCAGCTGCCAACCACCCCTCTGTTGACCATGTCCAGTGTGCCACCACAGGGTAAATAAAACCTATGTAAAAATAACTTTCATTATTAAAAGAATAATCCACTAATCCAGTTTTTTTGCTTATGCAAACCTCCTATTTACTTTCAAATATTTAAATCCAGAATTATAAAGCCTAACAAAAATGACAGTTAGTAGAAAAGTTTGTTTGTTTGATTCTGCACAAAAAGACTCGAGGGCTATCTGAGTTAACCGTCCCTAGTCTAGAACTGATTGACTAGAAAGAAGACACTTAATCATTATCACTCATAGCGGATTCTTGGGCTACTCTTTTACCAACGAAAAATGGGATTTACCGCTACAATATAACGCTCCTGAGGCTTTTAAAAGGGCTAGCATATTTAGTGAGAGTGATAAACACTCTTTATTTCGACTAATAATATGTCGCCTATAATGAAGTTCTGAGTAAAACATTATATGGTGGAAAGATTTAGATCCTAGGTTTTCTTGGTTGATAGATAGGAACGTTAATTACGCGATTGATTGTTACTCATAAGGAGTGGATATCACGCCGATCTTTCTAAAGGTGGAAAAAACGGGATGAAACACAACCTTCTCTAAAGATGTCAGCACACGTCAGAAGACGAATCGTAGGATGTAAACTAATTGGTCACTATTAATAATAAAAATTAACAAATTTATGAATAGAGCTAGGAAACTGAACTTCATTGCTACTATAGCAATAATTTATATCTAGAGTGGAATCAAACAGTAGGCTAAACACGCAAACCAGAAATATGCTCATAAACTAGTAGGCTAAACACGCAGACCAGAAATAGGACCATGATGCTAATATAATGAATGAGTTTTCTTATTTTTTAAATGAATTGAGGAACATTTAGGGTTTCTTAAAAACGGTTCGGATCCCAGTCACACCAAACATGCTCGCCCTTTCAGCCATGGGGGCGTTATAATGTTACGGTCAATCTCACTATTCGTTGGTAAACGAATATCCCAAGAGTTGGCGGTGGATAGTGATGACTAGCTGCCTCCCCTCTAGTGTTATACTGATAAATTAGGGACTGCTAGCGCAGATAGCCCTTGTGTAGCTTTGCGCGAAATTCAAACCAAAACCAATTCTTCTTTAAAACGCGTCAATATTCCCTTAAATTACTAAATCTAAATTATCTCCTTGAAATGCTATACATTTCTAATATTTTTAGTTGAAGGCGAAACGAAATACCAAGGAAAAGTAAGGTTTTCATAACGCTAAGGTAATTTAATTTTGTAACTAGGACGTTTGCAATGTTTTTTGTTTATCTATTACGCTGTTAGGGTTGTCTGGACAAACAAATGCAATGAAGAAAAGTATTTTGTATTTTATGTTAATTTATGCTACGTTCCTATTGGGTTTTTTTAATAATTATGTAAGTCACTTGTCAATTATACCCGTCGTGACAAAAAATTAAGATTTACGGCGATTTGCTGAAACTTATTGGAAATAACCAATCATAGGCAATTTAAATTTACGTTTTGTGGCGATTTGCGGAAGCTTAATGAAAATAGCCAATCTTAACCAACTTTTCAAGTGTTGAGAAAGACGTCATGGGTCATATATGGTACAAAATGTAAATAGAATAGAATTTTTTTGTTAATTTGCTGCGGCCAGTATGCAAAGTACTATTTTAAACACGCGGACATTCAGTGAACTATACTGCGAAGCGTATTAACATTATATAATATGTCATACATTACAATTGCTGTTTAACCCTTCACCGCAGAACCGTCGTTCTTTTTTATGAGAATTTGGGAGGATGAGGTTTGATATTTTACCTCGCCCCCTGCACTAGTGTTTTGTCACACTATTTAAATATGGACATCGTAATGGTAGCATCGTCACTACCATATATCGCTGTCATGGTTACCATACTCCTATCAGAGTCGTGTTCATTATTTGTACCGGTGTATACTTTGGTCCATTTGCTACATTAAATCGCGGGAAGCGACAACCTCCCAGGAGCTTGGATCGACCACCAGAGGTCGTATATGCTGACATTGGACGTGTGAGTGGGAAACAATCCTTCAGAGTTTAGTAGCTCTCACAAATCAATTTCTATCTTAAAAGCAAAGTATAAAGTAAAGTATCCTTTAACGAAGACTATATCTATTCTCTATCTCAAGATGGCTGGTATGGGTATTAAAACTTTGACCAAAATAAAGCAGAGAACAGCGTATCGATCAGGGGCGTAGATTTTTTACACCCGATGGGGAGGGATGATTTTTGCAACTACTTATATGGACTCTTCAATTTGCAAATTGATAATCTCTGATAACATGAACCTGAAAGCTGTAAACATACAGTCACAGAGTAATCTTGTTGTCACGATACTTGCATATATACTTAGGCCTACTGACTGATACTTACGAACTATCGCTTAGATCGAAAAGCTTAGAAGCACGCCTATATTAAAGATGTACATTTTGGCTACTGAAAAAGCCTACATCTAGACCTAATTATGTAATTCAATTGGTAAGAATACGAGAATCACAAGAACAAACACACAATTTGTAGGCCTGTGATGCAATAAAACAATTCAACAGACCAAACTGTAGAGGAGGACGATTGTATGCACCTTACCTCCACCTAAACTGAAGGGGGGATGTATACCCCCATCCCTACGGCCCTGGTATCGATCTTCTTAGATCATCTTCAGGTTAACAAAGAGAGCGTTTGCTACTGACCGTTGCAGTGCGCATGTCTTAAGGACGAAAGTGTAAACAGGTATTGAATTGTAGAGGGCGTTGCAGTTAGATGTTAGGTTACTAATTAGTGCAGGTATAAAGTTGTTCCTTTATACTGGTTTAATTTTGATTTTAGTTGCTGTATAAATAGGACTTCTTCGATTTGAGGATTGTTTATGTTTGTTTCCCTACTTAGTATCTGGGTGTTTACTGTGATTGTGTTGTGTTTATTTGATTTGCAATGTTCAAAATCGTGTGAAGGTGTTTTTTCTGTTCTTTGAATCTGGTTTCCATTTTTCTGCTTGTTTCTCCAATACAGAAGTCGTGACAGTTCTTGCGTTCTATTTTATAAATAATGTTGGTGTTGTGTTTGTCAGTGTAATTTTTACATAGTATGGACTTTAGTTATGAACCTGGTTTTTGAATAAATTTAGTGTTTACTAGAATGCTGTGTTTTGTTATAAGTTTTTTCCAAAATGTATGGACAAGGCCGTAAAAGGTGTCAGAGTACATGTATGGCTTCTGGTCCTCATTTAACAATTAAAATAATATTATACAACAGTAAACTAATCACTGTAGGGACAGGAAGAGGTCCAGGTGAACACGACCAGCCCCGGTCTGTTTATAAAGCCCTAAAGCCCAATACAGAGAACGAGTACCAGCTGGCAAACGGCGCGAGGCACTCAGCTAAGTGTCCATATCAAGGTAGCTTTTGTTTGTCTGTTATGTGGATTTCACGAGAGCTATCTCTGCGCTAGCCGTCCCTAATTTAGCAGTGTAAAACTAGAGGGAAGGCAGCTAATCATAACTACTCACTGACAACTCATGGGCTATCATTTACCAAGGAATAGTGGGACTGACCGTCACTTATAACGCCCCCACGGCTGAAACAGCGAGCATGTTTGGTGTAACGGGGATTTGAACCTGCGATCTCAGAATACGAGTCAAGCGCCCCTAACCACTTGGCCATGCTAAGCTATTAAGACAGATGATGTAAGTTTGTGTCATATATATCACAATAATAAGTTACGATCTTTTTTAATGATGAAATGACAACGACTGCGGACTGATCGTGAAATCCAATTACGCGGTGAAGGGGATTAAATTTGTATTATATTACTTCCATTTCAATAAACCTTTATAAAAAGTAATAAATATTTTTTGCTTGTTCAATTGTTTGATTTTTTTGAATTTCACACAAAGCTACTCGAGGGCTATCTGTGTTAGCCGTCCATAATTTAGCAGTGTAAGACTAGAGGGAAGGCAGCTAGTCATCACCACCCACCACCAACTCCTGGGCTACTCTTTTACCAACGAATAGTGGGATTGACCGTCACATCATAACGTCCCCACAGCTAAAGGGGCAAGCATGTTTGGTGCGACGGGGATTCGAATCCGCGACCCTCAGATTACGAGTCGAACGCCTTAACCCACCTGGCTATGCTGGGCCTAGAATTGTGTAAATTTCCCTTTATAAGATCATAAAATATGCTGTACGCGGGGCCCAGGATACTTTAATTCCAGCTCTGTTGATAATCTGTTGCTGCAACCATGTTATCAGAACTTGAACGTTGATTCCGACTAGTAATATACGTTTGAAATTTATTGATTTCTGCCTGTCTTATTTATATTCAGAGATTGTATTAATGTTAACTTAAATATCGCATCTAGATCACTACTGCGACTGTCGCATCCAACCGTGAATTTTGAGCCCTGATATTAGAAGAAAGGCCTTATAAGCACTTCATGTTAGTTCAAGCATTCATTTTGAAACCAAGTAGCAACTACGACTATTTTTGTTTGTAACGCTGCATTTTTCAAGCTGTTCTGTGTATTCTGGGTAGTCTCCTGTCCTCAAGGTTTGTGTCAAACACAACGTGTGATCCGTTTCTTTGCTTCAGAGAATTCGCTCAGGAATACTGGAAGGAACTGGTTAGAAGGACGAGAAACGCTCCACAGAATTGTTGGAACTCATTGAGTGCTACATGAAGCACGGTCTTATAACAGAAGGAAGAAGGTGTGATAGAGATAACTTTATCCTTTAATTCTTCTAGTTCAAACTCTATCTATAACCTCCTAAGTTTCCGGTGTGATTTGCCCTGCAGTTAAATGTGGTCTTAGTCTAGTCATGATGGGCTCGTTGGCATCAAGGAGTCTAACAGAGGATAAAGATATTAAGTTTTAGTTATAATATGTGGTACACGATCGATACAGTTGGTCGCGAGCTTAATAGGTCCTCCGACAATCGTTTCTCCAATAGAGAAATAAAGGCTGCCAAAATGGCGACGAGTCCTGTCTCTCCCGCTCAAAATTGTGGTAGAATTATTACTACCATGTGGAACACTCTGGTGGCGAGTCATTATTGTGAAGCGCTCCTGGTAAAAGATATTCCAGAATTTCTGAAAAGAAGAGAATGAGAGAGGGCAAACACATGATTAAATCTATAACAAAAAAAAAAACCTAACTTGGGGATATGGAAATAGATCATAGGTCATTGGTTAGAGCAAGAGATATTATTGCAAAAGAATAGGAATTCCGTGGTTTGATATCTCTTGTTCAAATCTCACACAAGTGTTGTGTTTCTTGGGCAGCTCAACATACTAAAGAACGTATAGTTGGGTATGTTACATTCTATTTTGACTTTTCTATTAAAGACGAGAAAGTAAATAATAAGGGTGTGGGCCTAGAGAGTGGGCCTTTACCAGCATAAATATCTCTATGCTCTAGACGAATAGCATAATCAACAACATGTGCTGCCAACTCTTGGGCTACACTTTGTTGTTTAACGTTTTATGATGTACAACATTTAGACAACCAGGGTACCCTGATATGGTAGAATAGTAGGATTAGACTCTTAAAGGGGGTGATTTAACCTCAAGTTATTTTTACGTTCATTATAAATTGTAAGGTTTATTTTACTTTTCCCATGTTGTTGTATTTTTTTTTCTGTTGGTTTGTTGCGAAGCGCGCAATGGACTATATGTTCTTTGCCTACTATAGGTATCGACACCCAGTTTTTAGCGCCTTAAGCTTACAGATTTACTGCTCAGCTACAAAGGGGGCCACAATAGTTTTACACCTTACATAAAATTAAATCACATATATATAGTGTAAGCTGATATAATGAGTATGTATTCAAAACAGCATTCTATTTATTCTCTTCACCTATTAAGGTCAGGTGGCTAGGACACTCAAAATGTAATCTGTGGGTCGCGGGTTCGAATCCGTATTACACCAAACATGCTCGCCCTTGGGGAGGGGCGTCATAATGTGACATTCAATTTCACTTTTTTTCTGCTAAAAGAGCAGCGCAAGAGTTAGCGGTGGGTTGTGATCACTAGCTGCCTTCTCTTTAGTCTTATAATGCGAAATTAGGGATGGCTAATGCAGCTAGTCCTTTGCGCGAAATTAGAAACAAACAAACTCTTCACCTGTCAGCTTTCTTCTATATACCTATGCATATTCACGTTTCCATCTATTTATATTCCAATCTACGTCTTTTAACCAGACAAGGCTTAGTCCGTAACTTACCGGTTATAGGATTCGTTTGTAACTTACCAGTTATAGGCTTGATCTGTAATTTACCAGTTATAAGCTTGGTTCGTAATCTACCAGTTATAGGTTTGGTTCGTAATTTACCAGTTATAGGCTTGGTTCGTAACTTACCAGTTATAGGCTTGGTCTGCAGTTTACCAGATATAGATTTGATTCGTAACTTACCAGTTATAGGCATGTTTCCAAACTTACCAGCTATAGGCTTGGTCCGTAACTTACCAGTTATAGGCTTCGTTTGTAACTTACCAGTTATAGGTTTAATCTGTAATTTACCAGTTATAGGCTTGATTTGTAATCTACCAGTTATAGGTTTGGTTGGTAATTTACCAGTTATAGACTTGGTTCGTAACATACCGGTTATAGGTTTTGTTCGTAACTTACAAGTTATAAGCTTGGTCTGTAACTTACCAGTTATAATGAAGCTGTATATAAGGTAGGCAGAAAAGTTACATCTCTCTGCCACAGATCCTGACACTATGGTGGCAGCCGTGGCAGCAAAGACAAACTGGAAGAACCAGTGAGACAGTCGAGTCCCCTCAACATCGTAACTTGCAAAATTACTAAACCCGATGAAACTGCTCCCCTCTCCGAAGGCAAATCCGTATCCAATAGTCCAATAGGCAATCCCCGCAATAACTTAAAAAAATAGATGAATTTGCAGATTTGTTGAAAATGTTTACTAAAATTGGGAACTTTGAACAATATGTATACATATAAAAATGTGTATATATATAAATGTGTATATATGTTTGTACCCCTGAAAAGTTATTGAATGACATTTAGGGACAGGTAGAGACACATAGTATGTACACACAAGATATATGTCATAAAGGACAGTCAGATGTAACATTTGGCTTTAAAAAATAGAAAGAGAAAACGTTATGTTATTTCTTCAAATGAATTATCACAAAATGCTTTATTGAATATTTTAGTAAGTACATATACTTTATAATACATAGATCTCTACAAGGACTTGCACACTATAGATGTTTTTATAATACAGAGCCTGTTAACAACACCTACCTACAGCCAGTTAACAACACCTAACTATAGCCAGTTAACAACACCTAACTATAGCCAGTTAACAACACCTAACTAAAGCCAGTTAACAACACCTAACTATAGCCACTTAAGAACACCTAACTAAAGCCACTTAACAACATCTAACTATTACCAGTTAATAACACCAACCTACAGTCAGTTAACAACACCCACCTGCAGCCAGTTAACAACACCCATCTGCAGCCAGTTAACAACACCCATCTGCAGCCAGTTAACAACACCCACCTCCACTATGACTTTATCTACGTTTGTCAACCAAGTTTATTATCACTTTTACAAAATGCCACAGTTGAATGTGCAGAAAGTATTCGGCAGTGTCACATCTCGAATTTCAGATCGACACGCTAGCTACTTGCGATTAAAGCATGCTTCCATGAAAACTCCCGTTTTTTTGCATCCACACTTTTGATTTAAACTAAAATTGATAATTTTGTAAGAAAATGCTATCAAAAAGTTAGCTGTTGATAATACGTACATATATTATTAAACCCTGATGGAATTCAAGTCTATTAACAACATATTATTCACAGTTCGTGTGTCTGTTAAAAGTGGGGAGCGTGGATGGACGAGTGTCAGCAACAACTAAAGAGCAAACAAGATGATACACTTTTCTGCTAAAAATATTAGAACTGACGTGACATGTGCTTCCCTTCTGACGTCTGGTTATGATATATAGTTCGAAACACGAAACTCAACTGTTAAAACTGAACTTCTAGAGCTCAATCTAGTTCACACCATAACAGTTGTTGGTTGAGTAACTGGGGACATAACGTTTCAACCACTAGTACGTTTATCCTATCCTAGCTAGCTTAACGAATTTTGGTATCAGAAGAAATACCTCTTCATCATTCGATACAGCAGATATAGCATAGTTGACACGTTATTCTTTACTTAAATTCACGAGTGCTTATAATTACTTGAGGGGTTTATTCCCTGAGACGTAATCCTTTCGTTCTACATTATTTTCATTCAACGCTTCATGCAGTGCTTTAATTCGTTGTAAGTAATATAAAACCACCATACGCCCTCTGGTTCATTGTCACACTTTCATTTTTGATTTCATGTTGACCAACTTTTCAGTGCAAAGTTGGTATAAAACCAAATTTTAGCATCATGAGCTCGCGGACTTACCCATAAGCCACTGGATAGCTTAACCGTACGTAATATTATTTCTACTATTATTATTTTATTGTTATTATTTCTATTTACCACGTTACCGAGAACATTCTGCTATTGCAGTTTGTTATTAAGTTCAAAATTAGATACTAGGCTATCTATGGTGTGCTCACCGCGAATGACGAAATCTTGTTTTAAGCTTTATAAGCCTGTAAACGTAGTGCTGACTTATCGGATAAAATACAGTTTTATTTCAAACATTTAAGATATCAGTTACAACCTACCAGTCAGTGCTATAAATAAGATCGATCGTGTTAGTTGTTAAAGAGCAAGTAGGATCTGCTTTGTTTTGAATTTCGCGCAAAGCTACACGAGGGCTATCTGCGTTAGCCGTCCCTAATTTAGAAGCGTAAGACTGGAGGGAAGACAACTAGTCGTCACCACTCACCGCCAACTCTTGAGCTACTCTTTTATCAACGAATAGTGGGATTGATTTTAACTTTATAACGCCCCCACGGCTGAAAAGGCGAGCATATTTGGTGTGATGGGGATTCGAACCCACGCCCCTCATATTACGAGTCGATTGCCTTAACCGCCTAGACATGTCAGGCCAGCAAGTAGGGATAAAGCTAATGAAACAAACAATGGTTAATCGTAGAATGTTAAATTACAGGTTACAGATGATTCTTTTAAAAAAACAAAAAAATAGAAACTGGAAACTTAAGAAACGAAATATCGTTTCTAAAATACTGAAACACAATTTTCAATTACAGACAACAGTATCTGAGTAACAGATAATTTAAAGATTCCATATAAAGCATGAAATACTCCGCCAATATATAAATATAATTTAATTTCTTCGGTATCATGAAGAGAGGATATCTCTAAGTGTCTCTGCTTTACCTCGGTATACGGCCTGGCATGGCCAAGCGCATAAGGCGTGCGACTCGTAATCCGAGGGGCGCGGGTTTGCGCCCGCGTCGCGCTAAACATGCTCGCCCTCCCAGCCGTGGGGGCGTATAATGTTACGGTCAATCCCACTATTCGTTGGTAAAAGAATAGCCCAAGAGTTGGCGGTGGGTGGTGATGACTAGCTGCCTTCCCTCTAGTTTTACACTGCTAAATTAGGGACGGCTAGCGCAGATAGCCCTCGAGTAGCTTTGTGCGAAATTCCAAAACAAACAACCCTCGGTATACAAATTTGTGTCATATGTCTGTTTTACATCTCTTGACATAGAATACTTGCAAGTATGTTTTAAGTAGGTACCTCACGACATGGGACATACTTAGACACGCAAGAAGTAATCAAAATTAACAAAACTCGAAAAGGACAAAGTTTAGTTTTTAAAATTGAAAGGAAAAAAAACATGTGATTTGTAAGGATGACCTTGATTGAGAAATGTTACAAAACCACGTGGTTTTTTCGGCTATTAAATAGAGTTGCTCATACATGCTCGGTTACGCAGAGAGTCTGTCGATTTAAAGAAATAAATTATCTGTAAGTCCTGTCACGATATCTTTAGACATTATCTGTTGGTGTAGCACGTGTCATTAAATGTAAAAGTAAAAGGTTCTTTGCATATACTAAATAATTTGAATATCGTCACTAGGCCAAATAATTCTGATTTTATTTAATAATAGAGACTTTAACAATCACGTGGCAATACAACGTCTGTAGGATAGTATAAATATATATATTACACAGACAGGTGTGTAGGATAGTATAAATATATATATTACACAGACAGGTGTGTAGGATAGTATAAATATATATATTACACAGAAAGGTGTGTAAGATAATATAAATATATATGTGTATTAGACACAGGTGTATTTCTTGTAAGGACAAAAAACATTTTCTGTCAAGATTAGAAGACGGATGTTAAGAGCACCGAGTTCAAAGTTCACTCACATGTGTAAAGTAGGAAAACAGTTGATGTGTTACTAGTCCAGTAGGTTTGTTTTTTGTTTTTTTTTTAATTTCGCACAAAGCTACTCGAGGGCTATCTGTGCTAGCCGTCCCTAATTTAGCAGTGTAAGACTAGAGGGAAGGCAGCTATTCATCACCACCCACCGCCAACTCTTGGGCTACTCTTTTACCAACAAATAGTGGGATTGACCGTAACATTATAACGCCCCCACGGCTGAAAGGGCGAGCATGTTTGGTGCGATCGAAATTCGAACCCGCGACCCTCAGCTTACGAGTCGAACGTCTTAACCCACCTAACTGTGCTGGGCCAGTAGGTTTGGATGTGATCATGATAATAAAGGTAAACTGGTTGCAGAGAAAGAAAACCCTAAAACAAGTCAGACAATAATTCCTGTCCGTGCAAGTAATGGAAAAGCTAGAGGGAATTCTTAATAGCCGCGGAATATGAGATTCTCTTGGTACGTATTAGAGCAAATTAATCTTTGATACTTTTGTTACCTATATATTTGTGCGGCAGCAATACTAAGTGTGGGGTGCGCGTATACCCGTTCAAATTTTTTCACTCGTCAGAATCACTACTAGCCTACCCTCAAATTTAATTTCTCTTATATAGAATTGGAGTAAATTAATTTGTGTGGCACTGGGCATGTTGAAATACGTCAATCAAAGAGTTTGAACTCCTGAGTCCAAAACTGTAATTAGAGTTCAGATTGGTCAAGAGATGACGGAGCTGCAAGCTAAAAGTTTGTACTTGAAAAAGAAGAAAAACAAACTCAGAACCGTTCTTTGAGCCGCTTTGCCGCGGCTAAAAACGGCCTAAGAAAATAACGTTACATCCAGAAAATGAGTAAGTTTACAGAATTATTGTAAGACATGAGCAACCATGATCAGAGTAGTTAACTCTGAAGAGATGGAAAACCACAACGACCTCTATATCCATAAAAAGCATATAGAAAATAATCCTCATATCTAGCTTTCCATATCCTCATATTTTATTCTAGTTTTCCCGGATCTCGTGTATATTCCTTATTTTGTTATCAATAATTACGCACTCGGTCCACGTTATTCCGTTAAGTCCTAAATTATAATCTAATCTTGATTGTTTGAGCACGAAACAACACAAGGGGATATCCGTGCCGTGTTCATCACGAGCGTCGAGCACCATTTTTAAAGGTGTAACTCTCAGACTTGCTGCTGAGCCACTGGGGTCGGGGTTACCCACTGATCTATTTTTAATTATGTTTTAATAAAACACAGAAACGAATTTATTTTTAAAAAATTAGAATGAACGCTTACTGCCATAGTTCTTGTATGTGTTTGTTTTTCTCTGATAGCAAAGCTACATGGGGCTATCTGCGGAGCCCACCGAGGGGAATCGAACCGCTGATTTTAGCGTTGTAAATCTGTAGACATACCGCTGTACTAACGACGGGCTAGTTCTTGTAATTAATTCAGTCTTTGAAATGCATGTGCACCATAAGGGGAGTTCACATGTGTAGACAAGAAAGACATAATGAAATTGTACAATGGACGGCAACTGCTTGTGGAGACACAAGTGTAGAAAACAACGTTTCGAAAGTCTTCTGCCTTTCGTCTTCAAGTTGGAAGACGTTCAAAACGCCGTCCTCTACATTTGTGTCTCCACAACAGACAGTTGCCGTCCATTCTACAAAGTTTCACCATGAACACTCTGCCTAAATAATCTGTCAAAGAATAAGAAAGACATAGTTTCCGAATCACGCTAATCTTAACAATAAGTATTAACAGCTTTATATCAAACTTTATATTCGTTAATTTACTTACAGAACTCACGGAACAAGTAACTGAAAGAAACATTAAAAGATGTCTCTTGCACACAAACACACGGTCATGTTACACATATAAGAAAGGTTTTAAAATTTATCACCAAATTGTTGAAAACACCGGGAAAGTACTGTCACAGATCAACCTTTCTATAAAGCAGCAATACTTTCAGATTTTCGTTCCGGCTGAAGTGGTTTCTCTTAAACGTTGTCATTAGATATGTCTTTAAAAATATTTTGATTTTGTTTGTAATTCCAGACGAAACTCGCTTGTCTAAACAAATTGGCCATAAATCAAGTTTGGATGTTGCAATGTTTAGCAGAAACGTTGATGTTTTTTGTTCTTTATTTCTTAGATTTCTTTCCTGGAAGTTTATTATTTAGCAGAAACGATTATTTATTATATACTTTAATAAAAATTTCTTCCCTTTTATATCTTCCCCATACCCCGAAGAACATAATTCATTACTTTCGCTTAATGTCACCTGGATCATTTTAACCTACTTTGCTTTTGATGAAGTGCATCTTTTGAAATAAAGGGACTAGACAAACTCATAAAGGGAATTCAAATTGTAGCTTTTATAAATATTTCTAGTCAGATCGGGGTAATAAATATGAGTAAATTACGCCATAACATAGATCCTCCATGGGAATCGGGGGACCCATTACGTCAAAGCAGTGGCAGATTTAAGGTTGTATGGACCCTACATCCCATCTAATTTTATATAAAATAAAATTATCAATGGGCTCCATTAAGACCATGGGTTCTGGGGCTAAACTGGAGGGTTAATTACACCAGAACATACGGACTTCAGCTAAACTGGGGGTTCCATTACGCCATAGCATAGAGACCTCAGCTGAAATGAAAAACCTATTACGCCATAGTAGAGTCCCAATACAAAATGGAAGGCTTTTTTATACCATAACATAAGGAGCTTACATGAAATCAGACAACTTTGTTTCCCCACTCCGAACCCTAAATCCTTTTGAAAAATTACGTTCCTGTTTTGATAAAGCTATCACAAACAATCTAATGCTTACAAAAAATTAAAAACAAAAAAGTCAATTTATATATTATACATATGTTTGAAACGGCCTCGTGTTACTTGTTGTGATATATTATACATATGTTTGAAACGGCCTCATGTTAATTGTTGTGATATATTATTTACAGAACGTTTCGCATGACTGGTGTTATGCTACAGAATACATTTAAGGTCTTGCGTAAGATTTCCATCTTTTTACTACGTTCTAAATATCTATTTTTTCCAACATTTAAACTGAAATAGACTTCTTATGCATATTAAGATCTGATAACTATTAGGGTCTTTTCTTCACTTGTTCCAATAAGTAGAAAAAATTCATACTTTAAACTACACGTGAAATGTGTTTAGAACGGTGAAAACAAGTTTAGAATATTTATCTTACGTTTATTTTAAACATTCAATTTTTATATAAAAATATTTGTTAAACTACTTGGTTCATAAGTGGCTCAAATGTACCTCTGAAAGCTTATAATACTTAAAAATGGGTTTCAACACTCGTGCGAGGCACAGCGCAGATAGCCAAGTAGTCACTCTGTATGAGATGAATACGGCAAATCTAAAGACGAAGAAATTATCACACCCATCTAACAATAGAGAGAACTGTGCCGTCATATTTTATACTATAAAAATAGATTCACGCTAAATACGACATAAGGATAGTCTCAAGAGTCTTTTTGGCCCCCACTAGTACAGCGATAAGTCTACGGATTTACAACGCTAAAATCAGGGGTTCGATTCCCCTCGGTGGGCTCAGCAGATGGCCCGATGTGGCTTTGCTATAAGAAAACACACACACTCAATAGTCTTCGTACAAAGTTTTATCCATCTTTGTCACATGATGGCTCTTTAGAGCTAGGTTTCAATGTTTTTTGCTCTGAAATACAAGGGCAGGCATAGCCAAAGTAGTGAGGGTGCTTGACTCATAATCTGAAGGCCACGGGTTTGAATCCCCGTTACACCAACCACGCTCGTTATTTCAGCTATGAGAGCGTTATAATATGACGGTCAATCCTATTATTCGTTGGTAAAAGAGTAGCCCAAGAGTTGGCGGTGGGTGGTGATGACTAGTTGCCTCCCCTCTAGTATTATACTGTCAATAAGTGAAGCGAAACATTAGTATCATACATACAACCTTTTATTAGTAATAAAACCTGAAACATTTCTAAAGCCACAATGAACTATCTGCTGTGTCAAACGCGTGGAATAAAACCCTAGATTTCAGTGTCACAAATCTGTAAACCTACTGCTGTTCTACTGGGAGACTTCTGAACCATAATAACGTAATCCACTTGCTGAATTTCAATCTTTTTTATCTACGTTTTCATGGCATTTCAAGCATCGCACAAATTAAGTTGGATTTTCAGCCAAATCAGACAGATTAGAGACCTCTAGGGTTCAGTTATAGCCGACCTCAGTTTTGGGCTACTGATCAGAGAAAGGCTGTAAGTTAGCAGTATCCGCCGCTAGAAGGCTTTTCCTGGCTTTATAGAGGTGTGGAGCGTGTTTAGTGAAGTCATTGTTCGATCCCTATGTTTTCCGATCAGTAGCTCGACGACGCACAAAGTAATAAAGATAAGGAAAACTTTTCAACTTCACGAATTTTACCCCATAATTGAATATTTGAATTTACGCCTCGTAATAAAAAAAAACACAAATTGTCATCATGTATTTAAGTGTTTAAAATTATTAGTTTAACTGCATTTGTAGGTGGCTAATTTAATTAATTGTAATTGTTCTTAACTGACGTTATTGGTAGGAAATAACTCATGTAATTTAGGAACCGACTGATTCTAAATATTGATTAGAGACGTCAAAAAAAAGTCCTATTGAACGTATTACGTAGCAATGAAAGCATCTTCACGTTACCTTTTACAACAGTCAAATACGTTAACTAAGAGATTTTTATAAGAACAAATATATTACTGATTAAGCACGTGATACAGAATATTAAGTGGAGTTGGTAACAAACATATACAGCAAATATTGTAAGTAAAAACGAAACTTCCAGAGTAGGGATTGAACCCAGGATCTGGGTATAACAATACTCTCTTAACTGTTTTATTCAATTACTCATAAATAACTGAATGAAAGAAATACAGTTTCTTCAGCAAAGGCATCGTACCTTTACCAACGCAACCATATTCGCTCATAAATGAAGTTTTTGTCAAACGTACAATTGCCTTTGGTTTTTATTTCAACTGTGTATTTACTGAGTTTCTCCAAGTACCAACGGTTTTAAGTATCAATTATACAATTCCTTATCATTGTTAAGAAAGAACTTCTGAATATACTTATTAACAAAACAAGAGTTTAAACGACTATTTTAACAGAGAAATAATTAAACGAATACATTAGCGTAGAAAATAATACTTATACAATCACTTATAAATTGTCACATATCTTTTATGATACTTCGTGGTTGCCAGGTGGTTAAGGCACTCGACTCGAAATCTGAGAATGGCGGGTTCGAATCCCTTTCACATGCTCCCCATTTCAGCCTTGTTTCGAAACCCTTGGGACCAGTTGTGTTTCGTAATTCGGAATTTTAGAACAAATGTATCACTCCAGTAGGGTCCAGAGCAGCACCCCATCATTATTTTCACAGTGAAATTAAACACAAAGTCACAAAATAAAAAGCAATGAAAAAATACCAGCGAACAGCAGACAGTGTGACCAGTAGCAAACCGGAGACACAACTGACGCGCCTGTCAGAGCGTCAGTATAACAGCTGACCCAACTCCACATCCACATGACCCAGCATAGCCAGGTGGGTTAAGGCGTTCTACTCGTAATTAGTGTCGCGAGTTCGAATCCCCGTTGCATCAAACATGCTCGCCCTTTCAGATTTGCGCAAAATTCCAAAACAAACAAACCACACTCTGCGAAAAAAACTTCAGATTTCGGAACTTCGGATTGTGGACCTGTAGAATGAAGTCCACTTAACTGGAACATTTGTTATAGAAATGCTGCATAATCTCAGAATAAACAACTAATTTGATATTTCATAACTTAAAACAGGAAGGTAGAAAAAATACGTCGTGTGCATGCATACTACAGAATTAGAATACTATTGTGTTTTGTAGATACTGTGGAAAGGCGTTCATGAAACTTTCGTCAAAGTATTAGTACTACTGAGACATGTGGAAAGATATTTTACGATATAATTAAAAACTTCATACGTGTAATTCGATATTAGTAATTATAGAGTTTATTAAAACTTTATGGTCATGCTCCAAGGTCATCAAACAAAATACAACTGTGTTTGTAACGTCTAATGTTGATATTTATAAAACCAAAACAGTTTTACATAACTTGTTGTACGTTTCTTGTGAAACTTCTCATATATGCCGCTACTTTGGGACATTTACGAAATTGGTAATAATGTTTTATTATTGTAAAAATGGCCCCACGTTACTGATGAGACATCTTTTCAACAGAAAACTAAAACTATTACATACTTCTAGGGCTAAACAAAATCTATAACCGTTATTAAGAAGTGAATTAAAGAAAATCTAATACCGCTGTTTACGTCCACAAAATCTTGTAGTAGTGCAGTATATAACCTACTCTGATCTTAATGCTTTGACCCTCCTGAGTTATTAATTATAGATTTCAAAAATTGTTACTTACAGATATCCAAAAGATTTTTGATGAGGATGTTGGTGGTGTTTTTACTCCGAACTGCCCCGCATTCCAGGAAAGCAAAACCACACTGCATAACTAATAAAGGAAAGAAAACAACACAACGGAAGAACCTAGGGTAAGTTAGCTCTGTGTTATACCTATAGTCCTAGAATAACTCAGGGATATTCTGATTACATATCAATATATCAGCTCGCAGTATCTTTTTTTCTTATTAACGTTTAGCTTCTATCTTTAATAGGCCCGGCATGGCCAAGTGGTTAGGGCGCTCGACTCGTATTCTGAGGTTCGTAGGTTTGAATCTTCGTCACACCAAACGATCTTGCCCTTTCAGCCGTGGGAACGTTATAATATAATGGTCAATCCCACTATTCGTTGGTAAAACAGTAACCCAAGAGATAGCAGTGGGTGGTGATGACTAGCTGCCTTTCCTCTTGTCTTACACTGCTAAATCTGCGCTAGCCTACGAAATTAAAACCCAAACCAAAGTTACGAAAGTAAATTTAATAGCTAATATCTTGTTATGGACTACATTAAATTGCATTTGAAAGTTGACTGTTCAATTATGACCTTCGACAATTATTTGTGAAAGATGTTTTTGAATTTCGCGCGAAGCGACTCAAAGGTTATCTCAATAGCCTCCTTATTTCCACATGTTACTTTTACTTAATTATAGAGAAACTTGTCCGATGTTCTCCATTTCATTGATTTCTTAGCAATATGTTTTTGTTTTTTTTTCGTTTTAGGTACAAATAAATGCACACCGTTGCTTTCAACACGTTGTCACTTCTTTATCAAACAATTGCATTTTCCGAAGAGTGTTTACTTGTAGTTATGTCAAAAACCGAATATTCCAGAATGTTCTCCTTCCAAATAAAAATTGAAATAAGAAAGCTAGATATGAAAATGTAATTTCTTGCAATGATTTTGTCATCAGTGTGTTTAATTTCTTAAAGATTATATGTGAATGAAATGTCATCAGAATGTTCCGTTTCAGGTTTAAATTTCAAAACTTTCCTGAGCAAGATCCTCGGAACACCATCAGCAGGAGGGTTTGTGTGTTTTAAAATATCGCGCAAAGCTACAGGAAGAATATCTGTGCTAGCTGTCCCTAATTTAGCAGTGTAGGACTAGAAAGAAGGCAGCTAGTCATCACTACCTACCGCCAACTCTTAGGTTACTCTTTTACTAACGAATAGTGGGATTGACTGTCATATTATAACAGCCCCATGGCTTAAAGGGCGAACATGTTTGGTGTAATGGAGACTCGAAATCGCGATCCTCGGATTACAAGTCCAGCGCATTAACCACCTGGCAATACCGGTTCCAGTAGGAGGGACGATCCCCTACGCTCATATTTCAATTTTACGTAGCACTTGTCTTGATGACACTGTATGGTAAAATTTTACATACAAATGAGTTAAGATTATGAATTTCCTTAAAAAATTATTATATGCTACAAAAGAACTTCAAGCAGTAGATAACTAGTGCAGTTGCGTTTCTTAGGTAAATTATTATAATTATTCCCTTATTGTTACTTTCATTAACAACATTGTTTATACTATTTAGTATATTGAGCGTCATTGCTTTTTGTTTTTATTTTTTATTGCTATAAAGATGGTATTGTATTTTTAGCTTAATATAATTATTTAAGGCTAACCTAAATATTCTATGCTTGACCTCTGAGATAGTATTGGGATTACGGCCGAAAATACAATTTACAACAAAAGTAACCACCTGATGAAAAAATACGTAATCTTTGTAACTAGAAACGTAAGAAAAGTATACTTAATTAGCTGTATTAATGTCCAAGATAGTCTTTAATTCCGCTTCCTTTATCGGAAGTTGATATTAAATTGTAAAATGTCGTTTAAATCAGATAACCGTTTCCACTTACTGAAAGAGAGAAATATAATGAATTAGAGATAAACACAGAGAGAGTTAATTAGGTAGACAACTTATTTTTCATTGCTGTTTCTAACATTATTCTGTAGATTTTAACCTATTTTTAATGTTTTTATGTTTGTAGGTGTGCTTACTTCTATCTACTACAGTACCTTGTAGTATCAACTGACTTTTACCGACGAATAGTGGGATTGGCCGTAACAATATAACGTCCCTACGGTTGAAATAATGAACACGTTTGGATGGACAGGAATTCGAACCCGCGACTCGACAGATTGCGAGTCCACCGCCCTAACCACCTGGCATGGCCAGGCTCTTAACTTAAACAAATTAGTTATCATTTTCATGTTTTGTTTTCTATGTGAAATATATCTTGGATGCTTAACCTTATGATCACGTCGTCATCCACATAATTCTATTTGGGTCGGTGTGAAGTGAACGAACCTACAATAATAAAGCCTGAGGGTTGATTCCCCGTAGGGAACAGAGCGCAGACAGTTTGTCGTGTATTCACACAATGGGCTATATCTGCTGCGTACACCATGGGTATCGAACCTCGGTTTTAGCCTCAATTGAGCCATTAGAGTGCAAATGTGCAGATTTGTAGTAAAACAAATACAGTTTAACTTGGAGTACCGACGAAAGCCCATTTTTTTCACATGTAGTTTTGATCGTGTTTTTGTATCTTCCTGATTCAAGATCGTTTGTTGAAAGTAATTGAATAATTCTCGATATTTTTATTACTTACATTTGTTTATTGTTTGCACTAAATAAGATAATTTGGTTTCATTAATCAAGTCTCGTTGCACACAAAAAACGACATTTTTTTCCCATAAAAATAATTTTGAATTGTGATCTTAAACGAACACGTTTAAGTCAGAAACATCGAATAACTTCCAAGATCCTATAAATATAAGCAATAAACGACAGTATCTTATTTTATCCATACGATAAAATGTACTCACATAAAATAATGTCACCAAAGATGACCAGAAACATGGTATCCACGTTGTCTTTCAAGTAGTTAATAGTCGAACTTAATGTTGACAGGTTACTATGAAAACAGCAGTTGACAGCATCAACTAGTTGTTGATTCGGTGTTGCGTTAGTTTGAGAGAAGTTAGAGTGAAGCGATTGAAAGGACATATTCATGAAGTCACTGTGATCTCCGTTCGCTGTCAGATTGAAGTCTGGTAGAATGTCACTCCCAGATCTTAACCACAGAAGAGGACCAGTGGTAAATGAAAGGAAGTTTCTCATTTGTTTATTTGATTCTAACACTCCACCTCTTTTTTTTTTCAAGTTATGACGTTTATACATCGTTAACATTGGTCTATCATTAAATAAATATCTGCTTGGATAACCTTGGTTAAAACTTAGTAATTTAAACTTTCAATACATTCAACCATAAGGAACAAAAAGTACAAACGGATTTATACCCGCGAGAGGCGTAAACCTCATCAGCCAATGAGAATGAAAGAAAGCGTTACGGTTGAATTAGCACAGATGGCAAAACAGGTCCAAATGGACACCAGTAACAAGACAATACGTTCAGTTTTACGAAATACGACCGCGTTATCAGAAATAAAGTTAATTATAAAAGTTGTTGGAAGTTGATATTTTGTTTATTTTAACAAAGCTTGATAAAGATTTAAACATTTAGAATGTTTTCCCTTTTCGACAGTTTATAAAACCCATTTGATTCCTAATTACTCTGCTACTGCAACGTCCTCCGCTGGACGGATTTACGTCGCTAAAAATCAGGTGTTCGATTCCCCTCCGTGGACTCAGCAGATAACTCGATGTGGCTTTGCTATGAGAAAACACACACACATATCACTAAACAAGACATTCGAGTCGTTTCAAAAGGTACTTTTACAAGATTCAGTTGAGAATTCCCTTCCTAGATTTCGGTTCTGACGAGCCGAGTTCGAATCCATGCCATATCACAAAACATTATCATTGCTTTAAGCTATTTGTGCATTATTAATCTGACAATTAATCCCTTAGCGTGGACTGTGGGTAGTAAAGTGCTGCGCTGTCTCTCCTCTGCCCTATAGTTCAAAATTAGGGACGACAACAGGGGGCCCTACTAGCTTTGTCAAAAACACAGTTTTGGTTTTCAATTGATATGGTAGCATAATCCGAACCCTATGCTCACGTGCAAGAAATAAATACTGATTATCAACACACAGGATTGATGGTTGTAGCCTGCCCATAATATATTAATTCATCAATATAATATTGATTATATTATAAAATGATATTATATCTGTATAATGTAACAGAATAAAGTTTTCGAAATTAATTTGTTCATTGTTATTAATTTAAAATGAATAAAAAACTTACATGTACATAAAAATATGAGTACTGGTTTAGTATTTTCAAGGATACTTTTCAGTTTTCAAATGAAGAGTGTGTGTGTTTTTTCTTATAGCAAAATTACATTAGGCAATCTGCTGAATCCACTGAGGGCGGTTCGGCATGACCAGGTGGTTAAAGCACTTGACCCGTAATCTGAGGGTCGCGGGTTCAAATCCCCGTCATACCAAACATGCTCGCCCTTTCAGCCGTGGAGGTGTTATAATGTGACGGTTAATCCCACTATTCGCTGATAAAAGAGTAATCCAAGAGTTGGGGGTGGGTGGAAATGACAAGCTGCCTTCCCTCTAGTCTTACACTACTAAATTAGGGAAGGCTAGCACAAGTAGCCCTCGTTGTAGCTTTGCACGAAATTTTAAACAAACCACCGCGAGGAATCAAACCCCTGATTTTAGCGTTGTAAATCCGAAGACGTACCACTGTACCAACAGGGGACTTCAAATAAAGACACTTTTCAACAAGATCCGCCTTTCTTTTACTTTGAATTTCATATATATTTTTTAAAACTCCCTCTAACTGATAAATTATGTAACATTCAGTTCTCCGGTAGATCAGAGATGAGTCTACGATCTTATTGTGCTAGAACATGGGGTTTGACTCCATGCGGTGAACAAAGCGTTGCTTTGCGTTAATAAATCAACAGTAACTGTAGCTCTGCATGTGACAATAAATTTCTTGATGAAATAAGTTTTTAAAAAATGCCAAAATGGGAAAACGCAAGAAACAAAAGTGTTTTTAAAGTACGATGTTTCTTTATCGCGTGTTTATTAAGATATAGTTGACAGTTATTTGCATTATAAACGCGATATCCGCCTAATTTTGTTCTTAAATGTAATACCCCTCGTGACACAGCTGTATGTCTGCGGACCTACAACACTGTATTTCGATACCCGTGGTGAACAGAGCACAAATAACTGGTTATGTAGGCTTGTGCTTAACTTAAACAAACAAACTTAAACGTAAGTTTGTTTCTCCATTTTTGTTCATAACAAATACGTAAGTAACACTGCATAAATCACAACTGAAACTATTATGAACAGATATGTGTAGACAGCTTATTGTGTATTTGTTTTTCCTTTTCTTTGTTAAGCACAAAACTACATAATGGGCTATCTGTGCTCTTCTCACCATAGGTATCGAAACTCGATTTCTAGCGTTGTAAGTCCACAGACATACTGTTGTAGCTCTGGAGGTGGTGCTTCACGAGAATACAGAAATGGAAATATTTGGGGAGATATTTATTCAAAGCACGTACTAAAAAATGCTTGCTTGTATTAATACATACCCACATACAAGATATCTCCCTGATTCAGAACCCAGACAGTTGTAGACTTTTCTGTCCGAGGTAAGTTCGTGAATAATGAAATTTCTGACAAATCATGTAAATACACGCTTTCCTGATTTTAATTTCAAATCCGTATCCTTAGTATCATGAAATGACATTATTAGTGTCTCAACAGAAGCCAGAACTAAAGTATCATCCGTAAAGACGAATCCTTTGTTTCCTTGTAGCTCCATCAGTTTTCCAGAAGTCGGAGGTACATTACACAGATAACACGTAGAATAATATATTAAACCATTCTTAAGTGATAAAAGCAGCGTTAGATTTACTTTCAGTGGTCTGATAATATAGTTTAGGGTATTCAACTTGTATTTACCTTCTAGTTAATTCAAACATTGGTCTATTCTGGACTTTCACACAATACTAATCCACCTATATTTCAAGCAGAACTTTACGTTCCGTCACAATCACTGCTAAATATCATAAAAACTCTCACAAGGTTGTATTAGTTCAACCATTAATATCCATTGAATTTTAGATATAGTGCTACAATAAAAACCTGTTTGGAATTTGTTTCATTGGACATGTGCCACTACTGTGTATGTTATGGCAAACAATTACTGTAAAATCCAGTTAGTAATATGATCCTACAAACACGTCACCAAACAATGAGCAAGCCACTAACTTCCTGTCTCGCTTCTCAACAGACAAATTCGGGGATTCATGAATTTGCTTTTGAAAACTTGATCACCAATACCGAATGTTATTTGCCGAAAAACCAATTTTACCTGTTTCACAACCAACCGCATCCCAATTTTCAAAACAGTTTCATCTTTAAGAGATCGAAGCTCGAACAAAGGATGAAGATGTATTGTAGTTTTGGTAACTTACTTGATGGTTTTTGAGTTGTTTTAGAACACCATAAGCAACGTTATTGATATAAATTTTGGTGTGACAGAAGATTTTATGTTGTTCAGTTTAGGTTTGATGTGCCACTCCATACTCTTATTAATCTTAAATTTAAATTTGCTTATAATACAATGTCGTTTTCGAAATGTTGGAGGATATGTAGTAAAGAATAGTTCGAAAACCAGTAATAAGCTTACGGAAGTACTTCCTTAAATGAGTATATTTTCTTATAGCAAAGTCACATCAGGCTATTGGCTGAGTCCATCGAAGGGCATTGGATGAGAACTTCCCACCCCTGATCTGAAGTCATTAAATGGAGGGAGGTCTCATATCGTGGGATCTCATGAGCTATTGACTAAGTTTTTTCTCCTGTGTCTTTGATGTATATGAAAGAAACTGAAGGCTTTATTTACCATAGTGATGACATAAAAAGGGCCATCATAGACTGAATGTAAAGGTCTGTAGAAGGTTTTAACTTTTCCGACATACAGGGCCTGGATTCCATACCTGGTTAACATTACTTGTTATTATTAGAAAGCTGGTTGAAGATGCGGCGGGAAGAAGGTGATGTCGACTACCAGATCAAATGCGTAAAATGAAACTGATAAGCCATGACACATTTGGGTTCTTGCTGAAAGATGAGGAAGGAAACCAAAGCTGCTATGACTAACCTAGAAGATTGAAATTTGGCAGGACCGACCAATTGGATGCATCTCTGCTGATCCAGGGCATAAGCACCATGTTTATTCATGGTGGACTCAACCATCATGATACTGTATTCAAACTAATGCTTATGCTTTTATAAAACAATGATGATGAAAACAAGTGGATTAACCTGTTGATGTTTATAAGAACTAAAACGAAAGACTTGGATCTATTTTTTCAAGTGTTTAGAATCTCAAAATGCTGGTAGTTTCCCATAAGCTCTGCAGCTAAACGCACCAATAGGTGTCGTGGTTCAGACATTGCCATCACAGCATTTAGTTCTCTATGAACAGTTCTATGAACGTGTGTGTTTAGAGTGTTAGTTTTATTTGCAGACTGATTAGATGCTGTACTTCGCATTTTGTTTTACAACAGGAAAAATATTCAAGTGCCAGTCAATAAGCGGGAGAGCCAACAACAAGCAACACTTGTTATTGCTTCAGCTAGTTTAAATATACTGTACTAAGTAGGTGAAACTATCCAGATTGGGTATAAGTTGTTGTATGATTGTAACTAATGCGTGTTGACGTTGTTAGTAGAGAATGGTGCTGTCAAATCTTTGCTGGACCTCCTAGTGCACCGGACAAATTGCACAGATCCACCACTCTTGTCAGTCGATACAAACATTATTTTGACTAGTCGAGATAAGTTCAGAAATCTAGCTTTAACTGATCATTAGTGTAGCTTCTAAAATTTCCCACATATCTAGTGCTGTTGCGTAAATAGCAAACACATGGCTGCTCAAATACATCATATCTGGCTAAGAACTGTGCAGGCAGTCCCAGTGGTGAACAGATGGATAATTTTAATGTGGTGATGGTGAAATTTGGCAGCGTGTTTAAAAGATTAGATAACCAGCTTGATAAAACCAGAAATATTTCATTACATATATAGAATTGGCATGCATGCAGTAAACATTATTGTTCGATATTTTTTCAATACCACGAATAAAGTCGATGATGAAACAGAGCATGTTTGAAGATTAAATAATATTCCAACCAGAATATTCTGTAATCTCCAGTGGAGTTGGTGATAATCCGAAAAAAAAAATACTGTGCCTATATTGCCTCATCAGATGCAATTCTGCAACCTATTAATAAATATTCTCACAACAAAGCACATCATCATAGATTATCTCACTGTACTTGTATTAAACGAAACACTTCACAAATGGTTTGAAACTATAGACAATTGATATTACAAATGACTTCATATACTGTGGAAGAAGCAGTAATGAAAATAATTTTCGTTGCCATGTGTATCTTAAGTTGTCCAGTTCATTCTAATAAGACTCCTTAGACGGTCAGTGGGCTGTACCCTCGTTAAGATGTATAAAGTTATGTAACCATCAGGAAACTAGACCTCTTTTCTGACCTTTCACCTCCAAATTATTCTGATAATTGCCAGTAAGTGAAAAGGTCAGGTCCCAGCTTAGGTGTCAGTGTAACAGTTGTGCACTTACAATATTAACACATGATAAAACTTTCTCTGTGTTCTAGCAAAATAGCATAACATAAATAAAACCATAAACTGGAATATTCTTCCACCTACACTTCCAAGTTCTGGAGAAATAAGATAGGTAGATTTCCTGGTGACCAGGCTTATGAAGGACAACCCACTCTTGACATCCTTCAACAGAAGAAATATATTCTCCAACTCAGAGTAGCCTTTCATCTGTTCGTCTCTCGAGGAAAGAAGACTTCAACTGTGGATAAAAACTTTGATATTTGTCACTTGATAACACACGCTCTAGAAGCTTGTATTTCCTGATCTTCATATGTCAACTATGAAAAGAGCTATCGCTAACTCTGACTGAACCAATCAAATGGATATAAATTACTGTAAAGCATAAGCAATTTCTAAAAAAAAAATCTTATACAACTCATTCTGTATAGCTAAATTTGAATGTTTCATCTCTACATTTCGCTGAAGTAAAACCATAACTTTAACATTCGAGTTTCGTAAACAAAACTTATTGAACCAAAACAGAGACAAGCACTTTCCATTGGTAATATCAAGCTTCGCCATGCTGTCTTATGTCAGAGCAAATTGAAAATTTGACATGTTAACATTGGGGGGAGTGATGACTAGCTGCCTTCCCTCTTAGTCTTACACTGCTAAATTATGTATAGCTAGCACAGATAGTCCTCATATTGCTTTGCGTAAAATTCGTAACAGATTTATTAACCTATAACCTTGTGTTTTAGTACGTTTTATTCGATATAACCTCTGTGTGTTATTACAATAACTATAAAAAATGTACGCAAATAAGAACATATGCAAAGCGTAAAAAAAAATCGATTTTTTTTATTGTGTTCATCAGAAAACTTTATTCTGTATATTCAACCAGTTATAATATCCATTAACACATCATTCTTTTCTAGTTACGTGTGGTATGTTTTATCCACATTACAATGTTACCTCTATTCTGCAGCAGAATGAACTAGCCTTTGAACATAAAAAATACACTAATTTTAGTACAAATAAAACGTGTAAATTTCCATATTTAAATACCGCATACTTCAATAACTTTTTGATAAAACAATCACTCTATTTATAAGTAATAATTAGCTAAGATACATAAGCTTAAGCATTACATTTTTTACAAAAATTCTAATTTTGGCTCTATCATAAACAAAAGTCAAGTGATTTATGTTGGTTCTCAAAGAAAACCAAGCAAAACTAAAGGAAGTAATTTCTAAACAAGTTCACGAGCCTTTCAATTTCATAACTTTTTTTAATGTTAAGGCCAAATTATTATTTTATTAAGACAAGTAAAAAAGGTATTCCTTTAGGATAAAAGTAAGGCCTAAGATTTTGTCATATTTTCCCCTTTGTTTTTGAATAAATAAAATTAAGATTTCAATAAAAACGACAACTTTAGCCTCAGGAAGTTTCTTATTAATAAGTTTTTTTTGTGTTCAATAGCAAAATTAATATTCCTTTGACAAAAGCTAAACCTAAAAACAAAATTTGTGGACAAAATGAAAAGGCCTAGATACATGTATTTTTGTAAAATAATTCATATTTGTTTAGTTTATGCCAAACAAAAAAGAATGTTTTGGAAAAAACGCTAAAGGCTTTGAAGTATTAAAAAACATACTATGGAAAATAAATGTTGGTAAACCATAACTTTTTATAATTAAAATTGTATCTTCTACTTATGACTTACATTCCCTTTCATATTTAGAAACAAGAGTATTTAACTGATATTTAATCCAATTTATTATGCAGAGACACATGAATATATAATCACAAATCCACAAGTTATAATTAGTAATATCAGACCTGTTAAATGTTAAAGAGTCCACAACTGATATTTGCAGATATAAACAATCAGTTTAATCCCAAAATAAATTTTACACAGGCCAAGATCAAATATTCAATCCTAAACTGAGTTACATCAAGATTTTTCTTGTTTCTGAGCAGACTTCACAACTTCAGTTTTGTCCGTCTCCAATGACGTCTTTTAGCATTGTATCTGAAACAAAACAAATGCAAGTCTCACTGTAAAGATATTAATAAGAAACAAATACCACTGCCCTTTTTTAACAACACAGAAAAATATAACAATGTAATACACTAAATTTTTACAATATTTTCACACTTGGTAGGTTGCTGTCCACTTCCTTAAAGGAAATAAAAAGATGTGAAAGTTCAAACACTACTTAGCTAAAGCTACCAATATCTATCAAGGATGTTTTAATGTATGACATTTTATTTTAAGATACCAACTATTAACCCTATGTGCAGGGGATGGGAGTGAAAGTGAGCATATCGTGACATTCAACATGGCATTTCATATCTGATGTCAGGTCTATCAACTATTCATTTTACCCTACACTGTTTACTTCATGGACTTGCCACCTAGTGTTAAACTTAAATGTGATATTAATAACACAATAATTGCAAGATGTTTTGCATAGTAAGCAGAAAAATGATAAACTAGTCTATTTTGTAACATGAAAAACAATGAAAACATTGTCACTCTAAGTGAATAGTGTTTCCTAGATGAAGTAAATTCACTATATTGTGTTATCACAACAATAAATTTAACTACATGGTACTGCAGATTATGTGGGACTGAAAAGACATTCATAGAAATGGAGTTTCAAACTGACCTTATGTTTCATGCTTTATGAGTACCATTAGAACTTTCTCTAGAACTTCAGACTGATACATTGTTTACCAAGTGCAATAAACAGTCAAAGAACTGTGATTAAATGGTGATAAACAACTTATGGTGGGCCAGAAGTGACACTGGGAACCATTTAAGCTCTAATCTGATAAAGCATTATACCTGAGCAAGTGTTCAACTCGTATTGAAAAGGAATTAACACATGCATAGAATGAAGTAGAAAATTTGTACAAAGGTTTCAGACAAGCCTTTCAAAGGATCCAATTCATCCCACTTTGTTAACATTACAAATAAGTGAATGAATCTTGTTTTATTAAAGGAATATGAGAAAAGGTTTTCTCAGATGACTTTGTCTCAGTTTTAAAAAATAGAGTTATTCAACAGATTGTTTATGTAGTGCATTCACAGTGAGTTAGTTAAATGGATGGCAACTGCCTGTTGTACAAACTCAAGTGTAGAAGGTGACGTTTTACCTCCATGCCCTGTTATGACGTGAATTGGATTAAGTTTATTAAATGTAATGTTTTCATTACTTTAACTGTAATAAACTCTGTTAATCCTCTTGCAATGGGCTCAATATAATATACAAGTTCGTCTACACTTTCACACACATTAAGTATTTGTACTACAACCTTTGATACAGTATATATATACCTTAACAAATTTTTGTAGACATTTAGTAAAGATTACAACTTGTTTTGTACAAAAAAAATTCAGTTTTTTAATGAAGTATTTTTTACTAAAAGACTTGTTTGTGAAAATAACAAGTCTTTTGTTACTAGTCTGAGTGTGAAGTGATTTTATGTGATGATGAAAAACTATTCTTTGTCTCATAAATTTCAGATACAGGGTATTCAGAAAGTCACTGTGCACTTATATATTTATTAACAGACATGTTTCAATATAGAACACAGGAGGTAAATATGAATGACAATTATAAACAATGTTGAAAGTGACCCCCATTGGCATCAATACAGGCCTGGATCCTTCTTATTTTGTTTCTAAACACCACTATCAGTTGCTGGCTTGAAATAGACTGAATAAAATATGATTACAAAACTGTACAGTGACTTTCTGAACACCTTGTATTATTTGTGTAATCTCTAAAACCTCCTAAATACATTTCAAACATTTGTTTTCCATAAGACTTCATATTTTATTTTCTATACTCTTAACAATGCAAGGCCTGTCACTTCAACTTTGTAACAGTCAAAAAATTAGGAAATATAAAGTATGTTTCTTCATGCTAGAATGACTACAAATGCAGCGGTACCTCGGTTCTCAAACGACTCCCTTCTCAAACATATTGTTTGAAAAAAAAAAAGTCTCTGTTCCTGAACCAAGCTGTTGTGGCACAAACCCCAAACCCCGAACAACCCTATGACCATTTTCGGCCCATGCCAAGCTTGTCCAAAACATTTTACCTGCACCTTTCGCTCAGTCCACATCCCCGCTAAAATCTTCTGTGAACGTTCTCATTTTTTCTTTGTTTTTCTAAATATTCTGATTAAAAAAGCCACCATGGAATCAGAGAAGGATAATGAAAGCAGCAAACCAAAAAGAAAAGTTGTCAGAGCCAAAATAGAGGTGTAAAAAGATCTCATAGTGAAGTATGAGAGTGGTGTTCGTGTGTCTGACCTTGCTACACAGTTTGGTATGGCGAAGTCTACAGTCTGCACCATACTGAAAAATAGAGGTCATCAAAAGAGCTGATGTTGCAAAAGAAGTGACAAATATCACAAACAATGGAAGAGGTAGAACATCTGTTGCTGATTTGGGTAAAAGAAAAACAGCTGGTGATAGCATTTCTAAGACCATCATTTGTGAGAAAGCAAAGCAGTTGCATGCTGACCTTTTGAAAAACACCCCTGGAATGAGTGCTGATAGAGTGAATTTAGGAAGTGGCATACATAGTGTGGTGAGACATGGGGAGGATGCCAGGCAGAAACAAACCTCATTTGACAAGTTTTTAGTGAGAAATCGGTCCAGTGAGTCTCAAGCAGGTTGTAGTAGTGCAAAGAGACAGAAAAGAGAAAGAACCCCAGAAGGAGAGTTACCTGACATTTTTAATGGAAGGTGATTCCCCTTCCAAACAATAAATACCCTCCTACTCTCCACGTTCCTCACCACCTTTCACTTATGCCAGCTCTCCTCAGCACAGGTAAAGTGCAGTTACATTTTCATTTATTGTTTTTATAGTTTTTGTGGTTAACTTTATTCATGTAAGTATTATTATACAGGTATAAATAAACAATATTTTTACTTAAAATGCTTCATAATGCATAATTTTTGGAGGTCTGTAACAGATTAATTTAATTTACAGTATTTCTTATGGGAAAAATTGATTCAGTTTTTGAACAGCCTTCTAAAACGGATTAAGTTGGAGAACCGAGGTACCACTGTATTAATATTTAGTCTATGTAGCTTTAGTCTCA
The DNA here is from genome assembly GCF_004210375.1 of Tachypleus tridentatus. Classification (NCBI taxonomy): domain Eukaryota; kingdom Metazoa; phylum Arthropoda; class Merostomata; order Xiphosura; family Limulidae; genus Tachypleus; species Tachypleus tridentatus. Next base: position 65,728,369 of record NC_134833.1, on the reverse strand, counting down.
ATGCTGTATATTATCTTTTATTACACTGGCTTCCAGTCATACTTAGCTAACATTATATAATTTACATTGACATGGTGCACATGCACTCAGGTTATATATCCAGTAATATATGGTCACATTTCAATTATACATTATATGCAAATAGATTATTACCATTTAGAAATAAATTATTAAACTTATTTTTCTTAAAATATAGAAAAATAAACCTAGAAGTAAAGCAAACAATTATCTCTTCTACCTATGACCTTTGAATTTGGTTGCTGCTGGACACAGGATACTAGTAACTGTATTAAGGACAGTTTTCAAAAATGAAGAGAGTTGAACAGGACCATTATGTTTGATTTGGTACATAAGACATATCTCAAAAAAATAAAAAGATACAAGGTTCTTATTTTATATTCTAGCTTGTTAATAATTTGACTTACTAATTTGTACAAAGTACAGAATCAGTATTTCAACATCAAAAGCATCTCATTTTAAACTGCTGCAACCAACAGATCACAACTTATTAAAATTTATATTTAAACATTCTTTTAATATTTACTGTTAAATTAAGAAACTAACTCATATATAATATTAAAGTGTGAATTATAATCTACAATTTGACTCCAAACTTATTGACACAAATTCATAAAATAATAGTTCAATAAAATTTTGAATACAAGTAAACTAATATGATGATATGGCCTTTGACTCCTAAACTGTTGCAAAAGGATTGAAACTGTACATGTTGGTAAAAGTTGATCACTGTTTTTACATTAAGTGTAAATACAGTGATTTCTTTCATTTTCACAATTCTAAGCCTACTAAAAAACAATTCTCAGTGTTCAAGCACAGTGGCTACAGGAAACTCAGAACTGTGAAACAACTGGTCTAAAAACTAACTCCTACTTTATCATTGAATAAAGGTACAATAAATGAAGTATCAACTAACCTTATAGTATTTCCAGTTTTCATGCGAATCCATTGTGGGATTGGTCTGTTTTGTTTCATCTTCTTGGCCAACTTCTGTTTAATTTTAAATGTTTTGTGGGCACCCTGCAAGAAAGATATCACTAAAACACAGGACAAAACAACACTACTACTAGAACATTTACTCTGAATTACTAATAAAACCCAATTCTAATTAATATAAGCCCATTTTAACAGAAATTATTTAATTTTAAAATGCTATTTTTCCAGTTGCAGTGTATTTGTCAAGATTATACACAACATACTATCTTCAAAGGCTGCATAAAATTTAACACCTATCAAATTAATAAATGTTTTAATACAAAAATTTAGAATTCATTATACCTTCATGGTTACCCTTTATTATAAATGTATCATAGTTATTAATAACTCGGGTTACCCGTTATTATAAATGTATTGTTATTAATCACTTATTGATTAGTATTTCCTACAACAAATTGTCTTGATTGTTTGGGAATACTTGTTATAAATAAATAACTACTTTATTCCAAAAGATAAAGGAAGACAGGACCTGATGATAAACAAATTATCATATTAGGAAGTGACAGTAAAAACCAACACATAAGCTTTCAACCCAATTTACGCCTTCAGTGACGCATGTCAATCCTCAACACATGCAACAAATTTAGTTATGATCCATCATATTTCACTCCATATTAATTACAATTACTGTGTTCCCACACACGTTAGCATTTATAAATACGAAACAGAATTAGACTACAAAACTTGTCCAGAATCATTTTTATGACCACAGTACAAAATATTTAGAAAACATCATGTTATGGCTTCATTTTAAAATATAAAAGCTTCATAAAAACCAACTCTATAATTTGCATACAATTATAATTTTCCTAAATAAACAGTTACCTCTATTTGTGTTTGAAAGGTTTCTTAGTTACAAAACAAAAACAAATCTAATGAAAAGCAATTCCACTGCTGTCACAGACACAGCTGATTCAAAATGTCATCCACCTAAATGAAAAACTGAAGTCAAACTAATATGGTTCGCAGTTCACATGACAATCTCATCCAAATTTGGTGATTAATAAAAACCACACTCAGTTCATCTCCAAATAAGTGTTCTTTATAGACAGAACCTAGTAACTGACATTACAGACCCAAGGATGTTATTGACAGAAACATTCTGATCTACCAGTGTTTCTGAACTGAACATAATAAGTTAATTCACACTTCTCACACTACCACTTTCATGTTAACTACAAAAATATCTAAGCTGTGGTGCAGGACATGTGTTACCTTTGTTTCATGCATTATAAAAATATAATGGAAAAATGTTTTCATTGCATTTCTTAAATATCTTACACCTTTATGTAAAACATTTTGGTAAATAAATTATAAATGGTTACATTATCTACAAGTAACAAGGTTTAATTGAAGAACCAACAAAAATCATTTCATTATTGTCTGAAAGTAACAGAACTGGAGAACTTGTATGTGTATCAAGCAACAAAGACAGACTGTTACAATGTGTAATCCAGGGTCAAAGAGTAGATGGATGATACAATCACAGCAATATAACCAACAGTGTGAAATGGAACTCAACACTGAACGATTTCCCTTCTCAAACTATGAAAATTACTATTTTATTTTTAAACAGCATTAACATAAATTAATGTATGAGCTTGTTATGTTTTAGCTTTATTTCCAAGAGGACTGTTTAACACCTTTAATATAAATACTATGATTTTCTCCCCTCTGTCACACTATGAATGAAAGGCAAAACAAATAATTACATTTAAGCAAGGAATGAGAACATAAGAGCATACTGACAGCAGGAATACAAGGCAAGAGTTTTTCTGACAACTAAAATGGCCAAGGTTTTGAAGTTTCTTTTTCTTTGAGAAACATTCATAACTCAGTATGTACATGTTAATTCCTTGATGGTAAATAGAAACATTATGAAATAAACACAGTTTTAAAAGCCACAAGTTTGTTGTGCAGGTCTCATTATAGGTAGGTAGGTAGTCAGAATGCATCCACCAAATAATCTAACTAAATCTATCAACTTGTTTTTCAAGGTGATTACTAGTTGCATGAACAACCATTAACATGGTAAACTTTGATTTGAAAAATACTGATAAAACACCATACAGAATATTGGCTAAGAAAAGTAGTGTTTAGTTAGAACAAAAAACGTTAAACAGACTGGACCCTCATTTACAGACTTACGCCATAAAGTGTTCTGTTGCTAATACTATAGTATTACTAAAGCTAATAAATTCTATACTATTGGGTTGAGGAATAATTCCATGAGCGTTTTTTCAAGTTAAACAAATATATTCATAAATGAAATGCTTTCGCAAAATATTTCATATCATTTGGTAGATAATTTTTTGCTCTAATAGATGGTGTGTTTGATTTTCATATGTCTTTAATTTTTGTTTTCATTTTCAGCTCATTAAATGGACTGTCAAGTGGATAAAATCGAACATTTTCGACACCATCTGCTTTTTGCATTTAATTTCTTGCAATTTCGTTTAAAACAATGCATACTATATACCTAGGTATTACATGAAATAAAGTATCATAATAAATGTTTTGGGTGTAATGTGTTCATGCACTGAAGTATTGTATAGTCATGCATGTAATGCTTGAATGAAATTATTTAAAAACACTCACGAATTATTCCTCAACCTAATATTTACTGCTTAGACTTCAATCAGAATACTGTATTTAGTTTTGACCTTTTCTAGGTTTTTTTCTTTCTACAATGTAGGGAGAGCGGGTTTAGTCAACATGATGTTCTGCACTCAACCCTACTTTTACAACTGTTTTTTTTTATTTCTACTTTACACCACAGCAGATGGTAACTTGTGGTATGAAAAAAGCTAGGTCCCCTTAAAATTACTCCATTTTATATACGTCCAGATAAAACAAGCCTAAAACATACATTATGTTTACAAATTATACTATAATTTATAGGCTTTGAATGCTGTGCAACCACAACACACTTTAGTTAAAATGTCCACCTTGAATTCTTTCTTCTCAGTTCTAAGTCAGCGCTAGGAGTAAAATTACTATAACGATTCTAGGAATAGAACTTGAAAAAGTTATCCCATTGGAATATGATAAATTACCTTTCCTTTAAAGGGTAACCCATCACAATGTATTAATTTGTGAAATTAAATGGAGGATCGATAGAATAAAGGTTTCTGATTTCTTAGACAGCAAGACGAGAGGCCAGAAGTTTTAGATCGATATTTAACATAAAATAATATTCATCCAACTTCAATCTCTCTGCAATCACAAATAAGTAAAAATTCTAAATGCTATTTTCTATTATTTTCCTCGTGCTTAATTCAGTAAAATGTGGAAATCGATAATAATATAAACTAGACTTACCATTCTATCACCGCAGCCTAAACTCGTCTAGAACGAAAGAAAGAATTACTGACGCCCTCTTTCGAGTGCTGTCATATTACGTTATTATCACAATTAACCACTTCTAAAATGTAAATAAAAAACTAATATGAATTATAGATGCTTTTTTATTAACTATAAAAATAATTTTTCAGAGAACCATGTAAACAAAAAGAAGTCTGTATATGGAATTTGGCCATTATCTTATACATATAAAAGTTTTCACAATTAACTTTGGATAATACATCTAAAATGTATAATACGTATTAAAACTAGTTAACGTTTATGACATTTGAAGAACTACATCGTAGTCCTTTAATTGTTTGTTGCTAAACACAATAGACTGTCTGTACTCTCATCACTACAGATATTAAAACACGACTGTGATTATTGTAAGTCTGCAGTGGAGTGAAAAGGGGCATTATGGCTGCATGATCCATTTTCTAGGACAGTTAAAACATTTTTTCCCAATCTTTTATCAACCTGTTAGAAATAGAAAATTCCTTAATGTGTTAATAAGTTCTAGCTTGCAAATCATAAATCTATGATCCATAATGTGAAAACTCTTACAATCAAACATGAAAAAAAAAAAAGATGCATCAGTCTTAACTTAAAACACTTCAATAAATACAGTGTTTAATTTTCTCAATAAAATATACTTTTAAGGATATTAAACCGCATGGGACTTGCCTTCAAAGTTTTGCCATTACAATCAAGCTAATACACAAGCTTTCATAGTCAGATTTGATGGGTTTAATGTTTCTAAGGTTAGTTTAAGCTGTGCTGCAGCTATACATATTTTATAACAGTAAATTCTGTTTTTTGGGTGGCAAGTGACCTCTGCATATATCCATGTTATACTGTTACCCTATCACATCTCCTCCATTTCGGAAATCTTTCTAGTAATATTTCTATCATCTTTTCCAACTGAATATCATTCTTAAAGTAAGGATACCACAACTGTAAGACAGTATTCTAAATGAGATTTAACCAGAGAGCTACACAAAGAAACAACAACCTCATTTGAACTATAACATTCTTGTAGATATAACCGAAATATTTGTCTATTTTCGTACTGGTAACAATACACTGTCAGAAAATCTTAAGAGAATAAATGATCAGAAAACAAAACAACAACAAAAAAACATAAACATATTGAAGTGATTTCCATCAATGTGCATTACTTTACCATTTGCCATTTATTTGTACAAGTTTCAAAATAATTAACACAAATGCCTTTATAGAATAACGGCATCCTATTGAATGCGAATTATACATAACAACTTTATTATCATCAGCGAACATGGTAATTTCCCTATCAATATCAAAAGGAGTAAGATTATAGGTATTGTCACTTTTACTGATAAGCAGAGAACAACGTTTCAACCTTCCTAGGTCATCTTCAGGTTAATAAAGAGAGAGTTTGCAACTGACCATTTCTTATTACACTACTAGCTTTATGAGTCCAACCATCCCAGTAACTAGCTGTATGGTTGATATACCTTGTAGTTATTATACAGTTAGATAAAATAATGAGATCTGATGAAGACTGTGTCTTCACGAAGAGATCGGTGGACGAAACGGTACTTGAAAAGACACGTAAACGTTTTGAAGAGGACAATCAATCAGAGAAAAAGAAGACAGCTTTCAAAAATGAAATTACGACGAGCCTACCCCTTTTCCATGGAAAAGGTTCATATGATTTCTTTTTAAAAACAAAAATCATTGAATCAATGGAAAATAGTGCAGAGTAAATATTTATACAGTAAAATTATTAAGTAAAATAATTGTTACTGTATTTGGAGATTGGAGACAGCCTTATTTTAAAGATAAAATATAATACTGCGAAACTGGCGACTTTCTCACACACTACATGGCTGAGACTGTTGTTAGTCTTGTAATATTTCTTTATTATTTTCATACAGGAAAATTATTAAGTAAAACAATATAATTGCACTTGCAGACTGGAGATAGCCTTATTTTAAGTTTATTGTACACTGTTAAACACTGACATTGTTTCTTAATACGTTTATACAAATCGTTTGGTTTGGTTTGAATTTCGCGCAAAGCTACACGAAGGCTATCTGCGCTAGCCGTCCCTAATTTAGCAGTGAAAGACTAGAGGGAAGGCGGCTAGTCATCACTACCCACCGCCAACTCTTGGGCTACTCCTTTACCAACGAATAGTGGGATTGACCGTAACATTATAACGACCCCACGGTTAAAAAAGCGTGCATGTTTGGTGTGACAGAGATTTGAACCCGCGACTCTCGGATTACGAGTCGAATGCCTTAACTACCTGTTATACAAATGTCGTCCTAATGCTAACAAGGTGGAAAATAGGTTTCAGCAACTTCTAAGTTTTTTGTTCAATGTTCTGTACTACATTACTGAACATGAACTTATTAGAACAGTGTATTCATCTCCATATTGGATAAACTGATGGCATTTGATGTCAGTGGACCTGGCATGGCCACGAGGTTAAGGTACTCGACTCGTTACCTGAGGATCGCGGGTTCGACTCCCCGTCACACCAAACATGCTCGCCCTTTCAGCCATGAGGGCGTTATGAAGTGACGGTCAATCCAACTATTCGTTGGTGAAAGAGTAGCCCAAGAGTTGGCGGTGGGTGGTGATAACTAGCTGCCTTCTCTCTAGTCTTACACTGCTAAGCTAAGGACGGTTAGCATAGATAGCCCTTATGTAGCTTTACACGAAATTCAAAATAAACCAAACCTGATGCCAGTGCAATAAATAACTGCGCAATTAATTACATGTCACCTCACAGAATGCAACGTAAATAGTTTAATAAGACATCAGAAGCAAAGGAATAATTAGCATTGCCATTTTCCAACATCTTTGTCACACTGAAATGTTTTGTGATTTTCTAATCAACTCTTCTAAGATTAATCAGGACTTTATTAAAACTAGTTTGACTGAAATTTCAAAAATAAACAAACCTGCATATGAATATCAAAGAGATGTGTACTTGACTGTTTGTTCCAGTGTGCTATTGTTTCGTATATATATATATATGATTCCAACATGTCGTCCAAACTGTAAATTATCGTGTACACCAACGTTTGCTTAAATACCTAGATTCCAAGAATATATAGCAGGTCAAGACTGGTATTATATTGTGCTGTCACCTAGGGGCTATAAACTGTAACACATAAAATATTAGAAACATCCGAACTCATGAGCTCTTTTTTTTACCGTCAGAATTGCTTGTAATGAAGCACAAAACCACAAAATGGACTATCTGTGCTTTGCCCATCATGTGTATCGAAACCTGGTTACTAGCGTTGTAAGTCTGCAGGCATAATGCTGTGTCACTGAGGGTCTACCGTCAGAAAATAACTTTCATCTTTATGAGAATGCAAGCTTTATACGCATTTACTATAAGGTTTTGGGAACAATATTTATATGTGTGTGTGTGTATGTTTTTTTGGGGTACACAAAAATGTATTACTTAACTATTGGGAAAATCGCACACATATTATAAACCCACAAAGATTTGAGAGCAATTGCTTTTCAGGCTATAGTTTTCGCATTTATATATCAGTCATTCAGTGGCCTAAATTATTATGTTTACAATGTTTAACACTTTCTATATTATTAAATATTAATTATCAATTATTGTAAATCCTTTGTTCTAATGTGGTGTGGACCAGCAAACAACTGTAAATCCGAGGGTTCATGGTTCTCTTTCCGTTACTGAAAAAGAAGTACCTTCAAAACTATTTTTGAATAGAACAAAACTGAAAATTGTCAAACGGTGTCTGACATGTTTTATGTAAAGGGCTTAGCATTCCATACAATGCACAGAAAAAAGTAATTGTGGCTTTCGATTTTTATGAATTACAAGAACTAGTCTATGAAGATGCTTGATTCTACTTTTTACTCGTGAAAGACTCAAAACTACATGTTCGTACTAACCACTGTCGTCGTTTTCAAGTATTGCAAACCGATATGTAGCCACTTTTAATCGGCATAGTAATAAGTAATATGGAAAACAAATATTTCACAAAGCTCAACAAGATTATAGATAATTATTAAGATTTTTGACAACAGATGACACTACATGCGTTAAGTTAAAAAACGTAAGGGAAACGATGTTCTTAGATTTTGAAACGAACGAAGTTAAACGTTATGGGTGTGTGTGTGTGTGTGGATATTACTATCCGCTGGCAGTTTGAAAGTACATATGGTGATAAAAATATTACTTGAGACCTTCTACAAAACAGACTATTTATGCTAACTTCACTAGAACCCGATACGGCTAGGTAGTTAAGGTGCTCGACTCGTAATCTGAACGGGTTCGTATCTCCGTCCCACCAAACATGGTCGCCATTTCAGTAGTGGGGGCGTTATAATGTGACGGTCAATCCCACTATTCGTTAGCAAAATAGTAGCCAAAGAGTTGACGGTGGATGGTGATGACTGGGACGGCTAGCACAAACTTTAAAAAAACAAACAAACCTAAGAAGATCCGAAATGCTTGGATTTACGTGTTGTGAGTATGCTTCCAATACATATCCGTAGAATACCATACACTGATATTGACTAAATGGTGCTTTAGAATGTTTAATTGAATTATAGGTCCATGTAATCTGTTACGTATTATAATTTGTCTTGGACGAGTCTCCGATTTATTATGTTATATACATTACGTATTACAATTTGAATTTATAAAATTAATTGAATGTCGATATGTATTTATGATATTTGCCAGCAAAATTGATACACACAATTTTCTTTTTTAATACAAATGTATTTTAATATACAAACAACAATACTGTTTATAATAACGGTTATTGCAAATAGTTTATATAAAAGTTTTGCCAAATATACTGAGTCTTCTATTTAATCTAGGAACTAATATTTTATCGACGGTCCAGGTCCACGACAAGCGGATTAATTCTGAGTTGATATTGTCATTCTTCGCTTAAGCTAGCTAGCTGTCTATTCTTGGCTCGCCTCACACCACTTACAAGTTGACTTTTTACCGACAAAGATGTTTAATGTCTTCGTAGAAATACTAAGGTCCGAAGTTAATTCACTGAAGTTGAACAGTTTGTAACGTTTGAAATATATAAAAGTTCCTAGCAGAATTTTGTAGTTTTTCGATTAATAAGCGTCAATTACAATTAGAGATTTAAAGGCTTATAGTATAATGGCTATACCGACCAAACAATATTCTATTACTGTGTCCCCGCGTCTTGCAATAGTTAGCTTTTATACTATTTAGACAAGATTCTCGAAAGTTCAAAAAATATTTGAAGATAAACTAGTATTTTGGTAAAACATACATTGTTGATTCCCACGCTCGAGAATCCTCTACAGAGCCAGAGAACAGGTTGGACCCACGCAACACAATCTCAACAATATAAGTTACATACATTTCAATATATATATTAAACTGAAACAAAGATAGATATTAAAAAAATATATAACAGTAAATCCGTTACATATCTCAATTTATTAAAAACAACAACAAAACTGGTTTATATTATTGTCTTTTGTAAACCATACTACAACTAAACTTTTCTGTACGAAAAGTTTACTATCATATTAGTAAGTCCCTAGTGGCTAAACGGTAAATCTTACATGTTGCAACACTAAAATTCAGGTTTCAATACTTGCGGAGGGCAGCAGAGATATCTCTTTGTATAACTTTCTGCCTAATAATAAACAAACTGTTTTACTAGAATTTATGTTCATTTGTTGTTTATCACAAAACTACACAATTAATGGTCTTTTTCTCTACCAACCACGTTTATCGAAACCATTATTTTAGCGTCACCAGCCCTCAATCACAACAGGGCTTAAAATGAGAAGTTCCGTGTTTACAATCATGACAAATCTCTATTTATGTTTTACTATCTTTGTCACACTTAGTTCTCAAGCTTCCCGATTCTGAAGGCTTATAATATTAAAAATCATGCTTTGATACCCATAGCAGGCAAAATACAGATTGCCCATTGTGTAGTTTTGTGTTTAAAAACGAAGAAACTCAGTGGTTAAAAATATGTTTTCAAACCAGTTTAACTATATTTTGTAGTTTTTGTACACAACTGATAAGTATTTATGAAAATTTATAATTTTTAAGATTTCTTTTCAAAGAAATATAAAAATTGATAAATAGTTTAAAAACCATAAACCTGATTTAAAAAGACAGTTTTAAAATATCTTTAACGATGAAATAACATTGCAAGAAGCTCTTTTAGTTAGAGTGTAAAGCGAAGAATTAATTCAATCAGTTGACAATAGATGGGGCGAAAGGCTACTCTTTGGTACATGTGAACCTTTGTATAAATAATTTTGAGTAAATATGGTTCTCAGTGAAAAGTGTATGTATATATTTTCCTGTAACAAATCCACATCGTGCTATCTGCTGAGTCCATCGAAGGGAACCGAACCGCTGATTTTAGTGTTGTAAATCCGTAGACTTACAGCTGTACTGGCCTTTCAATGCAAATAAATAATACATTCATACTCTTCGATAATCATTTGAGTGTCTAATTCTAATAACATCTGAGTGAAAGTAAAGAATACATTATGTCAACCACTGTCCTATATAGTGTCGACGAGGCCTTTCGTACAATGCCAATGCTCATCAAGCCACTAGTTATAATTTTAACCAATTCGACTTGTGTATTTTAGCACAACTGACTTGATAAAATGTTGTACATTTTTCACACTGGAAGTCAGTTTTAACTCGATAAAGAATGACTTAATTAGATTTCCTTGTGTTTTCTTTTCTTATTAAACACAAGGCTACATAGTAGGCCATCTATGCTCTATCTTCCGAGAGAATCGAAACCCGATTTTTAGCGTTTTAAGCCCACAGACTTGCCGTTGTGTCATCGATGGACTAAATATTTTACTCAAAAATATTATATAGCTTGTTTGTTAAATATAAAGTTACAGAATGGTCCATTTGTGCTATGTTCACCACAAGTATCAAAATTCCATTTCTTTAGTGTAATAAGCCTTCAGTCTTACCGTTGTTAGAAAGGGGGTAGTTGACCACATACGCATTATTCTATCCGTTTATCTCGATGTTGTACAAATGTAGAAATCGTGACGATTATAAAGTTTAAAAATCGGTAAGGAACACAGCACAGTTTGTGTGGACAAACATGCCTATATAGGGACATATTTAGTTCTAAAACTTTTACCGAATCCCTTATACACGGACTCGGCATGGCCAGGTGGTTAGGGCGCTCGACTCGTAATCTGAGGGTCGTGGGTTCGAATCATCGTCACACCAAACTTGCTCGCCATTTTAGCCGTGGGGGCGTTGTGATATGACGGTCAATCCCATTATTCATTGGTAAAATAATAGCCCAAGAGTTGGCGGTGGGTGGTGATTACTACCCGCCTTCCCTCTAGCCTTACACTGCTAAATTAGGAACGGCTAGCACAGATGTGTAACTTTGCACGAATCAAAAAACAAACAAACAAATCTTTTCTAAATAACGTATTCTTGAAACACAACTTATCCACGTCTTTATTTCTTGAAACTTTTTCTGTTACGCTATCATTCATTATTACATGCGGTAGTTTAACCGTAACATACAATTTCATATCTATATGGTATCCAAATACTCTGGAACCATACACACTTCAAAGAACCTTACAGAATGTGTTCCACGTACTCTCCATGTAATCTGGTACAAGTTTAGGTTAACAATAGGATTAACTGGGCCTTCTTGTGTTTTAACAGTGGCATAATCAGTCAGATATCTGAAGTTAGAAACCACCTGTTGTTTCAGACTTTTCGAACACCTTGTACTAGTTACCAAAGCAGCCGTTGTTTTGAACTAATTGCATTATACGAGTATAGACAATTTCTCGTATTTTAATTGGACATACAACTTTTTTTTTGTTTTAGCTACTTTCCTTTTTTAATTTCTTCTCAACTACTAAAACGTGTTTTTATGAATTCAGTTTCTCAACGTACGTTTTCATAGTGTATATGAAATTCAGGGATCAGGTAGAAACAGATCACATCAATTCGGTCCTGAACATCACTTGTAAGACAGTACAGGGTACGGTTTATTTGTCTTTAATTAAACAGAGAGCTACACAATGGGCTATCTGTGTTCTGCCCATCATGGGCATCGAAACCCGGTTTCTTGCGTTGTAAGTCCGCAGATACACCGTTGTGCTACTGGTGAGTTATAGAGTATAGAACTGGAATAACGTACATTAAAAAAGTAAGAACGATTTTCTCTAAATACAACATGATTGACTAATCGCTATATGTCCAAGATAGTTTCTATTAACAGTATTCTAGTCCTTGAAATAGATTACGTACAGCTGATCAAATTGAAACGACTAGAAATCAGCAGAGTCAATATCATGTTCTTCTGAAATTAATATTCTATTTTAATTATTATAAGTCAATTTTTTTATCCATCTATACACATTTTAGTGGTCAGCAGTACTTTAAATTTAATTAATTTGTTGTAAAAGTTAATTGTTTATTGCCGTCTCACGTGCATTTGTGTGTGTCCCCGTGGGACACTTTTCGGACTCACAATATTAAATTTCAGGATTCGATTTTCTCATGATAAATAGCCCAGTGATGCTTTATCTATAACAAAGCAACTAGTAGAAATAAATCATGTGTGTTTGTGTCGTTTTTTGACACAACTTAAGTTCCTTTTGGAGCAGAACCTGCTATATATACACGTATTTTTATAGCTCATTGAGTTCATATGTATATATATATATATATATATACACATACACACACATAAATATATACATAGATCATCTTTATGTTTCATGTCAGACAGCATACATGCGCCCTGTCATCTTGTAAAGTTGGGAAGTTTCAAGCACAAGCTAAAATTAAAAACAAAACTAAACCTGACAGGAGAAAGGAGTTTGAGCTAATTTTTTTTATACTAAAATCGATTGATAGCACTGATGGGTTGCAAAAAATATTCGCTTAGAGATACGCAAATTCCCAAAGTTAATTAAATAAAGTTATGAAATCAAAAAGCTGTTTACTCTGGAATGATAAGAATCAGAGAATTTTGTCCGATCCTAGTTTTCACTTTAACAACATATTTTGTTGCCTTTGTAGAGAAATATCTGTTATTGTTGGTTTTCCCACAAAATTCAACAGTGTTTGTTTTCTGCTGCAAACTTACGGAATCACAAATCCTAATAAACAGCTTATTATTCAAATATCTATTGACTTTTGCACTCATAAGCAGCGAAACCGAGAGGATGGGGAGGGCATTGGGGGAACATACCCCCAATTTTGAGCCGGTAGCGAAGTGCCCCTCTCAGTGAAGAATAGAAAGTTGTGAATAATTGTAAGGGAAATTGTTCCTTGTTTCAGTTTTATTTCAATAGTCAATAGTAGGAAATAATGTAACCACAATCGTCAGTGCCAAGACCCCTTCCCATTTCAAGTTTGTCCACCCCCTATGTTTGTTCTAATAGTTGAGTGGATATTTTTTGTAACACTTACACTTTTGTGCCACCAGTTTTGCCATTCTTGAAAAATTATAATAACAAAAGCCTTTGAACAGCTGATTAGAAGAACGGTCTTTGATAAAGACGCTCTTTCCAAATGGACATCCACTAAATGGCCTTTAGAAAGTTGGATAAATTTTTGCTACACTACTGGTAATTACACTGCTTGCTTTCTAGTTAACCATTACCATCAAATTACATATAAGTGAATAATTTTATTTATTGGCTTATTTTAACAGCTTGGTCATATTATTTGTTAGATGAAATAGGAGCTATAGACATCTGATCGTGGTTACTTTGCAAAATAATGGATAAGAGCAAAGCAAAAATTTATCACTAAAGACCATTTAGTGGATGTTTGTTTGAAAGAGCGCAGTTATCAAAGATCGTTTTTCTAACCGACTCTTCAAAGGCTTTTGTTATCATGATCTTTCAACAATAACAAATCTGTCACAGGAAAAGTCTAGGTATGTTGACAAGCCGTTGGACAAAATTATATGACAGGGTTGAAAAGTGAAACACCAGACTGTGGTTTAAATAGACCTATAACAACTGTCATTTAGAATACGTCTATCTCCAATTACACTCTGCAAAGGACAGCATGTTCTATACACGATGCTTCTTTCCATCCTGATGCACATTCGATCAGAATCTGACTTACCGTCATGATTCTCTACACATATCTGATATTCAAATGTAGATCGTGCTCTTAGATTGAAGTAAAAATTTACCATGGTAATAAGTATGTAATAAAGGTTTACATTTTGATAAAGATTTACCAATATAATAAGTGTGTAATGGAACTTTATATTAAATATTTACCACGGTAATAAATACGCAATGCGTGTTTACATTGTGTATATTGTAAAACCCAAAGGTGGCAATTTTCATTTCGATATGGTTACGAAAAATCTTTCAGAGATGGCATATTCATCTTTATTTGACCGCATTCATTTTTTATTTTAATCTCAAATTCTGTTTTCATCGATCGTTACTTAAGTCCACAGTATTTTCTCTGGTAATATACTTTGTATATTACGGTATTTGTTCGTATTCTGAAGTGTCAGCAGTAACATTTTTTAATGTTTCTGTGGATATTTAAAAATATATTCAAAATATTAAATATTAATTAAATTAATTGCTTCTTTTAATGTACTGCCATTACAGATTTGTCAAATGTTTGTAAATAAAAACTAAATTAAGTATTGAAGAATAATTTCAATATTTTTCTCGATAATTTGTTTGTGAAACTATCAGTGTAGGCGTAGTCTTGTGTTCAAAGATACAATCTCAGCTCTGTCAGAATATCTTCATAATTATCATGAGTGCCGAGTGTGTGAGTGAGATTTTCGAGCTCATGAAAAGACCAAGAAAACTACATGACTCAACAATATACTTTAATAGTAGTTACTACAATTTACAAATAGTTAATGGTAAGTTCTCCCAGAAATAACATTAAGAGCGACAACTCTTGTGTGGTGAGAAAGAAATTAATTGTGTTAACGTTTGGGCAAAATAAAAATAAAAAAGGCTTAAGGATAATTAGAGCGAATAAAGAAGCCAAAATTCTGTTAGAAAAGAAATACTCGATGAAGAATCTTAACATATCTTTCCTTTCGTACAAATAAAACTGGTTTCACTTTCTCAACAATCAGGTTTCTAATGCTTATATTTTCTTCCCCCCCACCATCACAACCACCTCAGACAAGAAAGATGGAACATAATAATGACTACTACTACTACTACTACACACACACACACACACACGCACACACACTACCAATATGAAACTGGCCTCTGGACTGCAGTTAACTATGAACCAATGCCCAATAAGAAATAAAAAATACTCCATCTATTAATGCAAGACCCAAACTTACTCGTAAAGACAACGTAAAAAACAACAATTTTTTATACACAAGGAGTTTTCCTTTTTGGTGCTCGTGGCTGTTTGAAGTCGAAATCTTTATGCGGTAATTTCTTTCACTTTCCTCGCACTTTTTTTTTTTTTTACGAAATAAAGAAATGAGCTGTAATAATCCAAAACATTGGCCAAAATACTGAACATTTAAGTGGAATGAAAAAAAAAATGCCGAAAGTTATCACGTCTCTAATACAATTGTACCAGAGAAAGAGCGACGTTTACACACCTAGTGAAACTGCTTACAACTGTAAGCTTAACAAAAATGTGTTGTGCCTCACTAAGAATTGATTAGAAAACTGTCAGAAAGAACTCAAAATTATTAATTTTTTGTTGGAACATAAAAATGCGTAAATAAACAAAAACAAACAAAATTTTAAGGCTATGCCACAACTGTTAATCAACGAGAAAAACTAAACTAATTGAGCAATGGGTTAATTTCACTGGGTGTTCTTTCCTTCAGTGCACAGACTGTAGAAAAACGACACCCAGAAGAATAATATGAGAAGAGATACAAGATTTCTTTACATCAATAAAAACAGACTCATGAAAGATGGGTGATCCAGTTTCCCGTTATGAAGTACGAACTTTGTCCTCTTTTACTGACCACAGTATAAAACTTAAGGTCGTTCCAAGTACAGGTTAAAGCTAATTTTTTAAAAATTTTATTTTATATTTAAAAACCTAAATAAACTCTAAATTATACGCTGCAGAATAATTTCAAAAACTTCTCGATAATTTGTTTGTGAATTTATCACTGTAGGCGTGATCTGTCTTTAAAGATATAATTTGTTTATAGCAATATAAATTTGATATTGGTATTATCGTTGTATTGTAAAATAAGCAACATAAAATGGTGTAGACGTCTAAAGGTCACATTGTCTGGCCGACTACCTGAAATGTTTCCCATACCTAGCTCCTTTGTCAATGGGTAAAGCCCCCCTTTCTTAGGAACCGAAGTGAAAAATATATAACGAATATGGCACTTCCATCCACCTTTCTTGATTGAGCGCTACCTACAGTCGCTTCTTAAACTCCTTACAACTGGTGGTTTTCCAAAGGAAGTATATATGCCTAGCGATTTTTGATCTATAAAGATGCACTAATTAGTACACGTGGACTCATTTCAATCAGGTTCCTGATGGAAACACCTGAAGATTCTGGTATAAAGAGCCTGCCGCCGTCAGTCCAAAAATCTGTACATTATTCTACTATAATCATAGCTTGTATGAAATACGTCAGCATCTGTACATGCAACAAGTGTTATTCTAATCTAAGAAAATTACAAAACATTACAGTACAAGGTAATTAACACATATTAACACAGTTATTCAATGCCCTAGTAAAAATTGTACCAGGATGAGGTTTTTGGTACACTGACCACAACTCTTCCTCTAAAGGTTTAACATTTCCATGAGAAGGAAACTAAGTCAGAGAATAAACTTTCACAATACCAATACTCGCAGCCACTTCATTTGTGAACTTATGTCGAACACTCAAAATGTAAGGAGCGCAAAGGGAAAACAAACGAACTACTAATTTGTCACGTGACAAAAAAGTGGTTACGTTTGTGGTAGCTTTTGGTGATTGGACACATAGAGATTGAATATTCATTAAAAATCTACATATACTATTGATATTAGCTACCCTCTGGCCTCAATACAGAATTCGCATACAATTTATAACCAAATGTCACAATATAACAATACAGCGTTAGCTTTAGCCACTGACAGCTTTGTCCAGGATTTCAAATACTGTTACCAAAACAGCACACCAGGTGTCTCCAATAAGACACAATCACAGACTAGAGAATGGGTAAATAATCTTGAGCACGTGAAATAAACCATACTCTCCTAAATACAACTTCTGAACTTTAAAAGAACTGTTAGTCGTGGCTCGAATCTTTAATAACTCGAACTTGTCAAAATTACGTTGATACATGAAACACAATTAATTCTATTACGGAAACATATACGATTAATTCCATTATAGAAACATAACACCCACGAAAAAAAGAAAAAAAGGACGATCTTAGTTAATATTCAATCAATCGAACTATCTTTTTTTTAAGGCTCATATTTGATGTTCGGCCACACCCTTGACGGGAATCAAGACTTAGTTCGTTTATTTGTCTGACATCTGACAAGATACATTGTGTGCGCTTCTTTGAGCACAAAGAATTCTCTCCTGAGTTATAATAGAACTGTACTGAACGTACTCAGAGTGTACTTTGAACTACGTCCTGGTTTGTCATTGCACTCACAAGCAATTCTTGTACGACCCAAAACAAATTCAAAGTGTGCCCCACTTTAAACCAGCAAGCTCCAGTTTTACTGTATAATGTTCAAGACACAAGCGTGCCCCACTGTCCCATGGATCACCAGTTTCGGTTCTCCCAGTTTTTAAGTCTCTGTGCAGAGGAAGGTGAGCAGGTCTCATGTCGAAGTCTCCATGGCGGCCATGACAGAATCAGTTGAGATTGAGTTCTCTTTTTTCATGGAAGGAGAGCTAGAAGAAGTACTAGTACAGACTGCGGCGGCCATAGTGAAGGTGACGTCATGCAGACCATTCGTAGCCCCAGACAACGTGGTTACGAAGGGTTGTAGTTCATCGGTTGAGTTGGTTGTGTTTACAGAAGGGTCACTGAGTAGGGAAGTCACAGTCGTTGGATGAACCAGGGTAGGAGAATCAAGAAGGCCTATGTGTCCATCTCTGTACCTAGGTACAGTACAGCAATATATATTCATATAGTGCTTTAAGTGTTGAAACGATGTTTATTTAAGTTAACGTTTTCACTCATTGTCATCAAAACAATGCTTTAGTTTTCTATTATTTAAAACTTAATATTGTTAAACACCACAGAATCTTATGTAGCTGTAAACTTTATGTAACAATCTCACCGCTCTTTTGTCAATATTGACAGAATTTATTAATAACGTGATTTCAGTCCTAGTAGAAGTTGCAGAAATGCAACTATCAACTTGTGGCTCATATATAGTTAGTGTAATGGACAGAGAAGCAATATGACCGAAACGAAGATACTACAAAGGGATTGTCCGTTAAAAATAAATCATAATAACAAGACGTGGAAAATGTGGATGGTTTTGCACAGCATTGTACTCAAGTCTAACAAAACCGTGAGAGTAGATTTAGATATAGAGCATTTCTGGTTTATCAGAACTTACATAGCGATGTGCAGCAGTAATTCTAGACGTAAATCGTAATGTGACAAGTGTATGATACAGCTGGTTTTGATGAAAATAAGTTTAGCCATATGACCGTACTCACAGGGAAAGTTAAATTAAAAATTTAATTTCACTAGATGTGGCATTGGTACAAGTATAGAGTAATAGAATTAAGCCTAACAAAAATGGCGGGAGTTGTACCTTGTTAAGAGTAGATTAATTGCATAAGCGTGTTCGACTCGTAAGCGAAGATAATCTTCTTTTCAGCCGTGGTGACATTATAATGTGGCGGTCAATCCCACTTTTTGTTGGTAAAGAGTTAGCGGTGGGTGGTATTGACTAGATGTCTTCCTTCTAGTCTATCACTGCTAAATTAGGGACGGCTAGAGCATCGTGTAGCTTTGCGCAAAATTCAAACGAAATGTACCTGCACTCACTAAAATGTACAAAAGCAATTTAAATTTTCTAATGTGCCGTAAAGTATAACTACCATTTGTGTAGCAGAAAATATTTAAGGTATAACACAGTAACGTCACATTGGGTAGATTCAACAGTTTATATTAACTATGTGCGTAGAGTGAAAATAAAAATCAACTTAGACATTAGTGAAGCTCATTAAGTATATTATTTTTACACTTATACTTATAAATATTAGAATGTATAGTTTCATCAGTTGGGTACCATGGCTATCAGTAATGTTTGTGGCCGTTGTCCCAACAATATCTCACGAAGTTCAAACCAGCTTAGTCGATTCAGCTTAGTCCTAAGTCTAGATTTTAAGCTAATAATACAAAAAAGGTTTTACAATTAAAGTACAATACTAATCAATAAATAAAAATATAAAGTATTGATATTCGATGAACTAAACAGCAGAACTTATAGTAGTGTGTGGGATAGAAACCCCGGGCTTAAAGTATCGGATTAAAACGCACGAGCCAGGTTACCTCGCTCAACCTACATTCTACAAGTATCAGTCGTGTTAAAATTAACTAGTTGAATTTTTCCAAAGGGACTTTCACTGAGATGATGTGACCCATACAGAAAAAGTAATTGTCAAAGTTCTGTTACTAGGACTGACTTCGTTATTAAAATGTACAAAATTAGTTACTTGGACTTAGTTACAGGGATATACAATGGTGATTTTAGTCCTCCTAGCCCTCTAGAAATTAAACACAAAAATTATATATATATAAATATAATTTCATCTACTCACCACAAATTTCGCATTTCTTGGCGACGTTGTCTCATTATTTGTTTGTACTCGGAAATTCGGAGCTTCTTTCCATCGACAATACACGTCCGTTTTGGGCGTGGCCTATAGCGGTAGTTTGGATGCTTCTCCATATGCAATTTACTTAATCGAGACTGTTCCTCATAGAATGGTTGTTTCTCTGTGTTAGACATAGCTTTCCATCTCGCTCCTAGTTAACATAAAATATCTCGTAAATGAGATGTAATTATAAGATTATTACGGATCGTCTACTAACCAATGTCGTCCATATGTATACATTTTGAACTGATTCTGTTAAATAGGCATTACTGAAGTACTCGTATGTTGGTCTGAAAAACAACAACTTACCAAGTATTTTGGAGATGTTAGAATTGTGCATGTCTGGGCACGCCTTTAGGATTTTTTTTCTCTCATCTTTAGCCCACACCATAAATGCGTTCATGGGGCGCTTGATGTGAGGTTTTCCTTCAGAATCCTTTTTAGTCTGACGAATAATTTTTGCCCCCAGTAATTTACCTAAAGAAAGAACAAATTTTGTCAGCCTCAGTATGCGCTGTTGTTTTTGTCCAGTAGATGACGCTAGCATCAATACAATTTGTGAAATAAAAAGTAAAAGGACCTAATGATTGATTATATTTAAAAAAAGGCTAACAGCTCTTTTTATGATAAAGTTTATTTTGCTTTTACCAGTTTAAATATATTGAGAAAATTAAATAAATGAACTATTCATTATCGCTAACGTGTGATATTTAATTACCCTCTCTGTTGTGTGCTTTTTCTTAATATCTTCACTTCAGTTGCAGGAAGTTCCTGACAACAGGTGTATTCGGTCTTTATTTTTTACTTAGAAACATAATAATTTCAACACCATAAATAACAAGCTGTGTTTATAAAACAGTAAACTGACAGCTTAAGACTGTTCTACAATTTTGACAGTCTGTCTACAAAAATGTCTCCGTATCAAGCGAAGACAAGATTTAATAAAAACGTCTTTGCGTTAGGTTATTATCGTGACTATGAGGGCATTCACTTACCTATTAACCTTTTATAATTTATTAAAGTTTGGAAAATTGTCATTACGTTTTGTGACAAATTCCAAAGGCTTTCCTTCATGTCAATCATGCAGTCTTACAAACCTTACTGATATAGCATTGTCAAAGCGAAAGTTGTACATAAACGTGGCGACCCATCTCTTAGTAAAATCCAATGAACCGAAACCTGGTTTGTTTTGTATTTCATCCACGTGAGCACGTTTTATGGGAGGGGATTCGACCCCTCGATCCTACTATTGCGAATCAAGTGTACTAATCCCCTGGCCCTGCCGGACAACCGGCTCTAGACACTATTTTATACTAAATATACGTAGATCTGTGCTGAACGTAAGCCCTGTACTTTGACTAATATTTCTGCTTTTCATTTCAAGATCGCTGAATCGAGGTATAATTTTTAGCTAACATATCGGTTAAACATGGAATTAATTAACTGTAGAGAATTGTACTCGTATATTGTGAAGGTAATTTGTTTTCTTGGTTTGTTTTGAATTTCGCGCAAAGCTACACGAGGGCTATCTGTGCTAGCCGTCCCTAATTGAGCAGTGTAAGACTAGAGGGAAGGCAGCTAGTCATCACCACCCACCGCCAACTCTTGGGCTACTCTTTTATCAACGAATAGTGAGATTGACCGTCACATTATAACGCCCCCACGGTTGAAAGGGCGAGCATGTTTGGTGCGACCGGGATTCAAACCCGCGACCCTCGGATTACGAGTCGAACGCCTTAACACACTTGGCCATGCCGGGCCCAGTTTGTTTTCTTAGTGAGAGAAACGTCTGGTGATGACATTAAGAAGAAAGCAACACAATGGGCTGTCTGTGCTCTGTCCGAAAGCCGGTTTGTAGCTGTCTAAATCCGCAGAAATACCGCTTTGCCATTGAGGGGGTGCATTTGTTAATTAGTTTCATCATAAGAATTTATTTGCTATTACTTTGTTTAATTACGGTTGTTTTAGTGGACATGCAAGCTATATTCCTGGTTGTAAGATTGAACGTAGTTTTAACACAGTATAACATAACATGATACTTAAGGGTCTGTTGGTCCATCTCAGCTGTCCCATCCTCTAAAACAAACTAAAGTCATTTAAAAAAAATTAATCAGCCCTTAACATTCATATATCTATCAATTTTTCTTTTAAATTCACTCAAATTTATTGCCTCCACAACATAAGAAGGCAACCAATCCATCCTAATTTGCTTTAGCTGAAGACGGCTTCTACCTTGTCTAAATCTATATTTGCATCCCCTAGTTGAGTTTCAAAGAAATGTTATTAGGTGAAAGCTCAGACATACAATAGTTTTGTTTGGAGGTATATTTGTAGAGATAGATGTGGTATCCATTGGTAGTAAATAGCTGTAGTACTGGTACAAGTAGTATGGTAAGTTTGTGGCTATACGTACCGAAGGTAGAAAGAACGAATCAGAGGTAAGTATTTGCTTTATGAATATTAAGAAGACCACGTGAAACATTGGGGCTAGAGCTTCTCAGAATTTTCCGTTTTAACAGAACTGTCACCAAATAAAACGAGTTACCCGGCTCGACAAAGACAGCACAATTGTTATAATAGACGAAAGTAAAACGTCGGCTATTCTCAGCAATACTACTAAACTTAAAATCTTGGAGAGTGACCCTTTATTTCCCACAATCGAACGTGAGGAAGACCTCTAATGATACAATGATCACACTCCACTAGCGAGTACAGTGACCCCAATTGTACAGGTAATCTAAGCCAACCAATCTCAATCAGTCAACTCCCATTAGAAAATCCCTTCACTGCTAACTTCGATATCTCTTTACAAATACTCTTCTAAAGGAACCCAATATATATCTGAGCTGGATAAGTAGAGTTTTTAAACCTCAAATTAAGACCAAGTAAGGTGTAATTTTGACAGGTAAATTGTTTTCATACGTTCGTTTCAACGAAGAGTATTACGGTTCCAATATATCTCTATATTCTGACAATTATTTAAAAACAAACACTCGCCTTTCTTGTCTTCTTCGTTGGTGTCCTTTCTGGAAGCGCCCGATGTCGAAGACAGGATGCCAGTGTTCTGAGATGAAAGGTACATATGAAGAGGAAAGTGTTTGTCATTAGCCCCGAGGGCTAACCTGGTAGAGGAAGGTTGACCCATGTTAAGGGGTGTGACTGTGAGGGAGGGAGGTATTCCATCTTTTCTCAACATTCCTCCACCGATCAGGCTACCTGTTTGACGAGAAAAGTTCAAATATTATATCTAGTTTCGTTAAAATTCAGAAAATTTGATATATATTAAAAAACGTCATATAAACACCCGGAAACATAAGAACCGTAATAAATTTGTATCTGATCTTTATTTGATAAATAACAGAAACATATATGTAACTCCTACCATCTGAAAACAGGGAGTTTGTTTTAAGTACCCATCTATACTGAGCACGAGCTATTTGGAACAGAGAAAACGTTAAGTCACTTGATGAGTAGGTTCTGTTCAGTTTTGTACTCATTTGGTATGGAATATTGATATCATTGACGCCATGGTGTGTTGATATACTCAATGACAAACCTATGGTAAGATTCATATCATGAATGTCAACCCTACGGTAAGAATGATATCTTCAATGTCAACCCTGAGGTAAGATTAATATCATGGATTCCAACCCTGTGGTAAGAATGGTATAATCGATGTCAGCGCTATGGTAAGATTGATATCTTCGATGTCAACCCTAAGATAAGATTGATATCATGAATGTCAACGCTAAGGTAAGATTGATATCATGGATGTCAACGCTATGGTAAGAATGATATCTTCGATGTGAACCATAAGGTAAGATCGATATCATAGGTGTCAACCATAAAGTAACATTGATATCATAGATACCAACCCTAAGGTGAGATTGATATCGTGAATGTCAACGCTATGGAAGATTGATATCATGGATGTCAACCCTAAGGTAAGATTGATATCATATGTGTCAACCGTAAAGTAACATATATATGATAGATGCCAACCCTAAGGTAAGATTGATATCGTGAATGTCAACGCTATGGAAGATTGATATCATGGATGTCAACCCTAAGGTAAGATTGATATCATATGTGTCAACCGTAAAGTAACATATATATGATAGATGTCAACCCTAAGGTAAGATTGATATCATTGATGTAAACGCACTCCTTGGGAAACACTACTACAAGACAGCATGTGATCAGATGACCGGTTCCGTATTTAGAATATTTTTCAACTCATACGTTACTGGTCTGGTTAGTGTCAAGCACAAAGCTACACAACGACTATAGAAACCCGATTTCTTCCTCTTTCTTTCTTCTTTCATTGTTGTAAGCCTGCAGACTTACCGGTGTGCCATTCACTGGAGGGAAGGTGGCTTATATGTTACGAATTTAACTTTATTCTTTGGTTGTACTTTAATAAAACGCGAAAGGTTTGCTAGTCCTTATCCTGAGTAAAAGAAGAGGCAGCAGTCTTTAACCTGAATGACCATTAACAAAAGAGGCTATCGTTTAAATAATTCTGTTTCCAATGTGTTAATTATTATAGTTGTCCGCATAATTGTACCTGAACCAGTTTATGACTATTTGCATAAATTATTTTGTTTTAAAATACTAAACTATTGGTTTTGTTCTTTTTAAGCACAAAACTACACAATAGGATATCTATTCTTTGCCCACCAGAGGTATCGAAATCAGATTTTTAGAGTCGTAGGTCTGCAAACTTATCGCTGAGTCGCTGTGGATATTGAACATGGCATGTTAAGTGTGATAAGTCGGTCCATATTAGTGACAGAGTATGTGTATTATGAACTGGACTACGCGAGCATGACCCAGTGGTTATCATACTGATTCTGCGGTTCGCGGGCCTTGTTCCCGCAATAAAAAAAATCGCGCCCCATACGTTGAGACCATGGGCGCATTATGAGAGTGACAGTCAGTTCCAACTATTCGATTAGAGTGTCCGTCAAGTTTGTACTGATTGTTGTTGGTTAAGTTCACTTTAGTTAAGCACTTCGTTGATAGGGACAATTAGTGCAGATAGTCCTCAGGTTGTTTTGCGGGAAAACCAACAAGCGATAGCAGAAATGTGAAATATTTTATTTTATAAGAAATTCTGCCTGTTAGACTGTTCATATTGGTGCACTAAATACATTATCGTGAACAAAACTTCACATTGGAACATCTATTGTATCCACCGAGAGGAATCGAATTTGAGATTTTAACATTTTAAATCCGTAACCTTACCGTTGTCCCACCGGGGGACACTCAATCCGAGGACAGTTTCTTTGTTTGTTGCAGTTATTTGCACAAAAGCTGTATCAGGGCTAGCTGCACAAGCCATCCCTAATTTGGAGTTGACAGATTGGAGAGAACACAGCTAGACCTAACAGTACTCCCTAACACGTTTAAGGATACTATAAGGAAATTGTAGGATTTTATTATCAACAAAAGCTCCAAAATGAAGTGTGCAATTTTCGGTAGCGGAAAACGAAACGTATCATTTTATGTCCATGATCCGAAACTCTGTCCACTAGATTACATCCAGTCCAGTTGGAACTAATTAAAATTGAACATACAATAAATAATATCACACGGAAGCAAAACAAAAAATGTGGAAATGACCTAAACAAAATAAATTATATATATATATATATATATACATAAGCACCTTAGTGGGTCAGCGGTAAGTTAACGAACTAACAATGTCAATACCAGGGGTTCGATACCAAGTTGATGGCAGAGCAGATAGTGTAGGTTTTCTTTAAAACAAACAAAAAAAAGACAGAAAAAAACATATCTTACCAGGATGACCAACGACGCCACCTAGCGGCATGTGTGCTGCACTTCTCATGTTTGGGGGAAGCAAGTTATAAGGGCTCGTTCCGTGCAAAAAGGAAGACGCTGCTACCTACAAATAATGAACAAAAAGAGAAATCACATACTTTTTTTTTCTCCTTCGAGCGACCAATTTATTTTATAGGCAAAAGCACATAGTTGCTAACGAATTGTTATAGTTAATCTTGTACTGCTGAATATACGGAAATATTAAAATAAAATATACTGTTTGATCTTTAGGTGTTTTGCGCCTATTACACCTTGAGGTCATATAACTTCAGTAGCAAGTATTTCAGAAATAATCAAACTAGTTACCACTGGTTACACAAATAATACATGTTCTATCATTGTTAAGATGTCAGAGTTTATTACTAGGGACCATGAGAGTTTTAAATGACATAACTTTTTTAAATATTTAATATGACTTTTAGACACATCTCACGATAGCATTGCAATAAAATGTTTTTTTCAAAACATTCTTATAAAACCAAGAAGGAATCCTCAATAGCCGCGTCACTTGGAATTCTTTTAAATTGGACTAGAATAAATTAATCTACGAGACTTTTTTCATTTTTATTAGCTATATTTTTGTGTCCCAGTAATGCTCAGCGTGCGTACACCCAATTATATCTTATTACTCATCAAGATCTCTACCAGCCTGCCCTCAAATTGAAATTAATTTAAGCAAAATTAGAATACATTCATCTATGAGACCTTGAGCTTAGTCAAGTACATCAATCGAAAGAGTTTGACCTGCTGAGTCCAAAACTGTAATTAGATTGAAACTGGTCATGAGTTTCTTTGTTTTTTTTTAATGTCGTACAAAGCTACTCGAGGGCTAGTTGCGTTAGCCGACCCTAATTTTGCAGGGTAAAACTGAAGGGAAGGCAACTAGCCATTACCACCCACTGCCAACTAATAATGGGATTGACCACCCATTATGGCACCCTCACGGATGAAAGGACGAGCATATTCGGTGTGACGGAGATTCTGACTCGTGACCATCAGCTTACGAGTCGAGCGTCCTAACCACCCGACCATGCCGGTCTAATTTTGAATTTCGTGAAATCATACCTTGTAGGTTTGACATAAGTGTTGATAGATTAAACACTAAGCTACGGCCCGGCATGGCCAAGCGTGTTGAGGCGTGCGACTCGTAATCTGAGGGTCGCGGGTTCGCATCCCCGTCGCGCCAAACATGCTCGCCCTCCCAGCCGTGGGGGCGTTATAATATAATGGTCAATCCCACGATTCGTGGGTAAAAGAGGAGCCCAACAGTTGGCGGTGGGTGGTGATGACTAGCTGCCTTCCCTCTAGTCTTACACTGCTAAATTAGCGACGGGTAGAACAGATAGCCCTCGAGTAGCTTTGTGCGAAATTCAAACAAACAAACAAACACAAAGCTACACAATAAGTTATTTGCTCTCTACCCACCAGGAGTATCGAAACCCAGTTTCTAGCGATGTGAGTCCACAGATATGCTGTTGTGCCACTGGGGGCTCGGCTAAGAGATACAGAGCTATGAGCTAAAGGTTTGTACTTGAAAAAAAAGCAAAAATACCTGAGAGTCATTCTACGAGCCATTGTGCCGCGGCTAAAATTCATTTTATTTTTTTTGGAGCTTAAAGCAATTCCTCAGCACACTTGTTTTTGTTGTTTAAAATGATTATTCGTACAGAGCATAAACAACAGCTGTTTTATATTTTCTGTTTCTACCAAACGGTTTAATAAATATTCATTTAACTTATTTCATTTTTAACACACATTATAAAGAGTATTGTTCTAGTTTCGTGTTCTCACCGACAGGGGTTCAGGGACTCCGGCTCCTAGCAAATTTCCAACACTGGATATACTGGTATTGGCCGACAAAGGTTGGTTAAATGATGCAGATGGTACGGAGCTGTTGACGTGGTTCGGAGATCGCCCTCTGTCCTTCACTTCTTGCTTAATATTAGCTTGTGGAGTTGGACTACAACTAGCACTAGAAAATGGACGTTCATATATTAGATTTTTTATACCATTTGTATTTTAGGTGAAAGAAAAAAACAGCGTATCTGAGGAGAGTAGACGTGAAATGACAAAATAATTGTATTCTTCTGTTAAACGTTAATATATGCTGTGTAATAAAAATATATTTAAATAAATAAAAATAAATCGATTTTTTTTTCAACAATCTATACCAAACATGTTTTATAAAAAACGAGATTCCAAAAAACTGTATTCAAAATATAGATTTCTTTTTGTTAGAATGAAATATGTGATAATATATATTGAACAGGAGCCAGTAACATAGTCAATCAAACATAAATAGTATGATATTAACTGAAGTAGATAGCAACATTTCCCATAACGAAATATTTGCCTACCTGCTAGTGTTACTGTCACAGGACTTAGGTTTACTAAGGTTCAATGGACCGTCGTTATCTGGGGCTGGCTCTGAGGCTCCAGGGGTTGGATGAGTAGAGCTGCCGTTAGGAGAACTATATACTGGAACAATAGGTGGAGCTCCTGACATCCAGGGTTGAAGGGAAGAGAGAAATGGCTAAGGGATAATAAAATATATTGATTAAAATGATTATGAATATAGCTGTAATCAAATATTAAATATTAATTTTCATAAATACTTGTCTTTAACTTACCAACTGTAATAGTAACAGCACAGAAATACAATGTGCTTAATTTATCTATTTCAATAATAACACGAATATAATGTAATTAATTTACCAAATGCAACAATAACATGAATATACTATGATTAATTCAGCAATGCAACAATAACAGCATATAAATACACTGTAATTAATTTATAAACTGTAACAATTACAGGAAGAATACACAGAGTACCAATACACCACTTGATTGACTGACTGTAACAACAAAAGAGATACATCATAATCAGAAACAACATACACTAACTGATTACCTTATTTTCCTCTTCACACTTATGATTGTGAAATAGTCCACATCTTGATTTCAATACGATATACCAGAAACTTTCAAAGTCGAATAATGTTTTAATGCTGTAGAAAGGTCGTGCATATATTTCCAGATTTTTGACTGGAGAGATAATACTGAAGGAATACATAATATACTGAAAGTCATATTACACAATACTTAGAATACGTTTCTCAATGCATTAGAAGCCATTTTTGCTTCTCCGAAAGAAGAATATTGACTTAGCTATTTTTTGACTTCCACACAGCCTGCATAAGAAATAAACCACTTTGTATGACCTTAGTCGAAGAATGAGTAAGACCCACGCTTGAAACCTAGTAGGAGATAATGGGTTCCACACTATTATTATATACAGACTTCAGTCTCATACGAAGCCGTTGTGTGTGTGGGCAACTGTGTTGCGATGTTCCTCTTTTCAATGATTATGTTCTCGCCCTAGATATTTACTGAAAAGGAGCCCGAAAATCAATTTACCGGGAAACCCTAAAGAATTGTATATATATACAGAGAGAGGTTCCCAAATATTAAGTCCAAGAAATCAAAGGAGGCATGTTGGCTCCATTACAAGAATAATTTGTCTTTCCTTCTATCCTCCATTGTTGAGGTGTGCTTTATCAGCATGAATATTTCATGTCTTAATGCAAGCCAATTGAATAATGGACATTTATAACACAAACAGGATATCACTGTTCTTAATATTTCATAAAATTGCTTTCGCTTTTGTTTCCTTCTTCACGAAGGAAGATCAAAGATTGAAGCGCCGCTTTCTATCCGAGTGCCTAGCTCTGATTTAATTTCGCTCGGGTTTATGGTAAGATCATTGGATGCACTGCAATTATTTGAGTAGTGTTTCTCGTCTCCATTTAGAGCATTAAGTGAATGTCTTCTGGAGATTCCAGGGCAGCACACTGCCTGTCAGAGGTTACCGTAGAACGTAGACGCGCGTGATAAGTGAGCTTAATGTTATTGGTCTAAACATAAAAATATTCAACTTTTACCTCGTCTCTGCGAGTAATTTAATTAAAAAAATATACAAAATTACACTACCTATTTATCGAATTTGGGTTACAATGAGAAAATATTAAACTCATCTGTAATTGTACTTATGAACTTTGAGTACGTGATAAAAAAATACAACTATATAAAAATTGTTATTACGTTTCCTGCGTAATGCAATTCCATTAGTTTTCTAATAATATGTATACACATATTTACTTCAGTACATGTTTATACAATTTGGGAAGCAGCTAAAATTAGATTTAAAAAAAACAACAAAGTAATCAACGTTTCGCTACTGTTAGTGTTTATTTGTTTAACTGGACTTTAACCTTTAAAGTTCATAATTTTTTTTATTTGACTACAAAAAAATTTTAGGTCACAATCATTTTTCGAAGTTTATTATTTAACTACCTGGCTACCCCGGGCTTGCTAGTGACGTTTTAAAAGTACTTCTTCACAACACATTCGTAGTACACAACCACATTCTTATACACAGTTCATTTGATAGTTTACTAGAAGCTTGTCGGAGTGTACTTATTTATTTCAAAGTTTATCCTTAGTTAGGTTTTCTTTTTAATCTGAATCTGGATCAAACATCACGTTTCCTTCGTTTTTAAGTACAAATCTACACAATGGACTATTTGCGCTATGTTTAACTGGGATCGAACTCCGATTCTTAGCGTTACAATTTAACTTACCTCTGAGACAAAACAAAGAATAACCAAGTTGAGTAATGGTGTTAATTGCTACCTAAGTATTCGGTTCTAGATTGTGAGTAAGTCAGCTGTTTTGTTAAGAATTTATAGTGGGGACGTAAAGATGAATTAAGACATACAACTCTGTTGAGCTCCTACTCCCAGACGGATCATACTTACAACGTTAAAATCCAGGGTCATTCCGTGTGGTGAATGGAGGGCAGAAAGCCTATTGCGTAAACTTTGCCCTAACACAAATAAACACTGAGTGTTAAGACATGGAAGAATTATTAGATATTTTTCTTTCATCCAGTTACTGAAGTTTTCATGCTGTCTGGGAAACACATATTTAAATTTTATATGTCGGAAAAACGTTGACCTGCAACGTACCGAAGTTGGAGCATCTCCCAATCCTGTTGATGCAATAGTTGTTGTTATGTTTGGTGACAGCTGCCGAGAGGTGGAGCTAAATGTCAGGGACATGGAGGAGATTCCTGTGGAAGAAGTAACCAAACCCTCAATAGCGGGATCTGGAGCACCAGGATGGGGCAAACCAGACCCACTACCATAACCTCCTTCAAACACTGGAAGGAACATCAGCCCCTGAGGTGTAACCCCTGTGGCAAGTCCAGGCATACCTGGTAAGGATTTGGCGGTAGCAGCAGCAGACAGATACTGACCATTAAGTCGAATCTGTAAAAAGAAAAATCTTCTAGGATGACGTACATAACCAAAACATAAAATGAAAGACACAAACAACTAATTAGGAAATACACTTCATGATTACGGATACAAAACAAAAACACAAACGAGTTTATTGAGGTAGCACATGTTTCATTAACCTAACATTATAAAGGTTTCAACTAACAAAGAAGAAGCAATATGTATTACTTCACTAAAAGTAAACAACAGCAAGTAACCAATCAAAAACGGCATTACAAAATGTTGGTACAACACAGAAATAGAACAAT
This sequence comes from Tachypleus tridentatus, assembly GCF_004210375.1. Taxonomy (NCBI): domain Eukaryota; kingdom Metazoa; phylum Arthropoda; class Merostomata; order Xiphosura; family Limulidae; genus Tachypleus; species Tachypleus tridentatus. The sequence continues at coordinate 65,696,684 of NC_134833.1, read as the reverse complement.
AGAAAGTAACCAATCAGAAACAACATTGCAAAATGTTAGTACAACACAGAAATAGAACAACAGGAAGTAACCAATCAGAAACGGCATTACAGAATGTTAGCAAAACACATACACCTTTTCAATAATTTTCTTACAATTGTTAGACTAACGTATCAAAGTTCGCTTGTTCGGCTAAATGTGTTTAAGAACGCAATATTGACGTTTTTCTTAAGTTTCAAAACGAATGAAGGTACCAGGTATCTTTTTTCATTAACCTTCCTGCGTGTTTTTATATAGCTTACAACTCAAACAAATCCTAACTCTGTTAGTTAATGACTTTAGTAACCAGTTTTCTTCTGGATGAGAAAACAACGAAAATAGGTTTGTGCCGACAAAAAATACATTTTGATTATATACAACGTGCTTGAAATTCAAAAACTGAGCGTGATTTCGATCCCTCAATAAAATCTATTAAAATAACTACTACAGGAAATACGTTGTTTAAATGTTTCTCTCGGACTTTCGTCATTTGTGCTTTCGTGTGTATAAAAAACTTACAAGTTTTACTGCGAATATGTTTCGATCGTATCTTAACAGGAAGCTATAGCATTATGTCTTTACGTATAAAATGTACAAACAATAAATACTCTAAGCTTCGTCTTGGAAAACACAACTGAACTTGCAGTTTGTTTATTAACTCGAACTGTCGACAAGGTTATTAAGTTACTTCTAACTATCACGAATTGTTATTCTCGTGAAAATCTGTTTGAAAGAGTGTGTGAGTTAAAGATAGAGCCATGCCCTCCGTGACAAATATTTTTTTATAATTAGATTCGAACAGTAGTGAATTGTTTCACTGGCTTCTCCGATGTCGGTGACTTGGTGAAAAGTTTACTAGCTGTCTAAACATTCAGGAATTACATAATAAAGCAGGAGCATACAGTAAGAGACAGACGGACAAGTTTATATTACCATAGTAAAGATAAATATCACTATACTACAATAACGAATATTGTTACTTTAGATAAATATAATGGCACTGCTGTAGCGATCATTGCTACATGATGTTACGTGACTGCGTTACTATAGCAATCATTGTTCATCACAATGTTTTATCTACAAGAACTGTACGTTCTATGTATTCACTTATTATGATATAAATATGACTGTGCTACCATAGCAACCACTCTTACGTAACATGAATATGACTGCGTTACCGTAATAATTACACTATGTAACAAATTTTTTACTTTTTCTTGTTCCTGGACAGAAAGTGTTATTTCCCAATTGCTTATGCCTAAAGTGAATGGAAAAGACCTATTTTTCTCTTCAAACTTTGCTTTTGTGACCTGGGAGCATATAACGAAAACATGATGGGAGACTATATCTGGGGGCTGTATACGTGAAAGTGACTTACATTACAGTCGCAAATCTCGAAAAACTACTCACTTCTAAACATTATTTTTCATTTTTGTATAATTTTAGTATAAATACGTGTACATTTTGATTCGTATATTGTTTTATTCAGACCTTATGTAAATGAAAATATGGAAATTTGCCCGTTTTTACATGGAAAATAGGTTAATTTCTAAATTTCATTATCCAGGTCACAAAAGCAAAGTTTGAAGGGAATAATGGCCATTTTCTGTACTTTTACAACATAAGCAATTAAGAAATAACCCGTATTATCCACGAACAAAATTTGTGTTATATAGTGTTATTGTTACGTGAGACAAATATGATTGCATTACCTCAGCGATAATTGTTACTTTTTTGTACATCAGTAATCTCTATTGTGCTTGTTGACACGGCTATTGTTAACAGATACGTTCATGTAGAGAGAGATATACTTTTTAGCTATAAGCAACAATTACGTTTAACTTGTAAATCGTCAGAGATGTCTATTAGCTCCAGTATGTTATAATAAAAATGTAATGATTTATTGTAAGGTTGTTTTTGTTTTCTCGTTGTTAAACACAAAGTTAAAAAATATATTATGTCTGATATGCCTATCGCAGGTATCTAAGCCAGATTTCTAGCGTTATAAGACCTCAAAATTACCTCTGAACTACGAGGGAACAGGAATAAGTAATCAACAGCAAGTAAAAAAACTAATTTTTATGTGTCTTGCAATTCAGTTATATCTCGTTCATCTAATTTAATTACCACTATTTGTTAAAATAAATTTGATATATGTAACGTAGAACAGATCTTTTGTGTGGTTATTAGCGCTAATCTAAGTCTAAAAATCTGACCGAATGATATGAGGTATTATCAGGATTATGGCCGAAAGTATCGATAAAAACGAGGGAATCAACGCAATGTGATCATTCTAAATTTTGGTTTTTGATTTCTAGTTAGACAGGTATATAACTCTTATTTTTCGTTCTAATATATATACACATAGGCAACCTTCTTATACAAATTAACATTACCAATTTGATGGTGGCATAATTACTTCTAATAAATTCGTTAAGTGCAGAACGATCCCTAATGTTAAACAATTTTCTAACCTGTAACTCTTGAATTTTTTGTTGCTGTTCCGACAGTTGATCTTGCTGTCGTCTGATCTGTTCCTGTTGTTGTCGTCGTATATCGTCGCTGTATCTACTACCTTCAGCATGTAGCTAAATAAAACATAAACAATATATAAACACGCTTAGAATTATTTTCTATCTGTAACTCCCAGTAAAACTTTCAAAACAGAAAGACGAGTCATTTTGTGAAAAATATCAGTACTATAAAGTTTTGCAAAAATCATTCTAGAAACAACTCTAACTTTTCACAGCGTGCAGCGCCTAATTTGAAATGAACTTTGGATAATCCAAAAATTAGTCGTCAACCTGAACGCATCAACAATTTTTAGAAGTGTCCGAACGGTAAGAATCTGTAGATATTGTCAGAACAATGCATTTCTGAAAAGCAAGTAATCTTAAGAAGTCTTCAAAGTATGTTACTTGTGTGAATTTTAATATTATGTTAACACATTTAACAAAAGTAATAATTTATGTGAACTGGAACATGAGTATAAATCTAAAGTAGGTCTAATCTATAACATACGTATATATCTAAAGTGGTTCTACACCTTAGAACTTTGGAAAGTTTGTTACCTATTTGAACATAAAGTAACTGTAGAACAAAAAATTCACTTGTCTCAAAATACAACAGTTAAATGCCCGTACATCAGTTCTTAAACTTTATAAAGTGTACCAGTTAATTGTCCATACGTCAGTTTCAGAACTTTATAAAGTGCACCAGTTAACATGTCCATACATCAGTTCTAGAACTTTATTAAGTATAACAGTTATATGTAAATAAAAGTAGTTTTATATTTATTTCAGCAGCTGTCAGTTATTTACGATATAATTTTAAATTTATTAAAGGAGTCATTTTATATTTTGTTATGAAGAGGTTAACTTCTTCTATACTTTTTAAGAAGTTAACAAGTACTGATATATATTCTAATATATATAGTATTGTCGATATAACGTTTCAGACAATGTCCTTCTTCAGGTATCATTGTACTGTTCTGTACTTTATTCTACTGTTTGTTACTCTTATAACTCAGAACACATTGTAGAATAGTTCAGCGAAATCACTCAGGTAGTGGAATGATAAATTAAGTTTATATTTCATAACTTTTATCTCGATGCGTTTTCCCCTTTTTAAATTATTTGATATCCCACAGATTACAAATCTCTGTGAGAAGTAGCACTTCGTTTCTTTCCAGGGGTGTAACTAACAAAGATCCTTTCTCTTCGAGTGAGGGAAGAAATGCCAGTCCTTCAGCCTCGGAAAGTAAACAACAGCCCTCTCTAAAGAAAGGGCGTTCTATCTATGACGTGGAGATAGAAAGCCACGTGTTATATGCAGATGTTGACAACGCATTGAATTGGAGTTTTGTGATTTTATACTGGTGAAGCTGTGAAACACTTCCTCAAAAAGCTAGAGGGGAGAGGAACATCACAAAAATCCAATATTATTTGCCCATAAGGTTAAAGCGATGGACAGACAAGTAACAGTCAGGTCAAGTGAGCTTGTTTGTCTGTTCAACTGTTCTTGGCACCTCCGCTAATTGGTTATTATAACACAAACCTGCTATCATACCATTCAGCCGTGGAAAGAAAGTGTCCTATTGTTCTCCCAAACTTCCGGCCTGTGAGGACAGACACAAGGACTGTGGAAAGACGAAAAAGAAAAACCGGAACAAATATTCGATGAAGAAATAATAGAAGATGTGTTGAAAGACAGTTACCATGTAACTAATTCTCTACCTGACAGGCCTTTCATGACAGAGGAAAAGACTAATAAACCACTAAAGTTGTATATCTCTAACTATGACTGGATCACGCGAAGTCTCGTCTCTACCAAGGGGTTTCATTACCGGAAGTAAAAACAGATCAGATATTTGCAGTTAAATATATTCAGTTTGTGTCTAAATACGTTTTTATTTTAACCACTAACAAAACCTACTTTAGATGCTTCGCTAGTTGTGAATGACTTTCTATATTATTCTAGTAGACAACACTAGTGGGTGAGTTTTTATATCACTCTCGTAGACAACACTTGTGGGTGAGTTTCTATATCCCTATACAAGACTACAGTAGTGGGTGAGTTTCTATATCCCTATACAAGACTACAGTAGTGGGTGAGTTTCTATATCACTATAGTAGACTACGGCAGTGGGTGAGTTTCTATATCACTATAGTATACTACGGCAGTGGGTGAGTTTCTGTATCATTCTAGTATACAATAGTAGTTGGAGAGTTTCCATATGACTCTAGTAGACAACACTAGTGGGTGAGTTTCTATATCACTATAGTAGACTACAGTAGTGGGTGAGTTTCTGTATCACTATAGTAGACTACAGTAGTGGGTGGCTTTCTATATCATTCTAGTATACAACAGTAGTTGAAGAGTTTCTCTATGACTCTAGTAGACTACAGTAGTGGGTGAGTTTCTATATCATTCTTGTATACAACAGTAGTTGGAGAGTTTCTATATGACTCTATTAGACTACAGTAGTGGGCGAGTTTCTGTAGCATTCTAGTAGACAATACTAGTGGGTGAGTTTCTTTTCTGTATCACTCTAGAAGACTACAACAGTGGGTGGGTTTCAATATCATTCTAGTGGACAACAGTAGTGAGTGAGTTTCTATATCATTCTAGTAGACTACAGTAGGGGGTGATTTTCTGTATCATTCTAGTAGACAACACTAGTGAGTGAGTTCCTATATCATTCTAGTAGACTACAGTAGTAGATGAGTTTCTATATCACTTGTATATCTAGAATCCATAGACTATATAATATCGGTATATATATAACACATCAGTGTATTAAAAAGTAAAGAAGATGTGGTCGATAGGCCTTCCATATCTTTAGTTGGATGAAAAATAATTTTGGTGTGAAATAAATTAAGTTGTTGAATGTTAATTTTTATCTAAGTTATTAGTCATCAAAATTAGGTTTATTATTTATTTATATCAAAATATAATTTTTATTTTCAACCCATAATGTTTATTATTACGTCAGTATACCAGGCACATTTAGTCTTAACAAAACTCCGTGAAGTTGCATAACCTTCAAAATCATATTTCTTTTGTCCCTTAATTCTTAATGAAACGAAACAAAAAAGATTTGATAGTACATAATACGAAACTATGATTTCTTATACAATTCCCATAGTACAGAAAGTGAAAACTTCTCAAAGGGAATTATGAAAAGTTTAAAACATAAATATGAAATCAGACTATAAGGAACGCAACAATACTCAAATTACACATAAAAACAAGCCTACAAAACACACATTTTGAGAGCAATCAAACTTCTCTCGTCTCTGCATGTAACCCAATCCACTTCCTGTCGTCGCTGGTCACGTGAAGCGCCCTCTATTAAGTTCAACAAAGTTCAAAAGCCTCAGAGATTACAACATGCAAGATGTGCAAATTAATAAGGACAAATGGGAGAATAGAGCCTAAATTCTAACCTCGCTAGCACAAATTTATCTTTATGAAATAGATACTTAGAATATGTTAGCGTGTTGAAGAAAAACAAGTGTTTTTATAAACCTTATTCCGTGATTCAACATGTCACCATAATATCTGGACCGTCTCAGTCAAGGCTAAGAACATAGCCTTTCGATTTTATTTTATGGAATACCAAATCGTTCTTTCTATAAATATAACCAAATGTTCGAAATGTTGTACTTTTTCTGCAAAACACTAGAATAAACTGAAGTTTACTCTTATTCAATTTTTTTTTTATTTTGCGTAAAGCTACACCAGGGCTATCTGCGCTATACGTCCCTAATTTAGCAGTGTAAGACCAGAGGGAAGGCAGCTAACTAGTTATCACCACCCAATGCCGCCTCTTGAGCTACTCTTTCACCAACGAATAATGGAATTGATTATCATATTGTAACGCTCCCGCGGGTTACAGGACAAGCAAGTTTAATGTCACAGGATTTAAACCCGCGACCCTCAGAGCGCCCTACTAAACTCACAGCTAATTACATGCACTCGTGGTTATAATGCATTAATATTTATACAAATTTAAATATCCAATGTATCATTCATAATTATTATATATTAAAATTCATTATATTATTGATTATGCAACATTTTAGTGTGTGTGAGAGATGAAACATCTTAAATGTTTTCGGCTTTGAAGGTTCCGATGAAACATTTTACACGAATTTGACCAGAGATAATTACAAGTGTTAAATAGTAGCTAAAATATCTAGAACCTGTAGATTTATCTTGCTTCTCACGAGAGTTTACGCGACTTATTCAGTTTATTTACCTATTAATTAAGTTTTCTAAACCTAACAATATTTTCGCGCTAGATACGCGAGGGCTATCAGCTCACAGCGGCTCTAAATATGAGCCAGCAGACTAGAGGAAAGTCAGACAGTTAACATCAACCCACCGCCTACTCTTGGGCTACTCTTTGCCAAATAAAATTGTGATTTACGGTCACTCTTCCATAGCTCCCACGGTCCTAAACTACGAAGTCCGTTTTTACAGGAACGGGTTATAAACCACGAAGCCTTAATTTCACTGTCTGGGAATGCTAACTCCTAGGCCACACCTGATCTTCAGGAACAGTAAAACCGATCCAATCGGTCTTCTGTTAGTATACTCGATATTTAATAATCCCATTAATAAAATATCGTTCCTTAAGGCCGTTTATTCCCTTGTTAACTGACTTAGAACGCAAAAATTTAGAGTTCGATTCCCCGCAAACCGCAAGTAGAAAGAGTACAGTTAGCTCTTTGTGTACCTTTGAGCTAAAAACATAGTTTATCTTCTTTATAACACTACTCTGCAAAATTTCTACCTTAAATATCTTTGAAACGGCTGTTAAGCCCAAACATACATAACTGGTTATCTGTGCTCTGCCAACCGAGGTACCGAAAATTGATTTTAAACAGCAAACTTTGGGAGTCTGTCGTACAGACGCACGGAGCTGAATTAGTGAGTTTTATATCAATATCGCAATCTCGTGCTGGTTCTATTCACTATATCGTCGATATCTGTTTTTCAAATTAGCATGTCTCTTCTAAAAATGGCGACACTGTACTGCAGAATGAAGCCCTCCAACTATCGGTTTTTCAGTGGCGATATTCGTCCATGGAATAAAGCCCTCCAATTATAATTCTAACAGTGGCGACACTACAGTGAAAAAACGTGTTTTCCAGCTATAAGTCTGACGGTGGCAACGTTGCAGCTAAATTCAACCAAGAATCAAATACCAGCTGTGGAGAAATATGGTTGAAGAATACACGTATATATGTATACGAGCTTTTTAACTGGTGACAAAAAACACCTGGTGCTTTAGTACTAAAAGTTTCATAAAATAAAGCATATATTTTATGTTCAAACAAATACTGTCCCTGTCACTAACCTTCGCGATTTTGTTAAATCCATTTCTTTTTCAAATAAAAAATAATAAATAAATATAGATTCAATCTAACGTCTCTATCTGAAAACCCATCCCACAAAACATACGCGTCCTTTCAACCATAGGGGCGTTATAATGTTATCGTCAGTCCAACTCTTCGTTGGTAAAAGAGTAGCCCAAGAGTTGACGGTGGGTGGTGATGACTAGCTACCTTCCCTCTAGTCTTACACTCCTAAATTAGGGACGGCTAGCGTAGATAGCCCTCGTGTATCTTTGTGTAAAATTTGAAACAAACAAACAAAAAACAATCTGAAAAAAAAGATAATGTACATGGCTGTTTTTGTTGTGTGATCTTAAAATACAGAAACTCTATATATACGCGTTATTTTTCACATAACACATTGTACGAAATTTCGTAACATTGACACTAAACTGCCAGAATACTCAAAAAACAAACAAGTGAACACCATTATGAATCATATTTGATACAACTTTGTTGTTTTCAGATGATTTTTATATTATTAATTTTGCGTACCAAGACTGTCTGAAACTGAAAACCTCTTTCTGTTTTTAAGGTTGACAAGTAACAGGAAAATAGAAATGTTTTCCAATTCTTAACGACTGTACTTTGATCATGTTGAAATTGACCACTACATCACCTGTAGTGTAATTAACTGTTTCGTAGTTTCTTTATCCATGCAAACTATTATTATACTGTCAAGTCTATTGTGTGTACCTTTATCGTGAGATTATATTCATAGCGCGCATATCTGATTTACAAGTAATCAAACATATGTTCATTTAATCGTGCCGCTTCGATAGGTTTTATGTGGTTCCAAAACAATGAACACGATAAACAGAACTATCACTCGTCACCTAGGTTACGAAGGTTAAGTAACTTAATACACTCATTTATTTTGCTGGATATCACAACATGTTCAGTTTTGGAACTGTTCTGGAGAATTAGAATTTATTAAATTCCAGTTTGTATGCAGATAAAACTATCCAGTTGTTAAAGCGTGGTAATGTTTCATTTTCTGTTTTTCCCACGTAATCAATAAGTGAATCAGATTTCTTCGATGCACACAGAAACCTCAGTGTCCGGTCTTACGTGCTAATTTGTTTCGGTTTTTGAATTTCGCGCAAAGCTACATGAAGGCTATCTGCGCTAGCCGTCCCTAGTTTAGCAATGAAGGACAAGAGAGAAAGTGGGTAGTCATCACCATCTACCGAAACATAAACGCCCCTAACGGCTGGAAGAGCGAGTATATTTGGTAGGACGGGGAATTTGAACTTTCGATCCTAAGATTGCGAATCAAGCGCCCTAACCACCTGGCCATGTCGAGCCCACAGCAAATATATTCCATTGAGTACATTTAGGCTTAACAACAAAAGAAACAAATATTATTGGGTTTAATAAGCTCATTCCCCTTAGAAACTTGTGTAAAGATACAAAAGTCTATCTGTGGTAGTCGTCCCTAATAAAGTTAAGGTACCTATTCACAACACCCACCGCCAACATTTGGGCTACTTTTATCGTGTAATAGAATTTTCACGCCCAAAGGGCAAGATTTTTTCTCATTTTTTTATTGTTTCTTGGGCTACTCTTTTATCAAGTGGGACAGACTGAGACATTTTAACGTCCCCACTGCTGAAAGGTCGAGCATGTTTAGTGTGACAGTGATTCGAATTCGCGACTCTCAGATTACAAATCAAGCGTCCTAACCACTTGGTCATGCCGACCCCTTTTGTTTCGACAATGGGACCAGAAACACTCTATCCGCTAGGACAAACTCGACCTTAATTTAAAAACACAAGAATATGCTTGTTTACATAGCTTAAGAGATTTTTTTTCTTTCATTGATCCTCCCCCCCCCTCAACAATAAAACAAATTACAAACGACAACTTTGTTAAGAACCAGTCAAAAGGAAAGAAAACAGCTAACATTATGGATCACTGCTATTCTGCTTATCCATGGTTTTAGCATGTATTTAGCTTGAAAGCAAATTACATCAGAAATATATGATTGTGATCACAAAACATCAGATAGTCGGAGTTGGATTGTTTATTGTATTAAAATATAACTAAAACTGCCAACTCTCGCAGATATTTGTTTATTTTCCTAAAATAAATAGCAGAAAGATAGTTTTGTATTTCGAATTTGCTTCAAAAAACGTAATATTCCTGCCAATATGAAATACATATACACAAAACCTCAGATTTTATCATTTTTCAACAGTGCACAAGATGCCAGATGATCAAATGTCGGTTTTTCTGACTCACTTCTCTCTTTTATGTGATTTAAGCGTGGCCTAGTAACAAACGTACCAGTCCCGTGCATCTGAGGTATCATGGTTTGCGTCTCGTTAACGCAAGAACTTGCGGTCAAATTATACTACTCGGTCAGACAAGATTAGTTTAAGAGTTGGCGGTAAGTGCTGCTAACTATCTGTTTCCCCTCTAACCTGTCACTTCAAATTAAGGGCCGCACAGAAGTTAGTAGGGAATGGGGGTCTAGACAAGGGCAATCTTAATATGATGAGGCCCTTTTACAATACAACCCATTTAAATTGGAGACCCGAGACAAGATGGCCCAGCTGTTCCCCCCAACTGGGCAGCCCTTTCAAAATTAGGGACGGCTACTCTTTGGTAGCTTTTCGGGAAATTTCTAAAATACATACATTTACGAATGTTCTTATTACAAGGAAAGCAAACACAAACTTAATTTGAAATTCTACATCGAAGTCCCCCAGTGGGTCAGCATAAGTTTACAGAGTTACTTTGCTGAATCCATGGTTCTATTCTTTGTGGTTGACTGATGGCTAATAACCTATTACGTAGCTATACGCCAAAACAAACTACCTGTGATGTAAAACATGTTGTTTCCTCTCCCCTCCAATTGGTTTGTTTCTTTGTTGAAATTTCGAAAAACGTCACTGGATGGGTATCTGTCCCTAATTTTAAAGTAGTAGATTAGAGCTGATTACTCGTTACCAACAAATAGTGGGATTAGCCATGAGTTAATTATAAGGCCCCAAGGCTAAAAGGGTGAGTATGATAAGATTCGACTCTGCGACGCGCAGTTCCTCCTGGTGGGTCAGGAACGAGTTCGTGAAATTACAAACACTAAAATTCGGGATTCGACTTCCCAACATATACATTGAGACAATTTATCTATATATTATTTCAAATGGTTACTCAACTTTATTGTTTTTAACATTGCTGTAGGTAGCAGTTTTTGGAGAATATCTCAGGAAATTATTGAAAACTTTATTCTATGAGATTGAGTCTTGAGTAGTTTTAACAATAAATACATCAGTTGTACACATATATGCCATGCAAAAGTGGTTCGGCAAAATACCTGACAGGCCCTATCGTTTCCTACGGCCATGTTTAATATGCATCTATAATTGATTAAACACAGGGAACATACACAAATTAGACTTTACGGCTTTATAGTTTACAAATGTGTTAATATTAGTGGATACAATTGTTAATCCATCTTGTTTTATAGCATTAGTAAACGCTAAGAACTGCAAATTAAATTAAACTGTTTATAACTGGTGAACCATATATAAGTGGTAAAAACCAAACAGCCCATTATGTAGCCTTGTGGTTAATTCTAACAAAACAAACAATGCGTTCACTACATTCTGTCTATAGGGAGAAATCGAAACTGGAATATCAGTGTTCTGAGTCCACGAATTTCCACCGAATGATAACATTTTTGAAGCAAAAGTACAAAACTAATTACAGCGACCCAAAAGTTGTTTGTAGTTAAACGAGGCTTAGTTCAACTAAAACAAACTACAAGAAGTCGATCACATAGTCGTGCATAACAAGGCCTAGAGCATTAGTTAGACAGACCATATGACCAGTGTTGTTTGTTGTTGATGGGGATAGCTATACTTTGCTTTCAAATAATGTCTCATGGGTGTCGTAGAAGCCAGACAGTAGATAGACTACACATGATATATTTATACGAACTGATATACAGACCGTTTCCTCTAAAGTTAATCCTTGTCCAGTCGGCAAAAGGATTAGTGACTTTATACATATGGATCTCTAATCCATCCGGACGTACCGACGTATACTTCATTGATCTCTTTCATTCTTCTGCGTCATTAGTGTCACGAAAGAAAGTGAAGGTCAGAGGTCAAAGACGTGGCCATCGCGAAAACTGCAAGAAAAACATGATCGGTTCGATAACAAATGGATAACGAAGTAAATCATGGTTTTTCTACGTCACTTCCTGTTCCTTTGTGGTTTGTGCAACGCAGAGAGCAAGGGTGAACTGATGAGTGTAGAGAGAACGCTTATACTGAACAAGTAAAAGAAGGAGGGATTATCCCAGATTAAAGTCTATCCCCTTCCGTATCTAACTCCATGTTATGGGTGTGTGTGATAAACGATATTCACAGAAAGGAACTTTTGGTTTCGCTTAATTTTGAATACACTGCGGTTCAAACCACGTCTCTTCTTTAATTTTATAAATACTGGTGCCTTATTTAAAAAAAAAAAGAAACGTTATTGAGTGGCTACATTAAAATTGGCTTTCTTTAAAATTTTGCACTTCCACGTTGTCATAGTGTAGGTGAATTAATGAAATAAGATTTATTAAAGCGTCATCTGTCGTGTAAACTTGTGTAAACCTGATGCAGAGTCCCATGAAAGCTTGTGATCTGCCTGCCCCCTGGTGTATCCGTCTATTTCTTTACACTCGAGTGTCACTAGCAGTCTTTCACGTCATAATATCAGTTGTCGCATCACTGAGATCTTTGTAATGGCGAGAAGAATATCGTAACGATCATCTATCGAGAAGAAAACACAAAACAATCACTACATCGCCATGATAGAAGAAACACCATCCAATTAATGTACTCCCCAGGCCACATCTAAACTCTTTAAAAACAGCAGGAGAATTCTGAATCTAAGTCACTGGGGACGAAACGTTCATCATGTCTCAAGGGCGGCAGAGATTTAGTGTTACGGAACCTAATATTACTTCAAACAATGATAAAAGATCAGAACAATCGTTATAACAACCTTGAAGTTGCCGACATCCATTAAGTTCTGTAGCTCGACGTATGTAGTCATGTGCCACGCGATTGCATCCCTGAACGCGCGAGACACGTGCACCTCAAGCAGAGTCGTTCACAAAGTTATCTTCACAAGTCTCTGTGGAGAAACAGGAACGTTTGTAGTTCTTGTCGGTTCGATGTTTTTCTGTAGAACCTTATAATTTATCTTTTATTCTCCAAGGGACTAGACTTTATGGGCCTTCTGGTACTTTCTAGAAAGGTGGCCGTCTGAAATGAAATCGCTCACTTTTGGCTTATAATATAACTAAGGTCTCAATGGAGTAAAATTTGGAATCCTTCCATATTCTTTATTTCCAAGAAGAACCTCAAGGTGGATAATTTAAAAAGCAACAACAACAAAACGGGGATACGGGGAAGAAGCTGTCTCCAGACGTGTGGTGTCTCTTCCCTTTGAGTATTTTCTTTACCGTCGGTGTCTTACGTAAAGAGAAAACTAAATGATAGCGAGTGAAAACTGAGTACGTTCGTTGATGATACGTCTTAACCCTAGAATTACAGATGGGAATTGATACAATCTCATCAGTTTTTTGTAAACATTTTTCTAAACTATTTATACACATTCTGTGGGTTGCGGGTTCTGTTAACTACGGTGTTCTTAACAGCATCCACGAGTCACACAAAGCAAATATTAAAAATATATACTAACGATATTACATCTGGACCTACTAATTGCTGGTCGGGTCCCCATGTACTTTATACAGTAAGTGATATCACTCATATATTTGATCAGTTCCTTAAAATGAATATTGTATTTTTTATCTGTTTATTTTGTTTCTAGTTAGAGGCTACACAGTGGGCTATCTGTGCTCTGCCCACAATAAATATCGAAAATTGGTTTATATTGCTGAAAGTCCACAGACATGCCGCTGTGCCACTGGGGAGGGGGCTAGGTATTGTAATAGACTAGACGCGAATGGTGCAATATGTGGACGTCACTGGCAGCGAACGGTATAAAAATAAGTGGGTGATTTGAGGGTCAGCTCTTTGATAAACACACAATGACTTGTTATATGTCTAGACAGGATTCGCATGACCACAATTATAAACTTGAAGGTGAGAACGCTTAATACTTTATTATTACCAACCGTTTTCATAAAAAGTTACACAACGAGATACTTGCACATTGTCGACCCCTGAGTTTGAACTGATAGACTAGAGGGATGGCAGATGGTCAACAGCACACACCGCCATCTTTTGGGCTACTCTTATATGTTCCAATAATGGAATTTATCATTCTCTCTCACAGTGTACACAGATAGAATCAGGCACACCAACCACTTGGCCACGCTTGACTCACAACAAAGGGACAAGAAATTAAACAATAATAACATAAATAGATTTCAAACAATATGGTCCGGCATGGCCAGGTGGTGAAGGCACTCGACTTTTAATCTGAGGGTCGCTGGTTCGAATCCTCGTCACACCAAACATGCTCGTCTTTTCAGCCGTGGGGCGTTATAATGTTACGGTCAATCCCACTATTCGCTGGTAAAAGAGTAGCCTAAGAGTTGGAGATGAGTGGTGATGACTAGCTGCTTTCTCTGTAGTCTTAAACTGATAAATAAGGGACGGCTAGCGCAGATAGCCCTCGTGTAGCTTTGCGCGAAATCAAACCAAACCAAACAACAATATAGTAAAAACAATTACAAAAGTTTTGGAAAATATTTTACAAAGGGTTAGTATCAAATCAAGAACACCGTTGCAAGTTGCTTTTCTAGAATGGGTTAGGTAACGCCGCCCTCTCATACGACACCCCCACAATTCTGGAAGTACAACTTATAATACCACTTTAATCCTTTAGTGAATGCATACTCATTCATACGTGGTTCAGCAATGAGGACGTACAATTCTCGAAAATTCGGGTTTTCATATATACGGTTGGCACAGTGCAAATAGCCCATCTTCTAGCTTCATACTTAGCAGCAAACAAACTTAACATGTGCGATTTACGAATAATATTTTACGAGGCTCACGAAAATGCAGTAATAAATTAGAGGACAAGTCAAGTTTATTAGTTCGACTTTTCTAGTCATCAAATGTTCACATTAGTGTGTACATGAAATATCTCTCGCGTGTTTCAAAAACAAAATAATTTCCTTGGATAAGTTCGCTCTCTCTCACTCGGAATTTGGGTGATCGTATGTACCCTGGAGGGTCAGGTACACTTTGTCCTCTTCCTCCCTCCCTCACTTTCATGATCGTGCAGTATGAGTAGTTATAGGTACTACTTTAGGGTCAGAATGGTCTGTATTTACTCCGACCTTTTTCAGAGCAATGTCCATGTTCTATTTTCGTACATTTATCGATATGATTTTCCCTATCAGTGGGAAGTCTAGTTTGATGGTGGCTTTTGTTTTGAATTTCGCGCAAAGCTACACGAGGACTATCTGCGCTAGCTGTCCCTAATTTAGCAGTGTTAGACTAGAGAGAAGGCAGTTCTAGTCATCACCACCCACCGTTAACTTTTGGGCTACTCTTTTACCAACGAATAGTGGGATTGACTGTAACATTATATCGGCCCCATGGCTGAAAAGGCGAGCATGTTTGACGTGACAGGGATTCTAACCCGCGACTCTCGGATTAAGAGTCGATCGCCTTAACCACTTCGCCATGCCGGGCCCCGTAGATAAGTAATATGTTTATGTGTGTGTTTTAGCACTCTTTCCGTTGTGTAGATACGTACCCCGTATTTTAGCGTCGCAGTGAACTGGCTAAATACAAATTTTCATATATTTAGTAAGAAAATGTTAGTTTCTTATAAACCAAATATGTTACATACAATAAAGTTGTATACAATACAATCAGTCTTCCTTATACATTCAACAAGATATGTTTTATAGTCCTTTAGACTTTTTTTTTCAAGTAAAAACCTTTACCTCATAGCTGCGTCATATCTTGGCCGATATCAGATCTAATTATAGTTTGGAACTCAGGAGGTCAAACCTTTGAGATTGACCACACCCAAGATCTCACAGATTAATTCCTTCTGATCCAGCTTAAAATAATTTCAATTTGATGGTAGGCTGGAAAAAGCCCTGATGAGTAATAAAATTATATCTGGTGTAAGCAAGGAAAAATACAGCTAATAAAAAAGGGGAAAAAATGTATCACAAAATAATTTTCTCTAATCTTGCCTAAAGTATTTTTAGGTACCGCTTGTATTCAAGATCCAATGGGAACAAAAAAACGAGGTTTTCAGGCTAAGCTGTCTTTCTTATGCAACATTAAATACAAAATATAACCCACTAGTTTTGGGTTAGACTTAAACAATGATGCTTTCCGTCAGACGTTCTTATGGTGTAAAACATATGAAACGTGATTTTTTGTTTATTTCACAAGTATATATATAACAAAGGAGCGGTAGAGAAGAAACTGAGCTGTTTCTGCTCATTGGTTTTTTTATTTTTCTTATGATTTGTTTGGCTGTTATTAAGCTACACACGGGTCTCAAACTCCTGTTTTAAGCGTTATAAGCTGGCAGATTACAGCTGAGCCAGTGAGGAGGGTGAGGTAATTGTATTTTTAAACTTATCGAATTTACATAATTTCTGAGAAATGTGACTTAAAAATGTACGCTCATTACGTTATCTAGGCACTAACTATGTTAAGTGAAGTGCACTTTTTTTTTCCTTTCCATACTTAAGTCGGCTAACTAGCCCAAGATTTAGTTCTCATTATGCGTTTGTCAATTTCATTTATATTTAATCATGCCCAATTACGAACCCTGAACTGTGAGTAAAACGAAGAAATTGGCTACATCAAAAAGGATCGAAGTAAAAAATAATTAATACACAACTCTTAACCTAACGGAAATATTCTGGCAGTGTTCATGCGAGAGATTCGGATATGCCTCATTAGGCATGCAGTACGTGCTCTGCTAAACGTTTTGTTGGTTTGTGTAAAAACCTGATAGCCGATATATCCACGATAACAGAGACCCACTGTAAGCGTGGGTGAACGTGGCTTGAGCCCATGTCTTTTCGTCTTCCTCAGGTCTCGTTCGTTGTGAAAGAGAAGAGGTTTGAATGGATCCGTTGTTATTGGTTATTATAGAAACTTCAATGACATACATTGTAGGTCACGGAGGTGAATAGGTTCTCAGAGACCTTTCATCTGGGAAGAAGAACTTTGTACTGTCTTTCAAGAGGGACGTACAGAGATGAGTGATACCAAAGAACATCATTGGTCGACTCATCTTTTCTGTGAAGTTTGTATCATCGTCAGTTTGATCAGTATCAGGTTTTTTTGACTTGTAGTTTGTCATCTCGAGCCATTATTTAAAAGATTGTACCGATTGTAATACAAACACATTCTCTTGTTCAGGGTTTCAAGCTAAAAAAAAAAACTCCCAACAAATATTACAAAACAATCAAAACCTTATCTAAAGTAATACAGTAAAAAACATATATAAAAAACTTATAGATAATACTTTGTTGATTTCTGCTACGTGTTTTGTTTTCCTTATTGACTTAACATCTCTGCAGTGTTTGAATAACTTCGTTTGTTTTCATAGAGACTGAATTTTGTATTGGTTTTCAAGCTTATTTATTGAACCAACAATTGTCTCTTTAGAGATATTAAATAATAAACAATCACTAATGCAGAGATACCAATAATGTTGAATCTTTTGAGTCTCTGTTTTCTTTCTTTTTTTGTAACAGTTAGATATACCGATTTCTACAGTATCATTTGGCTATGAAAACATGTTAAAATATCGATGGCCAGTCGAAACATAGTTTTAGCACTGTCACTGAGTTACTCTGATTTCGAAAAACTCTACCCCCCATTAGTAACCTCAGAAAAACAAAAGTCAAAGAAAGACATGGATTTTTTAGTCTGATTTTCTAGTTGTCCTGCACTCCTTGCAAGAAACCCAAAGTTCTATATATAAATATCTCAAAAATATGTAGCACTAAAAATGCTTGTGTTTTATCATTTCATCAGCACACAAGATGTATAATTTAACATAGTTTTTTATTTCTCTCTCATAATCGAAATGGTAAATTTCTGAGAAAAATAATATAATTAGCTTCAGGTTGTTCTTATAGTTACCACATGACACTGTAACCCTAGAAATGGGCAAACGAATGACAGTTAAAGAAAATTACCCGTGTTTGAAAGAAAATAAAGAAAACATAATACAAGAGACTGGATAATAAAAAACAGAAACTAGTAAAGATAACAAACTTAAATAAAATCATAAATGCTAAGAAAACAGAATATTTTTCCTTGTTGAAGGTTTGTTCGTGCGTTTAAAACACACACACACATATACTGTAGTTAATAGGACTGATTCGTCGGGTAATGCATTATTAAATCTTTTTCTCCATTGACACTACATGCCAAGTCATCAGGTAGAGGACAGCGGTAAGACTGTGGACTTACAACACTACAATTAGAGGTTCTATCCCTCATGTGGGAAACAACAGGTAGTCCAGTATGGTTTTTGCTCTCTATACACACTGTGTATTTTATATAAATACTTTTCTGAATTACTAGATAAGTATATTGAAATACATATAAAGCATTCAGAATACATTTCAAGTGAAGCTGTTAGTTCTAATAGCTTAGAAATAGTACGATAATAAGGCAAAGCTCTTAGTTCTAACAGTTTAGAAATAGTACGAAAATAAGACAAAGTTGTTAATTCTAACAGTTTAGAAATAGTACGATAATAAAGCAAAGCTCTTAGTTCTAATAGTTTAGAAATAGTACGAAAATAAGGTGAAGTTATTAGTTCTAATAGTTTAAAATAGTACGATAATAAGATTCCGCCAGTTTCAACACTCTAGTAGCACACGGGTTCAGTTCATTTCTAATTCACGACATTCGATATTGGAAACTTAACCCAGGTTGTCTCTGCCATCGGCGGAGTAACACTTATTTCTGTTACACTTTACAAATATGTTAACTTGATGACATTTTAGTCCCCAAAGACGAACCCTATATTTTAGACGATCGTTCGGGTTTTCAGGGTTTAACAAGCCCAATAGGGAGCGATATAGCTAACTGGCACGCCCGAAAGGTCCTCGAATAAAAAGAATCGTCCAAACTAATGCAATTCGAATGAAAACTAAAATGACCGGAAACATGGCTGCGTCTTCAGAGGATAAACGTTTCCCTGTCAAAATTGATTTAGTGTCTAGTTTTGATGCTGTACACGGGGGGTTTGTGAGACGGTGATCATGGCCCCATTACTAAGAAATTGTCTCATTAGTAACATCCCCTTCCATCCAGATGTCCACTGTACATAAAGACCTTAAGATTTATAACGATCCTAGTGACGATGAAAGACACCAAGCGGAGAAATTTCAGATTAAATTTCCTACTTTACTCTGGATATATATATATATTTTTTACGTGGTGTAACCATAGTAACATACATCAATACAACACCGTAAAAAGAGTTGTGAAGAGTTATATTGCTTTTGATTCGATACCCGAATGATTTAATTGCTTGTGTTGGATATATTTTAGCAACAACCAAAGAAGGTATTTCCAAATATAATCTGTCTCGTTCAAGTAACTTAAAAGTAGACATAAGTACAGTCTAATTTGTTCATAATCCAAAACACGTAATCTAATTAAATCCACTTTAACACTTTTGAAAACACAATTCGAGTATTTTTAAACATAAAATCCAAACTTGAACACAAGAAAATCTTATCTTGATCACGTTACAAGTCAATAATTTCAAACTTAAAATTCAATCGCGCATTGAAATGTGTATATGAATAAAAGATGACATGAGGCTTGTTTTTATTTCACGTATTGCTTTCACAAAAACAGCTTTATTTCTTTATTTCTCAGTACAAGTGAGCTTGCATAAATTATCGAAGAACGTTTCAAACAAATCCCGATAAAGCAATACTTAAAATCAGAAGCAGCTGAGCCTAAATATTTTTCAAAATTTTCATAACACGTTACATCGTATTAAGTAAGAAAATTAGTTTCTTAATAACCTTATTAAAACATGACAGCTAATTTGATTCATTATAACGAATTAAGAACGTTTAAAAGCAGTACAAACTAACTTATACAGGTACTTCAACGGTAGGGCAGGCGTTGTTTTTTTTCATGCTTACGCGTTAACTTCTTACCATTTCTATGGCAAATTAGGTTTTGATTTTTCGAAAATAAGAAGCAAAAGCGGGCTGTTCCCCCCATTTATAGAAAAAAACACACCAAAACAAACAACGGTTTGCTGATGTGCTCTTTCTGTAACCAGTATCTCCCATCTCTTCATTAGAAAGCCAATTAATCAAATTTGTGTTTATTATTCTTAAAGTCAAGATAAACGGCCCGGACAGAGAAATAATCCATTTTCTTCTACCCGTGTGACGAATCTAAGCTTTATCAGCACTGAGGCGGTAATTATAACTATTATAAATTAAGTTAAAATATTTTGTACACACGATATGGTAATAACCAACAAATTAGAATAAACAAACTAACAAAACAGCTAAACAATGAACATTTAATATTAACTTACGATTGTCTTATATCATAAATAATCGCTAACTTGAAGATATGTAAGATAAAGGGATGAACGTAAAATCGCTTAGTTTAATAAGATTTATCTGTTCCTGGGATAAACTGATGTTCCCAAGAAACTACTCACTAGGAAACTTCAGTTTCTCTAAACAAACTGGTGGAAGACAGATCGAGGTTTGAGAAGGTTTTATATGATGGCAAGTTTATTAAGGACTAACCGTCACACTTATAACACTTCTAAAGTTGAAAGTGCTAAGCTTATTCTGTGGCTTATCACGGTTTGAATCTTGGACTTTCAGAATTGAAGCTCAACATGTTAACTACTATGGGCTACACCCGAACTGCTCTTGGACTTTCCACGTTATTGCTGGTAAGGTTTCAGCGCTTTAATAAATTAATTAGAGTAAGTCTTTCGATTGAGTGTTTGATTACTTCCAATGTGGAGTTTGGTGAAAACGTAATGAATGGAAGGCGTTTAAAAATAATTCTGCAATGTATTTCTCGTGAAATCATTTCATTACTTTGATGTGGGTGAAAATAAACACTTAAAGTACGTTTAAATGCACTTTCCCAAACTTCCTTTGAACGACATATCGGTCTAGAAGAACAAAACACTTATCTTCTTAAACAAATTCATAACAGCTTATATAGCGGGGTTATAGTTTTTGTTGCGTGATTTTGTTTTTAGGGGTGTTTCGTTAGTTTAATAATGATGAATAATGTCGACAATAAGTTCTTTACTTCATGAGCCTTGAGATTAAAAGAGTCTGGTGAGTGGGAGACTGTTATCAGTGTTTCACGTTCCTCATCTTGACATCGAGGTGAAAGAACGTGCCCAACAAGCTCCAATTATTGTTCTTCATACTGTTAAAAGTTTAGCATTAGCAGCTGTTAAGAAAAAGATTTCTTTTCGTATCTCTATCACACGTGTTGTATAAGCGAACCCTCAGAATTCGTATTTTTTGCTTGGAGTGACGTCAGTGTATTATAACAGACACACAAATAGATATACGTGATTTTTAAAATGTTTCACATTTTACATTTTGTACGGTCTAGACGGCTATTTTTGGTTTGCTCGTGCACAAAGACACCAGTATATAGCTTAGCTGTTGGTGGAAAAACAAAACAAAAAGAACAACAACGTGAACACCCTAGGCATTTCGAAAACTTATGTTTGTTTATAGTTAAGCATAAAGCTGCACAATGAGCCATCTGTGCTCTGCCCATCACGGGTATCGAAACCAGGTTTCTACCATTGTAAGTCTGTAGGCGTAAGGCTGTGCCACTCAGGGAGCTCGAAAACTTAATAGCGCATGATGAATTCATTTTATTAAAACATATTAAAATACACAAAATTTATTTAAAACCACACCTTAAACACAAATGATAAATATGTTCATACTTAATACAAAGTATTTGGACATATGTGTTCCTATTATTTATTTTAATCATCGTAAACCACTTGACAACAGAGATAAGAGAAATAGAACTACTATGTTTCTTAGGAAAACGTACAGTACACACCGAACTATCTCAAAATCACTGTCTATATTTATATATCAGAAATTACACCCCATCAGCTTCTATAAAAGTATATGATTCTCAATCTTGAATCATAAACAGAGGACACTCAATTTGTAACAAGAAGGTCACTCTATTAATAGCGTGCATACCTCCGCCAAGCAACGTTCATCACACACGGCTCTTAAAGATACAAAAATCTGTCTGTATGTCCGTCGTTATAAACTGACACGCTCCACTTTGGCATGACAACGAGAAATGATATTCTAGATGTGTCCATCATGTCTCAACAAAATATGATCGTTTCTGACTGAGACATGGAGCAAAAAATAGTATGCAAAATCGATCCCTATGTTAACAGATAGGGAATTTTTAGATTTGTGAGAATATGTTGTAACTTTAACCCTCCAAAAACTAATGCCTTCTAAGATGTATCATAATCCAAATGTTTACCAAGTTTCATACAAATCCATTTATCCGTTTGCGAGAAATCTTAGTGACAACACACACACACACACACACACAGGGCTTAAAACATAACCCCTACCCATCCTTGGTTGCAAATCTAACAACCGTTCCATTGAAATAATGAGTTTCTATAGTCTTAAAACTTGTGTGACTGAACACGCTGTGAGCGTTTATTGATAAAGGGTGAAGGATATACAGAACATTGGAAAACAACTATAATTGCACATTCCTGTCGCGTTCACCTATTAACCCCAGCCTCACTTTACTGCCTGAGTGGGAACTTTAACAACTCTGGGAGAGATGTAAAGGTAAAATCTAGGTTAGGCCTACTTTTCAAATCTACAGTGATAAAAACAGTAAGAAGTTCATGTGTTTCTTTGTTGTCTATTACTGATCAAAGTGAGCCTTTATTTGCATAACATTTAAAGAACACTGATGCTACCAGCTCATGTTTCTGAAATATCTGGTAGACAAGATACTAAACGTATGAAGCCAAATCGATCATTCGATTCACTAGTTGTCACTGAATTATACTGGGTTCGGGGAATTCCACCCTTTGTCAGTAACTCAGGGCTGAAAAACCAAGGCTATGCTTCATATAGTCGTGAACTGTATACTGTATGTATAATACATAGTTGTGAACTGTATACTGTACGAGGTCTGTTAAAAAAAATACGCGAACTGTTTGAATTGCGCGGCTCCAGTTGGTTCCAGAGGAATTCGCTTGGTGTCGCTAGGTTCACACAGATCAGCTGATTACGACGCCATTTCCCGATTGCAGATATCTTCATTTGTGTATTAGCTACGCGGTTTTAAGTGAAGTGCGATATTTTCGTTTGGCGGATTTCAGAATGAATGACCTGAAGGAGCAACGACTTGCTGTGAAATTTTGTGTTAAACTTGAAAAATCTGCGACTGAAACTTTTGCTATGCTTAACACGGCTTACGGTGATGTTGCTATGAAGCGTACGGCATGTTTCAAGTGGCATGAACGTTTTAAGGATGGTCGACAGTCCATTGAAGATGATGAGCGTCCTGGACGTCCTTCCACGTCAACTGACGACCCACACGTCGACAAAATCAACACCCTGGTGCGGGCAAATCGACGTCTGACTGTCAGGGAGCTTGCTGAAGAGTGTGGGATATCAGTTGGATCTTGTTACGAGATTTTGACCGAAAAATTGAAGATGCACCGCGTTGCTGCAAAATTTGTGCCTCAGAACTCGTGAGTTTTTGGCCAAACACTCGATCACTGTTCTTCCCCCCCCCTACTCACCTGAAGCTTGCTCCTTGCGATTTTTTTCTTGTTCCCCAAACTCAAAAGACCCTTGAAAGGAAGAAGATTTGAGACGATTCCCGAGATTAAGGCAAATGCGACGAAGGAGCTGGAGGACATTACAAAAGAAGCGTACCAGGACTGTTTCAACAAGTGGAAACACCGTTGGGATAAGTGTGTGCGTTGGGGAGGAGAGTACTTTGAAGGGGTCCCAGACCTGTAACTTCTAAATAAAGTACATTTTGTTTTATGACGTCAGTCCGCGTATTTTTTTGAACAGCCCTCGTGTGTGTAATATCTAGAGGTGAGCTGTACACTGTACGAGTAATATGTAGAGGTGAACTGTATACTGTACGTGTAATATGTAGAGGTGAACTGTATACGGTATGTGTAATATGAAGAGATGAATTGTGTATTATATGAATGTAGTTTTAGTTGTCTTTCTTTCAGCACAGTAAACTTATATTTATTGATAATTTCATGGATTCACATTTTCTATATCTTGTCTCATGAAGAATAAAATAATATCAATAAAATCTACTGTTCGACTTCTGTGTACGTATAGTGAAAACAGTTAAAGTTTCACTTATAGAATATAGATTCATACTATAGACATTAATCACTAGAAGTCTTACCTTCCGTCCTTGTCCAGGAATTCTGACGAGAATTGGAATTTCCCTATATTAGTATAGCCCAGTGGGAATTGGGATTATAGTGTTAATACTGAGATTCATATAAAATACAATCAGAAAATGCTAAATAAATTAGCAGTAAGTCATTGCTACTCGACCTATATAACCTTGACCTTTGAAGAGACTCATCATAAAGATAGGAATGAGTTTCATTTACAAAACACAACATAAAAACCTGTTCCGTTCTATCAAACTACTGGTGTGATCCACCTAAAACATATTTTCTAAGCTTTTTAACACGCATTGTGTCATACGCTCTACACCATGACAGAGGCTAATAATGATATTTTCCGTACAAACTGATTACCTATAGAAATATGAGCACAAATATTTCTATGAACGTCTGTTACGTAGTTGTGATGACAATTCCATCTGACAAGACGTAAAATATTTGTGACATGTCTTTACAATCCCTCACATAGCTAGTCCAGATAGCGTACACACATCTTTCAGACAGAACGATCAAATATTTCTAAGAACACAGATGATTCAAAGGGTTAACTCCCTGTTATGAAAGTGAACCATGACCAGATGGGATACAGATAATGCATGGTTTTATCGCCAGCACCAGCTAACCCTGTGAACACCAGCAGCAAGCTACTTGTAACCAGTACAGAGGAAGTACTAAATTTGAACCACTGATCACTTAACCAAGCAAGTCACATGTCGTTTAGTGAAGGAGCTGTCTTTCAGTAAGCAGCAGTATTTGCCCCAGAACAAAAAAGTTCATTTTTCGAAAACGCTCGGGTTGTGGATTCTGTATCGTTTAACAATCGGTAAAGATGATAAAGACAGGAACTCGTATTAAATAAAACTATTAATCAATATTTGTGTATGTTCGGGCAAGATAATATCTACCATATGAGTACTTATAAAATATGTCTGCGGACTTACCGATAGAAACTTGATTTCGATACCCGTGGTGGGCAGAGCACAGATAGCCCATTGTGTAACTTTGTGCTTTATAACAAACAAACTTTCTTCATGTGTCATAGTACTTAGTAATACAAGTAACGCATTCCTTGTGTATGTATATCGACACACACACACAGAGGCGAATTTGTATATTGTATGGTTCTCCACATGATTTGACCAACTGAACTGTGCCGTATAAGTATCCATATATTGTGGCCATATGGTCTGCATATTTTATAACGACTCATATGGTAAATATTACCTTGCATGAACAAACACGAATGTCGGTTAATAGTTTTATTTAATACGAGTTCCTGTGTTTATCTTATCATCTTTACCGATTGTTGAACGATACAGAATCCACAACCCGAGCGTTTTCGTAAAATGAACGTTTTTTCTTCGGGGACAAATATTAAATTCAAATACATTGTCAGAATAGGAGATATATTGACTGTTCAACAAACTTTAAGCAACCCTTCCGTCTGATGACGTTCCCATGAAAATTCTTCAAATGTATACAACGTGACAAGTAACGTTTTAATCAACAGTTTTCTATATTACGTCCACGAAGCTCACATACCCATCTTTTGTTCTCTAGTGACCTGTTTTTTCAAACCACCCACCCACCCATTCACTACCCTAAATGAGACAACAACATAGTTTAAATATGTCATTTTTACTCAATCTGTTTACTTTATGAATGACGTTAATCACATGTGTTTCCTTTTGTGATTGAAGGATGCCGAAACAGTAAAAGGTTTCTGTGAAACTTAGCCGGATACTACAAAATAAACTACTGTTGGAACACATTTGATCGGGAAGTGATGTTGAAAATGAAGCTTTAACACACCTTTAAACTTACGTTGTGGTCAATTTAAAGGTTACACAGGACGGGGCGGATTCCATTTTGTCACAGGTCTAGAAACACAAGTCCACATATTGAAGAGCTTTATACAAATTACTTCTATCGGATCTCTCCGGATAAGACATCCAGAAATTGTTTCGGATTGCTTTGCTTTAAAATTTAAAGTAAAACACATTGTAATTAATTTTAAGACTGCTTCGATTGCAAATTCATATAGACAAACTAGTCGACTCCATTGCCATCACACAGCTACGTCACAGACAGTATTCTCTCTCAACAATGATCAAACTGCTAGCATCAAAAGACGAGAATTTACCACCTAAACCCACCAGACTCGTCAAAAGAAATACAGAGAACCATTCCTACAGATACATTTAAATTAACATTCGAAATAAAATGTAATTAATTAACACACACACACATATATAGGAAAGTTCAACAAAACCGAGACAATCCCATTTCCAATCACGCAGATCTACAAATACTTGATATATTAAGATACAAACAATGTTTTGAATTATTCAGATATTCTATTGATAATGTTTTTCAATAAAAGAAACCACACTTAGTGAAAACTAAATAGCTCATTCAAATACTACTTATCATACAAATACTGACATCTGACAAAATAAAAACATGTATTTAACATATTTAAAACACGCAAAACACAAAATTACAAAAGTAGACAATTATTAAAAATATAAAACTGCAGGACTAATAATATAGATCATTGTTAAACACCAACTACTGTAGGACTAATAATGAAGATCATTGTTAAACACCAACTACTGTAGGACTAATAATGTAGATCATTGTAAAACACCAACTACTGTAGGACTAATAATGTAGATCATTGTAAAACACCAACTACTGTAGGACTAATAATGTAGATCATTCTTAAACCCCAACTAGTGTAGGACTAATAATGTAGATCATTGTTAAACATCAACTATTTTAGGACTAATAATGCAGATCATTGTTAAATACCTACTACTGTAGGACTAATAATGTAGATCGTTGTTAAATACAAACTACTGTAAGACTAATAATGTAGATCATTACTAAACAACAAGTACTGTAGGACTAATAATGTAAATAATTATTAAACAACTACTGTAGGACTAATAATGTAGATCATTGTTAAACAACGACTACTGTAGGACTAATAATGTAGATCATTGTTAAACAACTACTACTGTAGGACTAATAATGTAAATCGTTGCTAAACACCAACTAGTGTAGAACTACTAATGTAAATCATTGTTAAACACCAACAAGTATAGGACTAATAATGTAGATCATTGTTAAACAACGACTACTGTAGGACTAATAATGTAGAATTTATGGATGTTATAAGATGTTGTCCTTCAACTGGTTATGAACAAATATTTTACCTGTTGGTTTTTAAATTAAAAACTTAATCATCTGTATAATGTTTACACCACCTTTCTTGTTTATTTACCAGAAACTTGGACCAGATCCTTCAATTCTTTTACTGTAAGTTAGAAAAAAAAACACAAATGAAATGTTTTAAATAATTGATTCATGTCTGAAAATTATCAAGTGTGTCATTTTAGTTTTCTTTAAGTCCAGGTTTGGTTGTTTTGAATTTCGCGCAAAGCCACGAGAGGGCTATCTGTGATATCCGTCCCTAATTTAGTAGTGTAAGACTAGAGGGAAGACAGCTAGTCATGACCACCCACCGCCAACTCTTGGGCTACTCTTTTATCAACGAATAGATGGATTGACCGTCACATTATAACGCCCTCTCTTCTGAAAGGGCGAGCATGTTTGGTGTGACGAGGATTCGAACCCGCGACCCTCAGACTACGAGTGGAGCGCCTTAACCAGTTAGTCGTGCCAGGCCTTAAGTCCAGGAATAATGTTCTCTCCTTCTTCCTTGTTTGTGATAGTGAGATGTTTAGGATAAAAAATGTGATTAGACAAAGTGCAGCATTCACATTTCTTGTTGATATTTAGTACTTCCTTTCGCCGGAAGACTGTTTGTTTTCTTCTTTTTTTGACTCGGGGAAAGTAGCTTTAAAGCAGCTTGTCGCTTCTATTTTTATAAATATTTTTAAGGGCCTTTTTTACTCGCAGTTCATTTCGAAATAAAGAAGCGTTCCCACGCTCTCGCTTGAAAGAAATACGGCATTGTTTCCAAATCTGTGAAGACAGAACAGGACCAAGACAATGCCAGCAGTCGTAATATTACCAGAAAAGATAAACCAATAACAGTATTTTGTAATATTGAAGAAAGAATGCACCAATAATAACGAAATAGTAAAGCTCTTAACTTTTTTAATATTGTTAGGTACCCAAGAATATGACAAAATTAAATCTCTCTTCCAGTGGATGTTAATGATAATTAGAACTAAAATAATAATTTACTGTTCAGTATCAGGGCATTATACTATAACATTAAACTCGTAGCCTACAATGATTATTAAATTTATTTATTATCTAAATGTGTACTTTAGTAGAATAATTCGTAAAGTCTGTAATAAAAGTGTACACTGGCATAATAGTTTGTTAAAAATATTTGTATCTTACATAAGGGGGCGCTTTAGCCTAATATCCCTTAAGGCTTATACTTGTTTAATAACAGTAAATAGTAACCTAACAGTGTTTTGTAGGCTGCTTTACTAACAGACTTTTTTTTAAATTTCAGTCTAAAAATGTTCGGTTTTATTATAAAAAAATTGTTTTAGAGAGTAGTAAACCCGCACAACGGGATGTCGAGACGTGTAAGTTAACATAATAAACCCCTTGGCTTACAATTATTGATGTTTATTAATGGTATACATGACTGTCGTTTGAACCATTTGTACCTCAAGGCCCACTTAGTTATTTCGCACATGTAAAAGGCCCACTTTTTAAAGCTAAGTTCACCGACTACAATCAAAGGTATCCATCATTCCACTTCATATATCTCATTTTCATCTTCTGCTATCACAGGCGCCATGGCACGTACAAACTTTTTCCCCTTATTCCCCTGCACGTCACATATGGTTTGTGTCAGATTACAGACGAGTGGCTATGACACTTCACTTTCTTTGTGATAAACTATGTAGCCTATTATACATCAGTGTTGCTTCAATTTGTGACACTAAAACTTTGATGAGGATTGCTTTATTTAGTTCTGTATACAAAATCTAAGAATTCGTCGTCATGGAGAAGAACATCGAGAGTTAAGCAAAAATTATTTTGGAGAAAATTTGTCTTATACAAGTCGTACCTTTTACGTGTATTAGTCCTAAGTTTTTATTTCTTATATCTCGAAACTCGTGACCAACATGTTCAAAATACTTCTCTATTTCTATAAAAAAATAAATTCAGAAATCAAAAACGGAGCATTATAGAAAATAGAAGTAAAGAAAACATTTTTAAAAAAAATCGAAATAAATATATGGATAGATAATATAAATCCTTCAAAAACAGTGCAAACAAGATAGTAGGGATGACATTTATATCACATTCCTACATAATACCACAGACACACAGTGTAGTAGAATGTCAACCAACAAAGACAGGATAAATCAAACTCAATTGTGATTGAATAGTTATATATGTAGTTATGTGTTATTTCTTGCATGTGTTATTACGTAGGCGTAGTAAAAGTGCCATTCCTGCTATTTTGTTTACATTGTTTATGAAGGACTGTTTTTAGTCATCCATACTTTTACTTCCCTTTTTGAGAAGTTTTTCTTTACATACTTGCTTGTGCTTTAAAGCAGTGTTTTAGTAGATATAGAAAGGTTGTATTTATAGCCAAGTTCTAAATACAAATAGATTCCAACTGTAATATTTATTGTTTATCTGTTATTGGATGGTAATTCCTGTTTCGCCCTGTGCTTAAGCTTTTTAAAGGAACACCATAGTTCTGTAAAAAAGCTAGATTTAAGGGGTAATGATAACATCGTGTGCACTGGAATTATGATTTTTTTTAAATGTTACTACTAGGTATTAATAATATTTATAAAAAGGATACTCCATTTAAAAGTGTGCCACTTCATGGAAACTGTGTGACACCATTGATTTCGTTTTTGATTTCTTATGTAATAAGAAGAAACAGAAGAAAGAAGAACAAGTGATCCAAAGTGTTTACTATGATATTTACAGACCTTACTAGAACTTGTGACTCGGTCATTATACAGATATTGTTATAAAAAAAACATTGTATAGTATTGTAAAGTTCTGATGACCTGTTGAGGAGATATTTAAAATAGCGTTTGGATGAACAATACAAGCCATCCCTACATTTACAATTCTGTCGCCTACTTGATAAAATGAAGTGGTTTGCTGTAATTAAAGATAATTTTTATCGAAAATTATTTGAAAGTGGGGCAAATAACTTTTTCGTGATTTTGTTTGCTCGTTGTTAAGCACAAAGCTACACGAAAGGCTACGTGTGCTTTGCCCACCGCATTTATCGAAAGCCTGAGTCCTTGGAGGAAGGAGTAAATTCTTAGACAATTAATGCGCGTGTAGTGTATGTCAGTCTAAATCGGTCAGCAATAAAACATATGGAGATATGAAGGGAAAATCCACTGTCTGTTTAATACTTGTAAAAAATATTTATTTTATATCGTATTAATTCCATGAGCTCAGTTTCCGGTAAGTCTTTAACCTAAGTATTTCTGGGTTAAGATACCGGTGTTTTTGTTGTACTGCAAAAAGGCACAATTGGCTATTTACACTTTGTCCACCGCGTGGATCGACTCCCGGATTTTTGCATTGTAAATCTTGAAACACACTACTGACCCCACCGTTGTGACGTACAGATTCGAGAATAATCGATACATGTAAGATATTGTACACGTCTTAGATACTGTAGGAAACTACATACGGTTAACAGCTGCTAAGCTCGAATATCCTTATATATTGGTTAATATAAACTGTATATCTAAGTGTTCAATGGTTCTGTCATGATTGGACACTTGTTTACATTACCTTCTCGAGATAACTCTACCGAGATCATGAAGTCACTGTAGTTACAGCATTATCTCCCTCCTACATTAAATATTCACTTCCTTAGGACCATTAGTGTTCGAGTACACGGCTGTAAGCCTAAAAAAAATGTCAAAATTTATTCTTACTGATTGTCAGAATTGATGTATAGTTTCATCTGTATGATATGCTTACTGCGGTGTAACTCCCCCTTATCCCCGCCCACTCCAGTCTCTTAATTCACCCCCCCCAAGCCCCCAATGAGAATACATTGTGCCTGGACAAGTTCGGTTTTTTTATGGGTCCCCACAGGCACGTGGGGCATACTTTGTGGTTAACGTCAGCATCAGTTGATGGCCAGTAAAGCTGGTGAACGGAATTCTCTCGTGATGCTGATCTGTCGGTAAAACTCTAAATATTTCATGTCCATACTCCACGTCCTTTCAGATGGTTCTCGAATATCATACGAGATAAAATAGTGAACAACTTAACAAGTAACTAACAAATAAACCAACTTGACTTTCATTTAGTTACGTAAATATTTCCAATGTGTACTAAGAAGCAACAGTGACAGTTGTAGTGGGCGCCAACGTGGCTTACAAGTTGCTACTGTCACCTCTTGCGGAGTCTGTATATCCTTATTATTACTGTTAGAAAATGCCAGGTGGACATTTTTCATGGTGATTTAAAATTTAGTGTATTAAAACAAATATTACAGTATTTATTTAGCAGGTCATATTTAACAGTGACACTACCCATCGTGTATATATAAATATATCACTAACTTATATAAAACATCTAATCAAAAACTACCTTGGTGCATGATGTAGGTTAAAAATAAAATACGCGGCCTAGCTAACTAATGAAGAAATATTTAATGTAAAATTATTAACAGTGC
Source organism: Tachypleus tridentatus (assembly GCF_004210375.1). NCBI lineage: Eukaryota > Metazoa > Arthropoda > Merostomata > Xiphosura > Limulidae > Tachypleus > Tachypleus tridentatus. The sequence goes on along the minus strand of NC_134833.1, from coordinate 65,664,620 downwards.
TATAAAGTGTAGTTACCAGTTGGGCTGCCAACTTTGATTTCATTCCTTTAAGTCACACATTCCCCTCCCTTTTTCTTTTTTGGCCACAATTCTTTCACTCCTGACGTATTTTTGATTAGCTATCCTAACTTTTTGAATATGCACAGCAACAAACCACAGCAAGTAAGAAAGCGGCACTTGATAATAACCAAATTTTGCTATAGAATAGCAACTCTATTATTCGGAATAGACCTGTAATTTATAGAACCAGCCAGAATATTCAAAATATATGGTTGATAGTATTTTCTCACTAAAACAGTGAGAAATAGCTTTCTTTATAGTAACGCTATGGAATCTAGATTAATAGTTTCTAGTCATCATCCCATGTTATCGGTACAGCCATATCAAGCATCATTATTTATGCTAATTGTTTGAACTAACGTCACGTGACGCTAAACACTTTTTAATTAGGATAATTTCATAAAATTTAGTAAATTCGTGCTGAAAAGTTGGCAATGAATAATCAATAGTAACTGTTCACCCGTATGATTCTTTCGAAAATTTGAGCTAGAAACTGCTAATCTAATTTGTTTGGCCTCACCAATACTTTTGTATCTGCACTTTCTCTCACCTTATACATTGGCTGCTTTAGAGCAGCCGTCTCTAATCCGAGTAACAAAAAACTAAAATCGGTCCACTTTTACTCTTCGATGAAGTTGGAGTAAAAACGTTCGACCGCTAGCTCTTTTGACGTAGGCATGCGCAGAAACTGTCGTCAAATATGAGCGGTTTCTGTCGAATAACTTTGCATGTGCGGCTTATATTTGCACCAATTGTAAGTTGAAAAGATCTATCAGTAAACCAAACTTGGAAAAAATCTGTATAATTTAAGTATGTTTTTCTATCAAACAATGTTTCCGTGCGTTTGGTGGGAAGGAAAAAACAGGAAGAAACTTAATCAAAATTGGAGATCTTATATCTCGGGTATTTCTTAATGGATTGCCTTGTAATCTAATATGTGAAGTAATAGTCTAGCAGAGCACATCCACTGATAATATGTGATAGTTTAAAGTACCACAGTCTAAGATACAGACGGTGAAATTCGAACAATCACACAATTTGTTCTACAGCACGTTGTTTCGGCGACGGAACACATTTCCATGTGTTTTGATTTACATAACAATGGCTCATATTTAAATAATATTTTGTGATGCTTACAAAATGTTTTAATTTCCTAGAACGTCTGGAAACAATATTTGATAGTCTAACGTAGATTGGTAAGAAAACAGTTGTAAAACTGGTTCAGTAAAGAAAAAAACAAAAAATAGAAGGTTTCGATAACCATATTTCACAGTTTCCATGTCGAAGTTTAAAACTAATAGCACTATAAGTCATGTACTCTAGTACTCTAACTAACACTACTAAAAGCCAAGTGATCTAACTGGCACTATTACAAGTTAAGTATTCTGACTGGCATTGTCACAAGCCAGTACAAATATTCGTACATATTTCAAAGATGTACGTTTATGCCGTTAACGTCTTAGATTTTCCCCATAACAAATCAATGGGATGTTTCTTGTTGGATCAACCTCTATATGCATATAATAATATCAATTTGAAATCTAAATATTCACTTCCTGTACATATTGTATTTCAAACAATAACTTACTTTACTCCTTCTTTTAAATTTTATAATCATTTAATTTATTCTTTACTTAACCGGTTAGGTCGCTGTCGCAATTTCTTTAATTAACCAGTTTCAAAACTGTCACTGTTGCTTTAATTAACCAGTTTCATAACCGTCACTACTGCTTTAGTTAACCAGTTTCGTAGCTATCACTGCTGCTTTAATTAACCAGTTTCATAACCGTCACTACTGTTTTAATTCACCAGTTTCGTAGCTGTCACTACTGCTTTAATTAACCAGTTTCGTAGCTGTCACTACTTTAATTAACCGGTATCGCAGCTGTCACTACTGCTTTAATTAACCAGTTTCATAACTGTCACTATTATTTAATTAACCAGTTTCATAACTGTCAATATTTCTTTAATTAACCAGTTTCACAACTGTCACTACTTCCTTAATTAACCAGTTTCATAACCGTCACTACTGCTTTAATTAACCAGTTTCGTAACCGTCACTACTGTTTTAATTCACCAGTTTCGTAGCTGTCACTACTGCTTTAATTAACCAGTTTCGTAGCTGTCACTACTTCACTAATTAACCAGTTTCATAACTTTCACTATTTCCTTAATTAACTAGTTTCATAACTGTCACTACTTCCTTAATTAACCAGTTTCATAACTTTCACTATTTCCTTAATTAACTAGTTTCATAACTGTCACTACTTCCTTAATTAACCAGTTTCATAACTGTCACTACTTCGTTAATTAATCAGTTTCATAACTGTCACTACTTTTTAATTAACTAGTTTCATAACTGTCACTAATTTTTTAATTATGCAGTTTCATAGCTATCACTACTGCTTTAATTAACCAGTGTCATAACTGTCACTACTTTTTAATTAACTAATTTCATAACTGTCACTACCTTTTTAATTATGCAATTTCGTAGCTGTCACTACTGCTTTAATTAACCAGTTTCGTAGCAGTCACTACTACTAAATTAATCAATTTCATAATTGTCACTATTTCTTTAATTATCCAGTTTCATAACTGTTACTACTTCTTTAATTAACCAGTTTCGTAGCAGTCACTACTTATTTAATTAATCAGTTTCGTTGCTGTCACTACTTCTTTAATTAACCAGTTCCATAATTGTCACTATTTCTTTAATTAACCAGTGTCATAACTGTCACTATTTCTTTAATGAACCAGTTTTGTGACTGTCACTACTTCTTTAATTAACTGGTTTCTTCGCTGTCACTACTGTTTTAATTAACCAGTTTCATAACTGTCATTACTTTTTAATTAACTATTTTCATAAGTGTCACTACTTCTTTATGCAGTTTCGTGGCCGTCACTACTGCTTTAATTAACCACTTTCGTAGCTGTCACTACTGCTTTAATTAACCACTTTCGTAGCTGTCACTACTGCTTTAATTAACGAGTTTCATAACTGTTATTACTTCTTTAATTAAGCATTTTATAACTGTCACTACTCTTCAGTACTATTTATTTTACTTATTTTGCATAAAGAAACCACAATTTTCGTAAATAGCTTCGCTTATATTCTCACTAAACAGATTATACATGTTCTGTTCAAAATGTGAACTCAGACATAAAAACAAAAATACGTAACCTCCCGAAGACGAGTTTTAAATGTGTTTGATCACTTGATCAGATGTCCTACTCGGTAATACGACCACTAGATGCTGACGGCAAGAAAGAAAACGTTTTTACTACTGGACACTACGAGTCTGTTTTCTCCAACGTTTTGACCGTTTTATTGATATATTTGTCCCTTGACTGCTGGTCAAGAAAGACACTCACTGTGGGCCATTTCTATTTACTTTCCTTAAAACATTTAAAACTATAAAGTGCTATGACATGAAAGGTTGCATTGTTTCGACGTGAGATTTGAAGAAATGGTAATTATACTAGATAATTACGACTGGTATAAGGTCTTAACTACATAATGACTATAATTATCAAACATTTCACACATGTAAAGAAATAAAATAAATCATTATGAATTTTAAGTTAAGGATCACCTAGAAACACACTACCCCATCGAAAACACACAACTAGCACGTCACCAGTTAGTCGAGAATAAAAATATTAGGCTGAGTTTAGACCACGTTTCAATCACATAATTAAATAATTTTGGAATAGTATAAACTAATTTACGTCAGTTATATAAAAGTAACAAACTAATTTACATAAGCTACCCAGACGTAACGTAAACTAATTTACATCAGCAATCCAGATGTAACATAAACTAATTTACGTCAATCATCTAAAAGTAACAAACTAATTTACATCAGTTAACTAAAAGTAACATAAACTCATATGCATCAGCTATCTAGACGTAACGTAAACTAATTTACGTCAGTTATCTAAAAGTAACATAAACTAATTTGCATCAGCTATCCAGAAGTAACATAAACTAATTTACGTTGGTTATCTAAAAGTAACATAACTAATTTACATCAGTTATCTAAAAGTAACATAAACTAATTTGCATCAGCTATCCAGAAGTAACATAAACTAATTTACGTTGGTTATCTAAAAGTAACATAACTAATTTACATCAGTTATCTAAAAGTAACATAAACTCATTTACATCAGCTATCCATAAGTAACCACGTTTCAATCACATAATTAAATAATTTTGGAATAGTATAAACTAATTTACGTCAGTTATAAAAAGTAACAAACTAATTTACATAAGCTATCCAGACGTAACATAAACTGATTTACGTCAGCTATCTAGACGGCACCAGAGCCGTTCAGTTTAAAGTTGCTATATTTTAGTCAACAAGATGTTGTCCGTAACATGTCGAAATGAGTTGTTTTCGCTGACACTGACGCACATGTCTTTTAACTTTAGTTTCACATGTTATTCAAGTCGGTTAAGAACAATATCTGATAGTTTGTTAGTTTAGAGTTGCCTGTCTAAGCTAAGAGACTAAACCTAGCAGAGGGAAGAGATCTTCTCAACAGCACCCACAGCCGATCATTGGACCGCTCTTGTTTGTCATTACAATTATATTTAGTAGGATCTGGTTCAGTCAGACTATAATTAAGGCTTCACGAGGACTTAGAAACTAACTATAACGTTGTAATTATAATTATATTTAGTACTATCTGGTTCAATCAGACCATAAGAAGCTTCTCGTAACAAATGTCTACAGACTTACAACGATAAAATCTGGGTTTCGATTCCTCAAGGTGGATAAAGCAAATAGTTCAGTGTAGCTTTGCTCTAAAACGAATATACAATAACGAGTATTAAATAATATTTCATATTATGCTGCATGCATTTTTACGCCACCTTTTTGTGTTGTTATTGTTTTTACTGTAGCCAAGGCAGACGACAAACATTGACCCTTCACTCTGATGGGTGAAAATTAACCCCCAAGTGAGATATCACTCAATAAACTAGTAGTTCATGATACGAGTGAAATGTAACATTTCACTGTTACGGGAAACACTTTCTTTTTCACCTAACCTAACTTATTCTACTGGGATGAGCTGACGAAAAACGAGACACTGGTGAAGCAAATGTTTCTGTGACGTCTTTCTTGCATACAAAACATCGTGACGATTCACGTCGGTGTCCTGGTAAAGCTCGAAAGTACACATGATTGTGAGATTTTGAATAGTTTCTTATCAAAATGAAAGCGTTCTAAAATCTTGTCCATTAATGTGTTTTCGGGTTCTTTATTCGACAGAAGACTGACACGACTAGAAGCTACTGAGATGAAGTCCCCCGCTAGGGCGGAGTGTCACATTATAAACTGATTCCACGGTAGGAATATTCCTATAAAATTGTAAAACCTTCTACTGCGACTGTGTATCATCCGATAGCATTGTATAAATTCTACTTACAGTTTTAATATACAGAAACACTATTGCATAGCTGACACACTGCCCATAAAATCTAGAATGGGTCATAGCTAATTAAGTCATAAGTGTGTGTGTTTGTTTTTCTTGTAGCAAAGCCACATTGGGCTATCAGCTGTATCCACCGTGGGGAATCGAACTCCTGATTTTAGCGTTGTAAATCCAAAGACTTACCGCTGTTCTATCGGGGAACAAGTCACAAGTGAGTGATTCGAAATTGTTTACCTATCATACACTTTAACAGTGTGAAATGAGATTTAGGATAAATTACGAAATATTGCTTACCCATTGTAGTACATATACAACCCCTAACTTCAGGAATACTTTCAAAAATGGCTCAGTGGTTAGGAGGCTCGACTTGCGGGTTCAGATGCCATCACCAAACATGTTCATCTTCTCAGCCGTGAGAGCGATATAATGTAGTGATCAATCCCATTTTTCGTTCATAAGAGAATAGTTTGTTTGTTTGTTTTTGAATTTCGCACAAAGATACTCAAGAGCTATCTGTGCTAGCCGTCCCTAATTTAGCAGTGTAAGACTAGAGGGAAGGCAGCTAGTCATCACCACACATCACAACCGCCAATTCTTGGGCTACTCTTTTACCAACGAATAGTGGGATTGACCGTCACATTATAACGTCCCCTACGGGTGTAAGGACGAGCATGTTTGGCGCGACGGGATGCGAACCCGCGACCCTCGGATTACGAGTCGCACGCCTTAACACGCTTGGCCATGCCAGGTCGATAAGAGAATAACCCAACAGTTGGCGGTGTTGACTAACAGCCTTCTCTCTAGTCTCTCAGTTCAAAATGAGGGGCGGTTAGCCCAGATGGCTCGCGAATAGTTTTGTACAAAATTCAGTATAAACCAAACATTTCTAAACATAACTCTTTTAAATAAAGAAAAAAAAATATATGTCAACTAATTATTTGAGATTACTTTAGTGCTAGCATTCCAGTCCCCAGAAGGCTTATAGCGCTAATCGGGTTTCGATACCCATTGCGGGCACAACAGATATTTATGGAATGACTTTGCAAGCGAAATTCAACAAACAAACAAAATTTTTCAAAAGTAAGAAAAGTGTATAATTAAAGACTGGTTTCGGATCGCAATCTGATCTCTCAGTTACTCCTAAAGACGAAAAACAAAACAGTGATAAGTCCTTGACTAGTTAGATGTTTTTATCAAAACGTGTTTGTTATATTTAACGGTTCAATACTCAACAGATTTCGTCTTAAAGTTTGGAAGACAGACGCCATGTTTGGACAAAGAACCATCTTCTTAAAACGTAGGAAGTCAATCAGATAGCCTTCGGTTATTAAACAAAAACGTTATCGTACTGATAACTCTGATATCCTAGACACATGAATAAACTGGGGTAGGGGACTCCACTGAAACGTCATCATGTATGAGCATATTTTAATGACCCAGTTTTCTAACCCGTTCGCAACTATGAAAATATCGAAAACATGAACGTTTTCATTGTCTGGTTATCTAAATCCGAGGTCGGTCTTTCTCAAAATACATAATTAAAATAGTTTAAAATAAACCAGTAATAAAAACAGAATAGCTTAGTCCAATTATACCATTCATTTCAGAATCAAGACATACCAGAAATATGTTAAACGTGAAAATTAATGGTGACCGATAACATTCCTGACTGCACACATACATACACACAGAGGTCTGGTAAACTTCGTAGATAAATGGAGTTAAACGAAGGAGCTTTGGAAAAAAACTTCGCCCACAAATTAAAGACGTTTCGTATTTCTTCATTGGATGTTATTAAGTGTTATTATAGTGTTATTGGATGCTATTAAGTGTTATTGGGTGTTACTGTGTTACTGGATGCTATTGAGTGTTATTGGATGATACTGAGTGTTATTATAGCTACTGGATGTTATTAAGTGTTACTACAATATTATTGGGTGTTAGTAAGTGTTATTATAGTATTATTTGATGTTATTATAGTGTTATTATAGCATTATTTGATGTTATTATAGTGTTATTACAGCATTATTTGATGTTATTACAATCATTTGACGTTATTTTAGTGTTTTTGAGTGTCCTATCAAAAATAAGGATGCTATCAGCATTCACTGCCATACTTTAAAAAAAATCCATTCTGACGATATTTCCGAATCTGAGGTTACACAGATAAAGTTCTGTTAACAATGATGGTACTCGATCATTAAGAGCGTAACTTTTAGAATCTGGTTTATTGATCATCGACAATATGTACTTCTAGTCCGTTTATTATCGAACCATTTCATTAATTTATAAGTTACTTCTAGGCTCTTATATCTATAATTTACTTACTTTTGATAAAAATTACTATTAATTAACCTTAATGATTCCACTTTTCAGATCTGACAAAAGTTTAAAACAAAATTCCAAGCAAAACATGTACTTATCATTGTTACTGCAAAATATTTTTTATTTAAAAAGGAATATTTCACCTTGTTATTAATACAATACTAAGACGGACAGGTATGTCAGATCATTTTTAAACAGTACTGTTTTAAAACTACAAGTACGTACTTGAATATTTCTCATGGTTATGACTGTAGTTCCTAGGCCTTTCTGAATATTTATACAATATGTTCTGAGATTTTAATATATATGGAAAACGGCCTATAAAATACTTATAATTGTAATTAAGTTAATCATTTGTTTGTTGCTAAGTGTAAAATTACATATTAGATCATCACAGGCAGTGAAACCCCATTTTTAGTTTTATAAGCCATCAAACTTACCACTTAACCACCAGTTATTCTTATTTTTATTTGAGTAGAAAATTTGAGTATTATAATTTCATCTTTCCCCGGAAGTTGTTCATATCCATGACAGGTTTTTCACTTGAAAGTTGTTTCTATAGACAATGAACCCTGACAACAAACCCAGGTTCTATAATTGTTAATTTGCTACAACGTAAAGAAAATTGCAGAATGAAAAATTCGTGACAGCAATGAAAGAAAACTGTTTGTTAAAACAAACATTATTTTTTGTGAAGCTGTGCTAGTGAAATAAGTCATAAATATAATCTAAAGCAACATTCGTAAGGCTTAGCACAGCTCGGTGGTTATTTGGAGCTACCAACTCGCAATCTGAAGATCACGGGTTCGAATCCCTTTATCGGACATGTTCACCCTATCATCTGTGGAGACGTTAGAATGTTGTCGTTAGCCTAACATTTTATTGATAAAGAATAGCTTAACTGTTGACGGCAGGCGGTGTTCAAAAGGTGCCTTTCTTCTAGTCAATCACTTCAAAATTTGGAATGGCTAGCGAAGGTAGTCCAGGAGTGGACGTTTGTGCAAACTTTAACAAACAAACACAGTCAACAAGAATAAGAGAAAAAATAACAAATAAATAAACTAGAATATAACCTACACGTCAACAAAACTGTAATAGTTAAAACTATCGATAAACATGTCAATTTTCATAATAGTGTATTTGTAATTTTGGATTTAAAGAAAAGGTTCCTAGACTATCTGCCGATATCCCTAATTTTAGACTAAGGACTAGAAGAAAATCTGTCATTCGGCAGTGACCTACTGTCCGCCATCCACGTGAATGGATTGACTGTCACACTTATAACGCACCCACAGTTTAGAGTACAATCAATATTTTGCGGTGTCGCACGGGTTCAAACCCTGGTGGCCAATTCCGAAACCAGAGGACACCCTACGCCATCTTGGCAGTATAAAATTCCTGAAGTACAGTGTTTTTGAAACAGACATAACAGAAATTCGTACTTTTATGACACTGTATAAACGTCGAAGCTATAAACCCTTGCTCTGAGTGGAAAGTTCATCCCGCAACATATAGAAGTAATCTTGGTGAATCAGGCAACTTTACAGCTGTAAGTTATGATTTGTTGGAAATATAGTAGTTAGAAAAATCTAAAACAAAAAACAACTACAATGGCCAGGGAACTCCAGCTCGTCTGCCTGTCTGTTGGAAGGGCATGTCGATTTGGCAGAGTCCCAGATTGGAAAGGAATGTTTTGATCAAGGATGTTGAAAGAAGCTGACGAAAGACGAGAAAAGACAGCAGAACAGCAAACATGGACAAGTTTCTTTTCTCAAGCGTGAATCAGCAAGTGTAACCATTTACAAGGAAAGATTTAGCCCCTTTCAGACTTTAACTGTTTGTTATTTGAAAGAGAGGTTGCTTCACTTTACTCATGAAAACAGTGACGTTTTTGGGGCCACAAAGTAATTAGTTGGACACTTGAAATAATGTTTTGGGAGCCGGAAAGTAATTAATTAGAGACATGGAGTAACGTTTTGAGGGCCACAAAGTAATTAATTAGAGACCTGAGGTAACGTTTTAATTAATTAGAAACCTGATGTAAATTTCTTATAACACCTGGTAAAACAATTAATAAATTTCATCATAAATCCTGCTTATTTTCTTCAGAATTCTTATTTAATAAGAAAAGTTAGACGTTATTTTTTGGGTAAGTATCGAATAGATAAATAACATATTTTCTCACATAAAGACTCACTATTACACTTCCCTGATTATTTGTATAAAGGATCATTATTACACTACTTTGACTGTTTATATAAAGGACCAACTATCATACTTCTGTGACTGTTTATATGAAGGACCGACTATTACACTTCTCTGGCTGTTTATATAAAAGGCCCACTGTTACACATTTCTGACTGTTTATATAAAAAGAAAAAACACTATTACACTTCTCTAACTGTTTATATAAAAGACACTCACTATTACACTTCTCTGACTGTTTATATAAAAGACACCCATTATCACACTTTTCTGACTGTTTATATAAAAGACACCCGCTATTACACTTCCCCGACAGTTTATATAAAGGACTCACTATTACACTTCTCTGACAGTTTATATAAAGGACCCACTATTACACTTTTCTGACAGTTTATATAAAGGACCCACTATTACACTTCTCTAACTGTTTACATGTAAGGTGCTAAGATTACAGAATGCACCAATTTGTACGTTCAATAAAGATAACATCTATAATTTGGTGACGTGAAGTTATAACAAGTCGACACCTTCATACTACCCACAGTCCACATGCACTTCGCTACAGAGAACGTAAGTGCTCGCGCGTGTTTATAAATAAAGTACCAAGCTATACAATTATAATTTTAGGATGATCTACGTCAATAATTAACAAAATACGACTGATACGACTTTTGTTAGACGAGGTGACAGTGGGAGGGGTTCTGTAATAGCACCTCCCCTGGAAATGAAGATTAGGGCTGGTTTCGAGAGTATGTTACTCACGTGAACTACTTTTGAGGAATGATTGATTAGTTGTGTAAATATAAATCAATGGAACACCATATAAACAACTTGTTTGTCAAGTAGTGTCAGTACCGTTATATTATACAAGTAGTGTCAGTACCGTTATATATAACACATGTAGCGTCAGTATCATCACAAAATACGATTATATATAAAATAAAAAGCAACATTTGTGTTTAGTTTAGTATTAATCTGGCCTCCAAGTATTACTTCACAATTTTTATATTAAATCTGTTACAAATAAAATACTGGTATTGACCCTTGTATATTTAATATTTTAGTCAAATACAAAAAATGGTGAACCTTGAAATATTTAATATTAGCGATAATAATAAACGCAAGATGTCAGTTATAAGTTATCCATTATTATATATAAGTTTAATTTGTGTGAAATATTGTATGTCATGTTGCTTTAATTTGTGTGGAAAATTGTGTTAAGCCATTAGATAATCGAAAACACATACGAAATGTTCTGAGAGTGGTAATCAGGTGATCAGATGCATATGTAAGTTGCTATATATATAACTTGATATTTTAACCGGAAATAGTTATCCAAATTTGCATAATACGTCACAAGCTAACCGGAAGTATAAAATGAATAACACATATGATATATTATGTTGGACGACAAGATGTAGATATTTTATTAAGTAAATAGTCGCTGCACCCCAGTAGCAGTGCGGTATGTCTGCGGACTCATATTTCTAAAAAACGGGTTTCGATACCCGTAGTGGGAAGAGCACAAATAGCCCATTATGTAGCTTTGTGCTTAATTCTGAATAATAAATAAAAAAAACCTAGCTGTAGTACTGTCCCCTGGACTGAAGTTATGTAAATTCATGAATAATGAAAGGTTATGTTGGGACATGAAAAATGTGTTTATTTTGCGTAGTTGTAAAGAGCAACATGCAAAACTAAACATTTGTAACCATGCATGACCCTAATGCATCTTTATATTAATGTGGGTGAAGATCCATCCACACTCTGCAAAGTAGTTAGGTAGACATACAACAGATAGTACTATTATATTTATATAGATACAACATACAACAAACAGTACTATTATATTCATATAGATACAACAGACAGTACTATTATATTTACATAGATACAACAGACAGTACTATTATATTTACATAGATACAACAGACAGTACTATTATATTTATATAGATACAACATACAACAAACAGTACTATTATATTCATATAGATACAACAGACAGTACTATTATATTTATATAGATACAACATACAACAAACAGTACTATTATATTTATATAGATACAACGTACAACAAACAGTACTATTATATTTATATAGATACAACATACAACAGACAGTTCTATTATATTTATATAGATACAACATACAGCAGACAGTACTATTATGTTTACATAGATACAACATACAGTATTATTATATTTATATAGATACAACATACAGCACTATTATATTTATATAGACACAACATACGACAGACAGTATTATTATATTTATATAGATACAACATAAAGAGACAATACTATTATATTTATATAGATACAACATACGACAGAGTATTATTCCTATATTTATATACACACAACAAACAGTACTATTATAATTATATAGATACAACAGTCAGTGCTAGTATATTTATATAGATGAGCTTGATAAGATGTTTCTTGATGATGAGAAACCCACTTGAAATAAAAATGTATCTAGGAAGGTTAAAACGTTCTTCTCACCTTATCAATAAAACTGTTAATACCTATACTAGCCGTTCTGAGATACATTGATAAGAGGTTTCAAATTTACTGAAAATAGATATTAAATATTTTATGTCACGTAACCAGATAACAGTGAGTCAACATGAATACAAAACTCTATTTAAGCAATGAGTTACATACATTCAGATATGTTATAAATACTTCTAACTGCTCAGGACAAAGTAAAAACAAGAATATTTCAAACGTAATACAATATTTAACTTTTCATGAGAAAAGGACGGATTTTGCAATGTGTTTGTTCAAATCCTGGTAAGAATCCAATAGAAACATTTGAAGAAATTTATAGGCACGTTTTATTTACTTGTTTATCTGCAAGTTTTATTCCTTATTTATCTTTACATTTTAATCATTTATTTATTTATCGACACATTTTAATCATTTATTTATTTATCGACACATTTTAATCATTTATTTATCAACACATTTTAATCCCTTATTTATCTTTACATTTTAATCATTTATTTATCTACAAATTTTACTCCCTTATTTATCTTTACATTTTAATAATTTATTTATTTATATATTTTAATCCCTTATTTATTTTTACATTTTAATCATTTACTTACCCAAACGTTTTAATTCTTTATTTATCTGCAAGGTTTAATTCATTACTTATTTACAAGTTTAAATCCTTTAACTATCTACAACTTTTATTTCTTTACTTATCCACACGTTTTAATCTTTTATCTACAAGTTTTAATCCTTTACTTATCCATGTTTCAATCCATTACTTATCCATACGATTATTTATTTACACTTATTGATTAGAAACTCTGAAAAGCTATGTGGGTGTCATAAGTTTAAAAGCATAGAATATTAAACCAACTTGCATTCTAATTCTGACATAGTTAGCTTATTTTTACTCAATATAATTTCTACTGGTTGATATTTGATCCACAACTTAAAGCCTAAAGTTAAATACGCAAATAAAAAATGAGAACTACTTCTCGTAATCAAAAGAATGTATATGAATGATAGGTTTAAATATGGTGGACAGAGGAATGAACTAAATATATGAACCAATGTTATGTTAGGAAAGATAACTTTTGTATTGGATTACACCTCATCACGTGACTACGAATTTTGCCAAGGTCAAGAAAGGTGCCCTAAGATAGCTAAAATGCACACACATTCATGGTTTATAAGAAGATACATAATACAGATATTTGTAAAACACTTGTCACTAGTGAATACAGCTTCACTGAAGATAACTAAACACGTCATGCATTGACGGTATAACATGCCAGAACCACTTCCCGTTCTTAGGACTAGTCTTCTCAGACGTTCAAAGATCTGTCAGCTTATGGACCATTTATTTATGGAATGGGGTAAATAAAGGAGGGATTAGTTAACGAAGCTACACCATCCAGGATCTCACAAGCAAGCTCATAAAGAAAGAGAAAGCAGCAAGCATCTGTAAGTCAGTGAATTTACCCCATCAAACATGCGGCTGGTCTGACTTTTGTGTTTAAATGTCTTACTTCACCTTTAAGTCTAAGAGTCGTAAGTTTTTTCACGGTAATTAAAAATACTGGAATATTGTTGTAGCGGCTAAGCTAGATGCTGGTTGAGTCAAGTGTAACAGTATGTTACACTAGGTGCTGGTTGTGCCAATTGTAACAGTATCTTAGGCTAGATACTGGTTGTATAAATTGTTACAGTCAGTGTCTCTCCACTCTTCCGATGATAACTTATAAAAACTAAGACTTTTTGGCGTTTAGTTCGAGTTCATCTCATGATCTGGATTTCTTTCCTACAGCTTGCTTTACATTACAAGACTAAATCAGCAAGACATCGAGTTACCGATCTTAATTAGGGAGAAAAAAAATGATTGTGTTCAACATCTACGAAGATAAATAACTTACGATACAGCAAACATTACTGTAACATTATGAATAATACACAGATAAAAAATAAATGTCCAAAGAGAACATGTAACAATAAGATAGAGAATGGGAAGTGTGTGCATGCGCCATAGCAACGCTGTTGCGCCCAGCACGGTCAGGAGGTTAGGGTGCTAGACTCATAATTCCAGGGTCGTAGGTTCGAATCACCGTCACATCAAACATGTTCGCTCTTTCAGTCGAGGGGCGTTATAATTTTACGTTCAATCCAACAATTCGTTGGTAAAAGAGTAGCCCAACAATTGGCGGTGGATGTTGATGACTAACTGCCTTCCATCTAGTCTTACAGTGTTAAATTAGGGACGGCGAGCGCAGATACCCCTCATGTAGCTTTATGTGTAATTCAAAACAAACAAACAAACAAAGACCTCAGGGTATCTGACGAGATGTTGAGTGGCAAGTAAACCTAATTCTTTCATGGAACCTTCTTCTACACCAGATAATTCTGGGTATGTAGAAAGTTTATTCAGAAATTTAGTGAAGGATTGATCTCGCAGATTCTTATAGCTGCTTCTTACAACGACCATTAAAGTTTTTGGCAGTAGTGTGTAGGCTTAACATGATAGACAAAGAAGAAACTTGGTCCGACGGCAGCGCGTGACCTAGATTGTACTGGGAACCACAATAGTCACACAGAAAACACATCAATTACTACGATATTTCCATTTGTAAATTATTCAAGAATCAACAAAATAAAATAATTGGATAACCAACTATATATATATATATATTTCTACTGAAGCAATAAAGAATACTTGCTGTTGAATTATGCAGTTATCTTCTGTAACAACTAAAGTTACAGTTTGTAAGGGCTGTAGATACGTACGTAAAAGTAATGGCGATAAATGGTCCAGCATGTGTCTGCTGATTTAGGAAGTGTATTTAACGTTTCATTTTTAGCGATCTGGATTTAAAAACAGCGAACAGTAAAGAAAAAATAAATAAACGTCAGAACTGATTCACAGCTAGCTGTATTAACGTTACTCTTTCACTTAGGGTTATTGAACCCGATGACCTAAAAATTTCAGTAAAACGAAAACATTGACTTGACAAGCAAGTTGAGATCTATTATTCGATATTAAAACACACGATGGTCAAATTTTCTCTATTTGTGGTACAAAATGTTAAAAATATACACATTTCTTTAGAAACGAAAACATTGTACTATGTATAAACTGGCTTTAAGCAAGGAGAAAATAACATACGTATTTTGATTGGTCCAATAACATGCGATCTTCTATACAACAGGACTCTACATATACGAAGTATTTTATTTGTCTGTTAGTATCTTTAATTTCGCGCAATTTTGAAGTGACAGACCAGACGAAAGAGAGCTAGGCAATACCATCCATCGTCAACATTTGGGTCAGTTTATATTAACGAATAGTGGAATTGGCCGGAACATTATAATGAACCACGGCCCTAAAATGTGAAGTGCGTTTTTATTTTGTTTTCTTTCCTTGGAACCGAGGTACCATGGTTCAAACCCGTTACGCAAACCAGTAGACTGGGCATGACCTACACTGAGCAGTGAACAAATTGCAA
This sequence comes from Tachypleus tridentatus, assembly GCF_004210375.1. Lineage (NCBI taxonomy): Eukaryota > Metazoa > Arthropoda > Merostomata > Xiphosura > Limulidae > Tachypleus > Tachypleus tridentatus. Next base: position 65,648,589 of record NC_134833.1, on the reverse strand, counting down.
TACCTATTATCTGCGGCTGCTTTACCTTAGGTATTTATCTTAAAGCGCTCAACTCGCAACCCGAGGGTCGCGGGTTCGAAACTCTATTCCACATGCTCTCCCTTTCAACCATGAGGGCGTTAAAATGTCAATGTCAATTACAATATACGTTAGTAAACGAATATCCCAAGAGTTGACGGTGGGTGGTGATGACTAAATGCCTTCCCTCTAGTCTTTCACTGCCAAATTACGGACGGTTAGCGGAGATAGCTCTCGTGTAGCTTTACGCAAAAGTAAAAAACGAATAAACAAAACAGTCAACAGAGTCCGCCAGTAACTTTTGGGGTACTGTTATCAAATGGTAGTCCCAAAATAATAAGAGCATCTTCTGCAGCAGTGAGACGCGGGCCTTGGGGCCTAAGATCCACAGTTCGGTACGTCAATTTCTGTTATTAAACCTGTTTAATAAGTGCAAACAGTATCCATTTAATTTAAAATATAAAATGAATTTGTATTTGAAGTACACAAATACACTGTTTTATTTCTCAGACATAAATATAACTACCTAAACATATAACGAAGATGTTTTATTATTATCTAAGTTTACTAAAAAAATACCCTTACCCGACTTTGGTGTCGTTGCTGGGCTACCAATTCATCCCGAAGTTCTTGTAGTTGCTGAATCATCTCCGTTAGGCGGCGCTCTTTCTCATTTAGGCTGTCACCAGGTAAAACATTGTGAATATTTTCAGTATTTGCCAGCAGGTAGTATTTCTGTTCGTCGATGTTTATTGAATTGGATAAACTAAAAGAAATAAAAGCAAAGTTTTAGTATTTATTTACACACATGATTAATTCTCACAGTCAAATGCTTGATGAAACTGTTACTCCGTTAAATATGCATATAATTTATTTCGTATTTCCACTTTGAATGGAAACTTTATGCTAAACCACTAACTCAGAGACTCCCATAGTTTAGGCATAGCCATCCTTAACTTAGTATTACCGTCTAGAAGCAGGGTAACCGATAGCAGCCCTTTTCGTCTACGCAGCTACAATGTATATAAAAAAATTTGTTCCAGAGCAGCGCCATATTGGGCTACCTGCTATGTTTACTGCGAGAGATCGACTCCTGAATTCTAGCGTTGTATGTCCGTAAACGTACCGCTGTCCCCTCTCGAATATCTACTACATTATAGTTTCATAATTTAAAACAAATGGAAACATTTAACTCAAGAATCCTACAAACTGGAAAAGTCTGAAACTGGATATTTTCCTTCTACCTCTGACAAGCCTCCAGAACATTACTTTTTTCAGACAGAATAATATAAGATCATGGCTGAATTTGGAATGTTTCTATTGAGATTCAGTGTTGGAAGAACATTATAACCATATTTGTCAGACAATAAAAACCTTCCATAAAAATATAGAAACAAAATATTCTCATAAATTCAGCTCCTCGTAGGTTTGTACAAGAATATTTCTTTGTCCGAGTATGCAAAAACACAGTAGTTAAATCTAAGTTCTGAAAAAACAACAACAACAAAACAACTATTTTACAGTTGTAGACCTGACTGTTATAACAATCATCCTGTAATCGTTTTTATATCCCATAGTACAGTTCTATGTAATTAGATAACTTATACAGCTCAGTCAAATCTGTGATCTAAAAGTTAAATATGCAGCTGGTGCTTTCGAACTTCTGGTTTCAATGGCACAGGTGGATAAGAAAGGTGACTTAAGATATGTTATGCCACTGAATATGCGCTGTATTTTTAGCTGTGGCGCGTTAAAAAAAACTACAGCTAATCCTTGTATTAAGTTAAGAGCAGCAATGTAGACGACGAACACAAGGGTGTGATTGCCTTCGCTTGGTCAACAGTTCTAAATTAAGAACGGCTATGTCTTGCAATCTCTAGCCTGACTGTTTAAACCACGTTCCGTATAAGGTGCCGTCCAGATTCAATATACTAAAAACCTTAAACCATAACCACGTACAACTGATAAAATATGTCTAATTATGAAAAAATGCTGCCTGGACATTAATTTAAGTCATATAGGTTTGATAATAAGTAGTTGACTTGTATACATGATTGTCTTCACTACAGATTAATGTAATTCATGCTAACTTTTATACATGACCATCTTTATCACAGATTAATGTAATTCATACTCACTTTTATACATGACTGTCTTTACTGTATTAATGTAATTAATGTTAACTTTCATACATGACTGTCTTTACTGATGATTAATGTAATTCATGTTCACTTTTATACATTACTGTCTTTACTGATGATTAATGTAATTCATGTTCACTATTATACATGACTGTCTTTACTATAGATTAATATAATTAATGTTAACTTTTATACATTACTGTCTTTACTGATGATTAATGTAATTCATGTTCACTTTTATACATGACTGTCTTTACTATAGATTAATGTAATTCATGTTAACTTTGATACTCGACTGTCTTTACTGATGATGTATCTAATACACATTCACTTTTATATATTTTTATAAGAGCGTCTTTTGTAGTGATTCATGTCTTCAATTAGTGTATAAGAAACAGACAAGTATGCCTGGCAACACGTGATTATTTCATATGCGATCTGTCATATCTTTTGATTTCGTGTATTAATTAATTTCTAAGGCACGGTTGTGTTGCTAACTAACCGCATAGATTAATGTTACATAAGGCCATACTGTCTGTGCTAACATGTGGCTTACTTTACAAGACAAAACAATTAATATTAATACCAGTTTTAACTGTACCTTTTCTCGTGTTTTCCTCCCGGGAAAGTGCTTGACTGTTGTTCTAATATGTTCTCTCCGATTCCCCTTGTCAGAGTTTGATCATTTAGCGATGCACTAGTACTCATCTTGGATGTCAGCCTCTTCAAAACGTCATCCATCCTCCTTTTTCCGGTGTGGACACCAGGGGGTTTGCTGGTTTCGCTGACATGCACGTTATTCAGTATTTCAGATGACTGCCTGTTATCGGCCAAAGCTGCATAATCACCTGTATCAGTTCCGGTGTAGCAGCCCTCTGACTCGTATTCCGAGTCCGTTGTGGATTCGGAACGAGTGGATGATACGCTCTGTAACAGTCTTTGTTTCCGGCTATGGAGAAGCGCGGTCACGGTTTTAATGCCAGAATCACTGACCAAGCTATCGCTAGAGTCAGCTTCATCCTTGTGTCGTGGAACCTCTTCCATGTAGTTCTCAGACAATAACATCTCATCAATGGGACTTAGTCTACGATAAATGTCTCCTTTTCGCTGCTCTAATTTCGCCCGATCAGCTGACTTCATAATTGAGTCCTCTTCTTCAGGGTCTTTACTCTCGTAGTCTAATTCATTATCGTTCATAACGTGTAAAGGAACGTCTATGCTGTTTTGGTTCAGCTGGTCAGTCGAGAGCTTCGTCGGGGGGCTCTTCCGCTTGGAGGACATTCTCCTGCACAGAGAAGGCTGAGATTAATACAATATCCCATACGTTCACCCATTTACATTTATAACTGTATGAGAAACGTGTCCCTCCCCCCAGAAAAGATTAATATATATGGCAAGGGAATCGATGAATCTGTTGAACATAGAAGACAAAATCACACTTGATGGTTATGCAATTTTAAATTTTCTTATCATATTTTCTTAATGAAAATGCTTGACAAATGCACGAATTTATGTGTTTTACATTATCATTGAGAACATAAAATTTAACAATACATTTTCAAACCAGTGATGATGCGGTATTTATTGTTATTAGTGTTAAAACACATATACAGTTTCTGTATAGGTGAATGATGTTTACATTACTGTTTCTTGTAATGGTATTTACATCACTGTTTCTTGAACGATGAAAGATGTATATATATTATTATTTCTGTATCGGTGAAAGATGTTTACATTACTTTTTCAACGAGCCATTCACAAACCAGCTCACTCGAAAGCTAAGGTTCCTACTAGTCATTCAAAACCAATAGACACGAAAGCTAAGGTTCCTACTAGTCATTCATAAACCAACTGACACAAAAGGTAAGCTTTCAACTATTCATTCACAAATCTACTGTAAAGCGATGTTATCAAAATCCTTTGTTATATTTCCACTTACAGATTTGTTGTCACTATAAACTTATCACAATTTTTCTGCTATGAACCATCTCAGTTCCTATATTCCTTTCTCTTTGTTAACTAACGCATTCACTCTTATTGGATTATATTAGGCCAAAATACATCTAATTACGTGTCAAAAACGTAAATCATTGTCATTACGATTGCTTGTATTGTCCAGCGGGTTATTCTACGAACAGTAAATTTATTTTGTACAAAATCTATAAACAATATGTTTTCTTGTTCATTTTTGAAACAGGTCTATATTTTTAGCAGCTTATATGCCATTTATCATCACATACTGTGCGGTTCAATTTGTGGAATAATTTAGCTACTTAGTTTTACAAACGATATGGGGACGCACGGACCGTAAACAATCGCATATCCTGACAATGTGTAAAGAAGCGATTAGGATGTTACGCTTCTAGGTTACTTTCGAAGACAGAAAGAAATTCTTGACCCAGCCTATGATCTGTACAGTTGACTGATTCACTGGGCAGACCGACCGGCCGTCAAGTGCCACTTATAATTCATTAATTTCCCCCTTGCGGCGATACTTTGCCTTGCCGTTATCATGTTAATCAGCTCGATAGTTACCTACACGGGTGGGGCACGTATTGCACGTGAAACTGGGTACGTCCTACAGGAACGATACTCCCTTAACAACTTTAAAAACCGAATAAGAAAAGGTACTTGGCGGAAACTAAATAGACAGTTATCAAGACGGTAATGTTTAAGCTCATACAGTAACTACTAGTTAATGTTAAGTCCGAATGAGTAACTCATCAGTGAACACTCATAGCGAAAGGTAAAGAAAGGAAAAGTACAAATTGTAACAAAACTCCCGAGAGTGTTAGTTGGACAAGTAAGGCTCATATCGGCTGTAAAGTAGGCTTAACATAACTACAGAAAATTAAACGTTTCGGGTCCTATTTTTTGTTGAACTTTTGTTCGATTAGCACAAATAACAATACATTAGATTGGTTGTTGTTTAGCAGCCAATAAAAAATTAACTAGTTGGGCCTTTTCCTATAGGGAGAAAATTAAAAACAAAAACATCTCTAATAAGTCAGCCGATTAGGCTAAAAGGAAAACGTTATTAAAAGTGTTGTTTTACATTATTTAATAATATAAATGAGAAGTATTGAATCCAATATGGCGTCGCATTCAACTTGCAGATGCTGGATGCAATTCTTCACTCATAGCGAGACAATAACAATTATGAGAAGACAAAATTCTCACGAAAATCCAACTCAATAAATATTGTTCGAGTCTATACATAACAAGTTAATGAGGAAAATGCCTCATCTGCCATAGCCTATAGGAGTACGATATGACACCTCTCACTTTAGGCCTATCATCGTATACACAAGCTACATGTAAAAACGGTGTTGTAACAATACGTCATTACACAAAACGATCAAGACTCGGGTAGTAAAATGGTAAATGTCAGAGTAATCCAATCATGAGACTATGTGCAATGTATACCGTGATGAATCGAGCCCCAGATTTCAGCAATGTTATAGTTTATTTAAAGTAATGATCTATAGACTGTATTAACAAATTGTAGATAAATGAAATAACCTTGAATCCCAGATATAAAACTCTTTGTTTTTTGTTAACCACTACAGAGAGATAAGATTGTTTTGTTTACAAAGTATTTTATTTTTGTAAAGGAAATTTTTGTGTTTATTAAAATGTTTCAAGAAACCATGTAAATTAAAAACAACTTCCATTCTAAGTAGATGCAGCCCAGTTTTTAATGGTGTTAAATTCACAATTTTACATTTAGAATACAGTGTTTACCATTTTAAATTCAGTAGGTCACAAGATAGTGGACAATAATACAACTTCTGTTACTAAAGGTGTTCGACAATACAGTAACTATCCAATTGTTAAGACACTACAATTAAAATTGCGATAAGGCTTATCGCAAACTAATGATGTTTTGTTAAGAAACTTTAATGAAGCCTAAATATTTGACTATACAATGTCTCTCAACCTGAACAGTTAGTAAAAGATCTTGAACTAAGACTAAATTATTGACTAACTTTTAACCGTCACTAATAAAAAAAACTAAAACTAAGACTAAATTATTGACTAACTTTTAACCGTCACCAATAAAAAAACTAAAACTAAGTCTAAATATTTTATTTTACAACGAATTACAATCGTAACTGTTAAGCCATTAGAGTTAAGTCTAATTGTTTAATACGACGACTTTCAACTGTAGCTGTTAAGAAACTAAAATTAAGCTAAAATCTTTGACTAAACAATACTTTCAACAACAAGTATTAAGAAATTTGGACTAAGCCTAAATGTTTGACTATACAATGACTTTCAGCAGCAACTGTTCAAACACTAAAAATAAGCCTAAATGTTTAACTATCCAAAACTTTCAACCACAACGGTTAAGAAATTAAAATTAAGCCCGAATGCCATAATGCTTGTCCTACCAAACATATCAGTTAAATACCTGTTAACATTTTACGACTAGAATCAATCTGACTTCAACCGATTTGTTAATTTAGCAGAAAGCAGAGGAACAGTGTACTTCTTCTGGTTTTGACTACAATTCTTAAAAGATAACTACTACACAATATACATATATTTTAAACTTTCACACCATAGTTTACACACCGTGATATAAATTGAACGTAAGCCTAATTTAGTGTGTGTTTTACATATTTTCTCAAGTAATGTGTGCTCACATTTTGTCAACTTCTCCCCCCCCTAGTATATATATAGAAAGTTTTCCTAACAGCATAATATGTGAGGTCAACAAATGCAATGTTAGTTAATAAAAGACAGCATGGACTGTAATGTCTTTCACCATGCACAGTGTTAACTTATACCACAACAGACAGCACGAACTGCGATTTAAAAGAAGCATATTACAAAAATTTGAAGTTGCATTAAGCATGAAAATAAAGACAAGTATCTTTATTATGATTGAAGATTATAAAATACATTGGACTGAACTGTTAATACCTTCCTGAATATTACGACCTAAATATAATATTTCATTTCTGTTGAGAAAATTACTTACTCTCACGTATGCTGCAAAAACATAAATTGTATGTACATTAATAACATTTTTAATTTTCAGGAAGGACCGAAATTGAAATTTCTCTCACTCTAGCTGTCTAGAGGATTAATCCCCCCCCCCTCTTTACCCCATCTCTTTCCTACGTTGTAATTTGGCATCCCCAAATGGACACACCGCATGCCGCCTGTGGATCCCGAAATGCCCTGGAATCAAACTCTCACGGAAAGTAGTGTTATGCCGACAATAAACATAGTTCACCAGACGACTCAGCGGAGGTGTTCAACACATTACAGTAAAATATTAAACAAACTCTAGCTTGACTTTTTTTTTCCGTTCTGTTCCCCCCCCCCCATCGGATCTGGGGATTTTCGTTTGTACATATGACTTTATCAAGCTATATAATAAACCAAATTACAGAATTATACTTAAAATGCATTTTTCTCGTATGCTCTCCGACCGAGCTAGAAATGTTACGGCTAGAGTAATGATGTGTAATTCCTTAATATTTTATTGCTTCAAAAATATATGATAAACAATACAATTTCACCAATACCACCTGACCATAGAGTAATATTTTCAAACAACGAATCCTAATTTTTATAATTGGAATCTTACTTTCTGAAATACTTAAAGATACTTTTTCTATTTTTTTTCTAAATAAAATTCAGAAATGAGGCGAATAAAATATCAACAACAACAAAACACGAATGATAGAAAGTGATATTCAGTCTCAAACTGTTGTTGTAAATAAATGGCTAAAAGGGTCACTTTGAAATTTTAAACAAATTCTAGATGTTTGGACCGGCAGTACAGTTGATAAAAACACTCTGCATGTGACATATCACCAGGTACATACAGGGTGGTCCGTAAGTCCCAACCCATCCATATGTTATTATGTTATATTCAATTACGCATGTATTATTAATTTGTGGTTGTTTTTTTCAGAGAAATATGGCCGATGTAAGCCCATTTACACTTGAAGAGCGTATTGTGACAAGTACGTGGGTATATTATGCAGCGAGAATGAGGGACACTAGACAGATACACTGGATACATAAGGTATTCGGATGGGTAGGGAATTACGGGCCACCCTGTATGTAGTAAAGAACACGTTCTGTTTCATCTAAAGTCTAGTTATGTTACACAAAACCTATAGGCACAATGATTATAGAAACACATAATTGTGAAAGACTGGCCGAGCAAATATTGGTTCAAATCGCAATGAACAACACATAGTAAAAATATATATTTCCTCTACCTGATTTCGAACCCTGGATAAGCAGCGTTCAACTTGGTGGTTACAGCACAAAAGGGGTAAACTCAGCGTACGGAACTAGATTTAGTTTTTCTAGCATCGTCATGATCACCCTTTATTTGCAAAAGTGTACCGGTAACAATTACAACTATGATGCACTCTTATTTTGTTTTGCTTAGGCCTAAAAGTCCGTTGCAGTGAACGCATCATTGTAACACAGCAGAATCTAGAGAAAATAATGACAGGACATTATTCTTAAAACACTGGAAACTGTCAAATCACAGTTAGTCAGCAGAAGGTATCTGGTCAACGGGTTGTACCTTGATATAAATGTATCTGGTCAATGGGTTATAACTTAGGAAAAATGTATCTGGTTAACGGGTTGTACATGAGGAAAAAAAAAGATATCCAGTATATGAGGCGTCCGTTTCGTATAATATTGTTTCACTATCATTATTAAAAAAAGGTTTTGCAAATGGTTAATTAGTATCATAGCTGGAAGTTGAAATATTTTTAGGTAAGACCCATTTTGTTTGTGTAAAGTGCAAAGCTATACAACGGGCTACACGCGCTCTGACCATCGCGGGCAATATAACATAATATCCCAAGGATTACAATAAAACTTTATATTTTTAGTATAACATTATAGCTCAAGGTCTACAACATAATTTTACATTGTGTTAGTATAATATCACAGTCCAAGAACTACAACATAACTTTACATTGTGTTACTATAACATCATATCCTAAAGACTACAACATTACTTTATACTGTGTTAGTATAGCATCATATCTCAAGGACTGCAACATAACTTTATATTATGTTAGTATAACAAATACAACATAAGTTTATATTGCGTTAGTATAACATCACAGTCCAAGTAAAAATTGCACTAGTTAGTGGTAACTTTGACTATTTTTTGTTTTTTATAAATTTTCCATTTCATTCATTCATGTTTTTTTACAAAATCTACAGTTAAATAGTACCATAAAGCCAACTGGCTAACAGTAGCTAAATAAATACAATCGAGTTTGTTGACCAAAAATGTCTATTAAATGTTGCTTCTAACCTTAAACTTTTAAATGGTCACTAAGCATATGGACTTAAATCGTTATCTAAGTTCCAGTTATATCTGGAAAAGAGTAATCGAAAATAAGATATTTAAGACTTTTCACTTGTATTAGCCCCGATGGTTTAGCGGTAATTCTGAGAGCTTATAATCCTTAAATTCCCTTTTCGATATCTGTGGTGAGCACAGCAATGTCAGCCCATTATATCGCTTTGTGCTTACCGACAAAAAATATGTATTTTCGTTAAATTAAATGAACGAATATCTCTGATATAGATATTATTGCCACTGTGTCATTATACATAAATCTATTTATGAAATTTAACGCTTTTCCATGTGCTCAAGGATTAGATTGAAGTGTTTTGTTTGCTGTTAGCAAGAAGCTTAACAAGGGACTATCGTGGGTTCGAATCCCCGTCGCATAAAATATGCTCGCCCTTTCAGCCGTGGGGGTGTTATAATGTGACGGTCAATCCCACTATTCGTTGGTAAAAGAGTAGCCCAAGAGTTAGCGGTGGTTGGTGATGACTAGCTGCCTTCCCTCTAGTCTTACACTGCTAATTTAATGACGGCTAGCGCAGATAGCCCTCGTGTAGATATGCGCGAAATTCAAAAACAAACAAACACGGAACTAACTGAGCTGTGCCCACTGTAGGTATCGAAGTCCGAATTTTAGCGACATAAGCCTGAAGACCTGCCATTGATCCACTGGGTGCAGTAAATTAGTTTAATCAATCGAAATTTTTGATGGATGATGGTCTAGTAGTTCCGAAAATAATTAATTTGACCTCCGTGTTCTATTTAATGAGTTTCGTTTGATTGCTATTAAGTACATAACCATGTATATAGTGGGTTATCTGTGCTCTACACGGGTATCGAGTCTTGTGTTTTAATGTTGTAATCTCCTTCGTATTTAGGCAATAATAATAATTTGTCTCTCTTATCTCACATATAGTCTCCCCCCAGTGGCACAGCGGTATGTCTGTGGACTTACAACATTGGAAACCAGATTGCGATACCCGTGGTGGACAAAGCACAGATATCCCATTGTATAGTTTTGTGTTTAATTACAAACAAACAAGTTCAGATACAAACACTATTTTATGGCAAACGTGTATTTTTGTAACGTAAGACTCACAGAAAAAATACATGTGTATTAATATTTATATTCACTAATCTAGCTTATTGGAAACAGCCACGACTGTTTGGACTTTCCGAAGGTTTACGGTTGGAAGCTTTGATTCATAAAGTACAAGATGTACGGTAAGTTACGGACCATTAGGGCCATTATATTACAGAACTGACTATAGTAATACACTGTATCAATCGATCACTCTGGTAGATACGGTCGAGAGCTGCTGAACCCCAGGGCCAGTGAGCATGATGGGACAGGCATAAAACATCCGCGTTCATTACACCGTTTCTGGATAGAGAACACATGCTTATCTGTGTAGTGATAAGTGAACTACTCCACGCCACGTGCCAATACCGAGCCAGTGGATGAATAAGAATGCAATAATAAAAAAAAATAATAGTAAAAATAGAGTATTAAAACACCTCCAGTAAACAACGTTCAAATATAAAAATGTTCTTACGTAGACATTTCAGTTGTTGTAATATTTAATAACAAAGCAAAAACAGTTCTGTTTAACTAAATCATTTCTTTGTTTTATTGTTAGATCTAGAACAGCAGAGACTCTCCGTTAAGTTTGTTTGTTTGTAATTGAGCGCAAAGCTACACAATGGATAATTTGTGCTCTGCCCATCACGGGAATCGAAACCCGGTTTCTAGCGATGCGAGTTTCCAGACGTGCCGCTGTGCCACTGGGGGCGCTTCGTTTAGAGTGGTATTAATTGTTTTTATCCTACAATGTTAATTTAAGATTCAATAATGTTTTTTTTTTCTAAGTTTGTCGTTCAGTGCAAACATTCAAAAAGGACCATATCTGCTGTGCCCACCACGGGTATAGAAACCTGTTTGTTTGTTTTTTTAGCGTTATACGCCTTCAGACTTACCGCTGAACCATTGGGAGGGGGGCTTTTCTAAATTTATCTAAAGAGGATATGAATGTGATTACTTTATATAAATAGTTAGGTTTTGTTGCTAGTCGAGTTTATTTAAAAATACATTCCTCCCGTGGGTCAGCAGTTAGTCAACGACCTAAAATCCGGGTTCGATTCCCCAAGCATAGTTGCTCTGTTATGGAACTTCACGATCAAACAAACAATACTTCTTACGTTGTTAGCTCTAATGCTGCGTGAATTTGTTTTCCCTATAGGAAAATACTATTTCTTTAAAATATTTCTTAACCAAGGGTGAACAGCGCATAGACATTCATATTTTGAACTATCCGTGTCTCAGATGCATTCAGAGCCATTTTAAACAAATTTAAATGTATAATTTAAAATTCAGTTTGTACATAAAAAATACCAATTAATTAAAAGACTCCAGTTGTACGTAAAAATACTTATTAATTAAAAAATTTCAAGTTTGCATAAAAATATCAATTAATTTTATAAAACTTCAGTTGTACATAAAAACAAAACAGACAAACATACAACTGAATTACCCAATTACAGTCGTACTTTGGTTGAAAATTTAGACAAATAAATATTAGAACAGAGCTAGCAATAAAACGGAAAACACTTTCATTTCGAACTAGGTTTAAATCATGTTCTGTAATCATGACTGACAAAGATAAGTTTGATTGATTTTCTCTTACACACACCCTTTCCCCCAATAAAAAAACAAACAAACTCCATTTTGTTACACTCACCTGATAGAACAGTTAATTTAATAGTCTCTCTTGTGGCGCCCCCTTCCCAAATCTTTTCCGACAGAATAGCGGGATTTAACAGTTCGTTTTATAACACCTTTCCTCTCAAACCAGGCCCGACATGGGCAGGTGGTTAAGGCACTCGACTTGTAATCAGATGGTAGCAGGTTCAAATCCCCGTCACACCAAACATGCTTGCTCTTTCAGTCGTGGGAGCGTTATAACGTGAGGGTTGATCCCACTATTCGTTGGTAAAAGAGTATTCCAAGAGTTGGCGGTGGGTGGTGGTGACTAACTGCCTTCCCTCTAGTCTTGCACTGTTAAATTGGGGACGGCTAGCGCAGATAGCCCTTGAGTAGCTTTGTGCGAAATTCAAAACAAACCAAAACCCTCAACCCCCCAGTGGGGAAATTATTTTTGCAGCAAGAGAACACAAACAATGAACTCTCGGATTCACAGTCCGAACATATTAAACTAGTAGACCACACCAGGCTTAAAGGAGGTTTTGACGGCATTATTATTATCAAAATAATTAGTTTTATGCCAACCCTCGAAGGACTGAAATATGGCTAATCAAAGTACATACTTATGCTAATCACAGTTGGTTCATTCCCAAAGGCTGCTGCTGCTCGTCAGGTTAGCCGTTAATAGTATATCAGGCATCAAAATAGGGTTAACTGTACGGACTGGTAGATGACGCTTACGATACGGCCTCTTTACGGGGAGGCCATAACTAAAGCACGTTTTACATTCGTATTTATAATACACATTATGAGACTTAAATATCGAGAGATTAAAGTCAGTTGCACGATGTTAAATCCTAAAGTTAAGGTATTTTAAATACGTATTGGTCATAATTAGAAAGATCGGGAATTCCACATCGTGCCTGGTAGACAGATGTTGCGTTAGAAATATTCTACTTCTAATCATTCCATTCAGCTGGGACAGGCAAAGTTCTCGCATAAACAAAAACGCATGGTACCCCTTTTACAATGGAAAGGAGTGATAGTCAGTGTTTTAAAAACCTGCTGAGCGCTCTAAATAAAAGCTTGGTCACATCAAGAGTTTAAAACGTCAAGACGTGATCCATTCTTCATTTGTTATTGACCAGTTTGGTGAAGTAAAAAACAATTATTCACTAAATTCTGCCAAAGCTAACTCAAGAATAGGCTTAGAGTACCCCCCACTTCTTATTTTGTTGTATACGTAGTCGAATAAAAACAGTTAAATATACAGTTAGTCATCTGTAAATCTCGTATTGATCCACGGTTTATTCGTTGATCTGTCGTAATCACATACATAATTACACAGATCTATTACAGTATAGATGGCTTTCTCGTTCTTAACACTAAGGTTTTCATTTGTGGAATATAACTGAAATGCATTTATGTAGTATAGAACATTACTTGTTAATTACAATATAAGATTTTTTCCTCTACTGCTCCAGACCACACTGCCAAGGACTGGCTGAAGTCACAACGGTAAACACCTCTTGAAACTCGTTCAACTCACTCTTCTTAAAAAGACTTGAATACTGAAATGTTATATACGAGGGCAGTTTCTAACTAGTAACCGCTGTTTAGGAACTTAATTTATATGTTTTTTTTTTAAGTTAAGCACAAAGCTGTACAATGGGCTATGTGTGCTCTGCCCACCAAAAACCCGGTCTCTAGCGGTGAGTCTGCAGACATTCCGCTGTACAACTAGGGGTGAGCATTAATTTATCTCCGGTTTATAAGTACATTTACGGCTATTTATTTTAAGATACAGTATTTTTTTAAAAGAAAATTTCGCTGACTAAAAATGCTAATTGTTTTAAACGTATACTGTTTGGTTGTTAACCCTAAATCATCATGATTAGCATTCTCTAGCTAGTGGGTGAAACATCTCACGTGGGGCGGCCCACCTTTACTTCTGTTTTGTTTCTCCAACAAAGGTAGTGCGCACCTCTGTTATCTGGCTCTTATCTCCAGTAAAGAACTAGTACTGACAGGCAGCAGGTTGGAATATACTTACTCTTTTCACGCCCCCAAATTCTGGTGTTTTCCCTGGAGCATTTAGAATGTTAAATGGTGTAAAAACCAGGGGGCGTCTAAAATTATGTTTTTGTAACCTTTATAGAAGTATTTTGTTTATTTATCGGTACGCACAAAACTGCATAATAGGCTATCAGTGCTGAGTCTACCATAATACGTTGAAATTTACAGTTCTGACACTTACAGAAACAGGCATGTTTATCTACATTCATAGAAATAGAATGAGCAGAGATGACTACTGTTGTATGTATATAACATGATTCAGCTGAATAATAAATTAGGAAAGAAACACCAGTTCGACTTATTTTTCAGTTCCAAAGACATTCACACAAATATATATTTACAAAGGTTCATTAATTCTTTCATCTTTTAAGTTCTCAAATATTTTGTTTTAATGTTTTATCACCATCAAAGATAGAGATATAATAGAGTACAGAGTTAGATAGAACAGAGTACAGAGACGGATAAAACAGGGCACAGAGTTAGACTGAATAGAGTACAGAGACAGATAAAATAAAGTACAAAGTTAGGCGATAAAACATTCTAAATTCTAAACATCTAAAGAACGTTTAATTCAGAATACAAAACCAATTTTATGGTAAAACATTAACATTTAGAAACAGTTTCTAGTAATAATTATTATCCTTCTTTTGTGTCAGTTTGAATACATGGAGTTAATGGTATCTAAACAATAATGTTAGTAACATATTTATAAGAAAAAGAAATTTAAAAACCAAGAAAGAAATATAAATGTGCAAATCACGTGCAGTATCAAACGGTAATACGAAGGTACAAAGATTGAAACTTTACTGATTATCCGATCAAAACTATGACACATTCAAAACGAAATGATAATAAGAGATCTCCAAAATGATATTAAAACCTCAGAATTTTATTTACTGAAAGAGCCTTGGTTTGAACCACGCTTGTTATTGAAGTTTAAATTTCTTTGGAAGATGAGAAAACCTGGATTATTGTTGGTATACAGTTAGATGCTCCTGAAAAACACGAGACAAGAGTTTTGTAGAATTACATACTTTGTGGGGGTTGGGGTGGATACAAAATCTTACCAGGAGGGGTTTTCTTAATTGATTTTTTTTATGTTTTGAAACCCACGGTAGGAGAAATTATTCCAGATTGGAATACTCTTACAGGTATCTAGCAATAGCATTCCTTGTAGTTTGATTTCTAATTTCTGAGACATTTAACAGTAAAAGTGAAATCTAAAAATTGGATCGGTTATTTCTAATCCTGAATTGTCGGTACAATACCAATATTCACATCTCTAAAGTTAGCACAATACCAGTATTCACATCAATAAAGTCATTACAATACCAGTACTCACACCCCTAAAGTCAGTACAATACAAGTATTCACATAAGTAAAGTCAGTACAATACAAGTATTCACATCAGTAAAGTCAGTACAGTACCAGTATACACATCAAAAACGTCAGCACAATATCAGTATTCACATCAATAAAGTCATTACAATACCAGTATACACATCAAAAAGTCAGTACAATACCGGTTTGCGCACCACTAAAGTCAGTACAATACAAGTATTCACATCAGTAAAGTCAGTACAATACCAGTATACACATCAAAAACGTCAGCACAATATCAGTATTCACATCAATAAAGTCATTACAATACCAGTATACACATCAAAAAGTCAATACAATACCGGTATGCGCACCACTAAAGTCAGTACAATACTAGGATTCACATCAATAAAGTCAGTACAGTACTAGCATATACACCACTAAACTCAGTACAACACCAGTATTCACATCAATAAAGTCAGTACAATACCAGTATACACATCAATAAAGTTAGTACAATACCATTATTCACACCAATAAAGTGAGTACAATACCAGTATTCACATCAATAAAGTCAGTACAATACCAGTATTTACGTCAATAAAGTTACTACAATGCCAGTACACACATCACTAAAGTCAGTACAATACCAGTATTCACATCATTAAAGTCAGTACAATACCAGTAATCACATCAATAAGGTTTATACAATATCAGTATTCAGATAAAAAATTCATTACAATAGTAGTATTCACATCACTGAAGTACAATACAAGTATTCACATCACTAAAGTCAATACAATACCAGTATTCACATCACTTAAGTCAGCACAGTACTAGTAATACAAAAGGCTTTTGTACTTGAATATACAGTGAACTACCCTTTCTAAAATGATTGTATTTTAAGATATTTTTCATTTAACCTGAGAGAGTTAAATTTCACCAGATGTTAAACGTGTTTCTTTAACATACTCCTGCTAGTAGATTTCAAATCTGTTAGTGGAGATATGTCTAATGTCATTATATCAAATCAATACATCAAGGAAACTGGTGTAATTATACCTTAGAACGTTGAGGAAACTAGATATATGTATAAATCAGTTACTACGTCTTCAAAAAAAAAAAGAAATAAAAGCAGAAGTTGTTCACCTTCTTTGTTCACAAAGTTTTAGTTTCGACAGAAATGCATTGTCTTAAGATACGAAAACTCTATATTGTTAACTTCTGTAATAAAAAAATTATACCTTAATTGCAAAGAAATATTTCGGTGCTTGACTTTGGTTTTCCAGTCCGAGTGTTCGTGGTCAATGATTCAGTTCAAGTGACGCGAAACATGTAAAATCTATGAGACAAGTTAGATATTTTCACTGGCTTAGTTTTACTTCAGCTACTCGAACAATATCATGATAGTTCGAAGTCTAAATATATTTCATTAATGCGACATAAGCATGTGTTGTAGTGTTAGCTTGGCTCATTAATTAAGATCAGATTTTTTCTACTAAAAAGTTGGGGTTGTATAGAGGGATGTATTTAAATGGTATTAATACTGTGATGACGAGTACAATCAATCACGTGCAGGCTGTACGGTGGGTAACTAAGTGGGCAAAAAGCGATTTATCATGAGTGACAGTACAAACCGACAGGGTACACAACCCTCGAAGAAAGATGTGAAAACACCAAAAACCGTTTTCGTCACTAAACGTCTTCTATAACAGTTATTATTACGCATTCTACTAAATATGAATCTTAATTCTTCACACTGAAATTATTTTCACGTGGTTTAACATAAAACACTGTAACTAATCAGGTGTGGCTAACTGTTAAGTGTCACATGACTCTAGCCAATGCGAAATACAGCATGTAAATTAAATGGTTTAGAAAAGTTATTCATTCCAAACACAAATATTTTACAAGTATTACAAATTAAGTTACTGTTTGTGTATAAATCTTATGTCAGTATTAAAGAAAGGGATAATTCATATAGAGAAACTAAAAACTCTATTTATAGTTTATACTTAAAATAAAAACAAACCATGAATTAAAAAAAATGTTTGTTTATAATAAAGCACAAAGCTATACAATGACCCATTTGTGCTCTCCACACAATGGGTATCAAAACCCGGTTTCTAGCGTTGTAAGTTTCCTAAGCTACTGGGGAATGAGTTAGGTTTATGTTACATAAAAGTTAATAAAGGAAATATTGTTTAATAATGATTTATACTTATGTTCCACACACAACTAATCTTGTGTTTTATGATATTATATAATGTAATTTTGGAAATATTATTTCCTGATTTCTATTAATTATATTGTATACATTTTAGAAGATTGTTAAAAAAAATGCCATTTATGGAGATCGATTGCCTACTGATTCTAGTGCAGTAAGAATATTTGTAATGATAATATTATCCGTAATTCTTCCCTATATAAATAAAAGCCACCTATCTATGTATTTAAATATCTTGTATAATAATGTTGTACGTTTTATCACCAGAATCGAACCTCGGATTTAAGCGTCGTAAGTTCTTAAACTTACAGCTGAGCCACCATACACGAAGCTGTATGTTCGTTAATTTTATCGAAAAGTCACACACACACACTGGAGCAACTGTGCTCTGCTATCCACGGAAATCGTACCTCAGACTTTACTGTTAAAAAGTCTCTGATTACGACTAAGTCATCGGGAAGCTATATGAGAATGGCTGCGATTTAAAGCGGCATCTAGCGTAGTATTATGTGAAACACATAGTGTTTAAGTATTGGTATTAGAAAAACAATAACATTTATTACTGACGCTAGGCTCAATGTGAATACGGATCACCACAAACACACACGTGATTCATCGGTAAGTCTAATGACTCACATCATTAAAAACTGGCTTTCGATACTCGTGGCGGGTACCGTGCAGATAGCCCATTGTGTAGCTCTGTGCTTAACAACAAACAAACATAAAAGCTGTTTTCTTGTAACTTCCAAGTCAAATGTTTTATTGAACACTTTCATAACTGTAGTTCAATTTCTTAAATTAACAATTAGTTCGTTATGTACAACTGGAACTTCTGAAATTGTCATTTGGATGTCTCTCAAATTAGTCAAGATTGTCTCTCTTCGTTAAAATGTATTCGTAGAGAAACCGGTGTAAAAAATCAAACATGATCGAGAAAACCATGTGCGTCTTCGCTTTGAACCCCAGAAGATCAAGAGCCATCAAGAAGCGAACGTCAAGACCGAGAGGTGAGGAATCTTCAAGTTTATTAATGATAAAAGGTGTCTC
The DNA here is from genome assembly GCF_004210375.1 of Tachypleus tridentatus. Lineage (NCBI taxonomy): Eukaryota > Metazoa > Arthropoda > Merostomata > Xiphosura > Limulidae > Tachypleus > Tachypleus tridentatus. The sequence goes on along the minus strand of NC_134833.1, from coordinate 65,629,708 downwards.
TAAGGTGTTTTCTCACAGCGGAGAAGGAGCCGACGGGTGTTACCTTAATTAATTACATCTCACTAATGCTGTGTCTGCGGTGCGTGTTATTTTTTATTATCCCTTGCCATTTATCGGTGAGAAATTTCTTCACGTAGCCAAAGTATGAGTTCACCATTTTGGTCATGACATAAAAGATAAATGGAGCTCTTGAAAATCATGTCCTCAGATAAAAAAAAAATAAGATAGCAGGTACCAACACTCATTGAATAATAAATACATGCCACATCATTCAACCACAACAGTAAAGCCCATGTGCTCACATGGTAGACGTTATGTGTGTGTATGTTTATATACAGTAATAGAATTAAAAGTAACTTTTGAAAATAGCATGCATATAGAAAAAGAAAAGCTATTGAAATTCAACAGCCGTAGTTATTGTTGTTTCTTTTCTTTTTCTGTAATTTTATTTCTGGATTTCTGTTCTGAACATTAACATGAATCACCAGAACAGCACCCTCGTTTATTTTCTTAGAACATCAGTGCACAGACCAGGTAAATAACCAAAACATATACAGCAACTTCCGTACCATTTTTCAACGTCTAACGTCTACATTACTGGCATTTTACTTGATTTCTATATTCTCACACCCAGAGAGGAACGCGAGCCGAGAAAAACACGTACCGTACCGTCTTCTGAACCAATAGCATGCTTGGGCTCGTAGCCCTGATTATCGTAGCAAGAACTTTTACTGTCGCTAAATTGATTTTTGAACATATTTTTCACCGAGATCGGCGGCTTTTTCACAGTTGGCTAACTTCTTGCCAACTACCTGATGACGTCTACTTATGAAAGCAACTTTAACTCGTATCGTGATCAGTCATGGACAAAAGATCAAAGATTAATGGCACGACGAAGTAATTATGACGGGTCTATTTCAAAATTATAAGGAGTTTTTGACTAGTGATACCCTGTTACATAATTACTAAAAAAACAACAAGCAGTTTCACATCAGGTACAGGCTGATCTTTCTGATGTAGAAGACTGTGGCTTAGCCACAATTTTAGTAAAATAAGTGATTTACCTCTAACTAAGAAACTGTTGATCTGGGGGTGAGCTGATAACATTATCTACGCTATCAATGGATGTAAGCTGATAACATTATCTACACTATGAACGGATGTAAGCTGATAACATTATCTACGCTATCAATGGATGTAAGCTGATAACATTATCTACGCTATCAATGGATGTAAGCTGATAACATTATCTACATTATCAACAGATGTAAGCTGATAACATTATCTACACTATGAACGGATGTAAGCTGGTAACATTATCTACACTATGAACGGATGTAAGCTGATAACATTATCTACACTATCAACAGATGTAAGCTGATAACATTATCTACACTATGAACGGATGTAAGCTGGTAACATTATCTACGCTATCAATGGATGTAAGCTGATAACATTATCTACACTATGAACGGATGTAAGCTGATAACATTATCTCACTATCTCCTTAGGAAATAACTGTATTCGATAAACCTAAATGTGTAATATTATGCTAATAAATACATGTAAATATAAACGTTTTACAGATGTATCGTTTCATACACATCAGAAAACCTATCTACGAATAACCTTAACATCACCAAGATGTTATCTTTTAAAACATTGTTCAACAAAAGTAAAACATACTCATAAGTTAAACAAATACGTTATCAGTATGTTATAAACTTGGAAAACATTTAACGTTATAGCGAATAAATTAAAAACATAAAACTTGAAAGATATGAAACATTAAATAAATTATACTAAGACAATGAGAAAACACTATAATAGGTCGTTAGGTTATCGTGACGTAATACATCCGCCACTTTCTCTTATAAGTTTCACGCATTACCAAGGTTCCGTTGGCAGGACGAATAATGTCTTAATTCATGACGTAACTGACGGATATTTAATTTAATTATCGAAAAACATGTGTAATTATTGTTTGTACATGTGACGGTACTGTCTGTAAATTGAGTTGTTTATACACTAAGATAACCCACAATGTTAAGAGTCTTCCTCACGTTCGTATATTCATGTGCTACCCGAATATGATCGTCAAAAAAACAGTTTCTATACTGAAGTATTTGAATGAAAAATGAACCTTAAATTCTGTTAAGTTTCCAGCTTTTACAATTGTAAATGCTTGAGTGGGGACAGGCTTCATGTATAAAGCGTTTGAGAAACTAAATATCGTGGTGTTCTAGTACCTATATACTCCAGCCACGGTGTGGTATAATTACTTTGGCGCTCTAGTATCAATAAACTATTCCTGGTGAGGTACGATTACCATAGTGTTCTAGTATCTATATGCTCTAGTTCTAGTGTGTTAAGATTACCGTAGTGTTTTAGTATCTATATACTCTATCATTAAAGTGTTATTACTGCTGTGGTGATCTAATATCTAAACACTCTAGTAACAGTGGGGTAGAATTAACGCGGTGTTTTAGTATCTACATACTCTAGTTCCAATGTGCAGCTATTACTGTGGTGTTCTAATATCTATACACACTAGTAATAGCAGGGTATGATTAACGCGATGTTTTAGTATCTATATACTCTAGTTCTAGTGTGTTATTATTATTGTGGTGTTCTAGTATCTATATTCTCTAGTTCCAGTGTGGTACGATTACCGTGATGTTCTAATACCTATATACTCTAGCAATAGTGTGTTATGATTACCGTGGTGTTTAGTATTTATATACTCTACTCCTGGTGTCATATGATTACTGTTATGTTCTAGTATCAAAATAACTCTAGTCGTATCTGGTACGATTGCCGCGGGGCTCTAATATCTATATTTATTCTCTAGCACAAGTGTGATATGATTACCGAGGTTCTCTAGTATCTATATACTCTAATCCTAGTGTGGTATGATTACCGTGGTGTTTTAGTATCTATATACTCTAGTCCTAGTGCGTGATGAGTATTGTGGTCTTCTACTATCTATATAATCTAGCACTAGGGTGTTGTGATTACTGTGGTGTTCTAGTAACAATACACTCTACTCAAAATGTGCTGTGATTTCCGTGGTGTTCTAGTACCTATATACTCTAGCCTTAGTGTGCTATGATTACTGTGTTTTTCCAGTACGCATATAACTCTAGTCCTATTGTTACTGTGGTGTTCTAGTATCTAAATAGTTTAGTCCCAGTGTGGTATGATTACTCCAGTGTGGTATGATTTCGTGTATCTATATACTCTAGTTCTAGTGTGGTACGATTACTGTGGTATTCTAGTATCTACAAACTCTAGCCCTAGTGTGGTATGGTTACTGTTGTGTTCTCGTATCAAAATAACTCTAGTCCTAGTGTGGTACGATTTCCGTGGTGTTCTAATATCACTATACTCTGGCACTAGTGTGTTATTGTTACTGTTGTGTTCTAGTACCTAAATAGTTTAGTCCTAGTGTGGTATGATTACTTGCTGTTCTAGTATCTATACACTCTAGTCCCATTGTGGTATAATGACTGTGGTGTTTTAGTATCCATGTACTTTACTCCTAGTGTGGTATGATTAGAGTGGTGGTCTAGTCCTAGTGTGGTACGATTACAATGGTGTTCTAGTATCTGTATACTGTAGTCCCAATGTGGTATGAATTCAGAGATGTCAACTATTTCAAATGACTGAACGATTACAGACAGAGTCCGTACAAATATCGTACAACCACTGGATACAGTTTTGAGTCATCCATGTTTGTGGATCCATCTGTGGCTAAACTGTAAACAGTGTTAGTAAGTATGCTTACTAAATCATTTTCTCATCTTCACAACCCAACATTTGTACAATGGCTGTAGTTTTGGTTCTATCACAGCCATATTTTTTCGCTATATCAGTCTGGGACCATTTTTCTGAATAGATGTCCTGCATGATCGGCTACAGCTAGAGGTAAATTATGACCGATGAAGAATTGCGTGAACATCACTTCTGAATTTATGGTTTCATATTCTGAATTCTTACTTATAACTCTCGTTATCTGCATCGTTTTAGTCTTCACCTCAGCCTTTTGTTGGTGAGATGCCGATTTTGTATGTCTGGAACAATCGTTTACCCCGCCATGCGCCACAGAAAAATCGATGTGACAAACTGTACAAAACGCATGACTCTCACTGACTTTTGATGCAATGACCGGATATTTTGCACTATACTCTTTCCTAAATTTTTTATTCACAGTTTTAGTCCTTTTATATTTGCCAGAAACAAGACAATCTGGTGAACGAGACCTCTTTTTCTCCAACTTGTGAACAATCGCATTGATGTTTCTGTGCCGCTTAGAAAACGAGAAATACCCAACTATGCGAGCACTGATTGACTGACAAGCACTGATGACGTAACTATGGATTCCCCCACGTACCCAGTATGGAGAAGCACCGCACTCAAACTATTGGTAGATGTCGGAGATACAAATATTTTTTACTATTTCAAGCACAAACATGATTATTGCAAGTAGCCATTTGAACTATGTCTTTTATTTATTATCAAAATTTATTTGTATCTCACTAGAAATTTTCTTTTCACCCCTTTCAAGCCCTGGGGGAACAATTTATCACTTTATTGTACAGGCCTATATAATATATAATAATTTGGGAGTTGCAACAAGTCGTAATATTTCTCTGTATGAGCGTATAGTCGTAATGTATACACCAAAATCGTAATTGTTACGCTCAAATCGTAATGGTTGGCATCTCTGTGAATCCTGTGGTGTTCTAGTATCTTTATACTCTAGTCGTAGAGTGGTGTGATTACTGAGGTGTTCTAATATGTATATAATCGAGCACTAGTTTGTTATAATTACTGTAATTTTCTAGTATCTATATTCTTAAGTTCTAGTGTGATACGATTGCTGTGGTCTTCTACTATGTGTATAATTCTAGTTCTAGTGTGGTAGATTGCCATGGTGTTCTAGTACCTATATACTGTAGCACCAGTGTGTTATTATTACTGTGGTGTTTTAATATCTATATACTCTAGTCTTAGTGTGGTATAAGAACTGGAGTGTTCTATTATCTATTTACTCTAGCCATCGTGCGGTAGGATTATTCTGGTGTTCTAGTATCTATATACTTTAGTTCTAGTGTAGTACGACTACTGTTGTTTTCTAGTGTCTGTATACTCTAGTCCTAGTGTGGTATAATTACTGTGGTGTTCTAGTATGTATATAATTCTAGTCCTAGAGTGATACGAGTGCCGTGGTGTTCTAGTACCTATATACTCTAGCACTAGTGTTATGATTACCGTGGTTTTCTAGTATCTACATATTCTAACCCTAGTGTGGTATGATTACTGTAGTATTCTGATATGTATATAACTCTAGTCCCAGTCTGATAGGAGTGCCGTGGTGTTACAGTACCTATATACTTAGCCCTAGTGTTTTATTATTACTGTGGTGTTCTATTACGTGTATACTCTAGCCCTAGTGTGGTATGATTGCTGTGGTGTTCTAATAACTATATGCTCTTACAATAGTGTGTTATGATTACCGTTGTGTTCTTGTTTCTATATACTCTAACACTAGTGTGTTACGTTTACCATGGTGTATACTCTTATCGTAGTGTGGTATTATGACTGTGGTGTTCTGTTTTCTATATACTCTAGTGTTAGTGTGGTATGATTGCTGTGGTGTTCTAGTGTCTATATACTCTAATCCTAGTGTGGTACGATTATCGCAGTGTTTTAGTATCTATATACTCTAGTTCTAGTGTGTTATTATTACTGTGATGTTCTAGTATCTATATACTCTAGTCTTAGTGTGGTATGATTACTGTGGTGTTTTAGTATCTATATACTCTAGCCCTAGTGTGGTACGATTACCCTGGTGTTGTATTATGCATATACTCTAACACTGGTGTGTTATGATTACCGTGGAGTTCTAGTATCAATATTATCTAGTTCTAGTGTGGCTTGATTACCTTGGTATTCTAGTATCTATATACTCTGGTGCTAGTATGGTGCGATTACTGTAGTTTTCTAGTATGTGTATACTGTAACATCAGCGTGTTTGGTACGAAAATCCCTAATTTGTTCTTCGAGTGACTCATTGGAAGGTCTGCTGGCTTGGTACGTTAAAATTTGTGTTTCAGTACCAGTTGTTGGCAAAACAGAGATAGGCCATTGTGCAGCTTATCGACAGTCAAGTCTAACCTATCTGTGTACAACGTATGACTACCTACACCTTTGTAATCACAGCCATTTACGTGTCAGGTAGGGAATATTTAGCTATTTCATCACCACGGGTAACCTCTGGCTGTACCAGAAGTTGAATAATCAATTGTCTACCGATATCCTGTAAACACCTGGTGATTTAAATACACTGTTTCTTTTTAAATATAATGCTGGAGTTATGGTTTAGACAGCCCAAGGGATAAATTTAATTATTTTTATAGCGATAACTCATTGCAGGTTTGTTTAGGCAGCTATATTATGAATAATGTGTTGTGAAATTCCATAGTGATGAATTGATTATTGTTATATAATTGTGTCATTGTACTGGAGGATTTTGAGTTTTTCTCATTGTTTTACTTGAGTATTATTGTATCATAATACCTAATACCATGTGGAACGTTCTTCACCTCTGTCGTAGTATAAATACGCGTCAAACATTTAATTCCGTAGATAGATCTAGACTGACTAATTGTGAGTTTATCTATACAGAGCATAGAGTGGCAATTTTTAAAGTGAAAGTATCACAGACTGTATTTTAACAACACAGTAAGAAGAATAGTTCATGTTGTAAAACTGTGTTGTAAAGTAACTGAAGCAGGCTGTGTGGACTTTGCTGAAAAAGAGAGAATTATTTATAGCTTTTGAATCAACTGTGATGACTAACAGCCTAACAAATATTTGTTTATACATTTGAATTGTTTTAATATATTATGTTAAAAAGTGGACTGTATGCTCTTTGTTTATTGTTGAAATCTATCGACAAGAAGTTACGGTACCTTCTGTAAAGAATACAGCCCGTACATATAGAAAATCTAATACACCTCATCCTTTCTAGAGGTTCTACGCATGCAGTTGCATTATCTCGTCGGAAACTAATCCACATGTAACATTTCCTACACATTTACGTGACGCTACGGTAAAGGAGTGGTGAGGTTTCATTGCTGACTTTGGTCTTGTATCATATGGTCTTCAAAACCCATAAGCACATGGACTACAAACCTATACAGCCTAAACTATACGGTACCATGTAGTTCTCACAACCAATGGGAACCCCACACTGCAGGAACAAAATGTGATGGAAACTGTGGTCTTCATGTGTGATGATATCTCTTCGCATATAGAAAGACAAATGAAACACATCTAGTGGGAGTTGCCTCTTTACATATTGGTAACCAGGTGTAGCACATCATGCAAGATAGTGCCTCTTCACATATTGATAACCAGGTGAAACACATCATGTTTACCAGATGAAACACATTTTGCGAGAGTACTTCCAGGAAACACTTTCCTTGCCAAAAGCCACTTCTTTCATCGGGTCTAAAGCCAGCTGAATTATGTCACATCTGTACCATGAGATACTTTCATAGTTACGGTTATCAAGAATGCAACTGGCTGTGATGTGGCCAGCATACAGATGAGATGCGAGTTGTTGTTGTAGTTTTCGTTGTCACACATTCTGGAATACAAAAGAGCAAATATTGAACTGTTGTTGTGAATGATCAGACAATGATGTCTCAAGTGGCAAGATGTGACTGTATCTTTTGCATATCCTTGTTACTTACCTGTGATAGGACATTTTCCTACGCTATGTTTTTAAGCTATAGCGCGATAAATTATGAAAGTTTTAAAAATAATTATCCTATATTTTAGTGGTGAAAACTGAATTGCTGAGAATCATGATTATAAATACTTTAAATGTGAAGATATTTCACAACCATTATAACCTGGTCACTGCATAGACACCTCCATTCTTAACTTCTCTATTCTCCAGTTAGAGGTAGGATAAACACAGCATCTGCGAGATAAGTCCCAGATGTCTAAATGATGACTAACAAACTCTTTAGACTGATCTAGATAAAGGTATTAACCAGGATATCCTCCCAACCTGCTATTACTGACCCTTGGTAAAGTTATTAACCAGAATATTCTTCCATCCTGTTACTTCTGACACTTTATAAAGGATATTAATCAGGATATCCTCCCAGCTTGCTACTACTGAGTCTAGATAAAGGTATTAACCAAGATATTCTTCCAACCTCCTACTACTAACTCTTGATAAAGTTATTAACCAGGATATCCTCCCAACTTGCTATTACTGATTCTTGATAAAACGATTAACCAGGATATCCTCCCAACCTGCAAATACTGACTCATGATAAAGGTATTAACCATGTTATTCATGCAACCTGCTACTACTACTACCACGGGGTCTTTTACCTTGTGGATACTTCAGTCATTCGCACATGCCGTTATTCCTTACATCATTGGTCTTCTCGTCTACATCATCCTACATCAAGGTAATAACCTCAATCTTCGTGTGCGACTTCTGCGAGATAGTTCAGATCCTAGGAGTTACAGAAGATATTTAATGGGTTCACTAAATATCCTCTCGATAAACATAAAATCGATGTTTCCCTCGGAGCTATAACAGCTGTTCCCACGTATACTTTACCATATACATAATGCAGGACATCTGCACATGTTGTTGGATTTTCCTTTAGCTACATCTACAAAGTATACCATTCATCCAATATCCAACCCGAACAGTGTGACTACATCATTGGTACTGGACATGTTTTGGTTTTGTCTCACATTTTATCCAAAAGTGCAGGGGATACGGTTTCAAGAAATGCCACCACTTGGCCAGACTCTATCTGCTGTAAAGACCACGGTCAGTAAATACGAACTTTGGCCTGCTCCCCATCTCTTGTAGTCAGTCTGTCCAACTGAGCAAAAATGATCTCGTATCTTAGACTCCAACATTCTCAGAGCCACATAGAATCTTACCAGATGGTACGGTCTTTTGGCCGATGGTATGGACCTCACTGGGTTCACCGTGACATAAGTCTTCAGGTTGATGTCATAAATCTCTCACCTATGTCAGGTTTGCAAAAATTTACAATAACTCAGCAAGCAATCTTGAGAGCATCTGCTGTGACTTAGAAGAACACTAAGTGTCAAGTAATGGATAACTATGAACTCATCTCTGCTTTTTTTAATACGAGTATTAGATGTGTATAAACTTGTGACTGTAAGTTGCTTAGTTGCCATGGCTAATCAAACCTTAAATACGAAAATAAATTACAAAAAAGAACAGAAAAATGAATATTTTATAAATTATACGCGCTTTCTAAAAACTTAGCATTTTGCCAAATCATTGAAAACGGAAAGTACCAAAAGAAAGGAAATTAATATATCGATATTTATCTCTTATTTGTCTTGTTTATTTGAACTATGCAAATAACGGTATTAAATAATATTCCGTTCAGTGTATAGGTAAATACAGGCCAGAATCCCGTGATTATTTTCAAGCTTTACTGACAATAACAGCAACTCTTTACAAAAACACTATCCAACATAACAACAGTTCAAATAAACATTAGATTAGGAAACATCTGGCTTGGTAATGTTTTGTTTAATAGCTAAATGGCAGGAGGAACGTCACGAGAACGTTTAAAAACCCTTAAAATCTGTAGCATTGTTGGTGTTATTAAACAGATAAAAACTATAGCATTGTTGGTGTTATGAACCAGTTAAAAACCGTAGCGTTGTTGGTGTCATCAAATAGTTAAAATCTGTAGCATTGTTGGTGTTATTAAACAGATAAAAACTATAGCATTGTTGGTGTTATGAACCAGTTAAAAACTGTAGCGTTGTTGTTGTTATTAAATAGTTAAAAACTCTAGCATTGTTGCTGTTATTAAATAGTTAAAAACTGTTGCATTTTGATGTCATCAAACTGTATAAAAACTGTATTTTGTTGGTGTCATCAAAAAGTTAAAAACTGTGGCATTGTTGTTGTTATTAAATAGTTAAAAACTGTAGCATTGTTGGTGTCATCAAAGAGATAAAAGCTGTAGCATTGTTGGTGTCATCAAAGAAATAAAAACTGTAGCATTGTTGGTGTCATCAAAGAAATAAAAGCTGTAGCATTGTTGGTGTCATCAAAGAAATAAAAACTGTATTTTGTTGGTGTCATCAAAAAGTTAAAAACTGTGGCATTGTTGTTGTTATTAAACAGTTAAAAACTGTAGCATTGTTGGTGTCATCAAATAGTTAAAAACTGTTGCATTTTTGTTGTCTTCAAACAGATTAAAATACTTAAAAATGGTATTATTAATGACGTCATAGGACTGAAACCGTAACAAAATAAACTTCACTACAGCATTTAAAAAAGAACATATAAGAACGTCACATTTCTGGCATCAGTAAAAAGAGAAGAAAGAGACACTTACTAATCTTGGAAGTATCTTATGCAAGAACACTTGTCATGATTTTAAAATATCTTAAGTTACTGACATAAAGTATTGTGTTGGTGTCTCTAAGCATACTGAAGATCGCCGGAAACTTGGAGAATAAGGCGCTGCTAAGAATATAAAGGCTCCACTGCCAGTTTGGCAGAGGAAGGGGGCTTCGAATAAACATCGAAATGTTAGAGCAGAAGTTTTATTAGTAATTTAAAACTTGTCATTATTGTTCTTAAAAACAAAGATAAAAAAATCCACTGGGAATTATGCTTGACTATTGGAACAATTACTAGTTGTAGGCAACTATTTTAACACTTGAAAAACAACAACATTGTCTTCTGAAATAATAAGAAAACGGAAGGAAGACAAATATAAACATTCTTTAATTTGATACCACATAATATAAACGTTTCCAAGAAAGGAAAAAAACAACAAAACGTTACAAATGAAAACAAATACACACAATGTATTTCATTACAAAGAGTCGTAGTGTCATACAGAACAAACGAAGTCAACGATAACAAACGAGAAAACGTATAGAAAAGAACGGCAAATTATCAGACTGGGGTAAGAAGAAGAGATGCAAACAGACGACCCTCAGGTTGTGATCGCTGGGCTTCGAACATCATGATTCACAGTCTACACAAAGGCCACAAAGCCATCCTACTTGTATACACAACCACATCACGGACCGCAGCTATTCATCACTCAATTCCCTTCTGCCCTAATGTAGACGTCAAACGTATAATATGGGTTATAATAGGCACTGTGACCAAGCTAATAATCGACAGCTTCGCGTCACTATCGAACAAGCACGGAGCGGGACGATCCCAGTAGCAGCGGCCTAAGACAGCCCTGTGACAAATCCATTTCCCGGTGGTATATGTTGAGGAAACGAACCGATATGGAGGCTCTATTGTGTCCGCATAACGGCAACATCACGAGGGCACGTGGGAATTATGGCCCCCTAGAGGCGCGGAGTTCGGTAGGGAGTCAGCCAGTTTCAGACCTGAGATAGTTAAGAGTACAGAAGCTAAAGTACATTACGTCGAGATTACACAGGGTAACTCTGTTAAACTGCCATTACAGGGTTCTGTATGTGGAAATAACAACAGTTCTTTTCGATGCTTTATTGTTTTTTTACCTTACCTCCAGGTGTGATAACAAACTCATACGCGGTTAGATTTTGCTTCTATCCAGGTTTTAGCCCTTCCTTAGTGATAAGCAGTTACCATAAAAAAAGACCATGTTTCCTGTAGTTCCTGGGCAACATTTATAATAGCAACAAAAAACATAATTTTGTCTTCGGCGCAAAGAAAATACGAATCGTGTTTAATCTGCAAAACAGTCGGGTAACCATAACAACAGGAAAGATAGTGTAATACACTTTTTTTATGTGAGAAATGAATAATAAACACGAAATTACATCTTACAAGTTTCTATTCCAACATGGATTACGACCCCATAGTAAAAATAATATACAGCACTTGAAAATACATAATGTAATATACACAACTCTAAAACACCAAATATAATATACAACACGACGTTAAATCACAACATGTAATATATACAACCTTAAAATACATGTAATATAAACTAACCTAAAATACAATATGGAACATACTCTACCTTAAAGCACAACATGTAATATACACTACCTTAAAAGACAACACGTAACACACACCACCTTAAAATACAACGTGTAATATACTCTACCTTAAAACACAACAAATAATATACTCCACCTTAAAACAGAACAAATAATATACTCTACCTTAAAATACAAGATGTAATATACATTACCCTAATACACACGTTCTTAAAACACAACATCTAATATATAGAACGTGTAATATATACTACCTTAAAACACAACACGTAATATACACTACCTTAAAAAACAACATGTAATATACTCTACCTTAAAACACAGCATGTAATATACACTACCTAAAAACACAACGTGTAATACACGCTACCTTAAAATACGACATGTAATATATATTATTTTAAAATACAACATGTAATATATACTACTTAAAAAAACAAAAAATAATATACTCCACCTTAAAACACAACATCTAAATACTCTACCTTAAAATCCATGTAATACATACTATTTTCAAACACATGTGATATACACTACCTTAAGACACAACATCTAACATATACTACTTAAAACACAACAGCTAACATATACAACATACAATATACACTACATTAAAACACAACATGAAACACACACTAATGGAAAACACAACATGTATCACACTCTACCTTAAAACACAATATGAAATATCTTCTACCTTAAAACACAACACGTAATATACTCGACCTTAAAAGATAACATGTAATACACATTACCTGAAACACAACATGTAATACGTTCTACATTAAAAATCAACATGTAACACACTCTACCTTAAAACACAACATGAAATATACACCACCTTAAAACACAGCATATAATATATACTATTTTAAAACACATGTGAAATATACTACCTTAAAACATAACATGTAACAGTCTACCTTAAAACACAAGAGGTAACATACTCTACCTTCAAAACACAACATCCAATATACTCTACTCTAATACACAAAATGTAATATACACTACCTTAAAACACAACATCTAATACATTCTACCTTAAAACACAACATGTAATACACTCTACCTTAAAACAGAACAGATAATATATTATTTCTCAAAACTAACATGTAATGTACTCTACCTTAAAACACAACATGTAACACACTCGACCTTAAAACAAAACATGCAATATACTTTACCTTAAAACACAACATGAAATATACACTACCTTAAAACACAGCATATAATATATACCATTTTAAAACACAACATGTGAAATATACAATGTTAAAACATAACATGTAATACAGTCTATCTTAAACCACAACATGTAACATACTCTATCTTAAAATACAAGATGTTATATACATTACCCTAATACACAAGACGTAATACACAAAACCTCAAAACACAACATCTAATATATACTACCTAAAAACATAACATGTAATATACACTATCTCAAAATATAACATGTAATACACATTACCTGAAAACACAACATGTTATACGCTCTACCTCAAAACACAACACGTAATATACTCTACCTTAAAATTAAGCAGATAATATACTGTACCTTAAAACACAACATGTAATATACTGTACCTTAAAACACTGCAGGTGATATACTCTACCTTAAAACAGAACAGATAATATACTCTACCTTAAAATACCACACGTAATATACACTACCTTAAAACACAACAGATAATATACTGTACCTTAAAACACAACATGTAATATACTCTACCTTAAAACACAGCACGTAATATACTCTACCTTAGAAGAGAAAAGATAATACACTCTACCTTAAAATACAGGATGTAATATACACTACCTTAAAGCACAACATGCAATATACACTACCTGAAAACACAACATGTAATCACACCACCTTAAAACACAACATCTAATAGATACTACCTTAAAACACAACATGTAATATACACTACTTTAAAACACAACATGTAATATACACTACCTTAAAAGATAACATGTAATACACATTACCCGGAAACACAAATTATATTACATTCTACCTCAAAACACAACATGTAATATACTCTACCTAAAACACAACATATAATATACACTACCTTAAAATAGAACAGATAATATACATTACCCCAATACACAAGACGTAATACACACAACCTCAAAACACAACTTGTAATAAACACTACTATTAAAAAACTATATGTAATACGCTCTACCTCAAAACACAACACGTAATACACTCTATCTTCAAACAGAACAGATAACATATTATTCCTCAAAACTAACATGTCATGCACTCTACCTTAAAACACAACATAAAATATACACTACCTTAAAACACAAGATGAAATATACACTACCTTAAAACACAGCATATAATATATACTATTTTAAAACACAACATGTGATATATATACTACCTTAAAACATAACATGTAATACAGTCCACCTCAATAGGTATTATACTGTACCTTAAAACACAACATATAATATACACTACCTTAAAACATAACAGGTAATATACTCTACCTAAAACAGAACATGTAATATACACTACCTTAAAACACAACATGTAACATACTCTACCCTAACACACAAGACGTAATATACACTTCCTTAAAACACAACATGTAATACACAAAATCTTAAAGCACAACATGTAATATAGACTACCTTAAAACACAACACGTAATATACTCTACCTAAAAACAGAACAGGTAATATACTCTACCTTAAAACACAACAGGTAATATACTCTACCTTACAACTAAAATGTAATGTGCTCTACCTTAAAACATAATATGTAACACACTCTACCTTAAAACATAACAGGTAATATACTCTACATTAAAACACAATAACATAATATACTCTTCCTTAAAACACAACATGTAATACACTCTACCTTAAAACACAGCACGTAATATACACTACCTTAAAACACAACATGTAATATACACTACCTCAAAAAACAACATGCAATATACTCTACTCTAATACACAAGACGCAATATACATTACCTTAAAACACATGTAATATACTCTACCTTAAAACACAACAGGTAATATACTCTATCTAAAACACAACATGTAATATACTCTACCCTAATACACAAGACGTAATATACACTACCTTAAAAGACAACATGTAATACACAAAACCTTAAAACACAACATCTAATATCTAGTACCTTAAAACACAACACGTAATATACACTACCTTAAAATACAACATGTAATACACTCTACCTTAAAATACCACATGTAATATATACTACGTAAAAACACAAAAAATAATATACTCTACTTTAAAACACAAAAATAATATACTCTACCTTAAAACACAAAAATAATATACTCTACCTTAAAACACAACATGTGATATACTCTACCTTAAAATCCATGTAATACATACTATTTTAAAACGCATGTGATATACACTACTTTAAAACACAACAGCTAACATATACAACATGTAACATACTCTACAATAAAACACAACATGAAATACACACTAACGGAAAACACAACATGCAACACACTCTACCTTAAAACATAATATGTAATATACTCTACCTTAAAACACAACACATAATACACTCTACCTTAAAACAGAACAGATAATATACTCTACCTTAAAATAAAAGATGTAATATACATTACCCTAATACACAAGACGTAATACACACAATCTCAAAATACAACATCTAATATATACTACCTTAAAACACAACATGTAATATACTCTACCTTAAAAGATAGCATGTAATACGCTCTACCTCAAAACACAACACGTAATATACTCTACTTTAAAACAGAACAGATAACATATTATTCCTCAAAACTAACATGTAATGTACTCTAACTTAAAACACAACATGAAATATACACTACCTTAAAACACAGCATATAATATATACTATTTAAAAACACAACATGTGATATATATACTACCTTAAAACACAACATATAATAAACTCTACCTTAAAATACAGCAGGTAATATACTCTACCTTAAAACTAACATGTAATGTACTCTACCTTAATACAGAACATGTAGCGCACTCTACCTTAAAACACAGCACGTAATATTCTCTTCCTTAAAACAGAACAGATAATATTCTTTACCTTAAAATACAGGATGTAATATACACTACCTTAAAACACAATATGCAATATACTCTACTGTAATACACAACATGTAATATACACTACCTTAAAACACAACATGTAATATACACTACCTGAAAACACAGCATGTAATACACTCTACCTCAAAACACAATATGTAATATACTCTTCCTTAAAACAAAACAGGTAATATACTCTACCTTAAAACACAGCACGTAATATACACTACCTTAAAACACAACATGCAATATACTCTACTGTAATACATAGGACGCAATATACATTACCTTAAATCACATGTAATATACTCTACCTTAAAACACAACAGGTAATATACTCTATCTAAAACACAACATATAATATACATTACTTTAAAACACAACATGTAATATACTCTACCCTAATACACAAGACGTATTATACACTACCCAAAAACACAACATGTAATACACACAACCTAAAAACACAACATCTAATATCTAGTACCTTAAAACACAACATGTAATATACACTACCTTAAAAGACAACATGTAATACACTCTACCTTAAAATACGACATGTAATATATACTACTTAAAAACACAAAAAATAATATACTCTACCTTAAAACACAACATGTGATATACTCTACCTTAAAATCCATGTAATACATACTATTTTAAAACATATGTGATATACACTACCTTAAAACACAACAGCTAACATATACAACATGTAACATACTCTACAATAAAACACAACATGAAATACACACTAACGGAAAACACAACATGCAACACACTCTACCTTAAAACACAACACGTAATATATTCTACCTTAATACACAACAGGTAATAAAGTCTACCTTAAAACCAAACATGTAATATACTCTACCTTAAAACACAACACATAATACACTCTAACTTAAAACAGAACAGATAATATACTCTACCTTAAAATAAAAGATGTAAAATACATTACCCTAATACACAAGACGTAATACACACAATCTCAAAGCACAACATCTAATATATACTACCTTAAAACACAACATATAATAAACTCTACCTTAAAATACAGCAGGTAATATACTCTACCTTAAAACTAACATGTAATGTACTCTACCTTAATACAGAACATGTAGCGCACTCTACCTTAAAACACAGCACGTAATATTCTTTTCCTTAAAACAGAACAGATAATATACTTTACCTTAAAATACAGGATGTAATATACACTACCTTAAAACACAATATGCAATATACTCTACTGTAATACATAACATGTAATATACACTACCTTAAAACACAACATGTAATACACTCTACCTTAAAACAAAACAGGTAATATACTCTACCTAAAACACAACATATAATATACATTACCTTAAAACACAACGTGTAACATTATCTACCCTAATACACAAGACGTAATATACACTACCTTAATACACAACATGTAATACACACAAGCTTAAAACAAAACATGCAATCACACCACCTTAAAACAGAACAGATAATATACTCTACCTTAAAATATAAGATGTAATATACACTAACTTAAAACACAACATATAATACACACCACCTTGAAACACAACGTCTAATACATACTACCTTAAAACACAACAGGTAGTATACTCTACCTTAAAACAGAACAGGTAATATCGTCTACGTTAAAACACAACATGTAATATACACTACCTTGATACAGAACATGTAATACACGCTACCATAAAACACAACAGGTAATATTCTCTACCTCAAAACTCAACACGTAATATACTCTACCTTAATGCAGAGCATGTAATATACTCTACCTTAAAGCACAACAGGTAATATACTCTACCTTAAAATACAATATGTGAAATACACTACCTTAAAACATAACATGCAATACACTCTACTCTAATACACAAGATATAATATACTCTACCTAAAACACAACATTTAATATTCACTAACTTAAAATACAACATGTAATACACACTACCTTAAAACATAACATGTAAGACACTCTACCTTAAAACACAAAATGTAATATACTCTACCTTAAAACACAACAGGCAGTATACTCTACCTTAAAACACAACAGGTAGTATACTCTACCTTAAAGCAGAACAAGTAATATCGTCTACATTAAAACACAACATGTAATATACACTACCTTGATACAGAACATGTAATTTATATCTCTATTATAATATTCTGGGTAGAAGTTATAATTTCCGAGCTGGCGAACTGGGTTGGAAATATTCTACATTTTAGATTGTAGATGTGTCATAAAAATTATTTTCAATCCCTTCGGAAAGCGAGCCAGGAACCCTCGGATACTCAGGCCTGTATGGTGACCACTAGACTAACTATTTAACTTAGTAGGAAGTTTTGGTTTAATATCGAACAATCAGGGCGCTCAGAAACTGTTGTTTTCTTCAGCCCCTCACGCGTGTTTACTGACCACTACATCACGTATTGTCTTTTAAATCAGGTCGTACCTGATTCATTTTGATAATCTAACGAGAGAAAAAAAAACTGATATTTATTTAATACGCAGTTAAAGAAGGATTTTAATTTATAAATAAACAGATTAGTAAACCCAATTCATAATAGCGTGATGTTAGTTGAAATATTAATAAGATAAATTACTCTTTAAACTGTTATACTATCAATACTTTTCTACATTCTCTCAGGTGTAGTTTCGTTAATGTATCGACTTGTAGATATGACAGTAGACAAATAACGAGTCTAAAGTTATCTACCACGTACAGGTTCCAGGTATAAATATTAAATAGCTCATTAATAAAATGCAAAGTAGCATATAGTAAAAAGTTCTAAAGACCGGTATCGATGTCTGTGTTGCTTGTTTTTAATTGTTTGTGTGAATGATGATATGAATTCAGTATTGTAAGAACAAATATACATATTATGAAACACTTTTAACAAAGATCTGCTCTCAGAATAAATGGGAAACATTGTCTTGTTGAACTCGCGTTGAATTTCGTAAATGATATCCATGTATTGTAACGGATTTACTATTGTATATTTATTTTAATATTCGTGTTTGTTTCAGTTTAATATAAATTTAGAAATGTGTGTAACTTATATTGTTAAATGTGTACTGCCAAAGTCCCACCTGTTCTCTAAATTCGTAGAAGATTCACGAGTGTAAGAATCAACAATGTTTTACAAATATTGTTGACAAGTGAACTTCCAGAACCTCACCTTAAAAGTTTATAAACTGACGCATGAATAGATATTTTAATATTTTTTGTCGCTGCAGTCTGGACTATAAACCTTAGAAACTATAACTATGATAAACGCTTATTAATGGGAAAACTACTAATATTTGAACAGGAACATTTACAGATTTCGAGCACTACAAATCGCTTAACGTCAGTGAATTATTTGCTCTGCCCACATCGAGTATCGAAACCCGGTTTATAGCAGTGTGAGTCTGCAGACATGCCGCTGTGGCAATGGGGAAATTATGAAAGTGAATTGAATTCGACGTTAGTATTTCTACGAAGACATCATATATCTTCAGCGAAATAGTTCAAGTGTGAAGAAGATAGCGAGCTAGCTTCCCATCAAGTGAAATGTACTTGTATATCAATATAGAATTAATTCACTCATCGTAAACCGGCGATAAAATATTC